>NC_031478.1:2190229-2790229 GCF_000006565.2 Toxoplasma gondii ME49
CAGGTGAACTGCCTTTCCGTCGAACAAGTCAAACTTCACCATCAACGTCTCCCCGTGTCTACCCTCCCCCTTCTTCGTCTTCTCCCCCTTCTTGGTCTTCCTCTCCTTCTTCTCCTTCGTGTTCGGTGTCGCTTTCGTCTGAAGACCCCGGCGGCGTGGAAGACGATTTGGATAACAGCGATCCGATTGCGTGGTTCTTGACTTCTGCGTCTCCTGCGCTGGCGAGTGCGTCGGTTCCGTCGAAGCCTACGCCGCCGCGTTTGTCTCGTCGGCGGACTTTGGCACGGGCGGCTTCGGCTCTGCCGCGGGACCGAAACAGTTGGATGTCTCAGCCGGAGGTGTTGATCAAGATGCTGTTCAAGGCGTCTCAGAACAACGTTCGAGATGCGAACCTCTGGAAAGTCTTTGTGCAGCGCGTGTCACTGACGGCTGTCCACATGAATGCCCACCAGTTGGCGCTCACGCTCTACGCTTTTGCCCGCGTGCGGTACTTCGATGCCCGCCTGCTCCACACACTCGCGCCCTTCATCTTGAAGTTGCTCGACGACTTCTCCCCGCAGGGCCTCAGTCTGGTCCTCAACGCCTTCAAGAAGCTCCACGTCCACAAGTACGACACCATCGAGTTGATCGCGAACCAGGTCTGTTTGGAAATCCACCGCTGCAGCGCCCAAGACCTCGCGCTCGCAGCCAACAGCTTGGCCTTCTTCTACGTCTACCACGCGAAATTTTGGAAACTCCTTCTCAAACACCTCCCCAGAGTCGGCCCTCAACTGACGCCTCAGCACGCCGCCATGCTCGTCGCCGCCTTTGCGCGCATCGATCTCAGGTGAGCTTCCTTCTCTCCTAAATGACAGTTCTCCTTTCTCCGAACGGCTCCGTTTGATTACATTCCGCAACCCAGTTTTCAAGCAGACACCAAGGCTGTGCATAGATCGTTCTCGCCCACCTCTCGCCGTCCCAACCAGTTTGACCAGAGGCTGTACTTTGGTCGTGCCGTTTTTGTGCGAAAAATAGGGTACTGTTCGTTTCTGAATGCGATGAGGTTCTGTGTCAGTATGCCTTCTGTCGTTTAACCGCTGCTTCTGGGACGGAGTTACATAGCGGATGGTCTTCGCTTCTCACTCGAATTGACAGCGAGAAACAAGTTCACCCCTATACTGTTTGACCCAGCAGATTAGTATTCAGTGTGATATTCTGGACCAACCGACCTCCCTTACTCAGCGGACGCGGAGCCGTGATGAAGTCAAAATTCTAAGTGATGTGAAGGTATAGTTTCGGAGGGAGAATTGCTGCAGGTCGTCTTCACCATCACATTGCAGGCCTGGTGTTTCTGTTTGAACTGGAGTCAGTGGACGGGTGATTGTCGAGAGGAGAGTATTCGTGTGTGATTCTTCGAGGCGCTCCTTGGGGGCAGCTGCGAAAAATAGGCGCGAGACGCAGGTGGGGGATGTTGCATACCAACACTTTCAGCTGTCGTCACCAGTTTAGTGGGGCAGGGCTGTGCAGCGCGCACGGCGGAAAGCCGACATTGTGCTTGAGGGCGAGCAGAAAGAGGAAACGACACTGAGGGGTTAGCGAACGCTCAGAGAAACGCTAGGGAAACAAGCAGCGGGAAGACTCTCAGAGATGCACGGGGCCACGTTCACATGAGAGGAAAGGTGAAGCGAGGGGACAAGCTTACGTTTGAACGGGAAGAGAGCAAGAAGACTTGAAAGACATGAAGCGACTTGCGTGTGACACGCATTTTACTTTAGTGTGCACAGACTCACGAGTAGGGTCGTGAGAGAGAGACGAAGAGCGAGAATTACGGTCGACCTTGCGGCGTTGAAACGAATTCCAGCGAAAATCGTCGACTCAATGGTCGTGCCAGCAACATGGTAGATGCTTCTCTGGATGGGAGACTCCGCGAAAGAGCAACGCGCAACGGAGGCAGGGCTCCTCCCTTTCGCTAAGTGGGCTACTCGAGGTGGTCTCCTGACTTCTTGGAATTGTCTGCCGAGGGACGCAGCATCTCCCTGGAGAGTCAACCTAAACTTTTCATGATTGGCGTTGAGCCGCTGATACGTGGTCCAAGATGTCTCCACTGGCTTGCTCGTCCGGTCGCACATCTCTTTGGTGCTCTCCTGCTGCTCTTTACAGGGACGGATCGGCGCTCTTGTTGCTCTCCCGGATACTGAAGAAACACTCTTTGTCTCTGGACCAGGCGCGGCTGTCTGTGGCTGTCAGCGCGTTCAGCAAACTCGACTTCACCCATCCGAAGTTGACCATTTCGTTCCACAAAGCAGTTCACCACCTTTTTGCTGAAGTACGTCGTGTCTTTTTCTCCAAACGTTTCGTCTCTCCCTTTCCTTTTCATCTTTCAGCTTGTTGCTCTCCAAAACACCCGTTGTGCATCCTAAAGTAAACAGAAGAACAGAACCAAGGGCAACCCACAGATCACCTGTTCGTGTATGACTAGCTATGTAGCTACGTAATTCCGTTGGAGGTTTCCTTTCTCTCTCTGCAGCGTTTGGCCTTCTGCAGTGTGTGTGGCACTTGTTTTCTCGGATCCCTTCGCGCTGTGACGTCCCTGAATCGGTGGAAAGAGATGCCTTTTGAAGAACCCCTGTGAGACAGTGTATGCCTGCCTGATGTCAACTCTCTTCATTCCACCTTGACAGGAGAAGCCTACGCCGCCAACGCAGTCTCTTCGTCAGCTTTAGGGTGGAGGCCTTCTGTGTGGTGCATCTGCTTCGCATTTCTTTTGGCGTCCTGTTCTTTTCACTTTTCTCACTTGTATCTCTGTAGTAGGAGCCACTTGCAGTCGATAAAAAGAGCCTTCTTTATGGGCAGCGACAGGCGCATGCCTTCGCGTTCGTCCCACGGATAGAAGAAGGCAGTCAGTTCCATCTCGCGGTTCTGTGTGGTATTCAGTCTTCCTCAAAGACAGACCGCAGTGGGTGCGGCACCACCTGTAGCATAGCACCGAAGAAGTTCGAGTTAAGATGTCCTGTGTTTACAACGTGTACCGCTACATCCAGAAGCGTACTACTACTTTCGATGATCCTATGTGTTCAGTGGTACACCTGAAGCCGTCACTACTTTCAAGTCACCAGGCATGCAATTCCAATCAGATAACCACTGGCACTAGACTCCCTGTCACACATTTTTGATCTTTTTATGGTTTCTGCCCAGTTACTTCCTCACTGTAGGATAACAGTCTGTTTCTACAGCTGTTATTGTCACACTCAAGGAACCCCACTATATTCGATGATCTCATCTGTTGAATCGCCCGCTGCTTCTCGCCTTCCCCTTCCCTGCAGGATCCAGACCCCTTCGACGCCCAGGCCCTCTGCCTCCTTCTCCACTCGATTGTGTGTCTCACTGGCGGCTCTGAGCACGTGAGAAACTCGAGAGAAACGTCTGGGAGCACATGGTCTCTGTTTACCGGAACGAGGTTCCGTCATGCTTTCGTGGCCACCATGTTAGCTGCATCCTGCATACTGGTATTCAGCGTGAATGTGGAGAACGAGCGTCGTGCCGAAAGTAATCATCTTTGATGCATGATTGTGTGTAGCCTTTTTCTGGGAAGTATAGACTACAAGATGGACCAAACCACGAAAGAAAGCGCGTGTAGGCTAAAAACGCCCTCGAGATCTACACGGAGTTGGTATGGTATTTGTGTTCTTGGATATGTACATGCTACAGTAGATGGTACAGTATTTTTCAGAAAGAAATGCACTATCAACTTATTCTTTTTTTATTTGAAAATAAGTGCAACACTTAGCGCCTCCTTAATTCGGAACATAAATGCTTTTGGTTGTGTTTATACCATGCGTTCAGTCCCCCAAAAGCCGTTTTCAGTGACATTCGCTCTCAGAGCCACGGGACGGGAGCGGGACGATTGGGGGCTTCAGTGAAGTTAAGCGTCTTTGTCGATGTTTCGCCCATCACCCTGCTCGCGCGTCTGCACTTCGGGTCTCATGCCTCCCGCTCTCTGCTCTCTTCCGGAATTCGTGAATAAGCAGTCTGCTGTTTCTAAAACGCATGCATCTTATCTTTCAAAGACGTGACTTGCGTTGTGACTTCGGAGGGAGTGACAAGAAGACTACTCAAGTAAGAGTTCCTAGATCCCGCCTCATTCCCTGGTGTGCAGAACTCGGGGTACCGGTAGTGCAGCCGACAAAAATCACCCACGGTTGCTAACATCGTTTCACGAAGATCCTGCGTGTGTATGTACAGCTGATTCGACGCCTTCTCGTCGCGCTTGTCCGAAAGTCGCCTTCCCTCGCCGTTCACCAGATGCGGAAGCTCCGCCACACGGCAATTGTCTTTCAGGCACACCACCCCGGTAGGCGGCGGCAAAGGGCACTTGAAAGCGTTTGCAAGGCCGAAAAATTCAACAGAGTCAAAAGGCGGCAAACTCAGACCATCTTCCGATTGAAACGATTTATCAAACTTTTTCGAAGTAACACAAAACACGTCAGGTGTGGCCATCGTGCGTACTTGTGGAAGTGAACTCCGGTTGCGCTTTGCTGAGGTGTCACAGAAGCCAAGTTATCTCTAGTTTTATCAAGGAAAGGTAATCCGGAATGTCACAGGACACACGCATATGGCTGCGGATCGAGATTCAGGGCCACCGTCTCTCTTTTTGTCTTTGCGCGAGTGACACGCTTTTCCACGAGAGACTCTGCCTCCAGTGGCGTAGTGGTGTACAGCAGTCATAAAGGACTTGGTGGTCTGCTGCTCATATATGGAGTCACATTCAGTCTCGTAGGCACTTTGACAGGAAGACAGGCGCCTCTTGGGTTCCATCAGAGCGTCTGGTGTGGCAGAAAGCCGCTGCGCGTTGAGGCGAGGCATGCCACGGAGAAGTCTCTAAATTGCTTTACGATCAAACCTTACACTGGATACGCTTGATTGGTAACGTGCAACAGACGAACGGGAGCGAAGAAAAGCGGAAATCCGTCATGGCATTTATAAGAGCTGTCGCCGACGGCGTTAACAGTTGGACAGAGAGAAGGCCTTCGTGCGTCTTTGAGTTTTCCTAGCCGAGGATCTGGAGAACCCGACTCTCGCCCACTGTCTAAAAAAAGTTTTTCTTTCTGCTGTCGGTGTAGATCTCTACGAGCAACTGGACGACGACGTCCGCCGGTTTCTAACGAATGTTCGAGACGCCACTCCCAAGGAGGTCCGTCGGAGAACGTAGCGTTTTCGCTGCGGACGACGCGCGTTCTTTCTTCGGGGGTTTTTGTTGCCCTTGTCTCTGTCTTCCGTTTTTTGTCTGGCTACTGTGTCTCGATACAGTCTGCAGGATGTGACGGCTTTATGTACACAAACGGAGTTTCCTGTAAACACCAAGGACGGGAATGGAGGAGTTGCGTTGTCGCCCACGCGAGTGTTTGGATGCGCCGTTTGATCAGAGAAGTCTAAGCTGTCGCTTTTCTCGTTCAGCGCGTGCATTTATATTTTCTGTGCAGTTTGCAGCTGTCTGTATAGTCTTGACTAAAACCACGTTCTCTGGTGGTACGTCTTTGCAGAAGTGACAAATTTTCTTGCCTGGTTGCACGGAAGAACTCCCATGCCTGTTTCACGTGTCGGGACACTGCGATTTTTTGGGCGCGTTTCCTCACGCTTCCTGCCTCACAGGTGGAGCTTGGAATTTCACCCGAGCTTGCTTTCTCAACTGAAATTCTGTGTTTTCTGTGGTCTTTTTGAATTTGCTTCAGCTGGGAGATCACGGCTCCCGCTGGGCCGTGGAGGTCGCCTGCATGCTGCAGGAAATGGGGATATTGTTTCAGCGGCGTTTGTACGCAAATGGGTGCCGCATCGATATTTTGCTTCCGGAGAAAAAGACCGTTATAATGTGCGCAGGTGAGAATCTGTGTCGAAACTCACAATCCACATGGATTTTTCGCGGGTAATTCTAGTGTGTACGCACAGGCCGTCGGACTGGGGGAGCCGCGTTTCCGTCCCGAGTTGTGTCGGCTCCTTTTCATTAACTCCTGTGTTTTTCCATCTGAGCCCTCAACTTCTGAACATTCATTTCCCGTCATGTCCTTCTATTTTACGTATGTGTACTTTGTGCCAATGTGGGATGGTTTGTGGAAAGCCTGTCCTGCCATGCCGCAAAGGGGAAAGGTCTCGACGAACTGCGCGCTGTGCTTAGGTCCCCATCACTTCTACCTCGATTCCACCAGAAGAACGGCGTACTCTAGGCTTCAGCAACGCCTTTTGGAGCTTCAGGTAAAGCACATGTTGAAGAAGTGCATGCGCGCATCGATGTGCCCCCTTCCTGCGCATGTGAGAAAGCATGATAGTCATAAGTCTGATAGGTTTCTGCCCGTGTACGTGGGATGCCGCACTAACGTCAGTATATATACTGACCGCTCTGGACAGACATCCCCAAACAGTCTGTCGATAGCCAAAAGAGTCGCGGCGCAGCAGTGATTCGGTTACGGAGACGGTTCTGATGTGCTAGCATGTGCCCATGATGGAATGGACAGGCAGAAAGCTGTCGAGATTAAAAGCGTACCGACGTGGATTCCTATCTTATATTCAGGGTTCCGAGAGCCCCGTTTATGGGAAAGGCCGTTTTTTCTAGTGGGGGAGAAGCAGCTGTTTCTAGGGTGATGTCGTTTCCTGCAGTTTTTGGCTGAACCTCGATTGCGCACGTGCTTGGTGCTTCTGCGCGGGTCTCGTGTTTGCCATTTCTCAGTCCACGTATCAGCTTGGCGCCCTGCATGCGTTTGGGCTAACCTTTTGTTGCCTCGGTCGCATGCTCTTTTCTCAGGGCTACTCCGTCTGCGTGCTCCCCTACTACGAGTGGTCCGAGTTGCAGAACCCTGAGGAGAAGCAGCGATTCTTGTGGACTTTCGGACGTCGCGCGGCAGCCGAAATTCAGGCGACCCACGCCAGTGACGACTATGCCGATGAGGAGGTAAGAACAAAGGTTTCCGTCTTCCCAGCGTCTGACAGTGGCTTTTTGAACACTGTTCGCGTGACTGCAAAACCAACAGTGAATCTGTTATGTCCCTCGGGCAAACTAAAAACCGCTTCATGTGAGAGCAGTGAGGAAGTGTTTCCTTCAATAGGTCCACCGGAGTGTTCAGCCTTCCTAACCATCTCATGCCCTGTTCTTCTCATGATGCGCATCTAACATGCTTCGGAAGTGGCATTCTCTTCGAATATCGCACGAACGAGATGGCGCCGCAAGCCGGCCCTGAGCGCCTTTACTTCCTGGGGATCCTAAACAGGATGAAGTCTTCGGAAACCTTTCGAGCGTTCGTGTGATGATTCAGACTTCAGAGCGGGTAGCCTACGCGAACACCTTTTCAGAGGACCCTGTTGAGCTGGCCTTGACTGTGGAAGAGGCGTTCGACGAGGACATGGACTCTGGCAGCGACAGTAAGGCGACATGCTTAGAAAGAAAATAAGAATTGTCACGTACTCGAGTCTGTAAGAGGCCCGAGTCTATTGCTGATTTGTACCTGAGTGAAAGAGGATGCCATCAGGAAAGAACGAAGCTCCCTATATGAATCCAGGCATGCGTAAAATACGGGTCAACGGATGCGGTGCTGTTGTTTCAAAACCAGCATTTCTGTCCCGCGTTCGCACGCGTCATCCATATTTGTTACTTCTTGTGAATGCGGCGGAACGAGAGCGCTGTGCTACTCAGGCATCCCAGGACTGCTTCTTTTGCGGTGTAGAGAGATGGATGTCATGTCTGTTCTCCCTAAAAAAGTACCTAAACCTGCATTTGTAGCACCGACAGGCGCAGCAAGTATTGCCCCCGTGTAGTGGCTGTCTACGGAGAAGAGCAAGAACAGAGACGAGTTGCTTTCAATTCTCGTATTCTGCGCTGTATCCTGTCATGTTGTCCCGAGAAACCGAAACAGGATGTTTCAAACGTGAATATGCAGCCTCATCGATTCCGTGTTTCTCTCATTTGCCTCCCTTGCAGGCGACCTGCGACTAGGCCCGTTGGACGGTCTACAGGCAACCCTTTCGCCGCACACAAATTGACCAAAAGCTCGTGACGCCCAACGCCATGTATGGCATGTTTCTTCAAGACGATAGGAGTGCATGCTTTATCAGCGACTGATGCTTCATTATCGTGGCATGAAAACGTTCCGCATTCACCAGGCGGCGAGAGTAGTCGGATGTAGTGACCGTTGTTTCGAAAACTGGCTGTGGAATATGGGCACGTTAGTGAGGTGGTTGCCCCACCAGAGGTCGCGTTGGGGGCTGAAGTGTTTCACTGTTCTTTGCCTGCTGATACGCTGTCGGCTCAACTCCATTTCAAGGTTCTTCTGTGAGGGACAAGGAAACGGAAAGGTCATGTTTCCATCCGCGACAGAAACATGTATTGGAGTTATGTTGCTTGAGAAAGGATGCTTCTTAATGGCTGTAGCAGCCAACAAACTCCGAAATCTGGTTTTGTAGTGCGCAACAAGAGGTCTAGCTTCAGTTGATATCTCATTGGTATTGCACGGGAACACCCTCAGGGCCAGTCGTGGAGGAGCACACCCACTTTGTAGGGAGAAGCAAAGTGCAAAGGATGTGTATTGCTGTTGAGGAAAAAAACGCACTTTCGACTGAAGCAAGCGGAGCCAGGAACCTGTCTTTCGGTCTTGTGTAACTAGAACGGCAGGAGTTGAGCTGAGACAGAACCACAGACAAAATCATTCCAGTGGACAAAGCCGGCGGCACCGTAAAAAGCGACTCCTCGCACGACGAAAAATAATCTGTTGGGTGAAAAAGAGCACCGCTTGCTAATTGACCAGCGAAGACAAGTGCACACCGAGATGCACCTGTGTAAAGTACAAAAGGGAACCGGCGCGTGTATGTAGCCACAACACCCGCGTACAACCAAGAGTATGGTGACCAATATGAGACGAGATCCATTTGTATGTATCCATGTAACCAGCCCTGACCCACTGGCAATCGATTCACACTACCCCAGACTACTTGTTTCTACACACGCGTCATTCAAAAGACGGGTATTCCCATGGAACCTGACAACCCTGAAGAACTACACAAATGCTGATATGGCATCTGTACAAAAAGCAGTCCTTCTGACGAGCCTTTCTCGGCACGCGGATACTTGCCGGGAGGCAGCGCACTTCTCTCTGGATTTCCCAACCGTGCCAAATTTCATGCTGTCTGCCACCTGGTACTAAGTACCTTCGCTGACGGATGACATCACAAGTTACATTCAGATCAAACTGAAAATGTATCATCTTCATGCACGCGTCATCTGCCATGATTCCCGTTGTCCATCGCGAGAGACTGCGCCCCTCGATCTTCAAGCAAATCGGGATCCAAATTCTGCTCAGCGCAAATTGCCGACTTCATGCCATTTCGCCTTCTACGCCCGGCAGTTCGCTTGGCTCGCTCTCTCAGTGTACGTCAACCTGCTCTTCACACATCACTTCACACGATACTGAACTATTCTCTCTTCGCCGGTGATAACGTGTGGGCGGGGGAGATAGGGTTCCTGAGGGATAAACGGACACCTTCACGCACGCGGGATCGAAAAGGACATTTGTTTTCCAACAAAGCAACCAGACAATCAAGGCTGCCACGGCGCCACCAGCTGTGCTGACGACTAAAAACGACACCCACGCCTGAATGGGGTGAGCAGGAAAGTCGAAGATACTGTAGACGTAGCCAACTTTATCGCCGACTGTGACGGGCACCGTATAGACGATGACGCTCACGATGCAGTACGCGATACTCAACAGGGAGGCCACCCAGAAATGGTACACGAGGAAGGGGACGTGTCCAGTGTAAGTGATTAGGAACGCGGAAACAAGACAAATGGTGTGTTCGAGAATGCTGCTGGCACTTCGGAAAAACTGCCCGAAGGGCACAAGGATACACCAGAAAATCACCACGCACATGAGTGCCGCAACAGAGGCCATCATCCAAACCCCAAAAAGGACGAAGACAAGACACTGCTCTGAACCGGATGGCGACGTGTTCGCTTCCCCTTGGCTTCTCATTGTGCGTGAAGTGGCTCGACCGCCCTCTGGTTGAACACCCGACGCACGCACTTGATCTCTGTCACATTCCACTTGGTGTCTAGGTCCGTACTCCGGTCCGGGTTCTCTGTCTTCTGTGCCTGCCAGGCACTTCCATTCTTCATTGTGTGTACATGGTTTTTCCCCTTCCTGGAACAGATCCACCTGACACGGTGAATCCGTTGCGTGCGTCTGCCCCCATGTCGTGCGGCAGTCCGAGGAACACCCGGCGTATGTACACCTCTCAGATGCAGGCAAATTTCTCGAAGCACCGTGACCCAGGGCACTCTGTACAAACACACCTTCCACTGCAGAATCTGGCTGCGTGACTGTTGTCTGGCATGACGTGGCTCGGAGAGGTAAAAAAACAGATGCCCCGTTTCTGTCAAGTACCCCATCACGGCATGGGCCTGAATCATTCTGTAGAGACGCATACGCTTGTCGGGTGCGGCGCCTTAGAGCGAAGACTTGTACCAACCAGTTAGGTTTCCTGGTTTCCTGCACCACAATACCCTGGCTCTGATGCGAATCTCGAAAATCCTTCGTATCACCTGCTTCGATGACGCTACAGCCGACAGATTGTACTGGCGCCGTTCCCCCAAATACCTCCTGCGCTCGTCTGTCTCGCGTACTGTTTAGAATCGACGGAAGAGCCACGATGCTACATCCTGTCGCAACTACAGCGTGTAACGTAGCCAGGAAGTTTGTCCAAAACGTGAAATAGACATACGGTACATCGGACCCGATATTGGTCCAGACCAAAATGGCCAGCAAAAAAAGCGCGAAGAAAACGCGGAGTAAAAGCAGTGTGAACGGATCGAAGAAGTCGAAACGGCTGCATGCAAACACCTGCCTCCACTCCCGCCCGTGCAGGGTGAAATCGAAGCCCTTCGTACAGATATGTCGGCATTCATAAAAGAATTGGTCGCACATGCTCACCGCCACACTCCGTGTCGCTGCTTTCCCATCCGCGCTCGGATCTCTGAGCGACCGAGATTCTTCTCTAGACTGGTCGTCTGCGGTTGTACGTACAGCGAACCAAACATGAGCCAACGGAGCAGTACGAAGACTAGACAGACACTCAGGTACAATTCTAGACACGTTGTTCTCGACTCTGTCCATCGAATCTTGGCAACCGCCCCTGAGACAGTCAGACGCATGGGAAGAGTTCGCGACCAGTTGTCCTGAGGAAGTGCACTGGCCTGAACAAACAAGGTTTGTTGCACCTTCTTTCTTGCCATCTCTACTCAATGAAGAGGCAGGTCCGCTTTTCTCGACATGACAACGAGACACACCTCCGGACGAGGATATTGCCACAAAAATTGAATTCTGGTAGCCGTGTTGCTCCCTTGGTAGCGTTGTGGTGAGTTCTGCCCCTTCTTTCTCGCCTCCATGGCTTGCAGAAGGAACCTTCCCTTTCTCAACAGACGCAGACATCGCTACCCTGTAAAAAGAATGTATGTTTCTGTTCAGGCGCCTGTCATTCGTTGAAAGATTTAAAAATAGTATTTCACAATGATGACAAACAGTTCGGGAGAGAGCAGAGCACGTCTCGCGAAGTGAATCGAAATATAGAAAATCTCGCACTGGTCGACTTCCGTGGCTCCTATCCAAGCATAAGCGAAGCGCTTTCAACCAGATTTTAATGGTAGAATTCGAGACGAACCGATGAACTTGAGCACCGGCACACACGCGGAAAAACTGTTTTCGCCAGAGTATCAGTCAGAAAGTCCCTGTAAACCGGAAAGGTATAATCCTGAAAACCGTGAAGGCTCGGAAAGACGATCCCTGGAGGCTCGCAAAAGACGGCCACGAATAACTAGTGTGCGTAACGGGTTTCTCCTCGGTAAAAATTCCTGAAGAAGCAGATGGTACTTCCAGCGAAATGTCAAGACGAAAAATTCAGTTATCTGCTGGTAACGACCTAAGCGTTACGGAACCATCCCAGGCGCCATGGTACCGGTGGTTCACCCGGCATACCCCTCATAAAGACAAACCCTCTGGCCACACATATGCATATACATGTATAGATAGATCTGTGGTTATTCAATACATGCTTGCAAATACTTGCGGATGTACAGGTAGGTGATAATGGCGACATTGATGGTACCTTCAAGCACATTGGAAGACTAGACAAATGAAGTGCAAATTCGGGACTTCGCTAACTACTAGAGTGAACAGAGCACCTAATCTCACGGTTCACAATATACTCACGCCGAAACGCCTCTTGCGCCAGCGTTGCGTTGCTTGCGGGTCGCCATCCTACGAAGAAAACACTTGCTAAGTGAGGAAAAACGGCAGCAAGACGGAAGTGCACAGTGCAAATCCGGCTGTCGAACTTTTTCGTCTGTTGGAACTCCAAAGGTCCGGCGTGTCTCAAACCTAGTTTACATACAGGGACGGTCCACACTTCCGCTTCACCTCGATTTCCAGCAGAACGTAGCGAAGCCACCAAAAAAGTTTACACAGAGCGACTTGTAGACGAGCGAGCTTCAAAGAGACACACCCGACACAGCATGCATTCTTGGTTTCGCGTCAAAAGTCAACCTGTCCTCAGGCGTGATGTTCACAACCTTTAATACTGAAACTGCTAGAGTGATCACATTTAAAAAATTTGCACCGGAATTCTACGGACGCCGTATTCTAGACCAAAAGGATTACACAGTCGCGTATTTCATATACAGTTCACGTGCGCCGAATATCAGCCCTGCCTCGAAGGCGGGTCACTGCCAAGACAGAACGGCAACACGGAGTCAGGAGATCTGGACTGAATTTCCAGTAGCAGTACCAAAAAAAGACTCCCGGAAGATATAGGTAGAGAAAACTCCAATGAGCAGTCACCTAAAGGCGAACAAAACTTCGCGATACGCGTCGTCGGCACACTAACATATTCATTACGTTACCGTGTCTGGTGCGAACTTGCGTCGCATTCCGTTTTTGAGTCGAGGGCAGATTTCGGAGTGCACGCTTTCTCCCCTTCACCACGGCATGCAAAGAGAGGGAACTTCCAACTTGGAGTTCCCCCACAAGCACACCGAGTAAGTAGTACTTTCTTTTTTGGATTTTCTGGAAATGGCTAGTGAGTTGTTTCCAAGGTGTGGTCGTCTTGACGTTTGCTGGTGTAGAAAGTCTCCGTTGGCAACCCGAGTGCTTGAGGTAACAGGGACACGCTGCCTTGACAGCCAGTCTATTAAAGCGGCCAAATCTTTTGTCGCCTTCGTGGTCCCGAAGATCGGGATTTCCACGTGTATTGTGAGTGTGGCTCCAAAAAGAGTGAGGAAATCGGTTCGAAAACACCGTTCGTTTTGCGGCAAGAGCGTAATTGGCAATATGCAACGGAACTAACTCCGATGTAGGCTGCATGCAAACTCCTGGCAATCCCCGAGTGCCAGTGCTCTACGGGGCCTTGCTTCTTCTCTGGATTGTCTCTCCAGCTCACACATCTCCTACATGCTAATTTATTCTCGTGTTATGACAGAGAAAAAGTTTTCTGGTCTTCGTTCGAGCCCCTGTGCCGCGTGGTTCGCGACACTCCGACACCGTTCACACTTCTGCCCGCTTGTCTTGCGCAGGATAGTCTATCCAGAAAAGGGAGGGAAACAACACGTGTTCCGCGGAAATCCCTTTGTCATTTGGCACGATTCCTGGAACACAACCTGGACAAGCAGAACAGCGACTCTGCTGTGGAGACTGTGTAGCGTTCGACACACTTATATGATGTCAGTTGCCTAAGATTCAGATTGCTGCTTTCTGCCCGAGAGTCTGAAAAACAGCGCTTGCCTAGACGTGATTTTTGTGAACCACTCCCGACTTTGTTGCCTGAATATGCAAGCCTTTCACTGACGGATATGGGTTGAAAGCTGTCGCCGGCGAAAGGCTTCCTCCGTGTCTTGGTTGCACAAGTTAGTATGAATCGAAGCTCCCACCTTCGAAACCGCCATGGTCCCTCTTGGGTACAACTCGTCTTAGACTTGTCTACCCTGGCGGCCACGCCTACAGCAACTCTCGTCCCTCTCACCTATTTGCCGCAAAACTTCCTTGGAAAACTTCGGGTCTTCCACAATGCGGCGGCCCGGCCAGACCAGTGTCCTTGCACTGCAAAACCCTAATCCGCAAGGAAGTCGGTTCCGGTCCGAGGGAGGTGAGATGGAAGCGGCGCAGTCTCCGTCTGCAGGGCCGGTAGAGTTCTCTCCGGTTTTTTCGGAGAAAACGGAGTTTCTGAAATTCTCCCGTCGTTCGGCGAATGCGCGCGTCTCCTTGTCCGCAGTGGGTGGCGGTCCGCCGGTGTACGCTTTGTCTTCGGGTGCCTTGTACGGCAGTGAAACGTTCCGACCTAAATATGTGCTTACGCAGATTGTTGTTCTGCAGTCTGCCTTCTACCTTCTGTATGCTCTCATCGCTCTCGGCGCACTGACATGTTTTGTTGCGGAACGCGGAGACTGGATGCCCAGTCTTCCCTTCACAGGCGAGGAGGCAGCCGGCGTCAGCTCTGCCGCGGCAGCCTTCCCAGACTCGGCTGTTCTGGGGGGAGAGTCGGAAACACCTCAGCGTTCTGGCACTGCACACTCTGCAAACAGGGCCGCCACACCCGTGGGGGTTGACTCCAACGGCGGGGTTTCCGATCCACAAGGAAAGAGCCCCCAGTCCATGGCGCAAGACGGCGCCCACTTTTTCCAAAGTCGGACCGGTGGCAGATATCGCGGGAGTGGACGCGGTCTAAGACGCGCAAAAATCTTGTTTGAGACAGAGCTGTACCGACTCGCGACCAGTGAAGGCCGCATTCTACTTCTCGTCTTGTTTCTCACGAGCCTCGCAATGTAAGGTTTCTGTCGTGCAAACGGACGAAACGCCGATAGGTATAGTTGATGCTAGAAGACGGGCAACCGGAGGCAGAACTGCTTTGCGGAAATATCTTTCGGTGGTCGGGCATATTGGCAGTCACAGCTACTCTTTTGGGAGCTGAAACCAATTGTAGAGGTATCTCTCACAGTGGCGCAACGAGAGTCCACAAAGAAAACTGCCGTCCGTCGTTCATGTCTCAGGGTTGAATAGTGGTAGAACAAAGCCATCTGGAAGATTTGCCAGCCTGACCGGGGGGACGGGGCTGGTGCGTCTAGGTATTCCCAAAGAAAACACTTCATGCCTATGTTTCTGTGTTTCTTGGAGGGTCACCTATTCAGTTGCCTGCTTTTCACTGAAGTGATGGTTGACATGCAGTGGGCTTCGCTTACGCTCATCCTCTGCGAGGAACCCGTATCGGCTGTTGCGCTTGGTCCTACAAATGAAATCAAAATATTACGCTTCTTCCGTTGATGCACTGGGTTAAGACAGCCACGATGCGAGAGAGTCTTGCTGAAAGAGTGTGTCCGCCGCTACTGCATGTGTTTCGATTTTGCGCCGTTTGGTCTTCAGGTCGTACCTGGTCTTCTTGGTCGTCCAGAGGACGCGGAAATGCCTCGATTTTTGTTTCTCTATTCACTTCTTTCACCTTCTGGCTTGTTGGATATTCGGCGGCTTCCCCTCAAACTGTAAGTTCGTGCAACTGTGTTTTTTGTGTCCATAGGTGAGTTGCGAAGGTCTTCAGAAACTCACACTATATCGCGGTGTGTAATTCCAGACGACCGTCTGATGACTTTATAGAACTTCGAATTTACTCACAAATCGCTGTCAGCATGGTAGCTCATAGGAGTGGAGCATCCTCGCTTGATTGATTGTATCCCTTATGGAATCACCTACAGCGTTTCTGAGTCACTGGCCAGTAAAAGGGAAGGTCCCAGTCGCAAACCATTTCCTTGCCTCGTCAAAGTGTAGGCCTCAAAAACTTTTGACTCAAGTCAGGGATTGAGTTTAAATGTGCATATTGTATTTCAAAGAATGTTCTCAGCGAAAAAATTTGTTGCGACTAGAACGTTGCTAGTAGTGTCAGGTACTAAGGATCTGCGGTTGCACGCGAATCTACCTCAACGGGCGGGGCTTTCTCCACCGTGTTGTTACACCCGGACGAAGGGGACGAGCTTCCTTGTTAGTCCTGTGGTGCCGAAAAACACAACAAATTAAATACCGTTTTTCGATTCCGATTTCTTCGGCTGCAGCCTAGTTTTCCCGTTGCACTCTGGTTGTCGCGCATCTACAGTCTGTGAAACAACCTATGCGTCATCTTACCGGTGGTGAAAGTAGTGCCTGAGATTACATAAACAGAATGGGGAAGACCAGGCGCTGGTTTGTTTCTTTTTCGGTTGCATGAGGTTTGTTCGCACCACATTTCTACTGATATGTGAATGATGTCTGCGTTCCTGATTTCGGTGGGTGCTGTTCGCAGCAAGTTGGTGGTTGTGCAGCGCGGCGTCTGCAACGGCTACAACAGCACTCTCTCAGTATTTTTGCCGAAAAGTCGAAATGCAAGATATCCAATTGGAAAGGCCACCCGCCGGTCACCGTCGCTTTTCGTCGGAGGGTGACAGCATCACCTCTATAGGGACCGACAGCAGCGACAGCAGTGGTGGCTTCTATACGTCCGGTACAGAACCTGCACTGGAAAGAGAGACACTAGACGACGCACGCGTCACGAGAGAATTGCATGTGGCCTCTTTCGTTGGCGATGGAAATGCCCGGGAAAATCCAAATCCAAAGCCAATTCTTGTCGGCCGATCTGTTTCGGTGCCTCCTGTCCGAGAACGCTCTCCGGAAACAGGAATGATGGGTCCTGCAACTCAAGACGGAATCGAACTTAGACTGTTGTGACATCAGTGCTTCCGTTTTCACAGTTGTGAGCAACCGGCTCAAAACAAGTGATGGACGCAAAGTTTAGGGCCGCTTTTCCTTTTTGAATGCTTGAGATCATCTGCTACCGTCCCGAAAACCTTCTACTTGCCATCCTGCTGCCTACGGAAACGGCTGGGGCGGCCTACGTCACTTTTCTAAAAGCATCTCACAGGATGTCACATATCTAAGTGGCTAAGTAGATGTGTTTTGTTTGGATTCAACATGCGCTCCCGCTCTCAAACAATGCTGCATTCTAGAGATACGGGGTACGGCCAGTTTCCTGCTAACCCTGAATCACGGTATAGTTCGCACCAGTTGGAGCAGCACTTAAAACCCTTACTCGAGAAGAGGAGTAGTGGCGCCGATATTTATCACTGGTTTAAAGCGATTCGGGACGATCTACCTTTGACGCAGCATTCGGGGCTAATGGTCTGTGCTCTGTGTACCTGGACATCTATGTGGTTTATGTTGACATGACTGTTCAACTAAGGTGGAACTCTGAGATATTTAGGCTGTGTCAGTCTCTGAAGTTCCGGATGTTTGCACAAAGTCGTTTCAGAAATCTAGCGCAGCGATCAGATTTTGCGACGGGTGTGTCAAGACAGCTTAACCGAGTGATCTGGCGTGCCTACCCTCGATCCCACGGTGGTGTTTCGTTTCTTGAAAACCCGCCAGACAAAGTCTTCCAGACGCTGTGTGCCTAACGGCCATTCGTAGGCGAGTACAAAAGAGTAAAAGAGGACGTACTACTACGGTGCTTGGCGAATTGGGTATCGCGGGCGTTTTAATGGGACCTGCCTTTGTCTTCGACGGGGAGCTAGCTATTGAGCACCATGAAGTAGCAGAGCCCTGTGCGAGCTCGGACGAGGAAAACGTGATTCTAACGCTCTTAAGGGTGAGAATTACACATGCTGCTCTACCACATTGGAGTTGTGACAGGCTGAAGCACTCGTGTTTTGTCGCCACGTACACCTCGGCGAGTGCATGCGTGCAAAAAAAGCGGGCTTTCTATAACACACAGGGGGTCGAAAAGGTCACGTATATCTGCCATTCCCAAACTACAAATGGAAGACTATATCATAGCTCCAGATGAATACGGCTGATAACGCGCACGAGAAGGTTTTTCGAGACCTGCTTCTCTTAAGACAGTGTAAGTGCCTGACTCTAGCGACGGCGCATTCTTTTGCGCCGCCTGTGCTGGTTCGAGGTTCGCCACTTTTCCGGTGGTGGGTCGCCGCCAGGATGCCGCCACTCACGGTTTTCTTTTATGCTCGGGAGCAGGCACTTGGAAGCTTCACCGCAAGCTCGTCAGAACTGTTTGGTTGGAGAAAAGCGGCAGCAATCGTACAGCGTCTCGTCCTTATGTTCACAGAAAAACCATAGGCAGGCAGGAAGCTTAGTTTTGTTCAGTATGGTTGGTTGCCTTGCCTGGCGGAACGAACTCGGTTGTTTGTGGTGGTGTATTTTTCTTTCTGGGCAATGTTCGACATTGCCGAAACGCGGATATTTCATGTTTTCTCGTCATCTGAGCACTGCGTCGTTTAAATAACCCAATATCTATCCCGTCTTTTTCTCGCAGAAAGGGAGCATCTTGTCCCTCCGACACCGCTGAACGGAAAGCGTCCTCGCGAAACGGGTGCAGGGACCACGCCATCGGATACTTTTCGTTCCTCTGCCGTAAACGTCTGCTTTTTGTTTCATTATCATACTTTTTTGCGTGAGGTTTCTAAATAGCGTACACTGGATCGTGTCTGGGGCAGGAAATCAGTCAAAAAGTGTTCCTTCCATCGGGAGCTGGTGCGCGTCGCGTTTGTCTGTTGAGTGTTAACGCGTTTTGCTTGAAAAAGCTGCCCCTTCCGGCCTGCGGGCTAGGTTCGAAAAAACAGCCGATGCTTATGAACTCTTTCTAAATTCAGAGATTCCGTGTTGAGGGCGCGGTAACGGAACAGTTCTCCGCTGCAATTCGGCGTGAGTCCGTCGGCCACCGATGGAATATGTGAAAGTAGAAGCGAACGCCTTTCCTCGTTGTAAGAGTCCACTGGTCGGACAAGGATTTTTTATGGTCTCTCAGATGCAGACACAACGTCGTTTTTCTTATTCTCTCAGTCCGGTGGCAGGTGCTGCCATGATGGACCCCACTTGCGCTGACCTCCAGCTAAACGCGAGGGTAACACGGATCTTTCACACCATATTGTCCTGCCGGGAATTTTTGTACCGTCTGTCTTTCTGAAGAGGCCCCGTTTTTTTTTCTGTGTTGACCGAGGGTCCGAGTCTGCGGTGCACTGAGTTGCGCCTCGCCGTTCGCCGCAGCCTTCCAGCTCTCGCCTCTTTTCTTCTTCGTCCGCCGCGTTTGTTGTCTCGTTTCTGCGGAATTTGTGCGTGAGACAGTAACTTTCTAGATTCGTATTTTGGTTTCCAAGCCGAAGCCAAATGGCACTGCGTTGTCTGGCGGCTTTCGGATATTCCCTCATCGCCAAAACCGTTTTTCTTCCACCTCCTCTAATCCTTTCGATTTAACTCTTCTGTAGAGATGCCGCTCAAGACTTCCTGGCATTGTTCGTGCAACGCCACCTTTCCAGGTGACTTGCTCATGGTTGTTGCTAACCACGATCGCGTGGGCAACTGGAATCCTCAGAACTCGGTGGTTCTTTCGACAGACGCATCCTCTTTCCCGACATGGCGCTCTGGCGAGGTCTGCTTCGACGA
The DNA here is from genome assembly GCF_000006565.2 of Toxoplasma gondii ME49. Lineage (NCBI taxonomy): Eukaryota > Apicomplexa > Conoidasida > Eucoccidiorida > Sarcocystidae > Toxoplasma > Toxoplasma gondii. The sequence goes on from NC_031478.1 coordinate 2,209,702, forward strand.
GCAGCAGCCCGTCCGGCTCGAGTACAAGCTGATTATTCGCCGCGCCTCAGGAGAAATTTACTGGGAGCCGATTCCCACCAACCGCGTAGTCACGCTGACTGCGAATACGTCCTCAGTCATCGAAAACGTTTGGGGTTCGCTGGCCACTTGCTCCATCACCTTCTTCCCGCTGCAGCCGATTCCGTCCCCGTCCTTCTACAAGCACGCAGAAAGGACGAAGAAAGAGGCCAGTTCCGTCCATCTGCACTCCGCCTCCATTTCCGACGACTCCGGGTCCGACACTGGGACATGTTCACAGGTCGACGAATCGCGAACGCAACGCAACGTCCGCGGACAGCCTGCCTCCGTGGGGACGGGGAAGGCCACAGCCGCCGAGAGAGGCGGCAAAGGATACGTCATGCCGCATCACCAGTGCAGCACCAGCCAGAGACGCCACTCCATCAGTACGCAAGCTGCGGACGAAGCGGCCGGCGGAGGGAATCGCGTTTCCTTCAAACGCTCCGCCTTCATTTTGGCCAACACTGGTCCCATCACAAACTACTACACAGTCTCAAAGACAATTGGTACGTTGTTCGCTGATCTGAAAAGAAAGCTGCACAACGTGCCGGCTTCGTCGTGGTAACTTCCGGTTCGAACGTGGCGACGCGGCTGTATGTACACCCGCCTTTTTTCTGCTTCCAAGGCGCCGAAAGGCTGAAAGTGTTAGGACGTGTGGTGTAAGATTGCTGCGCAGCCGCGCCAAGACTTTTGGCTGGGAAGGGGGTGCATGCCGCTGTCGTATGTTTTTCGGTATATGCCCCGGTGTTCACGTCTGCCTTACCTGAATAAGAAGTTGCGTGTCGTGTGAGAAGTTCGTCGCGTTTGTGGGAACTGCAGAGTCTGAGATCACACCAGAACCGAAGGGTTTGGAAAAGGTGAAAGACTTAGAAACTCTAGAAGAAACACGGAGACACAAGTGGTGACGGATCTTAGCCCAGCGGTCTTGTCGATCTTTCTGCGTTTTTCCGAGCAGGGCGTGGCACATGGGGAGAAGTGAAGCTGGTCATTGACAACGGGACCGGAGCGCGTCGCGCGGCGAAGAAGATTCCCAAGTGTTACGTTGAAGACGCCGACCGTTTTCGTCAGGAAATCGAGATCATGAAGAGCCTCGACCACCCAAACATTGTGCGACTCTACGAGACTTTCGAGGATATGACGGACTTCTACCTGGTGATGGAGTACTGCACTGGGGGCGAGCTCTTTGATCGCTTGGTTCACCAGGGTGTCTTCACAGAGGCTCTGGCCTGCCGCATCATGCGGCAGATTCTCGCAGCTGTTGCTTATTGCCATGCCCACCGCGTCGCCCACCGAGACCTGAAGCCGGAGAACTTCCTGTTTTTGCATGACAACCCCGAATCTCCCATCAAGCTCATCGACTTCGGCCTCGCCGCTCGTTTCAAGTCTGGACAGCCCATGAGGACGAGAGCCGGGACGCCTTACTATGTATCGCCGCAGGTACAGAGCACAGACAAGAAGTCAAATCTCCCTCTGTGTTTTCTCCAGGCTAGGCGACGATTAAATTTCACTCGCCCGATGCTGCCATGCTTGTAATCTAGGGTCTTCGTTAACTCGACACATGTTCGTTGTGTTTCTCCATTCTGCCCATATATTTATATACGTAAGCTGTTTTTGCCGATGTGTAAGACCGTACATCTTTCGTGTCTTTTAATCAAGCGTATGTGTACTCTGCGGCGTTTGCCGATTGAAATACGGTTCCGCGCTGGCCTGGTATCTAGTTCTCTCTCCACCTTGCACACGGTACGTCGCCAGTCCTCTATGGGGATGCGTTTGCTGTGCCCGCTTTTCCTGGCTCTTCATAAAGGCTTGGACTTCACACAAAGAACGCATTTCACATAACCAAAAAGAATTCGGAAACTGCTCTGCTCTGTGTGCGCCTGCAGGTGTTGGAGGGACGGTATGGCCCAGAGTGCGACGTCTGGTCCGCCGGAGTCATGATGTACATTCTGCTTTGTGGGTATCCTCCGTTCAATGCGCCGTCGGACAGGGCGATTATGAACAAAGTGCGTGCGGGACATTACACCTTCCCAGACAGCGAATGGAGTCGAGTGTCACTACAGGCCAAGGATCTCATCTCGCGTCTTCTTGATCGCCATCCGCGCACTCGAATCAGTGCCGAGCAAGCGCTCCGACACGCCTGGTTCGCCATGCATGCTCCGGGAGACCATTTTGAGCCTCTAGGTGAGACACGAAGTCTTTTCCGAGGAATATATGTCAGGCGGAAGAACCCTCGAAAGATAACTCTCACACACATGCTTATCTTTCTGCGTAGAGATATGTATAGGTGGCTTGTCTTTCTGAGTTGTGGCATCTCGAGTGTAGCCACTGGCGGCGAAGGTGGGTCATCCGATTTTTTGGATCGTCAGTTACGCGGGTTGTCCGCGTGTAGAGCGGCATGCGTTTTTTCAAAAGCAGGTGACGAGAAACTCTTGTTTGTTTCCACCTCCGCAGGCTTGGACATTTTGAGCAAATTTCGGCGATTCCAGGGCTTGAGTCGACTGAAGAAGCTGGCTCTGACGGTTATTGCACAGCATTTGGAGGACTCGGAAATCGAGGGTCTCAAGAACTTGTTCACTCAGCTCGACACCGAGGGTGACGGTGTCCTGACAGTGGAGGAAATTCGCAAGGGCATCGAGCGGAGCGGCGTCCACTTACCTCCGGACATGGTCCTCGAAGATGTCTTGAGGGAAGTGGACACCGCCGGCACTGGAAGCATTGATTACACAGAGTTCATTGCAGCTTGCCTCCACCAGTCCCACTACATCCGAGAGGAGGCGTGTCGAGCTGCTTTCCGCGTGCTAGATATCAATGGAGACGGCCTCGTCAGGTGAGTTTTCAGGCGTATTTCACCAGTCAGCTTCACGCCGGCAGAGAAAGGGTGTTGATGCAGCTTCCATGTTTCGATTGCAGACGCCAGAACATGTGTGTCAGTTTCTATCTGTGAGCAGGGGCTGCTCCCCGGCTTTTTCGAGAGACGCGCCGTCGCGTTCTACCGCTTCTTTTGAACAGTGAAAAAGGGCATCTGCTGTATAGACGCAATCGTGTCAGATCGGATATTGATGCACAAGCGTCCCCAGAAAGCACAACTGATCTAGACAGAGACCGCACATTGCCCTTACCATTCGTCTTTTCTTGTGGAGGTCACAGCCAGCTGCGTTGACATGCATGCGGGTTCCGCCCTTTTTTTGCGTGTGTGCAGTGCTCAAGAACTGCGCCAGGTGTTCCACATGGCTGGTGATTTGGAGACAGACGCGGCGGCGGAGTTGCTGGAGGCAGACGCGGATGGTGACGGGCACATAACTTTCGATGAGTTTTGCGGACTCATGCGGAAGGTGCCGTCGCTCGCCTTGGTCACGGAGCACACAGTGTCGATGATGCGGCGAACGTGTTCGCGCACAAACATCAGCGAAGCCAGTCTGACGCCTCGCGCTACGGGGTAAATCGCAGAAGCGAACACAAATGGAAAGACAGGAAAACGACTTTTTCTGTAGTGGGGAAACCCGGCGAACGTTCCGCTGGAATGTGCCAGGGACGGGCCATGAGATGCCGGTCAACACCGGGCGAGGCCTGTCGTTGGAACGGACTGCGATGTTCTCGGCGTGGGCGTCCGACAGTGTCAACAGGCTCTACAACGCGCAGAAAAAAAATTCCCGCACGTGTTCCATAGACAAACCGTCCTTCGGGCGGGAGATTTGCTTTTTCGGGAGATTGCGACGGAAGTGGGTTTTGTTTAGGTCGCAGTGGGGACAGTCTGCTGGTTCTGCGAGTAGATATTGGTGTATCGACGGTACTTCAGACACTGCCGTCACTAATCACGTTCGGTCTCTGGGAGATGCAAGGGAAATTCTTTTTCATTTTGGGGTTTACGTCGCGTGCACGCGTTGTGACTGAGAAATGCGCGCATGTGGTCGAAAGCGCCGCATGCGACAGTTCAGCAAACTGCGTGCAAGGAACTGATAACGTATCGTACTTTGTGCAAGACAATCTCCGTTAATATGTGGCGACTTCCGAGTTCGTGTGAAGTTCCCAAATTGAGAGCAGGCTCTTTGGTGGGTCACCCGATGTGCACCGGAGACAGACCCGTCTGTCACTCGATGGTACAGTGGGATTGAGTTTTCTGCGTTGTCTTCGTTTCGTGATCTCATCTGCGGGGGAAACAGACGGCTCAGTCCTTCTGGTCCCGAAAACTCGACTAGAGGTTGGGTGCGGGCTGCACAACCGCAAACTCCGGAAGGTGGAAACATGTCGCACCGAAAGGTGCTGGTTTGAAGGGCTGTATTGAGATGGGCGACGACGCGGGAGATGAGTTTCAGCGATCTATCGTTTTTTCCACCAAATATATGTGGTCTGCCGTCCAGGTTTAGTTCTTCTTTGAGTATATGCGATTTTGCGTCACTGGCTGCGGGCCAGGGATCAGGTCCATGTCGGTTCAAAGGTACCGCGCTGGCGTCTCGGCGGGCTTACTGTTCTACATCGCGTGATAGAGAGTGGATTTCAGAGGGCAAGGAGGGCGCTTTCTGGCGCGTCCTCTTTAGAAAGACTCTGTTTTCGCGGCGAAAATGCAGTCTATGAGAAACGAACGACCGACTGTGTAGTAGCACGCAAAGGGACGACCGCAACGATATGCGTATTTCGGTGGTTGCCGGCTTCTTTGCTTTGTTCTTGCCTGAGAAATGAGGACAGAAAATGTAACGAAGGGCTTTTTTTTATACAGATACCGTAAAATCGATTCATGAACAAGATGTGGAATCGTACCCTCTCGTTTTGTACAATTCGTGCCCGAAACATATATTTCACAGAGACTTTGGCTGTCAATCAAACCTGCCGTTTTTGCCAAGCAGACAAACGACAGACGTACATCAGGGATTGACTGACGTCTGCTTCCCGTCAGCTCACCGTAGAGACTACGTGGTTTCCACATCTGCAGTGCGTCAGGGCACACAAGACAGCATGTGTGCGCGACGCTCTAGTGATGGAAGGGCATTTTCGATTAAAGCGAGGCCCGGCAGTGGAAAGCAGGAATGCATGTATCTAGACTCGTACCACTCCCTCTGCTCAGAGTAGTGAATTAGAAAACGATACCTCGACCTGTTACTACAGAAAGTCACCGTATGACGAACCATGAAATTCTGTTTCCTTCTGGAAGCATGAGTGAAGAACTCAAGTGAGTTGTTCATGCTTTGTTCAGTTTCACCGAATTTCAAGAGCGTACAGGTGCTGCAAATAATGAATTATGCAGGAAGTAGTTCCTTTTGACATTTTTGTGACCTGCTGAACAGAGTGAAAGTTGAATGACGACACTCGTGTCGTTTACCAAGTGACACTGTTGATAGTGTCCTAATGCAGCAAATCTATTCAGCAATGATCTTGTGCGCGTGCTACCACTTACTCGTGACGCTAACGAAGGCTGTTGAGCAAAGAAACTCTTCTTCGACATAGGTTGTCGGAGGGCTTCCAAACGAGCGGACTAAATCTCCTTGTTTCGTTTTATGGTTATCCCTTCCTATTAACCTGCCCACTGAAAAGTATCTGCTTCTACGTCTTTATTGTTGGTGACCATATTTTCCACGGTAATTCTTTCCTGATGAGGCCACTTGCAAAACCGTTTCAATATTTATTCTCAGCCGATTTAGTCTGTGCTCAAGATACCCCCCCCCCCGAGCGGCTAGAGCCGAAATGGGAAAGAAAGCAAATAAATGCCATCAAGCGTGCGCTCAACTTGTAGCTCATCCCCGTAGGTGCAGCGTAATGACGGTGGAACATACGACTGATGCGTACAACCCTGGTAAATTGATCGGCGTAATTTGTGACGCAATCATCTAGAGAAGAGCTGAGTGTCACTATGCGGCCTCAATTCACCACTCATTCAGCAAAACGAAACTTCCGGCATGTGGCGCGTGGTTATTCCCGAGCCTTGTTTAGTTGCATGAACTCCGAAAAAGCATATTTACGTGAGGCAAGCACATAAACCACGGTGAGACGGTCAGTGTTATTCAAGTTGGCACGTTGTGCTCCCGTGGACCATCCATTGGATGAGCGGATCTTTCCTGGTTTTGTACGGGTGTGTCCACTTTTTCTGTCCGCCCCCTCTGCTGCATGCTGTCTTGATCATCAGTCAGCCGTCCCTCTGTGAAGCTCCTCTGTATCACGGGGACGAATGCAAGCTAACAGTTTTGGCTCGCGCTAAATTCCCCTCTCGAAGATCCACGACAAGCAACAGTGTGTCTACTCGTTTTGAGGTTTTATGAGATGCACAGTGATCAGCGACTCAATCTCTTCCCCGATTAGCAAGCTCGCCGCCCGTCCCTCTGTTCCAACCCTTAGAAGCAAGCACGTCGAGGGAGTGCACGGTGCGTTGACTAACCCTATCTGGAGGCCCGCGTTCATCCAAGTCGTCTTCGTCTGGAATGTCTTCACACCAGATATCATGTTTTGAATTCAATTGTTCCCGTCTGTCCGTCGAAACGGCTCGTACTTCTTCTGGATCCTCTGAGACAGATCGCAGCCTCAAACACTGCGCCTCTCCATTGTTTGCCACATCATGGGCATCGCCCCATGAATGCGTGTTCAAGAAAACCAGCGGCCTGTCAGAGTGCTGAGCCCCTCTGTTCTGGTGTCGAACCCAGAAACTCCCTAGTTTAGTGACACTTCGCCGGTGGGTGCTCGCAGACAAATGCTCCACTCGAGCCCGTCCTTGCTCGTCCCATGTGATGATGTCTTTGTCCCGCTCCAGGATATCACCGGGGGGATGGTGCACCACGTGGTGTGTCTTCTTCTGACGCTTCTCGTAGAACGCCACCAACTGCTGTGTTGTGCCGAAGCGTTTGACTGCTTCCAGGGGACAGGAAACGTCCACCTTTAGCACTTCTCCTAAAACAACACAAACACGCTGGAAAATGAGAGTGCAGTGAACACAGACCTAGCGTCAGACAGAAACACACTGGTCGGGGTTGGTCGGGCGAAACCGCCCTCGGAAAGAGGCACTAGGGCAGGATGATTGAGAGGGAGTTACAAAATGTCTAGACGCTAAGAAAATAAAGATAGCTTAAATTATTGGGACTGCTGAACTCGTAACTGTCAAACATTTCTTAGAGTGATATTCCTTCGTGGTTAAGTGATTGTCGGAAGTGAAAAAAACGCACCAAGAAGCTGCTCCTTCGCGCGCGTGATGCGGTGCTCGAACCCTGGCCGCTTTGAATGCTCCACAAACGCTTCCGTGCGCATCGTTTCTTCAGCCGCAAACGCCTCCAATTCTTCCCGTATCTGCAGCCAAATACATGACGCAATTCAGTGCAATCACCTGACCGTAAGGCACCCTCATCATGGCTTCTGAATACGAGGAAGGCTGCTACAAAGCACTTGCCACGTCTCGTCCCTTCGCCTTCAAAAATAGGTTGCTCCTCTAGCCCCTCTGTGGCAATGCACCACAACCTGAATCTTGCCCCAACACAAGTTTATACATATATATATATATATACCTATGGAATACAGTATATGCAGATATATATATGCAGATTATCTTGTTACCTTTGCTGACATGCACCTGGAATGGGTGTTTGCCGGCTTCCTACGGCACAAGACTTTACAGCGCCTTGGATGTGAGGAGGTTACCTTTGAAGCGCTCCCATCCCCGGTAGATGTTTCGATTGCAAAGTAAGCAGCATCAGTGAACGTGTATCCATGACGCAAATGTGTCCTCACCTGCGAACTCCTCGCCTCAAAGAGGCTCTGCTGTAAATTTCTGAAGCGTTTCTCTTCCTCCTCCGCCTCTACCCTGACCCTTTGTCGCAAGATGACTTGCAGCGATCTGGCGCGGTTGACAATCTCCCTAGCAGACGCCTCAGCGCGGAGCACCTGCTTGACCGCATCACCAGCGTCTTCTTGGCTTGGATACGTCCGTCGATCTCGCCGAGAAAACCTTTCAGGCGTGCAGTTCGCTATGAAGTCTGCGAAAAGAAAGGATTGTGGTACACCAAACTTGTTGACATTTCTTGAAATTGATTCAAGACCTTAAAAGTGACCATACGCGCACAACAGATCCCCACGGTACAGATGCCCTTCTGCGGATCCATCTACTCATCGACACAACTCCATGTTCGAAATCATCGAATTCGAAAAAGCTCCACAGACAGCGCAGTTCCGTCTAAGTGGCAGGCCGTGGCTCCACGGAGGATTCGCACCCGATTTCAAAACCCTGCCAAAATTCGGGTGCGGCACCGAGACAGAGGTGCTTGAGCTTGCTGCTACACTGATCACGCTGTGCCACCTGAACATAAGCCGCTTGCCGCGCCAGGATGTTTTCCACTTCTTCCAACTGAACTAGGACGCGCAGCCAACGTGCAAATTCCCGGACCCTCTTCGCTCTCTGAGTGCTTCAGAAAACAGCAACTGACACGTGTCAATTTCTAGTTCTTTGAACTCATGCAAGATACAGTGCCTTGAACCCTTGGCACCTAAAGTTGTCGTCGCATTCAGCTGAAAGCAGCGGACGAGCATCCGAAATCGATTGTGTGCACCCTTCACCGAAAGAAGTAAACGACGTACCAAAGCCGAACAGTTCTTCAGTACTCATAGTCCAGATCGTAGAACAGCATCCGTCACCAGGTTCGCCTGGGAGTCTCGAGCTCCCGTCTGTAACTCCATACTCAGAGGCATCGTCGTCATCCAAAGGATCCTGGAAGGCGCGCACGGTACTTACTCTTGGGTCAGCTCCAGAGGGGTGTTCGTCGCCTCCACCATCCAGACTTGGACGGTGACCGTTTGGCTCCGAGGCAGTGGTATTGTCCATCTCCTTGCTGTCATACGTACCCTCTGAATTGTACCTGAAACGGATGCTTCCAGAGCTGCTCAGACTGCTTGGCTGCTGATTCTCATCGGAATCAGCGACTGGGTCGGTAGCCGGCCTACGCTGGGCACTCGCCTCTCCCCCTGGCATGCACCACTTCCGTGATGCCTCACTGCCAGCTGGGGAAACCTGCACGCTCTCGGACGAAGTGCATTCATTCGGCGAAGCAAGGCCGTCGCGTCCTCCACTGGCATCACTGGTCAGCTGCTCTCCACGTTCTTCCACCTCATGGCAAGGCGGCGTAAGTCGAGCCATGCCATGAGCGACAGTGACACAGAAGAGCGGAGCGTCCGCCTGTGGGAAACGCATTGAAGGAGAGAGACAAGGCTCTTCTGTGGCCTCAGAAAGGCTCAACAGAGTTCGGAAATCGAGGTTCTCACGTGGGCGGACGCACTGAGGAGGGGCAGGAACTCCACTGGACGCCGGGGTGGTGCTGCTTGGCACTGAATGGGAGAGAGTGTCAGATGAGGAGCCTCCTCGGACACTGGTGACAGCTTGTTCTCGGTGGGATGTTTTTTCACACTGCGAAGAATCGTTTGCGGTCCCAGCAGAATCCAGCCATCTTGAAGGACGGCAGGAAAGCCAGGCTGGTGTGGACGAAGACTGCCGCTGAACAGACGCGGAGGGATGGCCCGTGGGAGAAAGAGGAGACCGCGATGACGCAGAAAAACTTTGACAGGCGGAACAAGATACGGATAAAGAAGTGGTGGTCCTCACGGCCTTTGACGAAACAGTTGGCTTGCAGGCAGTACTGGGTGCAAGTACCACAACGGAAACACTGGATGGAGTGGTGGACTGTTGGCACTGGGAACACGGAGGAGATTCAAATGTTAACGAAGACGGCGTCGAGACAGCATGTAGAGGGGCGACGGTTCTTTCTATTTGAGAAGAGGCGGAGGTTGATCCCAAATTGTGTCCTCCCCGCATCTTCCTGCGACATGCGGCCCGTGTCTGGTCCGCCTCGCAACCGCTGCGAAAGAGCTCGGATACAGGGCGAGAAAAAACGGCCCGAAAGTGAGGAGAAAATACTTTCGGTGATATAAAACCTCTACCAGAAATTGCCTGGCCTGATTTGGAGTCTCTACAGGTCTTCTCACTGTTGGCGGTCCTTGCTGGGGCTTTCAGTTCTAGGTGCCGCGGGGTTCGTACCCAGGGTACAGTGGCGTTTCCTGTCATCTGGCTGAAGACTTCGGGACGGGTGTAACTGAGAATGTTCAAATCTTCACAAGAGCAGTGACGCATCAGATGAACACATGAAACGAGGGAATCGGTCGCAGCGGAAGCAGCTCTGGCAAAATAGCGTCGTCTAGTCTGCGATTGGCCACCATAAAAAAACTGGCGAGAGCTGGCAGGGAGCCAGCCACAAAGCCAAGCCACTTGACAGTCGAGGAGGTCGACAAGCGCGCCCTAGAAACGACATGAGATTGTCCACGGACCTAGTCATAAACGCTTCAAGACGCCAGGACTAGTAGCCACGCTTCAAATGATGGCAACTTCCCCATACAATTGGCCAACGAGCGGGCAGCGCAGACGGGCAATCCCTCCCCCCTGAGGAGACAGCACCAGACAAATGGGTTACAAGAATACAACCGAGTAAAACCGGAAATCACTCTCCCAGACCAAGATTTTCCACCTGGTGGAATACTACGGGATGGCTGACAGAGTAGAGAAGAACTACGGACGACGTTTTTTGAGGTTTAGTGTGGAACGTGGACAAAAGTGACAATGATAATCAGACCATGAGCGAGTCACAGGTGCAAATGTAGAAAATTCAAAGTGATAGGCTCCGAAGCATTACACATTGCGAAGCAGGGTTACAGGAAATTTCTTGCCCAACTCAGAAAGACTCGAAATTGCCGAGAAGCGGCCGCGATAAGGAAGTGGATACGGCCAAAGATGGAGGAACAACCGAATCCAGACATACAGAAGAACCTGGAATAGATTTTTCTTGCATCAATATTCGTTCAACTGCCGACAAGCATGGCAAACGAAACTCTTTGAAGGTAACCTTAGACCAGACATGTTCCGCACATTCGCAGATCCACCGAGTGGTAACCATCCAGACTGGCAGGAGCGCATGCGTGGCATTATACAGACATTGATGATGAATCAACCAGAAACAACTGAAAAATTTCCTCCCACTGAAGCGTTTTCGCGTGTTCCAGCAGCGGCTGCAATCTGCTTGGCAGCGTCTGACCCGACGAAGACGAAGAAATGCCTCTACAGGCAACGGCCCGGCTGAGATGTTCAACAGCAGATTCGTGGCACCCATAGCGTGGCAAACGAACACGAGTAGTTGACGCCAAAAATCAACGTCTCATCGTGGTTAATCGAAATATATCCTTGATAAAGCTGGAAGGAAGTACAGGGTATTTCCGAGTCACATCTTGCAGGACAAGGGCACGATGGAGACCATCGTTTCTCAGTGAAAACTACGGGCGCTCCAAAGCCTCTGATGTTGTCAAATTCCGCTCATCTAAACGCCCATGCCATAGAACGGGAACCGGACGGAGAGGCACAAAACACAATCCAAATCTAGCATTGGAATACAGAGGACGGAGCAAGTATTGAGAAACCTGTAATATCGGCGGCAATATGCCTGTGCATGCGTTTCTACAAGCTTCATCATGCAAGAGCACCCACTTGGACGGATACTCTTTTTTACCAAAAAATTACTCAACTGCTGCCAAACACGGACCGCTCTTAGCCCCACCTCGATCCGGATATCTGCACGAGCCGGTCCAGGGAGAAAGACACACAAGACGAAGTACGCGAACGCCAAGCGCAGATTCTGATGCACAGCAGAAATGATCATACAGCTAGTTTGTCTGAAGCATATTCCGTTACATTTGTGTTCCGAGAGAACGCTTTTCCACAATCATGGCGTTATCAAGAAAAGCTCTACCTCTTTCGCGAGCATCTCGTAAAGGAAGCCCGTTTCCTACAGCTTGGGTAGCCCCATTCAACAGTGTCAAGGCCGAAACTCGCCTGATATTTCCTCTTCTAGGCACTCTTTGGAGCGAGTGCGGGAGGAAACCATGTCGTGAACACGTAGACGAGGCGCAGATACAGTTAAGTGAGGGTAGGTAACAGAGAAAAAGGATTCCAACGAAGATGCGGTACTCAACGCCTTTCGTCTAATCTAGGGTATGGCGCAGCGTGACAAGCCACGCAGGTGACTCGGAATGCTGAGCGCGCAAAGTTCGCTGGATGACGACAGAGTCACACCAGTTCGGCAAACAAAACGCGAGATACGCATTCTTCCCTCGAGTTCTACTCACTGGGGAGGGTGAAGAGTGTTACGCAAAATTCGGTATTCTGAGTAGTAGGCTCATTTTCCCACCACTCGGTGGTGCACCAACTCCTCGTAGTGTGGAGTTACAACAGCCGCCTGGGCACAGGGAACTGTGAACGCATGCTCCCTTTTTCAGAGAGTCATGTTCGTCCGTTTCAACTTTTCGTTGCCTTTTCTTTTTTCCGTCGTTTAGAAATAACACGAATGATGATGATTGGTTAATCATTTGGAGCGACACTCGAAAACCGCAGCGTGCCGCGGCTGTGGAGACTAGGGGTTCTGTGCTGCATGACAAACACTGCAGGCAGTTGACCCTTTCTGCGGGTTTTGTGTGCTCCTCGAGGTAGTTTTAATTTGTAATCAAGCCGTCTTTGTTGGTTGTGAATAGAGAAAGCGCCTCAATACCGAAAAGGGACACCTGCTGCCTCACTGCGCGAATACTGTTGTCGGTGTCCGTCGCTGCCGTCGGGAACTGACATTGCCTTTCCGGCTCCGGCACTGTTATTGGTTGTAATACAGCGCGCGTTTCCCATCTGTACCTTGTGTTTGAATAACGCGTTGGAGTGTGATATGTGATGGCTGGCGAACCTCTAGAGCGATGAGTCAGGTTCCGGAAATGCGGTAGAATTCCTTTAAAGAGCAGCATGACCTGCGGTGACTCAAAGCGCCGATCTGTACCTACTGCGTTGCTGTGGAGTCTCTCTCAGACTTGTCATTTATCAAGGGAACGCACAGCGAAAACTGTCAACAATCAAGAAGCACCTTTGCCAGTGAAGCCTTTTGATCGGCGTTGGCGCTCTTGACCAAGGAACACCGCATACTGGCGTCTTCAGCGTGAAGTAGTAGCTTTCCCCTGAATCCCACTCATTCGATGACCTACTCCGCGTCAAACATGCTGCTTGTTGCTTATATTTTCTAGGGTGCAAACATTTTTTTGCAGAGCCCTGTGATCGTTGTTGGTTTTACAATGCGTCTGCCAATTATCCGCGGCGGCGTTGCTGCAAACTTCTTTAGACGTAGCCAACCGGAGCGTTTTCGCACGCCGTCCCCACTCATTCTCCTTGGTTTCTCTGGTCTGACACTCTCATTTTCTGGTTTCCGTAGTGTACCGAGCACAACACAGAGCACCCCTTATCAGTGGGTTGATTCGTCTCTCCAAATGAGTCGCCTCAGCCCCCCTGCAAGCTGCGCCTCTACGTCCGCTGGTGACGACCGCGGAACACAACTCGAACAACATACTCCTAACTTTCTGCCGGGCACTGATCGGACCGCGCCATTCAGCCGCGTGCTTCTTGGAGCTGGCTGCTTCTGGGGTGTAGAAAAATTGTTCAGAAAGGAATTCGGGAGCCAGCTTCGAGCGACAACAGTTGGATATGCAGGAGGAGCTAAGGACCACCCCACCTACAAGGAAGTATGCACGGGGAACACGGGACACTATGAAGTGGTTGAAATTCAATTTTTTGAGGATAAAGTTACCTTGTCCGATTTGCTCCGGTTCTTTTGGAGGATCCACGACCCAACAACCTTGAACAGGTGAGCAGATTGCCGGTCAACTTCTCTCCGGTGCGCCTGCGGAGGCTATACGTGCTGAGTAGTTGCCATGCTCATGGCGACACGTCACTCGGTCAGTTCATCCTAGGCATATGGGGAGAGGCAGCAATCTGTGCTCTCTAAGTACTTTGTAGGCGTCTTCTCTCCGACCAGGGGAACGCCAAAACTCACCTCATTAATTAGTGTGCAGGACGAAGGCGCAGAAAAAGCTGCTCAGAGACGCTGTGTGCTGGAGGGATGGTTGATGCTGTGGTGGTAACCTTGTGATTGTGTGTTGCAGGCAAGGCAACGATGTCGGACAGCAGTACGGCTCAGCCATCTTTGTCTATTCTGCAGAACATCGTCAGACAGCGGAAGAGCTTCGGGATGAAATGCAGAAACAGTGGGCTGGGCAAATCACCACCCGCATACTCGGAGGCAAGTTGAGCGATTCATGCTTCAAGTTTTGGAAGGCAGAGGATTATCATCAGGTATACCTTGAACGAAATCCTGGTGGATACTGCAATCATCGTGTGCGTTTCTAAGTTTATATAAGTATTTCGTGAAGAAGAATCGTGATAGTTCCGGAGTGGTCGTGTTTGCTAAGGCCGGTAGGACTACCATATTCAAATCTTCTTTATTTACACATACACCCTTTTCATAGCAAGTTCAATTTCAGGACTGAAATAGGGCGTCGGAAGACCGGAACGGAGGAGTAGGCCCGATTCGTTGGAGTCCGGGGCTACCTCAGCTTGTGGTAGAGTATGACTGCACAAGGAGCGAGGGGCATGGGACTCTTTTTGCCTGTTGTGTAGCCCTTCATCCATTAGCGGCGTCGCCGGTGCATGCCGACATTTTTCAATGTACCCAGTACCCACGCAATCATGCGTAGGTTGCAACAGAAACGGTGATGTTTCACGAGGTGGCAGCCCTAGTGAAACTCGAAATGGTACTGTTCTGCCTTGGAATGCGGCAGGCGCCGATTCCGCCGTTTACTAGTGAACCTCAGGTTCACACAGTGGTGTATCCGGGGGCGGAAACGTCACCATGCAGCCCCCAATATGTACCGCGTATGTTATCTCCCGACATGAGACATCAATCCTGCTGTAGAAATAATCTACCTGAAAAACGCTGACGCTGACAGTCCTTTGCCAGCGCTGACGTACTTCAAGGATGCAAACGGTAAAGCAGTTGCGTTATACGTAAAGTATGTTTCGCCGGCGCTGAGAAAACAGTGAGCTGTTCTATCCATAGTAACGCATGTGTTCCGCTATGTCAGTGGCTTATACACATTGGCATGTACTCGAGGCTTTGATGGACATGAGAGGCTGCGTCAGCCGCCTTTGTCAAGCCGGCGCCGGAAAAAAACTTCAGATATGTAACAGCTTCACCTCTGATACTTCTCGTAGTCTACTCTTTCACAAAAGACCAATGGCAATGGTAAGTAAGCTCATGCGGGTCACCCACGCCATGATGCCGGATGCAGTGTCCCAAGCAGCCTGGTGTAACTAATTCTTATATTCACACGCCCGTATCAGATTGCAGGCACCAAGATGTCGGCTTTCACGTCAATCGGGCAAATCCCTCTAAGCAGCATAGTTCCTCTGTACATTCTCCATATCGTACTTATAGTGTGTTTTCTCGGCTTCGAGCTTGTCAATGGCGGCGATTGATTCCTGATGTGTTGGTAGTGACACGTCGACTGATACTGGTGGATCGTCGGCGAAACTTACGTCCATCTCCTGTTCTGGAGACTTCACCTTATAAGGCGCTGGGGCAGCCACCTCGGCCTCCTGCTGCCCAGTCATGGCTGCCTCTTGCTCCTGATCGTTTGGCTACTTTACCTAAATCCTCGGGATCCCGCGTGTCTAAACTCACCATAACTTGTGTCATAGCGTTTTCCACGTCTGGGGAGAGAATCGCATCGGAATCTGCTGGAGATATACTGAACTACACAAAAACATACCGGCCACGGACGAGGGCTTAACAACCATAACGGGGATTGGTCCTGAAAGAAGGTACGTCATTGTGTGGGTTGCCAGGAGAGGAAAAGCAGGCAATCCTTCATACCAGCAACAGCCTGCTCCTCTGCCGCACCTGAAAGAAGCCGTTTGTACAAATCCGACGGCAATCTGCTCTGTTGTGTTGAAAGGACCTACGTTCGGCTGCCTCGGAAACTGAAGGAGAGAAGAGATGTGACTGTCTGTAACGAAACTACGGTTACGCGCAAACGGTTATCTTACAAGCTGCATCGGCTCCAGCTCCCCCGGGGTGGGGATAGTTAATTTCCAGACGCAGGCCGCCTATCCCGCCTGAACGCAAATTGCATGAGCAATCCCCTTCTACTCTCTTAAACCTCTTTCCAGTTAACTCACCAATTTGAAGCTGTTGTCTCCCCGTACGTAGTTCCCTTAACATACCAGCAACCTCTTTCTCGAGAGCAGCGACGGCCTGCTGCTGGTCACCTATCTGTTGCTTGAGCTGGTGAATCACATGGTTGGGTTGCTGGGTCTCAGTGGCAGAGACTGTCAGTCCGGCCACCAAAGGTACGATGGCGAAGAGACCCGCAGCACATGTTGACTTCATTTTCACTAAATATAAGGAAGCTAACCTCCACCAGCAATGAGGGAAACAAGACACCTTTTACGCCAAAAACAAATAGTATTCGCAAAAGCTATCAACACTAGACGAAATTGCTGCACAAGTGATCGGGTGTACAGACACTGGTACGCTTCATCGGGACCTTTGACCTCCTGTCTATGTTCAGATTTACTCACTGTCACCGTTAACTAACGTGCAATACAAAATTTTTTCAGGGACGTTTGCCGGCGGCCCATTCACTTTTCTAACAGATCATTCTTCTGGTTGCCCTTGCGTGTCGCCGAAGATGAGGCAATAGATACGTCGCCAGTCATTGTGTTCTGGTGTTTTAGGAATGTGTCCGAAGGCTCTCGTAAAACTAGCGTACCGCACGATCGCCGGGTTCTGTCGTCTGCAGACGGACTATCACTTCCGCTGAAACGGTACGGTTTACCGCTCCTCCTGACCATCCTTATCCACGCCACACGAAGCATTATTCTGGTGAAAGAAGTAGTTGATGCCTGATAGTTTGCTTGATTATACTCTTTCACGATGAACTAGCCCGACAAAAGAGCACACGACATGCCAGCGCATGCAACTAGCATGCATTCACCCACCTGGGGCTTCTAGCTCTCGCCATTCTTAGGGACGGTATTTCGTTACTATCGCTTTCAAAGACTTCTTTGCCTGGCTCAGAGCGACTATTTGTCACGTTTTTGATCGCACCAATTGTTGAATACCTTCCATACGGACGCTATCTTGCGGTCACAATGACCTATTGCATCCAGTGGTGACCATGAACATCTTACAGTCCTCCCTCGGGCCACGTTTTCAATGCTACTTCTAGAGTTTTTCCTTACACCACAGTACGAAATTCCCTCTAACTGCGGTTCCAAAGTTTTTCGGCTAGCCGTCTGTGCGGTAGGCTTTTACTTGTACACCTTTCCACTGGAAATGGACGAGCCCATCCACGTAGCCATTACTCGGCTTTCTGCATCTAGCCTGGCAGGCGGTGGCCTGCTGACACTTCATCAACTCTTGCAAGCTCGGGCATCCACTCTGGCGAGGACTCCCAACGAGCTTAAAAAAAGCATATCGAGCCTTTCGTTCGAAGAATGTTCCCTTGGTGTATGCCATCTCTTGGCCCTGTTGTGGGACTGCAAAGGAGAGGTAGGCCATGCTCTGCAGCAGCACCGGCTTCACACTCCACTGGGTGCAGCAGACATCGGCGGCTCGGTACTGGCGTTGAGTACAGCGACGACGCTGGTTTTCTAAAACTCTGTCTCTCTTCTGCATACTCCACTTTGTGATAGTCGGCCCTACGGTTTTTACTCGTTAACATGCTCGTGTGCATATGTCTCACTTGAGTTCGTGTACCAGTCGTGACTGCTGCAGGGCACCGACAACTTCGCCTTCGATGCAACGGTGAACTTTCTAGAACGGTGTCACCAGTCGCAAATTCAGCAATGCCCTGCAGAATTCGTCGCCGTAGTCAAGTCTGCGGTCCGATTCGCCGTTCACGGTGAGCTGTGGGATTTCGGCCATCCACTTGTGCAAATCTGGAGACTGTCCACCGTCTTTGTTTTGAGGGAGTGTGCCAGCCAAGTTGTGCAGTTGCCTTCCACTGTAGACGCTACGCTGACGTTGATATGTCCAAGGAATGCACGAATTCACAGTCGCAATAGTGTCTGTCGAAATGGGGTCAGCGCAGCATTTTCTCGACTCTAGAGAACGACGAATCGCATTTAGTGATTTTATTCGGCTGAGCACATCCATCCTGCGTGTCAGCAAGCCTGCAGCTCTTGTGGATACACCTCATTTTCTTCTTTCCGTGCCTAGGTCTGATCTGCGCCTCTGCGTTTTCTTCAGCCGACGAGCAATCCGCCACGTCCGAGTCGACCGGTCTACCCGTCCAGGAGAGTTTTTCTCTGCGCCTGGTGGGACCCCTGCTCGAAAGCACAGAAAAATTCCTGCCCGAACCGCAGAACATCACCTCAGCGGATTCAGGTATGGCACAGGACATCTCTCTGCTCTTTTGCTTGGACAAGAGGAAAACTGTGGAAGTTTTCATTCATGTTCGGGTGCGTGTGTACCCCAACTATCGGGACATGGGACTGCACACAGTGTCAAGGTGAAGCGGTGTATTTGTTTGTGACGAGAGAACTGCCTTAGTGGCGATTTCTCGGCAACATCTGGCTGTTTGCCGAGCACAAGCCTATAGGTTGCCCGGGGCGATGCCCAGCTTGCCTCTTGACAGCATTATCTTGACGTCTTCAGAGAGTTCCAACCAAGGTCGGGCCCTAGTTTCTGAGTGCAGCGTTTTTCAGGTTTGCCTCTCTTCAACATGCCGAAATTTATTTCTGTGTCTCTATGTCTCTCAGCGTTCCTTCAGTTGTGTCTCAGTCGGCGTTTCTACGACAAAGCGCGATGCGTGCTTGATCGAGATGCCTTCAAAGTAACCCAGGTGGGATCCGAGTTTCGCGCCAAAAGGCGGTCGCTTTCAGAGTTTTCACTGCTGCTCATTGAGGCCTGACTCGGGCATCTTGTGGATCTGAAGACCGGGACACATGGACTTCACTGTCCAGGACAACCCATCGCTTGGGAGGGACGATAACATGTACTGCAAAAAACCGTCTGCATGCGTCGTTCTTAGCAATAGATACACTTAACTGTTCCATACAGACCAACATAACGAAGTAGAGCACCACGTGAATTTGCTATTTAATGCTTCTCAACTGCTCTTGTTTTTGTGAGGATCTTCACCTGTGTTCTTTTCTCCGCCCCTTTTCCTCTGATGCCATTGCGCTGGCCTTTTAGTCGCTCGCCGGTTTTCTCCTGTACCCGTTGTCTCGCGTTGTGTTTTATCTTCCTCTTGTCCCTTCCAATCGTCTTCGTGTTGTCATGTCCCTGTCGTTCTCTTGTCTTTTCTCCATGTTTCTGCAGTGCTTTCTTCCCACGTATTTGGCTCTCTCTGACGCCTCCACTTTCCATTTTAACTTCTGAAGTTGTTTTGCGTCTTCTTCCTGTTTTTACACCGGTTGATAACTGCACTGTAGCCTAGGAGTGTTTTGTGTTTTCTTCGCGTTAATCTTTCCTCGTGTTCTTCTCTCCCTCTCCATCCCTACCCTCCCCATTTCAGCTCCTCTGTCAAAGCCTCGAAGACTGTGCAGCCTACTATACGGCGGCAGGCGACATCTGGATTGCTTTAGAGGAATACGAGAGAGCCTTCAATGCACTGGATATGGCTCTCTCTCTCCCTTCCATTCCAGGAGAAACCGACTCTCTTCAAGTACGGAGCATTACTTCTGTGGCACGATGACCTACGTGTCTGGTATTTTGCATCATGTACGCAACAGCGAAAGAGACACACAGAAGACCCAAATCCGCCATGTTTCTAGTTCTGTCTTGTCTTTTTTCTGACGCTCACTGCATTCTGAAGTGTTCAGTTCTGTGGTGTTGCTCCTCTACTCTTATAGGTCGAGGCGTTCAAGCGATTCGCTTTGTTGTCCCTCATGCTTCGAGGGCGGGTGACCCGTCCGCCTCCGCCTTCTCCGGTGCGCCGTCCAAAAGGGAATCTCTTCATTTAGACCATTTACTTTTCACAAAAGGGTTATTTCTGCGAGGTGTTTTTGCTTTGGTTCCTACCCACCATCTGTTCTTCCGAGTGCTCCTGCTCTGCGCGTCTACCTCTCGCGCTTTCGCCTATCTGCTCGCTGCTCCTTTTGTCCTCCGTATTTTTCGCTTCTTCCTCCTGTCTCCTTTCCTTCGCCCTCGAGCTTTTTCACCACTTCCTCTCCTTCTCTGTCTCCTCGTCTCTTGCTCCGATTGTCTCGCATTTTTCCCGAACGTTCCTTTTCTCTGCTCTCACTCCTTCCTTTCGCTTGTCCGGATCTCCACAGATCGCATGTCTTTCCCTCTGGCTGCCCGGATGCTTTTGACAAGCTCTGGAGTTCTTGGCTTTTTCACCTCTCGTGAACGTTTTGCAGAATGCCGAAGAGACTCTGCGAATGGCGACTTACCATAAAGACTTCGCACAATACAAACTCGTCTTTCATCAAAGGAACCTTGCTAGCGGGGCGCGCGCCTCCCCCAATGACGCTGCGAGTCAAAATTCCCTTTTTTCTTTTCTCTCGGACCGACTCCAGAACCTCGAGCGCCAAGTTCAACTACACGCGGCGCAGCTGAAAGAGGACAAGACAATCCACCTCGCCCTCGCCCTTCTCACCGTACGTCACGAAGTACTCACCTGTACATGCATGCGTGTATACATATCTGTCCGTCGTTATTCGCGCTCTATCTCAATCTCTTCATCATGCCCCACGAACCGCCAGCCGCGTCGCCACTTTTTCTCCTGTTGGTGTTCGACCGAAGAACCGACGCTTTCTTTGCATGAGTGGCGAGCATCCTCTGATTATAAGACACCAAACGAAAATGTCTTCACGTTTCGGTACTCGTGGAACGTTCGAACCATAACGGCTTCCTGTCACGAATCATGTGACTGTGGTGCTCAATTGGCTTGATTACTGCCATAAATGTCAGCAATGCTCTGCTAACAGATTCGAACGCGATATCCAGTAAACGACGTCCTTCAAACACATCCAGGCCTCTCTGCCCACAGGACTCGTCTGTGTACACGCATGTCTTTCAGCTACCTATATATATGTTTGTATATGTAGTTCTTTGCTGGTAGCGGGTGGAGACAACCGAAACCCTCGCGGACAACCCAGCATGTCTACATGTGTTTGTGTATGTGCCAGTGCACACACACCTGGCGGGGTGGGCCTAGTTGCCTTTGTGGGCCGTATGGAATGAAGAGGCAAGAGAAATGCAAGCGTTGTCGCTCCACAGGCGAATGTCACCTGGAGGATGCAGCGCTGAGATGATGCTCATTGCCTCACAGGTCGAAGGCTCAGAAAGCCGATACTGACTCTTTCGGTCAAGGCACTTACTTGCTAGTCTCAGTTGATGTGTCTCGCCTTTCTTCGTCCATCTGTGTTTCGTTGACCTGTTTTGCTTCCGATGCCTTCCGCGGCCATCTGTCTCTCTTCCCGTCTCTTCGCGTGCTCACCGCCGTTCTTTCATATTCTTCTGCGTCCCAAGTCCCAACTCACACTCTCCATAGATACTACTAGAAAGAAACCCTCATGTCCTGCGTAGACAACCAGCACAAAACATCAACCGCATAGCTAGGTTAGGGCGATAGAACCTTACACAAGTGTACGTACACAGTTCTCGCCGTGCGCTTCGTTTCCGCCCTCCTCGCTGCCTCAGTTCTTGGCTTCTGCCGTCATCGGCACGTCTCTCCAGCTTTCGCTCTTGTTGCTGCCTCTCCACAGAGCGTTGTGCGTCGCAAAGTGGAGGAGCTGAGTCGAATTTTCTGCGCTCTTCCCCTGGAATCTTTTCGGAAGAAGATGAACGTCGCATCTGACTCTGAGGCTGTCCGCCTCCTTCGGTCTCTTCCATCCAAGGTCAGGCGAACGGAGCACGCCACCTCGGTGCCCAGGTTTTTGCTTTTTCCCTTTCTGTGCTGAATGGCCTGTGCAGACAAAGAAACTATGCATGCAGGGGCCCACCATCGTCTCTCGTGCTTCTCTTTCTCCTCGGTTTTCGTCCTTCCGAACGCGATCGAGTCGCGGCAGAAGCAGAGCCTCCGACAGATGTCATCTGTGTTCTTTCGATTTCTCACTCTGGTGCTTCTTCTCAAGCACACAACTCAATGACGACGGCGGGGTTTCGGCCCTCCTTCAGCCCTCAACTGCGTTTTCCCTACTTTCCCATTTTACCTGAAAGTTCGTCTTCGTTCCTCCTCTGGGACCGAATCTTCCGTCCGACCCTTGGGTTCGGGTCCCGTGCTTCTTCTCCCCAGTTCTTTGTTACGTCTCTCTTTTTGTCCGTATTTTTGCCTGTCTGGTGCGTCTCTGTGTGTCCTAACATCCCTTCCCCTCTCTGTCAGCTCGCAGCCCTGGGGCTCCCCTCTCCTCTCGTCTCCACTTTGTTCCTTTCTGCATGCGCCTGTCTCCAGCCGGGCACTCCCCCCCTCTGCACCTACGACGAGGATCGCAAACTCGTTCTCTTCAACTCGGGACTCTCGGTTGGATCGAACGCGACAGAGGTGAATAAAGAGCCCACAGCTTCGACAGCTTGTTCCCGACGGACTGCAGGGGGCTAGGGAGTCTTTTACCTTTGCATGCGACGTGGCTTTGCCCACATTTCTCAGATAAGTGAAACCCAGTTGGGACTTTGAGCGGGGCGAACGGCGAATCAGGGTCTGTGCAGACG
Organism: Toxoplasma gondii ME49; assembly: GCF_000006565.2. Classification (NCBI taxonomy): domain Eukaryota; phylum Apicomplexa; class Conoidasida; order Eucoccidiorida; family Sarcocystidae; genus Toxoplasma; species Toxoplasma gondii. The sequence goes on from NC_031478.1 coordinate 2,232,288, forward strand.
CCAGATGCGTTCTCTTCTCCGCCAACGGGGAAGCCTGCAGACAGAAAAGAGAGAACGTGACGGGGAGGAGACACAGAGAAAAAACGAAACAGCGACAGGGAGGAGACAGCCGAAGAGACTCTGCGGGGGGGTGGGGCTGGGGGGATGAAAGGGGAAGCGATCACCTTATCCACGGGCTGCTCTGCCCCCGCCGTGTTTCTAAGTGTTGTTGCAGTTGCCGTCCGCCTCTTGCTGTCCTTCCATCGCTCTCAGGAGGAAGGGACCTCTGTGGCTTTTTTGGGGACCTTGAAGCGGGAGGTTGAAAGTGCACTTCAACGCGTGCAAACGGTCTCGCAGCACATGCGAGATGCAGAAGCGAAGGTAAGCTAGACCCCAACCTGTGCAACCCAGCACTGAGATAGCCTGTCAGACCAGCAGTCAGGTAAACCCCAAATTTAAACAGACGGCCACACCGTAAAATCCAGACAAAAAAAGCTAAACCGTAGAACCCAGAAGTGAGGTAAGCAGTAAGATGCAGACGGCGAATTAGCCTAAAGGTGGTTTTTTTTAAGCAAGCCGTTCAGTGGCCCGAGATGTGGGATAAACCCGTGACCACAGGTCTGAGCACAATCCGAACACGGAGGCTTGAGCGAAACTCTCCTTTGCAGAATCCAGACGTCAGATAGACCGAAAAAACGAAAGACACAGGAGTTCCGACGGGCTCTCTGCCATCGTCGGAAAACAGAGCAGGGATCGAAAAAGAGAGGAAGATAAGCGAACAGGCTAAGGCTGCCACGAGAGCGAAGAACCCATGAGTGGCGGCGCAGCGCGACAGCGGAGGACCACCTCCCTTGGACTGCATTTGGCAAAGCGAAACAATAAAACCGAGAACCAGGAGTCTTCTCCCGGAGAAGACAGTCGAAAGAAATCAAAAAGAGGGGACAACATCGAGAGACAAGCTGAAGCAAGAAGGAAGAAGAGGAAACAGACAGACTTCCGAAACAAAGGATTTCCTGCCAGAGCTGAGAGCGAGGGCGAGACAGGAGACAGACCAAAGAGGGCGAAAAGAAGGAACAGTCACATACGACTTCTTCCATTCTGTGTTGGTGGTGCATTTCTCATTTCTCCTTTCCGTTCCTATTTTTTGGTCTACCTTCCGTGGCGTTTCAGGTTACAGACAGCGAAGGCTTCCAGCGTTTCGTTGAAGACGTCTCCGATGGAGAGGGTGGAAGAGAAAGTCAGAGAGACCAGCAAGAAGGGCGAGGCGAAGCGGATCCCAGAGGCCGTGCTCGAGAAAGAGGAGCAGACTGCGACGACGGACGTAAGACAGAAGCCGCGGAGTGGAAATTCGAAAAGCAGAAGGCGAGGATAAGACCAGCAGAAGAGATAAAGCAGCCGGGGGGAGGCAAATACAAATAAGAACTAGAGAGGCAGAGGAAAAAGAATGAGGAAAGGTGAAGCAGAGGGAAAGGGGTAAGGCAAGTCGAAGAACTACAGGAGAAGAACTAAGTGAAGTAAGAGAAACACAAAGGAGCAGAGCACTAGAAATATATTGGGAGACAGAGGGGAATATGCGTCAGAAGCACCACAAGAAGCAGAGGGTAGACCTGAGAAAAGCAGGCAGATTTTGAAAAATAGAAACACAAAACATGCAAGGCGGGGGTGAAGGAAGCGCGTATGTTTGTCTACGAGCCAGTAGCCGAGGTGAGTTTCCTTCTCTTTCGTTTCGTCGTTTGCAGAATCGCGGGAAGCTTGCTGGCAGCCGATGGACGACGTGCAAACGTTTGAGGAAGAAGTGGAAATGGGGTCGTCATCACAGAGAGGCGAAGATGCAGCAGGAGGATGAACAGAGAGAGTAAACGGATTTATCGCATTGCAGAAAAGTACTTCTGCTTCCTTCCTGGCAGTCAGACGCGGACGTCTGGTTTTCTGATGTTGGATGCAGCCGGGGCGCGTGGCAAATCCGACATTCCCCCTGTGTCTCCACCTGTGCATACATGCATACTAAGGATGCAAATGTGCAATAACGTATGCAGGTTCGCGAGGCATTCAAACAATTTATATGCCTTCAGCAAATTAGAAGTGTGCCTTGTTTCTCCAATAAGCGGTCTACAACCTGATGATTTTTAAAAAAATCAACGCATGTATATTACAGTATTAACCTTGAATATAAATATCTAATTCTAGTTGCGAAAACCGCAGCCTGGAGTCCAGGCGTGAGAGCCCCACGGTCTCGTTTCCTGGTTGGCACATTACCCGAAAACGACCTTAGCATTTCTAACTTCCCAATTGATTTAAGCACCTTTCTAATTGAGAGAAAGAACTTCCGGTAAACTAGAACGCTCCCAAACGCGGTCTCTGCGGACTCTTTCCTCAACGCCACCGATTCGGTTCTCAAACACACATTCCTTCTTGCGTGTCGCTGTGCTCAATGACCGACGAGCTTGAAGGCAGCCCGGGGTACAAGCAGAGGTCCAGATTGTTACGTTATCAGCAAGTCAACGCAATGTCAGTAACGAAGCAACTTTCGAAAGAACCACGAGGCGCCACGCGGATCTTCCAGTGTGTTGTTCGCTGAAGGCGCCTTCGGTGAAAGTGACACATGGGAAGCTGATATTCACCGCCTTATAGTCGCCTTTTCTGCTCTAGATCGACATTGCCGCACAAGACCTCTGGTAGTGCGACAAAGAAAAGTGTATAGCTGTCCTTTGATCGACCGACACAGAGGCTGTGTGTCATGCGGCCATCGAGTTGTTTCCCCTTCCACATGTGCTCACTACTTTGTAAATTTCGCTTGTAGAGAAGCAAGGCAGTTACGAGTGTTATCTGTGGTTTATCAGGATCGACATATCCAGATGTTCTCGTTTGCACGACTCCAGATATGTCGAGTATTTGCCACCCTTTCCTGGCGTAGAACGCGCTCCTTGAGGCCTACCCTACATTCTTCACAAGACACAAACCCCTCCCTCGAAAAAAAACCCGGAGCCGAGCCAAGGGATCCAAAAACCAAGTGAAAAAACCAAAAACTCTGCGGAAAAAAAAGTAATTTGTGCGCGTTACACTTCCCTCGAAGGTTACCACCACTAGACCACGAAAAGAAATCACTTGAAGAAACCACTCGACGAAAACACTTTTAAAACCATTCAAAGAAATCAGCCAACGAAAATACTTTGAAAACCAGTTAAAGAAGCCGCTTCAAGAACCCATTTAACGCGACCACTCAAGGAAGCAACGCACCGGTTTCCTTCAAAACCTTTGACTTCCGGTCGCCTGCTTCTTTTGCATTTCGAGGTTGAGTCTACGTCTCTTGATTTCCTCCCACCTTCTTCGGTGGCGTTCTTCGCCTTCTTTCGACCTCGTTTTCTTCTTCTTCGTCGGCGCCTTGCTCCCGGTAGCAGAGCCTTCTCTCTCGGTGGACCACGACTCAACGTCCGCACCCTTCCTGCCTTGCTCTGCCAAAAGCACAGAGAAACAGAGTCGTCTCTGTGTCTCCTCGCTGCCCTCTGCTTCGGCTCCGCCCGAGACCACCCCACCTGGCCTCTGCTGAATCCCTGCTCTGTACCGGTATGCAGTGTACAAATTCGAAAGCACAGCATCTCCCGAGAGCGGCCTTTGGTGAATGAAAACGTCCAAGTCAACAGACGCGAGACGCGACGCCCGGTCTTTCTCTTCAGATGGAGACGGCTGTCTTTCCGCCTTCCCTTTCACTGAAACTCCGTCGTTTCCCGCATGTAAAAATCCGTCTGCCTCTCTCTGTATGTGGCCACTCTCCGGTCTGCTACTCGTTACACCGAGCGTCCTCGAGCCAGAGAATCGTGCATGCAGTCTCTCGTTTTGTTCTCCTCCCGCATGTCCCTTTCGCGCACCTTCAGCCGTCCTCTGCAGGTCCTCTGTCCAAGCCCCGGACGAGAGAGGACCAGCCGTTTTGTCTCCTTGGGCTGTTCCACCCTCGTGCTCTCGAGCCCTCATCGCTGCGCCCCCTGGAGGTGGCCTGCTGTCTCCAGTCTCCTCCGCAACTGCGCGACCAAGTGACAGCCACGAAGGGAACCTGCCCGCGACAGACGTGGAAAACGACGGCGGAGAAGACGCGGAACCAACCGCAGGGAGAGAGGCGGAACAGGCAGAGGTAGAACAAGGAAAAGTAGAGAAAGGAGAGGCAGATGGGGGAGAGAAAGGCGAGACACGACCTCCCGAGGAGCCTTGGGAAGAAACGTTCGAAGACAGTTTCGAGAACGAAGAGGCAAGGGAAACATTCGAGAAAGATCCAAGCCTGTTCCCCTCCGTCCTTGAATTCTCTTCCTCCGACGCCTCTCCTTCTTCTTTTTCTCCTTCTTCTCTTTCTTCCCCCTCTTCCTTTTCTCCTCCTTCTCTTTCTTCTCCCTCTTCTTTTTCTTCCCCTTCCTCCTTTTCTTCCCCTTCTTCTTCCTTCTCTCCTCCTCTTTCTCCTTCTTTCCTCTCTCGTCCTCGCGTTGTCTCTCGGTTTTCTCCCGAGTGTCTCTGCCTCTCTTTCTTCTTCGTTTGGCCTTCACGGAGAGGCCGCTGCCCAGGCTTCACGTCGCTGTCGCGTGTCTCTGTGTTTGGAACTGGCGAATCTCTCTCAGCGCCCAGCGAGGAAGTCGGCCCCGACGCAGCAGTCGGGCAGGCGAGAAAGACAGAAGCGGCTTTCTGAAGAAGCGGGGCTGGCAGAAGAGAGGAGAGAACAGACGCATCGCTCGGACAAGCCTGACGAAGCCAGGAGGCGACGGCGTCCTGCGCACTCACTGGCACGCCTCTCAAAGAAGTGGAGAAGGAGCCAGAAGACAAAGCAGGAGAGACAGAAGGTGGCGGAGGCCGACTCAACTCAGACTCCTCGGATGTGACGGCTGTCTGAGTCGCCTCTGTTCCTCCTGCCGACCTGGGAGACACCACCTGCTGGACTCCTTGTTCCGACAGAAGGGCTGCTTCCCTGTAGGCTTCTCCCTCCGACAGCGCTTCTTGTTCTCTCCCGACTTTCGAGAGAGGCGTTCCGAGTATTGGCGAAGTTCTGCTTTGCGAAGTCCCCTCTTGGGAGCTCGATGCGTGTGACTCGGAGTTTACTTGGTCTCCTCTTTCAGGCGCTGTTTCCTCCAGTGCGCGTTCTCTCCCCTCAACTCGCCCTCTGGTTCGACTCTCTCCATGGCCTGCCTCTTCTGCTCGGTCACCGACTCTCGCAGCATCGGCTCCTCGTCCCCCCTTTTCCCAGACGTTTGCTTCGGTTTGACTGCCTTCGCCTGGTGTTCCTCCACCTCTCGTCTCTCGACCTTCTATCGCTTCTCTGCCTTTTCTTGTTTCTCTTCCTTCTCTGCTTTCCGGTGTTCCTCTTCTCTCGTGTCCGGACTCGATGTCCCGCTTCCTAGCATGCTCGCCTCGCTCCTCTGAAAAGCACAGAGGCGCGTCGGCATGCCTAGTTGTCGCAGCTGCGTCTGGCGTTACATGCGCGCACTCAGGTGCACGGGCCGGACTCCTCCCTGCAGCTTCCACGGCGGAGGAGGCGAAGGGGATGCCTGCAAAGCCGACTTCCGCCGAAGAAGAAACCGAAGCCGCAGAAGAAGACGGCGAAACGGAACTGCTTGATGAGGTAGAAGACAGAGGTAAGGGAGAAGCGGAAGGTAAGGCAAGCGAAGACAGCACGGGAGAAGAAAAGGGTAAGGGAGAAGACGAGTGAAAAGAAGGAAAAGGAGAAGGCGAAAGAGACGAGGAAGGTAAAGGAACAGGTGAACCAAGGAAAGCAGACGGCGGGGGGGAAGACGATAAAACGGAAGGAGAAGGAACCGCAGAAGCCCCAAGAGAGAGAGACCGAAATGCAGAGGGAGCTGACTGATGCGACACTGGAGGCAGGGAAAAACCACCCGAAAAAGAACCTTGAGCAGAGGACGAATTCTCGCAACCCAGCGACGAAGACGGTTGGCCAGGAGGCCCAGACGTAGGAGAAGAACTTTGATACGAAGAGCCGGACGAAGCAGAAGGGCCTTGTGAGCACAGAACAGGTAGCGGCGAGAAGGGCGAGAGAGAAGGAAGAGAGACGGGAGAAGACCGCGACGCGCCAGACGAAACGGAAGAGAGATCCTCTTGACAACACACAGACAATGAAGACAGAGGTTCCCCAGATGCAGCGTTCACGTCGCTCTCTGTGGCTCTCGACGAAGTCTCTCTCTGGTGGGATTTTTTGAGCCGTGTACACTCCTCAGGGCCTTTCCTCTTTGTCTCTGAATGGGCCTCTGATTGTCCAGATGCCGCAACTTCCTTGGTTGCATGCATTGTGTCTCCCCAGGGGGTTTGGGACTCCAGACGCTTTCTCACTTTTCCCAGAGAATCTGGAGCTCCAGTCTTTGTTCCGTTGCCCCTCTCTGCTGCCTGTCCCTGTCGCCTCGTCGTGCCTGTCTCCGCTGAGGCTGCCGGCCTTCGCCCTGCTCGAGCCCTTCTTCGTCCAGCCTCTTTCTCTCGAGTTCTTCCTGTTTTGTCTCCTGGCGCCTTCAACTTCTGTTCTGTTTCTTCTTTTTCCCTCCCTTCGCTGTCTTCTCTCTCGTCACATCTTTCGCTCTCATCTCGTCTCCTCTCGTCTCGTTCCCTCTTTCCTCTTTTCCTCCCGTCTCCTTTCCCAGCCTCTCCTATCGTCTCCTCCCTCTCCACACTGTCGCCTCTGTTTCTCTCCCCTGCGTCCCTGCGTCGCTTTGGCGGTCTCCCGCGCGCCTCTTTTTCGTCCGTCGACGCCCTGTCTCTGCCTGCTCTCTCCCTCGCGGCCTCTGAACCCTTCGGCGCGTCTCTGCTTGACTGGTGAGCGAGTCTGAGGAGCACCTGCGAGAAGGCGACGAGTTGTTCTGCCGTCTGGCTGGTCACGTGGCGAGCGCCTTCGAGGTCTCGAGAAAATCGCTGAAAAAGCTCAGTGAAGCGGCCCTTCAGCTCCCTTCGCAGCCACCCATTCTGGGCACAGAGACACGCGGCCTCGGTGCACGCGGAGGCTGGAGGTGAGGCGGCAGACGCCGCACCGCGACAAGTCGATCGAGAAGAAGACCGAGAAGAAGACCGAGAAGCAGACCGAGAAGCAGACCGAGAAGAGGAGACAGGAGACTGCAGGCGCCGTCTCGTTTTCGTGGACGCTGGTCTGGGTGCCTTCTTAGGTGGTGTCCCCGAGGAAAGCGAGGCGGCGCAGAACTTGGGGGTGGGCCTGAGCTGCGTTTCCCTCTCTTCTCTCGTTCGCGTGTCTTCATCCTTCGCCACCTCTGTTCTCGCGTCGTCTGAGACTTCCCGATGTCCTGGATCCTTTTCACTGTCTTCCCCAGCCCCAGGGTTCCTCAGTGTCTGTTTTCTCTCCAACTCCAAAGCAGAGGTCGCCGGCTGCCCCCCGCTCTCCCGGGCGGCCTTCCGTCCTCGTCTCTCTAGCGCATGCGCGCCAGACGATACCCCCGAGGAAGCGGCGAAGGTCGCAGCCTCGCTCCGCGCCAACCTAGAGTCAGAGGGCGACAAGCAAGAAACCTCCAGCGAGTGGGGCCCCGAAGGCTTCCGCCTTTGAAAAGCCTTGACAGCGAAGGAAGCACCGGAGGAAGAAGAGAGATCCGGAGACTGCGCAGAGGAAGCAGAAGGAGCGAAAGACGAAGAAAACGAACAGGAGCTCGCAGGAGAAGACACCGACAGAGACGAACCCTCCCAGGAGGCCGTGTCGAAACTTCGACGGCGACTCTCGACGGAGAAACCTCGGACGCGTGGACCTTGCTTCCCGCGGAGCGCCCTCGCCCCGCGGCTTGCCCTCTTTGCGGTTCTCTCGTCCTGTGGCAGAGTCCGTCTCCTTTCCTGTGCCAATGCGCAGGCATTTTCCTCTTGCGTCCTTGCCTCCTCTTCTGCTGCCCTTTCTCCTCCCTCTCTCCCAAGTGGTTTCGCGGAGGGTCCTGCAGTGTCTGTACTCTGCGCCGGCGAATGGCCTGGAGCGCCCCACCCCACAGTCGCCCTCTGGCAAGCAGGAGGCCCCGTGGCAGGGACATTCGACAGAGAGGCGGCCCTCGACATCTCAGCAACTGCGCTTCTCCTTTGCTCTTCTCGCTCCTCGCGCTCCCTCACAACATCTGCGAGCTGAACTAGCACGACGCCCCGTCGAGGCTTCGCCAAACGGTGAGCGTTCACCGGAAAACAACGAGAATACGATCGGGTAGACGAAGAAGAAAGAGAAGAAGACGAAGATGAAAGAGAAGACAACAGCGGCGGAGAGCTGTGGATATCGTGGGCATGTGGCTGTTTGGTTACAGCCTGTTCGTGGGGGTGTCCTGACTCGTCGTGTGAAGTCTGAAAGACAGAAGAAATCGGTTGTTTAAAGAAAGAGAGGCCCGATTCGTCCCTCGCATACCCTCCGTGCCTTTCTTCGGCGCCCAGTCTCTGCGCATGCGGCAGAGGAGCCTGAGGAAGGCCCGCTGTCTCTCTGCCCACATTCGACGCCTCCCCAGGTCCTCTCGTACCATGTTGTTGCTCTTCGCGGCTCATCTCTGCGGCTCAGCGTCGCCTTTCCCTCGACCCGCTGCTGCCTCTCTGAGGCTCCAAGAGAGAGGCGAGAAGGAGAGGCCGAACGAGAGAGACAGAGAGGAGAACCGAAGGCCCCGAGGAAGACGCAGAAGGGCGGAGGCAGCGAAGAGAGAGACACAGCGGGAAGACGATGTTCTGGCGGGAGGAACGCGAGTCCAAAAGACAGAGACAGGGATCAGAGAGCGAGAGAGAAGATGGGGAGATTTGCTGGTAAAGAGAACGGCAGACGGCGGGAAGGACGAAAAGGGAAGCGAAGGACAGACGACCCACCGAGTGTGGAAAGACACAAGCTCGGTTCCTGGCGCCGATAGGCAACCCTGAGAAGGCTATCGAGAGATCTGGGAGCTTGCGTAGAGAAAAGTCAAAGCAAGCACAGGAGGAGAAGGTATATGCCACCAGACAAACCGTCTTACTTTAGGAGGAGCTAGAGAACACGGGACGAAGGACGAAGCAGAAAGTAAGCTTTTACACTGTCTCCGTCATTCACGGGAGAGGCGCCAGGAATGAAAAAGAGGACACGAAGTGTGAGATGCAGGAAATCGTAAGAGGCAACCAGCGCTGTGCTAGCGCCCTGAATTCCCTGTATCTGCGTTCGCGTCTCACCTTTGTCCTCTTCGTGAGAGGAGAGCATCGGAACGGAGTAAGCCTACCACAGACACTGGCGCCACGGTGTGCCGAGTGCAGAGCAAACGAATAAAAGGTTGACGAAGTCGATTTTGAGAGGCAGAAGATGTCATGTTCGTAGTTCGGGTGGCGGGTATTAACGCGCTGTCCCTTGTGACAAATGAAAAAATTCAACGGTCAGGACAGCGGCATGCGAGGCACGCGTTGACAGAGGCGCACACTCACTGGGATTTGAATACTGGAACAAAGGCAAGTGGAGAAGAGGAAATATCTCTTAAATGCATTTTTGCGTCTATTGTCAAGCGATGTACCCTCCTTCCCACCTAAGCTGGTAGCACCAGAAGCGCAGCGCTGCGTGCTGCTTCTGAGTGGCCAATCCGTAGGCGACGAGTCAAAGAAAGAATGAGGAAGAACAGAGCCTCTAGTGGAGATGTCCGCAGGGGAGAAGAAGGAAGCGATGAAAGCTTGTCCTGGAGAAAAGTTGGCGTCCGCAAGTGTTCGCTTTTCCTGAGAAGCATGCCGACCGGCACACTGTCGCGCATGTAATACCGCTGCAAGTCACACGCATGCATCCTGTTTTCAGGCGGCTAGCTCCTGCAGCGCAAACTCGGAGACTGCGCCTCGCTCTCCTACAAAAATGACTCTGTTTGATTTCGGGATATCGGAGGAATCGAATGTAGCGGAACGATACCTAGATGTACGTACACCTCGTCCTACATGTGTCTGTGGTTGAGCAACGAGCCGCATTGCCGTCTGTCCCCTATGTCAGATTTTCTTTTGATTACTTTTTGTGCCGAGTCGGACAGCTTTGTTTGCCTATCGAAGCTGTCTGCCTTCGCAATCTCGAGGTCTCTCGACAAAGGGCAGAACGATGTCTAGCCAGTGCGGTTGTTTTAGGGGGATATGAACTTGAGGGCGGGGGCAGGAGCAGTTGTTTGATAGAGAAGATTGCTGCGGCGACGTGATGTGTCTGATACGCAAGAAATGCCTGGCATGGTCTCAGTGTCTGTTTGCAGTTCTCGGAATTCGATGCTCTCTGAGCCAAAACGGGAGGAACAAGAGGCAGTAACCCATCTGCGTTGCATCCGCGAGTTTTGCTCTTTGTCGGGCTCTCACAGGAATAGCGGCAAACGCATTTGCTTAAGTTCATTCATTAAAACATACAGTTCCTTCTCTGCGTGCCTCTTCCAGGTTTCCACGACTACAGTGACGCGGCAGATGTGCCTCCGAATAGAGTGAGCAGTCGATGTGTATGACACGGAAGTCTGTGTCTTTGTATATTTGAATCTAGGTATCTCGTCCTCGTAGACACGTGGGAAAACAGTTGCGTAGAAGTGCTATACATTCTTTCTCGGGACTAGCCACAAGTTTCGCGGCTACCCAGATGATTCAGATTGTTCAATCGCTTCTAGTCTCCTGCAGACATTCTCAATTCCTCGAGCTGGCAGCGATTAACCTTTCCTTTTCCTTACGTACTCAGGGCATGCAATACCAATCATATAACAACTGAAGCTAGACTCCCTTGTCTCCCGCAGACAAAATAGGATGCATGCGTGCTTGGAGTCTCGTTGCACTGTCGGATGTTTGCACGGACGAAGAAGTGGGGGCCGATCCTTTCCTATGCTCGCATTTGCAACGAACGAGTGGCAACATTCAGTACATTATTCGAACATCCGCTCTGCCGACATGTTTGCGCTTATGGATAGATGTCAACAAACATTTTCACCAACTACAGCATACGTATCTGCTTCTGTTTATTCACAAGGCAGTTATCCACAAACCAGAGTACGTGAGGGATTATAGGCATACATCCATCTCTATTCACGATTTCATATGGGTGAATTTATATGCGTAGGCGAAGGTAGATCTATAGTTGCATCCAGCCCGTCTGTCCGGCGTAAAAAGAGGATGCCCGAGGGACTCCGGGAAAGCAAAACCGTGGGTGAAGTAAACGAGATGGAATGGTTTTTTGATGCAAGAACCTTCGTCTCTCTTGCGATCCAGATGGTGTCCGCGGCGAATCGGCGACCCCCACTCAAGCTGTCGCCGCTCTTTGGAGCATGAAGGGTTGAACACGCCTCTTCAAAAATAGCGTGTGGTTCTCTCTACACAGGAGCCTTCTTACCGAGGAACCAGACCTGACACAAACAGATGGAGGCCTGCCTATGGGCAACCAGCAGTCGGACTGGTGCAAGGAAATTGACGCACGACAAAACATGCAACTCCGGAAAGCGCGACAACGGAGAGAAAACGACGCGTGACAACGTGTGTGAGATGGTTCAAGACGCAAGCAAAAGCATAACCAAACTTCGACACTCGTGTGTAACGATGCCTGAATTCCCAGAGCGAGTGTCCCACCAGACCAGGGCTTCCGTGGCGCGCATACGCCCTTTTTCCGTACCAAAAACTGGTAGCCCCCGCGAGCTTCCGAACCAGATTTTCGTCTGGTAAAAAAAGAGCCCGCCGCCTCACATTCTTACACGAGGAAAGACAGGGCGGCAGACGCCAGGTGGAGCGAGAGTGACCTAACCTGGCAGTGTGGGCGTCGCGCTTGGCGCCCGTCGGTGTTCAGTGCGTACATGAAACAAAACGAAGACGTAAAGATGATTCTCTCTGTGCGTAATATATGCAAACCATCAAACGGGTGGGTACTACATAACATCCGAGAGACAAATCCCATGAGCGCACGTGTGAGACTTCTTCAGTCGGACAAACACGAACTGCATGTATGCCGGTGGAGAAATCCCACACCAGACACCAGGCGAAGTGACCACACACCCTGCGCTGATTTCCTTCGCCCATTAGGCCAAGCAGGTGTGAAGAATGATTGCATAAAAATATACAGGAGGACGGCTCTAGGCCGCAGAGGAAAACCCTCGAGGCAGACTGGTGCAGCGAGAAACGCACGGAATAAAAAAACGGTTTCACGGACGTCTCAAACGTCTTCACCTGACAAGCGTGAGACAAGAAAACCAAACGGACTCAGACAAAGCGCAAATGCTCTCAGTCGTCTTGACGTAAACTCGCCCTGCTGACAAAAAAAGGGAGGATGTACGGGAGGAGTTTTGTGCACGGCAGTGCGATAGCGCCTTTCCCCCCGATGCAGAACAGCGGGAAGCTGCAGGTAGAAACTGCGCAGACACCTGAGAGGCGTGCACTCGTCTCACTCAAGAAAAACCGAGAAACAAACTGGATAGTGCACCGTTGGTTTCGAGAGAAAATTCCATGGACAGACACGGCCTCACAACGACGGGCCGACCTGCATCGCTTGCGCAGACTTGCTAAAGTGCTCCCGAGCTCTGTCGATATTACACAACGTCGCCGCTGGCTCCACGCCTAAAAAACACACAAACGCGACGGCAGACATAATCTAAAATGCGCACCTGAGTACTTACAGATGTATGCGTGCACTCATGTGGCTGCACACGCTTGCATGCGTGTAGACTTACATACAGGCATGCAAGCATGAAGCGTGTTGGCATATATTCAAAGATGCATATATATGTACATACTGACTGACAGGTCGACCTACATGTATACGTATATATATATATATATATATATACATATGCGCATGAACTTAGGAATGTAAAAGGAATGTAAATATTTGTGGATATGCGTAAGTTTTGGAAGAGTGGATTTATCGTTGAAGATGGTCACACATATTTTTTGTTCAAAAACTCTGTGAGGAAATGGAGCTCCCCAACGAGTGGCCTGGACCCCGGCTTGGTATCCCCGGGGTCTATACAGTTTGAACATAGAGTGTAACGTGGACCATTATATGTACTGCAGCAACGAAATCTAGAGAAAAGATGGTAAATATAGAGATGAACGTACCTGGGTCGCTTATGATGATCATGATGTACGTGTTGCGAGTAAAGCGCTCGATGAAGGCGGAGAGTGTCGGCGTTCGGGCGACGAAACTCGAGAAATTGCTCTAAACGTGGATACAGAAACACAGAGTCGTACACACTTCTTCTACCACCCTCATGTCACATCGTGGTTGCTCATCCACGAATAAAGCCCTTACACTCGCACATCTACATCTAGGTTCACGGATATGTATATATATATATATATATATATATATATATATATATATACGTACATACATACACATCTATAACAACCGTATTACGATTCTATCAATTTCTAGCCATGTGAAAGTGGACGAATGTTTGTGTACACGCAGACAGGCTAGCATGCAGACGGATATCAACAGCGAAGACCCCCGATAAAGCCGCTCTGGAGAAGCGAGAACTAAGTGTGAGGTGTGGGGTACCTGTGACTTTGCGCATGTCATTTTGAACTGCTTGCAGCTGCTCGAGACTTTCTCGAAGCGTTGCGCGTCTGGATGTTCCCTTCTGGACCAGTGCGAAATGACCTACGGAAGCAGGGATAAAACAGAAGCCTGAAGGTGTTCAGGGAGTCAAGCAGCATTGCCACGCTTCGGCAGCAATAGGTGGGTCGTCATAGTCAACTGAAGGGTCATCAGAACGACCAACACCCTCAGAAGCAAACATTTTAGTAGAACAACCACCCGATTGGGAAACCCTGACTGATAGCGCCGACCTTCTTCCTTACCAGAAAGGTATTTTTCTCGAAGAGAACGATTTCGTCCGCGACACATAGCTCAGACAGAGCTCTCAAGTCCCGCTCTAGATCCTCGACATGCGGAACCAAGGACGCGACGATTGTGCTCCACGCTTGGAACAGCGTGTCTTCCCAGATCGAAGTTGCAAAGACACCCACTTCTTTCTCTGAGAGCAAAAGCACGAAACACAAGGCAGCCGGGGAGAAGCTCATAAAGCGTGAATACATTTCCCTCAGAGAGAAGAACCTCCTGTTCGACCGTTCAGGCGTGTATCGATCCAAGCACACGCATGTTCCACGGATGTGTGTATACGGCTATATAGAGGAAAAGGCAACAATGAAGTCCCTATATATAAACGTAAGGGTCTGTGTTTAATATGCATATGAGCGTGAGCACTTACACCTACAGAGCATACATCGAGTGATCGAAAGAAAAACTAAAACATGGATGCACCGGACAAAGGTGATGATATCCGCAATCAGCGCACTCAGACGTTTCACTATTCGAATCCAGGAAAGGCATTGTGAACCCTCAATCGATCCGCGGGCTGATCCCAAAAAAATGCAAGGGTGGAACAGGAAGAGGCTTTATCCTTTCCGCCGTATGCCGGGATGACGACACAACAGTGCAAGCGTCGTCTTTGTCCTCTTCCAAAGGTCTGACAGCCGAACACGCTTGTCATGCACTTCCTCGTCCCTTTTTCCCCATTTCTCGTTATTCTCTCTGTTCTTCTTGCAGCTCCATCGAACTACCTCGTGCAAGGTCCCGGATAAGCTTCTTGTAGAAGGCGATGACTCTAGGCCGGTCTTCAGCGGGAACGATATCCATCTTGTGGACGAGGACGAATACTTTCGCTGTGGGAGAGAAAACCCAAATGCTTTGGAGGGCCTCGCTGATGTATCTGGCGTCCTTGGCGAGCTCTTGGAGACGAACGTCTCTCTGAACAGTCTCCCGAAGCACGGAACCTGCTGACAAGAAGCTTCTGAAAACGGGTGCGAACGCAGAAGACAGCCGCGTAGTCGAAGGCGGAAACAACGGGGAAGATGACAGCCGAAAGGAAGGCGAACCCGAACGCCGCCCCTCCGCTGAGTTGCCGCCAGGCAAGCCGGACGAAGAAGTCGGCGAACGAGGTTTAGATGGAGAAACAGAGACCGAAGCCGGGGAAAGAGGGATACGCGTGGGAAGATGCGCAGCAGAACGACGGTCAGAAGCAGAAAGAGAAACCGAGGAAGAAAGAGGGACGGCAGCAAGCCGGTTCGAAGGCGGAATGCGGACAGACGAATCAGGGACAGGTGCAGAAGAGGGGCAAAGAGCGGAAAGAGGACAACTCGGGACAGCACAGCAGGATGATGCAGGTGAACGACGTGCAGCGAGTGAGGACGAAAACGGATGAAGCAACGCAGGCGAGGACGATGAACGAACGTCGAGAACCGGGTGCGAGGAACCAGACTGCAGAGTCTGTGCAGGCGACGCGGATGAAGAAGAGGGCGAATGAAACACAGCTGACGATGAAGACAATGCGCGGGGGCCAGCAAACGAGGACGACGACGATACTGAACGAAGCGCCGAAGACGAGGACGATGCAACCGGCGACCGAGAGGCAACAGACGATGCGGAGTGCGAACGACGATCGGACAATGCGGATGAAGCAGCCGCCTCAGCTGCTTCTACCAAACCAGCAGCGAGGAGCGAACTCCGACGAACCTCGAGCACGTAAACAAGCACCTCCGCGTTCCTGGAAGGATGCACAAACACCGTAACACAGAGTAACGACCATGATGACAACCAGGAACCACGCAACCCCGCAAAATGCGCAGCCAGATTTCGAAACGAAAGGCAAACGGGGTGAGCAGGAGTCTCTTGCTATTCCACGGTCCTATAAAAACAAAACAGAAACTCATGAAATGCCCTTCAAGGATGCATATCTAGTTATGAGCTGCACGATGACCACATTTTGAGGTAGAGCTTAACTTTTCTTGAGTTCGCTTTTCTTTCCTCGGCATAGGGGGATGCTTCTCTCCCTGTTTTGGCGTAAGAAATTGGCATAAAGGCAGCGTAGCCTACCACTGGTGCACGAAGGGGGGAAACACGCCAAGGTGCATCGCAGACACAAGACTGAGCTGCCTAGCCAGACAGCCTTTCCGTCCTCTTTCTCGTCTTGATTCGGGCTTACCCAAAAATGTTTTCTCTTTGTAGTTCAAAGTAGTTTTCCATGAAGATGTCTTGGCCGCCACAGTCCCAAATGGACAAATCGAGCCAGCCAAGGAAACGCAGGGTTGAATGGTCGACGTTAGATGTTGGTGCCTGTTTCTGCGTTTCACTTGGAATGTAATTCGCGAAGATGATGGAGCGCATCGAGCTCTTCCCCGCGCCTGCCCGCCCCATAAGGAGAAGTTTGCTGTTGGTCCCAGAGTCGCTCCTCTCCATCTTGCTCGCGTACGTCAAACGCTGAAGCCCACGAAGGAAATTCAAGAAGACAAGACAGTTGCAGACCACATGACAGGCGTGTCTCCAGCCTCAGCGGCACGCGGAAGTATCCCATAAAGTGAATGCACGGAGACAACAATGTGCACAGATGGTTCTCCGAGTACTTGCGTGCATGCACAGATGCTTCGAATACTGAGGGTGACTGTAAGTGCAAGTCCACAAGCATTGAGCCTTGTGCCAAGAGAAATCGTTCTTGCAGTTATATTTAGCGGGAAGCGTCGTCTTGTCTTCCACCATGAGGTTCGTCTGCGCGTACGATTTCCACAAGTGTGACCCTTCAACTAGAGCACGCGAGGCAACCGGCTAGTTCTCCTCCTTCATCCCTCTGAGTAGTGCACGTGAACTGTAGAAAATGGGAGGAAGGCAGAAAGCGACGAATGGGGAACGCCAGAACACAACGAATACTCGGTACGGAGTATGACAGGAATGTACCACCGAACACCGGATCTGGGACAGCCACGGATGCCAAACAAGAGATCCACTTGTCCACGTATCGAATGGGTATTGTTTGCAAGAGCGAGAGTCTCCTGAGTGTTGCTGTACCAGTTAAACGTCTGCAATAACGGAATTACAGTCACAGGCGGGAAACAGGAAAAGTCTCTTACTAGCGGGCGTGGCTGGACATGGCAAAGCTAGGCGACGGCTAACGTCGGGTAAACCGGGGCGCCTGACACTAAAACTGAATTCGTCTTCTCCGTAATTTTTTAGTAGTTTTGCATGTCGCGGTCTCAGAGATCAACAAAGATAACTGTTGCGTGACCGCCTCTCAAGAAACGCCGCATGATCTAAGTCTCCACAGCTGCATGCATGCATGCATGCACACGGGTCGCCAGCCAAGCTGTTCGAGTCTTGCGAAATATGTCAGCTTCAGCGTGTGAATGGACGAGGGAACAGTGGAAACAAAGGATGCTTTTGAGTTCGAATCCTTGCACTGCAGGAATTTTCACTGAGAAACGCATAGAGTCGAGGAACCGAATGAGAAATCCGCAAGCATCTGAGCTTCCCCGTCGGGGTGCGCTTCGTCTGAGCCGACAACGCAGGCGGTCGCGCGAAGTGTCGGTCAACGTGTAAGTCACTTCAGCTCCGGTAGTGTTACCAGTTGAGGGATAGCAACAAAGTTCCTCTTTTTATGGATTTGTACGACGTTCGCAAGCCGTTGACTGCAACCGCGGTGTGTTTTCTGCTTTGCCCGATCCACCATGACGGCGTGTTCTACCGCCCTCGCGGCGTGTAGCGCCGCAAACGGAGCTGCACTCGCTTGCAGTTCATCG
Organism: Toxoplasma gondii ME49; assembly: GCF_000006565.2. NCBI lineage: Eukaryota > Apicomplexa > Conoidasida > Eucoccidiorida > Sarcocystidae > Toxoplasma > Toxoplasma gondii. Next base: position 2,249,769 of record NC_031478.1, read on the forward strand.
TTGTGGCGCCTGCTTGGAACAGCAACATGTGAACTGCGGAAGCACGCTTCGTCATCTTCGCCGTCTTCTGTTCCCTTCTGGCCGGAGCCAGTTTCTTTCTGCGGCGCGTCGGTCCCAGCAGACAGAGTATTTTTCTGCACGTCTCGGAGCTTTGCAATGCTCGCGCCGCGTCCCGTTCTTCCCGGCCACGCTATAGTTACCCCTCGAAGGGAAGTGAAAGTAAGCGGCTACGGAGAGGAAGATGTGACCAGACGATCCCGCACTTCTGTCTCTCGTTGTTATGCATGAGTCGAAGAGTTGACGAGGATTTCGGCCCTGCTCTAAACTTTATGTGATTCTGTAGGTGTTGCTCCATTTCCGCTTCGTCACTGTTCGTCATTCTACCCTGCGTTTCGTGTTTTCTGATCCATCCGGGTTTATGTTCATTTTTCACAACAAGGCGCATTGTTACCATCGACGGGTAACCCTCGATATCACAGAGTGGTAGAGGCAACAACCGGAAATGCATAAAGAAAGAATGGATGTGTTCTGTATCCAATTCCGCCAGGCTCTGCTGTATGTAGTGAACTGACAAATCCACTCCTGTTTGGTATCTATATTACCCCGGGTGGGACATGTTGGCCAATGAGGATTAGAAAGGTGAAACAGCTCGGCGGAAGGGAGATCCAGGACGGGGAAATCGCACAGTAAGAAATTAGCATGAAGAAGGCAAAGGCACGATACAGCTACCAGCTTTGTGTTATTATTTCCGTTGTTTTTATTCAGGCCCTTTACGAGCTTTCCCCGGAGGAAGTTGATGACTTGTTTCTGGCCACTCAAGTAGTGTCGTATATCTTGAACCGGGTAACGGGGACAGACTCTTGCACAATGCTGCTTCAACAGGGTGAGGCAGCAGGTCAGTGTCTTCCGCAGTTGTACGTGCACCTGGTTCCGCGGCGGAAAGACGATCTTTCCAACAACGATGACATTTATCCACTGTTAGAGAAGTCCCTCCCGTTCCCCCTGGACGAAGAAGGCGCACTACACGAGGATGAGCCGAAATCGAAAAGCCTGCAGGCAGCGGACTTCCGCGAGTGGATTCTGCAAATGGCGGCCGACAAGCAACCGCTCCCATCACGTCCCGCCGAAGTCTCCATTTGAAAAAAACTACAGTCATGTGCCTTTATTCAATTAATTACATGCTGTGCTTCCGGCGTGTAATGCAGGAAGTATAAATCTTTGTGGTCGTCGTTCGTCATTGTGTGACGTTTAGATGCCGCACTGCATGATGGTATGCATCCTCTTTGCTAGAAGGACCTGCGCACAGGTGTCTTGTCCCACGATGTGCAGCGATTCCTTTTAGACACAGGTCTGATTTATCTGCAACTCCCAGGGAGAGTCCACACATTCAAGTGGAGAGACAGAAATACCCGTGATGCAATCTGTTCAAAGCGTCATGTGCCTCCACTCGCGGGCACCCAGCTTCTTTCCGAAGGAACGTGGAAAAACTCTACCTGGTTTCGCTCCTTACTGTGAGTGACAGAGAGGCTTAAAGAAAGCGTCACTCGGAGAAGGGAACGCGTTCGAACTGCAGGTAAATTAACTTCAGCTGATGAGGGATACTTCCGCAAGCTAGACTGCGGCAGAAAGGTCTGAACGATAATGAAGCACCTGCTTGCTGCGAAAAGGGAAACCAAAGGGTAGCGCTCGCCCCTGTCGTCTTGCTCACAACAGTTTTTGCTTGTTACCGTTCAGTTTGATAAGTCGCGTTTTTTCTCGAAAAAAAACCAAAACACAACCAAACGTATTAAAAGTCGTCTGATGTCACCCATCCCATTGCTGGAGCATCATTCATCATTCACCCGTCTGGCTTAAAACACAAGGCCTTCTCCGTTCGCCTGGGAAATCTATTGTCCACGCGAACGAACGTCGCTTCATCCCCCCGCGAACTTCGCTTAGGCACACCTTTCGCTCCAGCAGCAACACTATTTCGTCCTTTCTTGTATACTATCCTCACACGCGCAAAACCCAAAAATTCGCAAACAAAAGTTGTCGGACGAAAACGCACGCCCGTCTCTGATGTTGAGGGGTGTCTGTGGTTCTAGAGCGGACGTTCACGAGGAAGATACCGTGTACCTCACTGCTATTCGTTTTTGCTTGGATGCATCACCCTCCAAGAAGGATGGTCAACCCCAGGGAAGTCTCTCCCTCCAGAAAAAAGGTAATGCCGTCAACCAAGCACAGTGAAAACCAAACGCGAACACAATTTTTGTGCTAACGCGGTCGGATCCCTCAAAATAGCACCAAACAGCATGGGACACGATGTGCCAGACTTGCGGCCACACGATGCTGTACAGACCCTCATTTATTTAATCCTCACGACGAACTGCTGTCACTAGCCTCCCCTTGATGATCTGCGGCGTCACCTGTGGCGTTCAGTTCCACCGGAAAACTTCCTGCTTTGTTTTCCATTAACATGTCCATTTGAACACGTGACGCCTGTCATCACTCCGTGTTCATTCTTGTGCTCGGAAAACGATAGCGATCCGTGCGTGCCTTGAAATTTTGTTAGCTGCACTGAGTCAAGGAGCTCTTCTGTAATCTCGCCGAAATACTGCGCTTTGCGAATCTGAGAAGCGCAATAAGGGGCATGCTCACGCAACCTGGTCCCGACATTTGTCCTCTAGGTAACACTGAACAGTCTCTAGGTTGGCCAAATCGAATTCTCGCGGGAGTCATCTCTGCGCAGCCGATCATCTTATTCACCGACTGGTAACAACTGGCCTTCAACAAAACAACGGGACCTCCCTCACCGCACAGCCACTTCCCTGCATCGTAGAAACCCACAGAAAAGTTCATTTATGTGGTTTCGTAGAAACCTACGAATCCCATTGCATAATGTGCTGTGGAGTTCTTGAACGCAAAACAAGTGTGCAAAGCAGTGTTCAAACTGATGCGGATTGTTCTGTCGGGTCCTCACCAACTCAGCAATGTCATTCGCCTTCATTTCGAACTCAACCATAACTTGCGGTAGATACGCACCCGAATATCTGTACACTCAGACACGTACGGAATTACAAAGTTTCCTATAATCGCACCAAAAGGTACCGGGAGAGACAAAAGAATTCTTTCCTTTCTCAAGAAAGATGAGAATTGCTTCACAGAGGCACCTTTCATCCGAACGGCGGAACGTCAGATAGGCTTGCGTGTGTCCTGCGCTCAGGGTTTCCTCTGAGGATAACGGTCATGCTTTTGATAATTGCATGACAAAAACACCAACACTTTCGTTGTAAGGAAATTCGTTCAATGTAGCTTTTCCTTAAGGAACCACACTGTGATTACGGATATATGCTTATATAAATATGTAGATCGTTATCCGTACCTGTTGGGAGTATATGAAGATTACTTGTCTAGTGCATATAGCTGGTGAAACCAGCATGGCGTCGAGGCTAGTCATCATCGTTGCACGGAATAGCCACGCGATACGCAGAGATACTATTCGGTCATTACAATCAAAACTGTGTGTGAATTTTGCGAGTTTATCACTACGAGCACACACTAATATAGTGCTATGCAGACACGTGCTGAAGGTGAAATCGATGAATACGGGCGCGGCAGACACGTGTATTTATAGGGAGATGGGTGAGGGTTAGCTGGTACCGGACGACTGTGTGGAGTGGCTGCCATGCAGGAGTGCCGATTCCTATGGAATATCCGGAAGCGTGAGAAAAAACCGTGGACGATTTCCTTAGTGATTCAGCAACGTACACTAGAAAGGAACATAACTTACATTTGTCCATTAACGTGGAACTTTGCCGCCAAGCCGTGCACGCCAGTCTTCCAGTACCGACTGTTCTTGGTCTGCTGTAAGAGAAAATGGGAAGAAGGGACTCGACCAGGGATTATGTACCAGAAAAAAGAACACACCGCAAAGCGGACAGCATTAGAGACACGATAAGGAGGAAACGAAACGTCTACGCTGCCGTGACAAAAGCACGGGGAGTTTCACACCATGTTGGCGACAGGTCACTATACTCGTGGCCAGAGCTTCCAGTCGAGCTCTTCAATGCCTCTTCTGCAGCTGGAGTGTGAGTTTCATACCTGCCGCTCTGCTATTCTCTGTTCTCGTTCCCCCTCTTGCTCACCGCATTGGCACTTTCGTTTCGAGTTTTCCGCCTTGTAAAACTCTACCGAACTCGCTCGCACGCTGCAGCTGGGTGGACGTAAGCGTGTAACTGAAAGTACAACGGCGTTTTCAGAAGGGCAAAGAGCATCGATTCTACTTGTCATACACTTCACTACTATCCTCTCGCACGACATCAGGACACAAAACAAGTGTGGACGATTTACTTCGAAGGAGTGAAGCACAGTTACGGTGCCCTTCAGCGTGGGCACCTCGCCCAATTCTATCGGAGGGAGGCGCGAGTCCTCTTGTGCGGCAATCAAGGCATAGTCTCCTGCAAAAATAGGTAACGCGATAAATGTAGTCACACTCAGCACTGAGCTACACGAGTCTCACTGAATGTGTAGACACTAACATGAATGCTGGCTGGGACGCATGTCGGTAGTTTGCCCTTGCTGACACAATGCCCCACCTGTAAACACATCCGGCAATGGTTTCAAGAAATCCCTTCGAGAGAAAAAATTTCGTAGCATATCTTTGGTGGACTGGTGCTGCTCTGGCCGCCAGAAAAAAATGTTGCGCGACCGATCTCTCTCCACAAGGTTACGTGTAAGCTCTTTCGAGCCTTTTGGAACAACACCCTTTTTTTTTCCACAAGCAAGGCACTGGATGAAAGCGCTTCAACTTCAAACACTGCCAGGCGACTGCTCAGGTGTTTTTATTGGTTTTTACGGCACAGACGCTACCCTCCGACGACGGTTTTTACACGAAGATGAAAAATTTGAGCCTGCGCCGTAGGTGCTGTTAATGGAGCAAATATTCAGAAAAAAGGTAGACGACAAATAAACGACAGTGGCGAAGGCATACTTATCTCCTCGGGAATGATGGCTGAAAAAGTTCCAACGGATCCGCGCAACTCTTCACCGTCCTCAGAATCCGTCAATCGCCGCGGGACTCGTTTGTACCAAGTGACAAACGCGGGGCATCGAAGGTGTTTCATCTGCATCTCTACAATTCCGTAGGGAAGTCTGATCGCTTCCACACCACGATTTTGCAAAACGCAAGAGTAAAATAACTGATGATGTCCTATCAGCGTACGCAGAGACGAAATGGTACAAAAGTAATTATGGAGTCAGCGAGCAGCGCCCTGGCCATGTGATCGAGGGTATGAATGATCCATCTGGCCGAAAGGTTCGTCAGGTTTTTAGTGACTCGGTTTTCCTGTGTACCTCAAGCGCAGTGATGAGAATGGGACCAGCGATCGAAAACTGCCGTTACGTCGACATCCTTGCAGTCCGCAGAACCACGCGCAACAACGACGTACGTATCAGCCACGTAGAGATTCAAAAAGTGGCCCGGACAGGCAAAGATCCATTATTTCGATTGAAGTGAAAAGTCGGGGACGCATCGACCCACTTCCAGCTGTGAGAAAAAAGATCATTTGAGCAGGCGGGATTCTTTTCTTTGACGCGCGTGTCTCCGCAAAACGGCTTTACCTCCGGACGCGACTCATCGAGTTGCAAAATCAGGCTTTCGTCCTGCTCAATAACATCGCTGAATCCACCTCCAGTTTTTGGCTAAAGTGTTGTGACAAGAGCCCCCGTGCAGGATCAGTTTCATCCTTTTCAGGGTCCCCCGTTCGCATCGTTTTAGGTGTATCAACTGCCTCTCACTGGGACTTGCTGACAACTCCTGTCTTCGTCCGGTCTCAGCGGACACGGAACTCAGATACTCCGCATGCCTCTGAATGACTTCCAGTATGCGGGACAAAGAGAATAACTCCGTTTCTACACCAGCATCGGCGTGTATCTCTTGCTTCTCATCCAGTGGCAGCACCGTTTTCATCGGGAACCTTGATCAAGGCTTCGCCCGCAGCTGGCGGCTTCGGCTCCACTCTCTCTGTTTGTCTATCATCGTCGCCCTCGCCACTAAATAACGATGTGTTTGACACATCGTTGACATCTGTTTTATCGGGGGCAGCTTCCGTTGCGTGTAACAGACTCACCGCGGCGCCAAATTGGCGAACGGAATCGGAGAGACAGAACACCGCTACAACGGCGGTTAGCAATGAAATCCTCCGACCGAATGGCGGGGGCCGCAGAGGGACCCACACCATTAGAGTGTACACTCAAAACGGTGAAGCGCAGTAGCGAAAGAAGCCTTCGTCATGGACTTGATAAAAAACAACTGCCAACTACGGGTCACTCTGCTGAGGTAGCCTCGATGGAACTTCCGACTAAGTGCTGTGTCCCAGTCGACCCCGCAAAATGCGGTGTAGTGTTCACGTGGACTGTGAGGACACTAACATCACAGACACGTTTTGTCAACCAACGAAATGAAACAGCAAGTACCCAGAATTTCTCACCGGGGCAAACCCCCATACTTCAAACCGTATTTGTGTCCGTAGGAGCAGCTGAGCAAAAATAACGCCTAGACGAGCACATAGCTTTTCTGGGCGACAGCGTGCCGAGTGTACCACACGCGACGCCTTCTCGCGCCGATTCACAAGCAGTGTGTACGTTATCAAGAGACGTACTGTTACATCCACATGAGGGGACAAATGTGACGAACTTTAAAGCGAATACTTCAGTTCAAATGCGTGTCTAGTGGGACTGAAAAGTGTACCCGCTGCTTAGACGGCGGGACAACGTACATGAATACTGTCCCAACACACCAAACAGCAGCACCGTTGCACTTCGGTTCACACAGCCGCACGCCAATTTGAGTAGTGTTCTTTACGTGTTGCAGACAGACGACTTTGCGAAGGAGCTCGTGACCATGGTACAACAGTTATGCCACGGCGATGAACGCGATATTTTGCCTCTCAGAGGCACATGACACACAACGCCGCTAACAAAGGGGTGACAGGTAGTCGTAGCGGGAAAGGTACTTGATTGGGGGAGGTGCTCAGACTACACGAGCAGGAAACTTTGGTCACCACCCTTCACACTAACAATCTGAAAGTACAGAATGCCATGGCTCTGGATGCGCACAGCGCTGCGACATCAGGTGGAGAGATGGTACCGCGAAAGAGATTTTGGGAAGGTGACGTCTTGCTGGTGTGTTTCCGTCTAAAAGCATTTGTCGCGCTTTCCCCAGCTGCGTCGCAGTTTGAGGGCAAGGGCAACGGTGGCAGATGTCCGTCACAAACGTTCCACAAATGATCTAATGATCAAAGAACATCCCAGAGGAAAAGTGAGATATTCTGCCCCATGAGGGCCAGTGCATCGTGCTCTGCGTTTTACACCGCAGCTTGGGACGAGATGTCGCAAAGTACACGAAAGGAATGACCCGTGTAATGTCGCTGAGATGTTCTTGAGCTATTTGCTGTCTTGCCTAACTGTTCACCTTAGAAAAGAGTAGATCGTCTCTTGGGTCTTTTGCATTGGAGCATGTGTTTCGGAGGCACACGAGCCCTGTCAGTGCTGAGTACAAACAAACGGGAAAAAGTGTGAACTGCTGTGTATTTTGTTGAATGTTGGGTGTCAGTCTATTAGTTCCCGGACTCTGTGAAGCCCATCAGACATGAAAAGCACTTAAGGAACGTCACAGCCTTTAGAACTCGAGTCGTTGTCAATCATCTGAGTACTTGGCTAAACGATGCGATGCACAGCTTAACGCTGACCTTCTACGCCCGTGTTCTCTGTCCCCTTTATGTGCAAAATTGATATTAGCGTTCTTCAACAAACTATGTGTACTTCTGAATATGGTCATCTTTTACGGCAACGACCTTTGTGGTTGGAGTATTGCAAACCTGAGAAAGGGAGAGCTCCCGACCTCATGCTTATCCCTGATGTGCATTTCCATCCCTCGCTATTCGACTGTACCCCGCAGTCAAAAGAGGCTCTCATGGCAGTAGCATGGCCGAGGTTGTGTTCATCAGAAACTTATACGGGTCTTTGTATCTTTTTCCAACACGAAAGCAAACTAACATCGCTTAAAAAAAAATTTGGAATGCACTCGTAGTCACTGTGTTTCTGCGACGATGGACGATGAAACTAGACACAAAGTAAATGCAACGCTTACCACGTGACACTGAAAATGTGGCTTTATTGATTCCTATGAATTCTCTGAGTTGAAGTTAGCGGCAGGGAGCTACGAATGGACAGTCACGCTTTGTGCGTGGATTGCTCGCCGTGCCGCTTCGCTGGCCAAGGCTGCAGTGTGGTGTTTGAGATCGTTTCTCTTTTATCAGTGCATGGATGTTTGCCATAAACGATACAACGCAAAGGATACCAGCTGAAACTTACAGCACAAAGAGCAGTGGACAACTCCATACTTGAGATAGGACCCGCTTGTAGTGGTAGCCGCAAATTAGCGCGTACGTTTCCCACGCATCTCGGTGTCTATAACGACAGTCCCAGAATAGCAAATCAGAGAAGTGCTTCTCCTTCTCATGTCCCTAACACGCAGTCACGTCACTGAATGAGAGGTGGCTGACGGCCTTGCTTTTGCGTGACTAGCAGAAGGCGGTTGAAACATGGTCGCCGGCGAGCAGAACCGAAGTGAGAGTGCGGGCGCCCCCTCTCCACAAGTGCTCCCTGTAATGAAGGATTGTGGGGGATCTACAAAGTTGCCGTGCTGAGAACCCACCTCTCACCTTACCTGTTTACCACCGTTTCGCGACGGACATGTTCCTCCTGTCAATCAAGGCACTATGTGTCTTTTGGCTTGTCTCGCAGAACCTCTGGCAGGCAGCCGTTGCCACTAGTCGGCGTGCACCGGAGAGCTCGGCCACAAGTGCCGAAATTTAGGTAAAAGTTACTGTTTCTTCCGTATGTATTTAACCGTGACTAAAGACCGAATGACTGTCAGAAACGAGCAAAGCACGGACTCACGAATAAAGCGAAGAAGTCCGACTACGCTTGACGCCTTCCGCCACGAGGAATGTGCATCATCCTGTGTCGTCACTGGGCATTTGTGCTTGCTTGTCACCTCGAAAGCTTCTGAGCTAAAGTGATCAGATGTTAGCAACATAGTGTGAAATGTCTCCTTCCTATTTTGAGGGGACAATGTCTGGAGAAACAAGAGGCAAAAGGATGATAGTTGTCCCGCTCATGTCGCAGCTGGTGGACATATCTTCGCACAACGCATGCAACCACCACTGTCTGCTTCGTTGTCCCACGGCGTTTCGCTCGCCTTGCCGAAACACGTTTCTGAATTTCTTGAAAAGAAGACGGGTTACTTCTCTTTTTGAAATATCTGAACTCGCTTCGCACGTAGACTGGACAGAAACTAAGGTGGCGGCCTGTGAGTCCCGTGGCCAATGGCCGCACATTCTACATCTGCCGTGGCACGAACGACTTGGAGCGGTTTTCGCTTCTGGAGGGTTCTTCTGTTCATGATCATGTCTTTTTAGAAACTATTAGTTTTTTCAATCTGTCCGACTGATAAGATTTCCGCCCTCAGCTGTAGTACGCTGGGACCGCGCGTGCTGAGGGTTCTGTGTCTTGCGTCGGCTGCCTTGCTCTTGAGATACTTCGCACGAAGGTACACGTTCAAAAAAGCGAGCGACTTGTCTCGAAAATCTTCTGTAGCATCTAGGCGTCTCCAGGCTTTCGTCTCCAAATTCGGCGTGTTTTTTTTTTCGAGGCCGTATATGTGCTTGCCTCTGCTGCTACAGGCGACAGGAAGTCGTTCCGCTGGATCCTCGGCAGATGATGTCTTGACTGGTCATTGCGTCATTGCCGTTTGCTCCTGGCTCTGAGTTTCTCTGCGTAAATACAAGAAAGAGGCTGAAAGGTGAATGAACAGGTCATAGTACAAGTCGGATTTCGATCTGGAGGTCGCGATCTCCGCTGTCTAACGGTGGCCGCCTGTTTTCCTTGTCATTTCCGTTCCTCATCGGGTACGCGACAAACGAACCGGAATTAAATCGAGAATCTGTTCCTTCAAAATTCATCTCTCCTGCTAGGATTGAAAGCACCACAAGGAGCGATCCATAGTGTATTTTCTGGCAGCAGGGGTTCGTTTTTCGTGGCAGATGCACCCCAATGGCTCGCATCAAGACGACGCCTGCGCGCAGAGCAGGACCTGGCTCGCGGCCTAAGTTGACCACGGGATCCGGGGGTGCAGTAGGAGCGGCCCCAAAATCTCGGGTCGGCGCTGCTTTTCCACCCCCATCTCACGGTCGAAAGCCTGTCCACCGACGCTCATCGGCCCCGTCATCCCCTTCTGACGACGATTCTCCTGAGTCCTCCTACTCCTCCCGCTCCCCCTCTCCAAGCCGCGTGGCTTCCTCATCAGGGTCGCATTCCAGCAGTAGCAGACGCGGTTCGCATGCATCAGGCAGACCACCAGCAAGGAGTGGCCGTGATCGGGGACTGCAACCGAGAAGACGGGCGCCGCCCGGGGCACGAGTACTTCGGGAAATCAAGAGACTTCGGGTGCGTGCCCGCCTGCAGGGGCTTTCTCTTGTCGCTTCTCTGTTCCATTCCCACAGTTTCCCTGGCATCTTAGAACAATCGCTTCTTGTAACTGGAAGGAGATGGCACCGTTGCTGTTCAACCACTTGTGGGAACGAAGGCGGCTGCCAGCTTTCAGCTTCGGTAGTTTTTCTCTGCGCGTGCAGAAGGCCGTGGTTGTTCGGGATCTCTTAAGAGGAAGACGCTTTCCAGTGCGCGGCTTTAGCACACCAGCACGGACAGTTTGGAATATATCGCGGCAAGGGACACAAAACGCCGGGACAAGGCAGCTATGGGCTGTTAGGTCCTTCAGGCGACTCCTGTGGTACAGATGCTCTGTTGCCACGAACCGCAGTCAATGACTGGGGTTTCGATAGCTTCCAGATACATGACATTAAAACTGGCACATGTCAACTAGTTTTCGTCACTCCGGTTGTCTCGTAGCAGAACGACAAGACGATGTCAGATCGGCTGGGACTCAGTTTTTTTTTGTTGTGCATTGCAGGAGTCGACAGATCTCTTGATTCCCAGGATGCCTTTTTTGAGACTCGTTCACGAAGTCGCTCAAGACTGTACACCTCCTTACGCCTCACCCTACAGGTGCGTTATCTCCCCCTTTCTCGGTCCAGGATGACCGAAACCCATTGGCTTGTCCGGTGGATGTAATGTGCTGGAAATAACACATGGTGCAGTGCGTGCATTCCACAGTTCCACGTGCTGCTTCTCCCAAACCTCTTTTTACAACCACACTGGATGTCTGTAGTTTCTGAGCGTTGCTGGTTCTTGGTGTAGAGACGTGTTGGTGAATGCACTATTTCACCTACAATGGGGAACACGCCGCCTCACATGGCCTTGTTTAATGCAGCGAGTGTAGGCTTGTTCTTTTTTAACTTCTGATTCCTCTGAATAATGCTCGGTTGCGTGCGTGTGTGTGGACCTGCAGATTCACAGCCGATGCACTTATGGCATTGCAGTGCGCAAGTGAGGCGTACCTAACGGGGCTAATGGAGGACTCGTACCTCTGTGCAATGCATGCGAAACGTGTCACATTAATGCCAAAGGATCTCCACTTGGCTCAGAGACTGCGGCATGCGTTTCCTTGCTGAACAAAGGCATTTTCCGGATCCCGTTGTCTTTCTGTGTGGGGGCTGCCAGTGGTGTGTCCCGCCGACGACGCGGACAGTGGAGGGCTCGCCCTTTTCGTGTATTCTCGTTGAGCGCATTTCTTGCTTCGGATGGACCCCACTGTAGGAGAACGTCAATTTTGTCGTCTATTATTCGGACACTGGCACGTTCGCAATGTAGACAGCTCACCTTTTTCGGTGGATCAGCAGAACAGTGCAGTTCCCCTTGTATATACTCTAACCCATGCGAGACAAATTGTTTTCCTCACTTCCTTGTATGCCTTCTGCACGAGTTCCGGCCCTTTTTCGTGGCCGGTATTTCATTTGATGTGGTCATCGTGGGTCCTCGTCAGAGGAGGAAAATTGTTGAAAATTGTCTGTTGTTAACGCTGCATGTGCTTCGGTGGCATCTTGGGATGCCCGAGATCAAATTAGGGCTGAATACTGTCGAGATAATGTATTCTGAACCCCTTTTTATTTCCGTTTCGTATGCTATGTGTTCCCGGGAAGCAGCGGACGCACTTTTTTTTGCGGGTGAGGAAGTTCAACAGCTTCCTGGCTCTTTATTGAAAGAACGGTCCTTTTGGAGAAACTCGTACATTTGTCTACACCATTGTCAAAATTAATATCACTAACTGCGACAAGTCAAACTGAATTTGAAGAGAATTAGAGGTCTTACACTTGACGAAACCGCACTGCACAAGAACAGCTGAGACTGAAACTTCCGCTCAAGCTGAGGTCTAAGTGGGGATCTCGTAGAGTAGCAGCCTGCCCCGTCTCTCAAGAGCTGCGGAAATTTGGGGGAGCCTTCAAAGCCTGAGGAGACATTGAGTTCCGTTGGAGACGGAGTATCTCAGACGAAAAATTGGAGTCACTGCCTAATTTGTGACAGGAACCATGCGATCACCTATTATCTGTTGTTCATATTAGAGAAGCGGAAAGACACAATGGTACAATCTCATTGAATTTGTGCCATCTAGCTAAAAAATTTGATGTCATGCTTGATGCCACGCAAAGCAATCAGTGACGGTTCTCTTTCGCGAGCGTCATTGACATGTTGTGCGAGACTGTTCCCCCTTCGATCACAAGACTCCTAAAAGAAGCTTGTGTCGATGTTCCTGGATATCCTGGATACCCGGGGGTGTATCTGAAACGGGTTCTCATTGTCTTCGCCGTCGAGCCATACCACGCGAGCCAAGTGCAGTTCGTCAAGAAGTATACTCTGGTCTGTCTTGGTCAGAGGCGACCATGAACTTTCTGTGTGTGTACTTCTCTTTCCGGCGTTGCTTTCCTCTTCTACGGAATGCGTGTTTATACCTGACCGCTGGTTGGCGACTTCAGAAAAACCTTCCACCCGAGGCGACGCCTGTCTCAAAGTGTCTTCAGTGGACTTGTTCGTATCGATCGTCACGTCAAATGGCTTTAGAGATTGATCTTTAGCAGCAGGAGAGCCTCTTGTACACTTTACTTTAGAACCACATTCGGAGGCTTTGTTAATCGAGCTTGGAGTATCGCTGTTCAGATAGCCCGTGATGAAAGCTAATGTCCGATCTGAGAGGTTGTTCTCTAGCTGCTGGAGACGAGCGTTGTTCTTGGTTGCTTGCCACTCTTCCCTTTTCCTTTCCTGTCGAGCATCTTTTTCTTCGCGCCTTCTCTCCTTGTGCTGCTGAGTTCGCTCAACCTTCTCTCTCAAGATGGGCGGCAGTGAAGAGACTCGGAGAAAAGGACCAACTACTGCATCTGAGGGCAGTGGGTCCCCAGTCGCAAGCGCGGCGTTGTGGAGCTCTTCCGCGTAGCTCATAGCCGTAAAATTGTCAGTAAGTCGAGAGAGACGCTGTTCTTGCCTTTCCTGTAGCATAACGTGCATGCACAAAGTACCAGTCGCCGACGTTCATCTTACAAGCGTTCCTATCCTGCTAAAGAGTAAAGTGGGTCCGAGGCGCCTCAGTGTTAGCACAGAAACTATCACTCCATACGCCGGTGCGCCAAAAAAACGCGTATCCAGAAAATACCATATGCATGAACGCCACATCCGATCATGAGGGACATCATGCGGCGACAGCGAGGAGGCACTAATATCATGCACAGGCAATCCTGGTAACGTCTGTACTGACTATGTGGCCATTTTTCGACCAGGCATGCACTATGGAGCGTAACACGGAAAGAAAAAAAATTCTCGTGACGATGGGTGAAAGAGCAGATTTTGTTCGTTGACGATGGCTTACCCTCTTTGCGCGCTCCTTCTCTGTCTTGATAAGGTCCTCGTTGGATGCCAGGCTTGACGGCTTGTTGCCCCTTGTGTATTTTGCGAGCTGTTGAGGAGTTAATGTTGCTGACTGAATGTGCGACTGGAACCGTCGCGCACCTTCTACAATGACACTACCGCCCTTATTGTGCTCGTCTGCAGGTGCGGTTCCAGGCAGGTTTTCCTGTGCGTCTCCATCACTAGAACCGGTTAGTGGTACGGACGAAAAACCTGGTTGTATGCCATCGCTTTTTCGTGTTTTCCTTGCTGGCGTCTCCTCTAGTGATGTGACGTCAGCAAACGAACCACCATCTCCTTGAGATTCAACTTTTTGGACCGACTGCTTGTCGGAACTGTGGGAAGTGACAGGTTCGGCTGATCGACTGCGAAATAAATGAAGAGGCGTGGCCAGATTGCTTTTTCTGAGGACACGAAGAGAGGGAATCGGATCTATGACTATGTCAGACTGTCTTGTGGACCATCGTGAATCAGCTTTCTTCCGTCTACTCGCGCGATCTTGTCGGCTGGGAGCCACCGAGAACGCCTCTCCTAGGGAAATTTGTTCTGCATTCAGAATTGTATTGAGCAATCTTGTTGGTTCTCTCGGCGACAAAGGCCACGCTTTATCCGATCTCACACTGAAATCTTTCAGCTGACGAGGTCTTATGACCTCTTCAACGATGGCCTTCCCATAATGCCTGCTGGCATGACGCGCATCTTGTATCACACCAGTTTGCTGCTGTTCAGGAAGTGCTTTGGAGGAACCGCGGGCGCGTCTGCTTGCAGCGTTCAAGGCGCTAGCAGGTAAAGGAGTCTCCGATTCTGAATCCCGTGAGAAGGAGGGTTCGTCCTCACGTTTATGGGTGGCGTGCTTGGCAAATTTAAGGACAGTCTGTGCCTCCTGCATAGATGAAAAACTAGCCAGGTGCTCCTCCTCCTTACCTGCCTTCTCTCTGTGCACGAACATCTTCTTTTTGAACACATCTGTCGGCTTCATCAGCTGGCTTTCAGCAGCTTCAAAGTACACAGGCTGGTCATACGGATTGTGCTGGCGCTTCTGCTGTTCAAGATGGATTGCCAGCTCAACCCTACGTCTCTTCTCCTCCTCCTCCTCTTTCTTTTTCCGGTACTTTAGGAGCTCAACCAGTGATGGAGGAGCCTTTGTGGTCGTTGTGGTCGGCGTTGCCACACAGTAGATATGATCTGGCGACGGGATACAGGGGAGGCCGGTTCTCAGGTTTACATAGCCAGCAGACTCTTCAGGGGCACGCGATGCAGCAACGGCGAGAGCTTCCTGTAGTGTCCATCGCAAAAAGAAAAGCATAGGACCCAGTGGTTATTTCACTGTGATGGGGGCGCTTTGACGTAAAAGTGTGCTGCTTGTTGCCAAGCCCCACACTGCTATCTAGTGCACCAAGCAGCGGGTTCTCTGTCACCTGACATAAGGCAAATGCCTGATGTTCATGTTCTGGCGACAAGGGTAACTGCCCTGAGGTCTACAAACCCACAACTCTCCAGTTAGTTTTTGACTACAACACAGTGTTTGTTGTTTGGCAAGCTGAGCGGGTAGAGGGGGTGCTAGACAAGTGGTTTATTATAGACGAACCTGACCAACTTTCTTAACTGCTTCACTCATTCCACCTGCTGTGCCGGTGACCTGGTCAACGAGCTGTCCGAGGACCCCAGCGCCTTTGTTCAATGCGTGCAGTGCCTCATCATCGAGTGAATTGAGCATCTTGTGCTCTGAAGATAAGACAGGATGACCGAAACACTTTCGACCGCACGAGTTCACGAAAACATGCCGAGCTTGATTACCAGAACACGCTCGAGAACGTCTCGAAATGAGAACCCAGCTACACCTCAGATTAACAGATCACTAACCCGGAGGGAAGAAAGCCTAGCTGCCAATAAAGCGAATTCTCTACAGAGCCATAGTTTCCGAGCTGTGTTGGATGCCTGGTTCTCTCGTTGGCAGTGTTTACGAGTTCCTAGTTTCTGTCACTTTCGAGTCTATCTCATGATTCTACATATAATTAACGAAACAGGTTACATCGCAAATATGCCTCACCAAAGCTTCTCTGTGACTGCTTAAGCTATACGTGCCCGTACCATGCTCGGCAAACTGTCAGAAGCAGGTGTCTTTCATGGACCAGTGACCCCCGAAAGATTTGTAAGGCACAGATCTTATGCGAGAATAAATACATATTCAGGAGCCCGAGATCTACTGCATGACATACGTTTGCCAGCAAGTAATTCCATCCTTTCTTTGTTCCCAGGTTCTTCTAGTTCGTAGAAAGCCTTTGGCTGATACACCGCCATATTTAAGTCGTCCTCTGTCACTGGTTCGAGGACGTATCCACCCAACAGGATGCCTTCTTCAGGAGGTGGCGGAACAATTATGAGGTCGGCAAAGCTTTTGACGGTCCGACGGGGCTGTACCATTTTTCGCTGCCAGCCTTGTAACAGTTGCAGCTCCATCTTTTCCTTCTGATCCTCTTGATATTCAGACAGAAGCTCTTCGTAGGCACCTAGACGCAATAAGCAGAGCAGATCATACAGAGAATGTGCCACTGACTAGAAGTGAGTAAAATGTCTCCTGGCGTGACACGCGAGAAAAACAGATTCGCCTGAGAATCGTCACTTACTAATCATGTTCAGCGAGCCCAGTCGAAAGTCGTTTTTTGACTTGGCAGAGCGAGAAGATTTCACCGGAACACGATTTCGCCTCGACAACGCCCTGCTGACAGCGGTGTTCCACTTTACCCTCGATATTTTCTGGGGTCCTCGTACCAGCACGAACTCCATACTTGGTGGAGAATCATCAGCCAAAAGTTTTCTTTCCGGAGACGCTTCCACTGGGTTGTTGGAGGGATGCCGCGCTGCATCCTCAAACCTCAACATCCACTGATCCCCACTCCCAGAGTCCACAATGTTTATCCCGTCTCCTGAAGTCGGCATACGCTGACAAACCGGCCACACTATGAGGAGAACTGTGACGAAGATGCTGCCGCCTCTCATGAAGGACAGTGAGCAACAGAGACCATGCTGGCATTGATAATCCTGCAGGACAATTGAATCTAAGACTACCAAAACAGATTGACTTTCTGCGAGAAAAAGCGTTTCCGATTCTATGCTGAGGCAAACAAATTTTCATATAAAGCCAACTGGCTTCACGGGATCCCTACAAAATGAGGAACAAAAAGGCGTAGCACTGCGAGAGAAACTCTCGGTTTCCAGAAGGACCAGCGCTCGGTCTGCTTATAAGGTCATTTTCCTGTAGTCTCCAGGTATAAAGCGGCGGACGCAACCGCACACGTTGTAATACATGAAGGATGGCAACTGGACATGCTTTCACAGGAAACGACGAAACTCGAGAGTTTAGGGTACAGTTCAGGCTTGAAAACTCTGCAGGATTTGGAACTCGATGTCGATTTGCGCTCTCGCCTGCGTTGCTCACACACTCCAGTAGTGTGGTACGCGATATCAGCATGACAGCAGAAAATAAAGCAGCTGCCGTTGGAGACCAGACAAATCGACCGGTCACCATAGCAACTGGAGGCGACCGGAAAAAACTGGTGTAAAAGACACAAACTTATGCACTGCTCGTAACATGCAGTTTAAAAACAAATGAGGTGCCTAGCCTTCTCTCCAGCACCACGCGCGCTGCCACAGAAGCCGAGACGGCCTGATGTCAATGTAAGTGTGCGGCTAGACAGCTGCATGTCGCTGCGGAAAAAAGGCTGCTTGTCCTGACCTGTCGCGCATTTACGACCCATATGGTTGCACCTGCGGAGTCCAACGGCAACGTCTTAACAAGCACATTCATCTACATAAAGTTCAAGACGCTCTGACGTGACAAGAGCCAAAGTTCTACCTGATGACACTAAGCAGATCTATGTAGTCCCTACGGCACACCATGCTGGGACATGCTGTGTTGTGGAACCATTTTAAGTCTTTTTCACACAGGTAGATACAGGTGCAACGCCTTTTCCATCTCGTCCACGACGGTGCAAAGAGAGAGTGTTGCTTTATGGAAGAAGTGTACTGTCTGCCTAAACAGCCGTCGCGAACTTTGATACCAGGTCTTCTTCAAAAGCGTATTCGGAATGCGGCATAGTTTGGTAGCACTTCCATTTTGGGCGTAGAAGCGATCGCAGAGGATCCGTTTCGAACAAGGAAAAACCCTTTAGGTGGTAAGACAGAGAAATACAGAAATCAATACGCTGCCATTGTAACCCGCCGATCTGTGCCCCCTCCATCCATCGTCTTTCCTTGAGAGACGGAGCCACGCGACGCTCGTTTTTTCTTGTTTTTATTGTTCGGCAGTGACACACAACACAAGCTTCTAGCTAGGACATTTTTTGTCGCTAAGCGTTTCTTGGCCATCTTTGTGCTCCATGTGAGTAACCGGGTGGATTTAGCATACGAAATAGGTGACCGCTCTGCCTTTTTTTCTCAATTTCCATGGAGGATTCTCAGCAGGAGGCGGGGCTCATTTCGAGGCATTGGAGACGGGTCAGAAGGGTGACAAACGCTGTAACTTAGGAAGACTTTGTGGAGTTCTCCGTCCCCACTCATGCTCTGAATACGCTTGGAGACGCCGCAAAATAGGGAGATTTAGTTCTTACGAACGGTTCGCTTCACCAGACCCGAGCAACAATTTTCGAGACAGTCGATTGTCAGCATGCATGCGTTATTCATGCATGTGTGTGCCAGATGCACAGCAGACGTTGTCACTGTATCGCCTGCGAATTTCTTCGGCTTTCGGGAGGACTTGAAGGACAAAGGACGCTCCTTTGGGGACCAGAATTGTCAGTTCTGGGCACCATTTTTCCTTTTTCGTTCCCAATCCTCTGTTCCTTCGTAGTTCCGCACGTAGGTTAGTGCGCCCAAAACAGGGGCCTGTCCGTTGCCGCGTCGTGGCATGCATGGTAATTCGTTTTCATCTTGTTGTCTAGAGGAGATACCCAGCAGTTTTTGAGGGCCACATTGCCATTGTTACCTCTGCGAAATAAAGATTTGTGGTATATGTATCAATTCCAGCATCTATCTGCCAGGTCGCCCTCAGTTACCGGTGGATCGCTCCGGTCGTTTCTCCTAGTTCACGACTGAAACTAGAACTGCAAAGTCCTTCTTATTCGATGGTGATCCCACGGCTCCTGATGCTTATAAGATTGCTTTGGTGAAGTAGATGTCTGCCCCATTTTTGAATGCAAACCGGACTCTTGGGGGGCCGGCACCCATTGAGGACGTCCTTGCTCTCTGAAAATTCGTAAACGGCCGCAATGACTCCTTTTCGACTTCAGAATGCCTTTCTCTCGCTGTGAAATCTCCTTTTCTTTTTGTACAACATAGATGTCGCCAGCAGCTGCTGGGCGACCTGTCCGTTGCCACGGTAAATGTAACCGACCGATGTGGCCAGCTTTCGCCTTTTTCTGTCATGTTCACGCGATTGTCAGTATGGCCTTCTCTGTTTTGTTACCTGTTCACGTGAATGTCGACAAAACTTCTTTCTTGTTGAATGCACTTCTTTTCTGAGACGGACCAAGATCCATGCCTCGTCTTCCATCCAGGGTGACTGCACGGTGTCTGTACACTGCGCAGAAACTATTGCTTGGGTGACTCAGACTTCTGCGTGTGCCTTGCTCTCCCTTTTTGCCACTTCTGCGGCATCCTTTCTAACCATCGCAACACACTTCTTTCCCCTTATTGTCTTCATCGTCTGTGTCTCGTCAGTAGAGTGCTTTTTCGAATTCGCGTCTCGTACAGTCTCAGTCCAAGTGCTGCCTTCTTGCCCCAGGACCCGCAAGGAGTTCACGTTCATTTGAAACCGAGCTTCCGCTCATTGAAGTGTGTTTCCCGGCTGCTGTGCTCTATTTTGTGGTCAAGAACAGCAAAACACGTTCATCTGTGTAGAACGGAACGATATTTATCCAGTAAGTCGGCGTAACTGATTCGTGAAAACGTCCCTCACTGTTGTGTCGCTGTGAAAACTGGCCCCTGGAGAAGGGGCCGTTTTTGGCGCGTTCCGTCGTTTTCGCTCCCATTTCCTGCCGAAAATGCCGGCCGCGACGGCTCTTCCGAATCCCTCAGTGCCGCGAGCCGCCTTGGTCGCAGCGCGTTTCCTCCGTCCTCCAGGGCGATTTAAACGTGCAGAGCTGCGCGAGCACCCGAGAAGCAAAACAGGTGCCTTTGCGAACCTCGTCAAGACGGCGGTTAGACTAAGGGAGAAGGCTAGGGCCTTCTCCCTCGTCCCTCCTCCCAGGTGCGAATGGAAAATCACGCAGCAAGAAGTTGGGACACCTAGCTGGACTCCTGGTTTGCACCTTGAGAATCTTTGTTCATCGGGTCCATGTTGTCCTGTGCTTTCTTATGACCATCTTGTTGAGTGAATCATGTATAGTGGTATCCAGCGTATATTTGGGAAACCGACAGTTGTGTAAAAACAGAGCAGATATCGCAGTAGAAATCTATGGTCCCCATCAGTGCATCTCGTCGCTCTCCTCTGGCTTGTTTCCACCCACTTCAACGTCGTCTCCTCTCTCGCCTGGCGAGCCTTGTTCTCAGTCAATTCTACGTGCTCAGTTGCTGTCCTAGACGGAACAATGGACCAATAGCGTTAGAGGATCACGGTCTGTAGGCCTCAGTCTCTTTTGTGGTTTCCTGTTGCCACACGTTGCAAGAGAGTCCGATCCGTCTATTCCGTGCGTACTAACATCGGGAAGAAGACGATGAAAGGGAACAATATGATATATGGGCAGCTTGCATACAAATGTGTTTTTATAAATACACGCTGGACACCGCCATACGCAGTGCCCATTCGACCTCCTGTTTGTCTACAGCAAACGCCCAGTGGGGTTATGGTGTACGTCAGTCATCACGAACTCGGATGGCTATTCTACTCTTGTGTCTGCGTCTTGTGTCGATTGTGTCCTGCGTGGCGCGTTTTGCGCGACTCTGTTCTGCGCCAAGTGGAGACATTCGGGTCTCTCTTTGCTGCTGCTGCTGCCAAGAGAGGAGTTCCAAAGCCTGCAGACATCTGACCGGCAAACTGCTTGTACGGTTCAACTCTCTGCTTTTCTCCTTCGCAGGTTAATTCCCATTCCCCTCCCTGCCCGAAAGAAACACCTGGAGTCCGTCCGAGGTGTACCTACAGTTTCCTCAGACGTCCTTGCGCGACGACTTCACTTTTTGCTCGGCCCCGCAGCGATTGAGCAACAGAAAGCGGCGAAAATGCAGGCAAGGCATGGACGAGCTTCTCGCTTTATCCCCAAAGTGATGCCCACAGCTGAGTGCTGGAACACAGAGCAGCTTCTTGACCTTTCCGCGAACTTACACCGGGCAGATAGGAACTGCGAGTTTTAGGTTCTCCATGTGACCTATGCGGGAAGATGATCAAAAAACTACTATAGGTGCTTTAACGAGCCATCCAGTTTCACCGAATAAACACGCACATTTAAACGTGAACGGCTTCGTCTTCGTGACAAGCATGTGACGACCGACAGGATCAACCTTTTTGACATGTTTATGAGACCGCCCACCTTCAAGAATACCAACACACACTCAATCAACCGCGTGCTGGACGGCCTCGCTCACCACACCCCACTCGCAGCACGTTGTCTGCGGACAAACCGACCTGACACTCGAGGCCCTCTGCAGCTTTCACCGTCTTTATTCTTTGCCGACTTTCTTCATGTTTTCCAAACTTCAGAGAGGTCTCACGCCGTACCAAACTGAACTCTTCATGTGGGAGCGACAGGTACGCATGTCGTTTCTTCATCTTAGCGACGAAAAAGAAACGAATGCTCAGACGCTAGTGCGACGGGGGTCATCGCGCTGGAACAGGAACGGCTCTGAGACGTGCTAATCACCTTCACTCCTGTCTTGCTTTCCCCGCCCGATCAGACGTTTCCGCTCTCTGTTCCTCCTGAGTTTTTTTTTGTGTCTGTTTGCGACCTCCCTTCCACATTTTCTTCACTGACATTGAGTGCTGTTCCTGCGTCGAGCGCCAACGAGTTGAGCATATCTTTGCAGATGACTCTCACGTTCTGCATTTTCAGTGCAGCGGCTGAACTTGCTATTCATCTGTCGCCAGGAGGCAGGGCTCGAGACAGCTGTGCATGAATTCGTAAACATAGATCCTCTTGCGGACTAAGAGTTTTGCTTTTTCGTGCTCATGTAGCTAGTGGAAAATCACGTCAGTTGCTGGATCGAATCTTATCCCCAAGGATAAGCAGAGTGCAGAGAGGGCATCAAACACGTTTTCCCACTGCGTAACGTGCTGACTAACACAGAGACGTAGGTGAGAGCAGCGCATTCGATGCGTGAAGTGCTTAGGTGAATGCGAAGCAAAACTATGGGGATTGTGTCTCGCTGTCCGGAGACTGTGTGCTGGACTGCGATATGCTGGCTCTGCAATCACAGATGAGAGAAATCCGCAAGATTTACCGCGCTCAGTACCTCCAGAGGCTCGCGGAGGTCACGGAAGAAGAGCGGCAAAAGCAGCTTCAGCTCTACCTACAGGAGAAGCGAGGTGAGCTCGCGAGAAATAACGCGCAAAAAGAGTGGATTCTATGGGCACAACGGCAACGTGCATTCCTTCTCCTTAACGCCTTCTGTTCCGTGCCTACCACGTCAATTCGTGTCGTGTTTTTGCTGATGCATTTGTAGAACGAAGACTCCGGCGAGAAGAGCAGCTTCAGAGGATCTACGACGACAAGAAAAGGCGAGCTGTCTTGAAAGATCGCATGCGGATCGAGAAGAAAGGTAGGCAAGAGCCACGGCGGTCGCTTCTAATAGGTTCGCTGCCTCCTGAGTTGCTCGTAGCGTACACCATATACAAACGAGTATCATGTAGATGTACAGATGGACATAATTGATCCATGTCCGGTGTGTACCTCCTCTCGAATCCACAGGTTACGTTAAGGAATCATCTATTTAGAGTTTTCTGGGCTGGGACTACCTTGTCATTTCAGAAACCCCAGACTTTCACTGGAGTTCCAGCGCAGCCTAGCCGTTCTGTCTACATTGTGGGGGACCAGAAACGTTACCGCACTCCTCTCATCTCGTGTTGTAAAAGGGACAGTACACGAATCTGAAGGATTCGGCGAGAAAAACGTGTCTGTTTCGCCTGCTCCAGAAAACACAGACGGGATACACACTGACTGCAAGCATATGCACGCATACGTATCTCTTTATCTACGCGTCTGCGTCTATCGACCTGCTTCTACCAATCTGTTTGCATTTGCCAATCTCTCTGTATCTTCCAGTCTTTGTGTATCTATATCCATTCGCATGTCTCGATGAATCTGTGTATGTGTGTCTCTGAGTCTATCTGCATTCATCAATCTTTCTGTATCTGTCTGCCTCCATCTATCTGTCTGTCTACTCGCGTGTCTATATATCTCCTCATATCTGTGCACACCTCTCCTTATCTGTGAATGTGTTTGTCTGTATCCTGAATGTGCGTATTTGCGACCACGTCGCTTTTTTCGTTCAGTCACCCAGTCCTTGCAGACGGCTCGCGTTTCTCGGCGAAAGGTTGCCCACGTTCTTTGGCTGAAGAAGCTGCAAGTGAGGATCGGGTGTCGCCGCAGCTCTCGAACGCAACCTGTTCTGCGTTTGTCCTTGCCTTCACCTGAACAAGGGAGAGACCCCGCTTCTCTTCACAGTCTCCCGCTTTCCAAAGGGAAGGAAGGGAACTGCGATCTTGTTTGTCGAGTTTCCTTTTCACATCTGAAAAGAACTCCTTCTCTCTCGCGCTCCACCACAGTTCTCTAAACAAAGAACCCTCAAAGCGCATATTCATACGCAGTTCCGTGTAGACACGTGCAACTGCTTACCCTTGTGTTTTAGCCGGTATCTACTTCTGTATCCGTATCTTTCTTATCCACCTCGTCTCTCTATTTATCTTATATCCATCTAGTCTATCAATTCATCTAGTTTATCTGTATATCTTGTCCTATATCAATATATATATATATATACATATATATTTATATGAATATTGCACAGGAACTATCACCACTGAAACACACGTTTGTTCCTGACATCGTTTTCATTCAAGAATATTGTCGAGGTACCTTCGGGGGGCTGTGGTTTCGGTGACGGTTTCAGGACTCATCAGATTTCCTTCAAGAGCAGGAGGAAGCTGCGCGGGGCGTCGCCGCCCTGGCACGAGCTCGGGCTAAGGAGACAGGCGAGGAGGAAGAGGAGCTCTTGGCGACGGAGATGGCCAAGCTGAAAGAAAATGCCTTCGTCAACTTGCCGTCTCGAAACGTGTCGGTCCCCGACCTCCTTGCTCAGTTGGGTACGCGTCCCTTCGTTAAAACGAACTGTGCGATGTCCAACCCTTTGAATGCCTGAACGCGCCAGCCCTCGTGTCGATCCGGTACTCCCATCGGTATCCTCATACGTCGCAGAAGTTCAAAAACGGAACTCGGTGGTTTTGCCGATGGCGTGATTTCGACGAGCTTGACAAGGTGTACTACACTCCTCTGATTTTAACTGGATGCATGATTTATTCGTAGGTCTTAACGACGAGAAGGTCAAGTCGATAAAGAAAAAGATCACGGGGACCGACAATGTGTTCAGGTGAGTTGCATGCGAAGAAGTCTTGTGTAGGCTGTCTCTGTCCCGGGAGGCACCTCGGAAGGAGAGGGTCTGAGAAATGTATCTCAATGGGTGTTTCGCAAAAAAAAGAAACACCGGCACTGCCCACGCATCCGGCTCCGAAACACGGTCTGCTGTTCCCTGTTCACTGCAGCGCAGAGGCGTGCAGAAACCAGACGTCCCCTGAAAGAGTCTGGCGCGCCTCTGTAGGCGTTTTGGGATCTTCCCTCTTGTTTCGGAGGCATTTTTTATGCGTGACATAAAAGAACAGAAGCACACAGACTTGTCTCTGGAGGTTTCGTACGCTTGGCGCGCTCGATAAACAGGTGTAGTCACGGGTGTATGGAGGTATGGATCTCGCCATGCACGAACATACTGCATTGTCGAACATTTCCACGTTGTCTTTTTGGAGGGAAGCTAGCAACTTTGTGTGAACTTCTCTTTTTTTCGCTAGACACATCATGGAAGAATCCTTTGCAGTCCTCCCTGAAGATGGCCCCGAATTTGAAGAGGACGGAGGAGTCTCCGCAAAGCAGCAGAAGTCGCAGATTCTCTCAGAACGCCAACGGGCTGTTTTGACGTATGCGGGTTTCACAGGTTCGTCAAGCGTTTTCCGGGGATTTTCACTTTCTGAAATGCCAGAGTTTGCATCTTTCGTTGCTGTACGAGTTGAAACAAGTGCCTATCTCGGTCGTTCCCTTCTCCGCCTCTCGTCTTTGTCTGCCTTCCTGTGCTTCACTTCGCTCTCTCGTTGCCCTGCATGCACGTTCTTCGAGCTTAGCTGCTCGCTTGCTTTAAAAGTTGCCTCATTTTGCTTCTTCTGCCCTGAATGTTCTCTTGGACAGTCGCCAAGAACAGAGTCGATGTGGAGTCTCCTTAGTGTCACGGTGTCCGGCAATTCTAAAGACCTCGATTGTTTCCAGAAACTGGAGTCACATTCAGGATCCTAGGTGGTACACCGATGTGAAATAGCGGATGCTTTGTCGGAAGTTGAAGTCCAACACTTCTGGCTGTCATGAGGAATCCACTGGTGAAAAGCACAGATGGAAAACTGACAAGTTGGGCTGCGTTCTAACCAGTTGAAAGGGCGCCGGGACTCTAGATGATTTCCGTTGATTTTCCTTCACCACCTGTGACCACTTTAGAGAGATGAAAAATGGAACCACACATCTTTCAGGAGTTGAGCCGGTGGCAGACGCCGGCTGCGTGAGAGGCGGCAGAAATGTCCCGCTGGATTTCGGGTCTTTCTCTAATTCGATAAGGAGTTCCCAATTTCCCTTAAACTTTTCGCGTTGAAGAAGTGATAACATAATTGGTGTTTTGCAAGGGTTTTTCGAGGCTTTGGATCCACTTCTCTTCTCCAGGAAGCGAGGGATGTTCGGATCCTTGAATCTATCTTGTATGCTTTACTCTAGAGTCTACAATTGAATCAGACATGAAGGGAGGTGAAAGTTGGGTTTCATGAGCCTTCTTGGTTTCGAGAGCTTTTCACACGTCTCACCCTTTTGACTGCTGTCGAGGTGCTGCCTCATAGTCGCCCGTACTATGCTGTGCTGTGCATCTCTCTCGGCGTATTTTCTCAGAGGCCGAGAAGTTGCGGCTGCTAGATGAGAAAATCGACATGCTGAACAAGAAGCTCGACGAGGACTACGAGCTCAGGGGCGCGCCGCAGAACCTGGTGTATCTACAGCTGCGCGACCACCTTCAGGCTGCAAAGATCTCTTACCGAGTGAGGACATGCCTGCCGCTGTAACGAACCCTGAGTTTCTCGCTGTTCGTGTCGTATCTGTTCGAGCCATTCCGGCGGTCGTGACCCTTTTTCGCTCTACAGTTGGGTTGGATGTGCGGCCTCTAGAAGTCTCAGTTCAAAAGACAACCAAGTCTGCGATTCCACAAGCAACACACAAGTGCTACGGTAGAATGGCTAGCACTGCGTATGTCCCGCTTCACTGCCAGATTGCTTCTATGCTTTTTGACGGCTCTGACCGAGTGATGCTGCATGCGTAGGTCTTGCAGGTCCCTGTGTACTGGCTCCGACTCACGTATACCGTCCGGAGTAGCACTAGGAAGGATACTACGAAGTAGCGAAGATAGTCTACTGTGTAACTTCGTTTCATGGTAATCAAGAGAGCTCGCACTGCCTGCCTTCTTGAGACGTAACTATTTCACTCAGTCAATCACAAGAGGTAACGTGTCAAGTTTCTCAAATCGCTTGGTTTTTCAGAATTCGAGGCTGGAAAGTTGTTTGATACTTGCTTGTGTGTCTGCGCGTCATTGGCTGGTTACTGAGGCCACTGAAGTGGACAGAGAAGACACACTTTGGGAGAAGCTGGGGAGCGAGTTAGGCACGAGGCGAGAAAGAATTTCGGGACGCACGAGTGACATTTTTTCGTCGCTTACAGAGGCAGACACGCGCAACGTCAAGGTATCATGCGTCTGCACGTTTCTTGCAGGAAAAGCTCTACGTCCGAGAGACTCAGAAACGGCTCCAGGAGCAGCAAGCGAAATCTGCATCGTCGGGAACAGGTAAGGGGACAGAAGGTGTTTCTAAAAAGCCTTTTAAGCGACACATCAACCGAGCGAAGTATATCTGAGCCCCTCCGAGGAAACCCCGCATTGTTGGAAACCGCAAGGTTGAAATGCAACTAGAGCAAAATGAGGAAGATCTCCCCTTCGCAGACAGAGTTTCGTTCAGGCACGTGACACACCAGAAGCCGAGACGCGGAGAGCCCAACCGGTCCAACCCGGTTGCGATCCACTTCGCGAAACTCGACCGGTGTTTCGGGGTTGTTCTTGTAGTTGTTTTCAGTAAGAGTGAAGACTTGCCACAAGGGCTCATGCACCAGTTGTCGCGTGCCTGCAGGAACGTCAGAGAACGGCGACGACAAAATCAAAGACACTCGCTAGGGGAAATACGGGGAAAGATGGTGCCACCCCAGTCGAATGCTGACGCCCCGAACAGCGAAAATTGTTTGTTGGGTCTCATTGTCGGTAGAAAGTCAAATGAATGCACAGCGTGTTTGTTCCCTCTTTCCAGATGGAGCAGCGTTGTCAGATGTTCCCGAACCGGGGCAGATTACTCCAGAGGGGTGTTACTGCGACCAGAATTGTCATACTGACGACAACACCCCCTGGGGAGACAAAAGAGAAACTGCCTCGACTCGCTGTTCCACTCCTTTCTCAGTCGAGTTCAGACGTTACAGCTATTCCTCGTGCCGTCGAGTTACAGGCTGTCCGACAAAAGCTTGCCCTTCCAGTTCAACCGGACTGAAACACGTAAACATAGCATCTGACAACTGCAGCTGTATAGACTATATTTAGCTCTATCAACCGGTCCAAAGATATATTTAAACGGTAAAGAACATGCATGCACGGAGGCGTAGGGACTGTGAAGCTTCCTTCCCTTTTCACGCACGAGAGAAACAAATGCCGCATGCAGCACTTCGGAGAGGGATTCCTCTCCGCGACGTCGATGCCATCACAATAGAACTTGGACCCGGTAAACAGACACCTTGAAGGTCTAAACGAGTAGGCCACATCGTAGTCTGTACGCCCCAGGAAAAGCGTACACATACTCCTGTCCACCAATCTAAAATAGTGATGTCTTTTTGCCAGTGGCACTAATCTAGGAATGCGTGTCAAGTTCCTTGGATTCTTCCGGCTCAGTGCGTGCTTCGGTCCACTCACTGCCCTTCAGACGAGCACCTTGGGAAGGCAGCGGATGTTGTTCCGTAGCTTTTTCTCACCAAACCTGAATATATCGTTCTGTAGAACCGCGTGGACGTGAGGGTTGAAGGAGACTTTCTGCGCGGATATTGGAAGTGTAGGGTCAACATCCGGATACAGTTAAACACAGTAAAGGCATCGGTTCATTCTATGTGTTACTGGCAGAGAATTTGACCGAAGAAAACATTGCGGGCAAGGCGTGTGACACTCACTTTTGGAGCATTTAGACGCATATTCCGTGTGTTTCGCCCTCAGACACTGAAGCGACGACGACTGGGGTCGGCAGCCTGGGAACTTGCCAATCTGAAGGGCTTGATTCTGCAAGCGATATTTAGAACATAAAACTTGGGCAGGCAGCGAAACCTTTTGTCACCTGAAGAGGGTCTTAATTCCACCACGCCAAAGGAACTTTCTGGCGGAAGCATTCTGTAGATTTACCCGAATCATATTCATTGTGTACAGCTAGAATTCGGCTGCCAGTGGTATTCTGGGCAGTACAGTTTCCAACTTTCTGTAAAGCGAGGGACGAAGACGAGGAACGCGTGGGGTGTTGCCGCGAACCCGGAACTGTCTCGTTTCTGCACGCAGACGAATTTGCTTCTGGCTCTCTGAAAAGTCTGGAGGGAAAGTGCCCCTCGAAGTTCGTGCATTCGATAGGCATTCTTGAAACTCTTCTTACTGTTCACGAAAACACCACGTCATCTGTGTGTGCCATGAGCCCCAGCTGTCTTGCACGGTCTTCGGCGTGCACCGTCGTACCTCAAACGAGCCTCCTTTTGTCTCAGATTCAACAAACCATGGAAGGTGTGTCATTGCGTCGAGGTCCTTGCCTCCGTTTAACCTTCTGATTTCTTTCTGAATTTTTAGATCTCCAGAATCTGCTTCTCCCACTCGGTTTCGTTCCTACGTTTCGCTGACTGTGTGCTCGGCACGTGACAGAGCTAGTCCTCTCTCCCCGTGTCCTGTGAGATCTGTACGAAACTGTGGTTGTTTTTCGCATTCCCTTCCCCCTATCTGCCCTAAGAATACTCGCCTTTCTTTGCTTAGTATCTTGCCACTACCCAGACTTCTGCTCGAGGACAGAGGCCGCTGTGTTCGTCTTTTTCATGCTTTTCTGGAGTTCCCACCCGCCTCGCTTGCCGCGCACCTGCACGAACCGACCGAGCTGCGGGCTGGAAAAGGCTCGTGATGAATAAATATATGGTGCTGTTTCTGGACAGACTTTAAGGCGTGTTTAGGCAGGAGTTCTTGGCCCTTGTCGTGCTGATGTGCTTCGGCTCATTTTATTCTGCCGGCCTGTTCAGAAGGGTCCCTTTTCTAGGGACTCAGCCGCAGTCTTTAAGAGGAAGTATGCGACATCCCGAGGAGCTCTGAAGACCTGCCAGTCCACGCAGAAACAGGCGGCATCCTGTCTTGGACCCTGAACGTGAAAGTTGGTTTCCGCTGCAAGCAAAAGTATAAAAGTATCGTATGTTCACCCTCGTTTAGGGTTGCCTGTTCACATTTTTGAGCCCACTGGCTTAGGTGCGAACCAGAAGGTGGGTAGAAGACGAAAAAGCAGATACTGGAGAGACAAAAGCGGAAGCGGAAAGAACAATAGACGAGCAGGCATGGCACTGCGGAGAGACAACTCAACTTCTCCTAAAAAGGACAGCAGGGGAAACGATCTGTCAGATTCACCGTTCTAGAAGGGGGGCGTCTCTGTGGGACATGAGGATATCATTGGCATATCCAGGACACTTATTGCGGGACCTGTGAAGTAGCTGCGGACATTTACTCGTTTCTAACTTTACACCCACTGTATCTCGATTATCTCGGCGAGGAAAGCTAACAAAGAGAGGGTCCACACGTCGAACACAGGCGGAACCTCGAGAAGAAAACGGTCACCTGCGTTGCAGGTGAAAAAGATTGCAAACCGCTCCTCAACGTGCACTGACGGGGAACAGGAACTCGACTGCTTCTCCGCACCGCTTCGAATCCTTTCTTTCTTCCTCCGCGGTTCTTCTCTTTTTGCCCCTTCACTGGCTCCGGTACCAATTCCACCATCATCTGAGCAGTAGTTTTCTCGCGCTGTTAATACCAGTGACGACAAAAACTACAGACGGCGTAGAACATAACCGATCTGGAATGGCCTCAGCTGTGTGAGATGTTGCGTCCTCGCCCTGTCTGTTCTTAACACTCTTTGGCTCTTCTGCGCTCCGCGTTTCTCCTTGCCTCGTGCCTTCCCTTCCCCGAAAGACGTCGGCCGCATTTTTCTTTCCCGTACATGCTACTCGGCCCTGTCTCCACAGTGAACGTCCTCTTTCTTTCTCCTTTTCCTTGATGTGAGGAGAAGCAGCGGTGACCCGCACCCTCTTGTTCCTTCTAGACACTCGAAAACGACAGCCCTAGAGGCACTTGGAGACAAGCAAAATGGCCATCGATACGGGGGCTCTCGCGACACAACTGGAGCGTCTTAAAGAGCTTCAGGAAACGCACCTTTCTCCTTCTCAACTCCGACCGTCTGGCCTCTCGCAGGCCTCCCCGATCCCCATCTCTGGGAGCCCCGTTCCCCAGCATGCGGATCAGCGTTTTGGTGGACTCCCACCGTGGTTCGCTTCGCGTCCGCCTCCGGCTCACCCTTTTCTTCTCACTTACGCGCCTTGCTTTTCTGCTTCTTCAGCACTTTCTACGAGACTCTCTTTTCTCCCTTTGTCTCTCTCTCATCAGAGCTCTCCTCTTTTACACGGAAACGCCCTCGCTTCTTGGAATTCTGGGCAAGGCAGCGCTCCTGCGAATGCTTCCCCTTCCCTGCCTTCTGCGTTCCTCTCTCTAAATTGCCCGGCTGACGCCGGATCCAATCCGTTGCACTTTCCTGCGTCCTCCCCCCGCCCCACTTCCCTCATGTTTGCCTCTCGGCCACCAATAGCTGTTTCTTCTGTCTCCTCTACATCGTCTCGCCCTGGGCCTTTTTTTCTCTCGACCTCTTCTGTCCCCGTTTCTTCTTCTTCTTCGTCTTCTTCTCTCTCTGCCTCTCCTCTCCTTCGACATTCCCTTCTCCCTCGTCCCTCTTCTCTCCTCCCGCTGTCCCTGCCTCTCTCTGCTTGTTCGTCTGGAAGTCAGCCCTCGTTTCCTTTACCTTCCTCCTCCTCTCGCCCCCTTTCGTCTTGTTCCACAGCTAGTCTCCATTCGTCGTTCTGTCAGCCTCTCGCGTCCTCGCTCCCAGTCCCTGAAGTTTGCGTAGCAGGGAGATATCCCGAGTCGTTCTGCGCGACTCGCCCCTCTGCGCGACCTGATCTGGCAACGTCGTCTCTCCCTGCTTCACCTTCTTCGTGCTCTCCTGCTTGTCGTTCTAGCCTCTCGCCTTCTGAAAGAGAGGCTTCGAAGCTGCCTTCGTTGTTTTCTCTGCCTCCCCATTCCTCACCTCTGCTGCTCTCTTCTCAAGGCTCAACATTCTCGCAGGTTGCCGAACAAACTCTTCCTTCTTCATCTGCACTCTTGTCGTGTTCTCAATGCTTCGATGGTAGCAAACAACAGTCACAGAATCTTTCTTGTTCCTCTTCTCGTAGGCCGTCTCCATCGTCCCGTCCTTCAACTATTGCTTCCTCTTGTTCATCTACCTTTTCCTGTTCACTTTCCTCGTCACCTTCCTCTCCAGTTTTCACATCTTCGTCACTTTCTGCTTCTCCGCCTCTATCCTCTCCTTCTTCCGCCTCTTCTTACACTCTCTCCATTCCTTCTCGTTCTCCCTTGCTGTCTTCCTCCTCGTCCTCATCGTCTTCCAATTCTTTCCCATTTGCAGATTTTGCACCATCTTCATCTGCTTCTTCATCTTCTTCACTGTGTCCTTCTTCCTCTTCTTCGTCTTCGGTTCTGGAGCCGCTCTCTGGCCTGTCGCGAAGAGGCGGCTTGAGTCGAAGAGGACGACCGCCACTGAGTCACCTTTTTGCTTCTCGGTACGCAAGTCCTTTTCCGGTTTCTTCTTCGTCGCCCCCCCCTAAGTCTCCCCTCGCTGTTGACTGCTCCTCTGCCTCGGCCGCTGCCGGTCTTCTGTCAGCCTCTGAACCACCGGGAATGGAGAGAAGTCGAGCCACTGCGGCCAATGGAGACACACGCGAAGAAGAGAGACGGCGAAAAAAAAGAAGAACAGAAGACGCTTTAGCTGCATTCCCGGAGGAGGGCGGAGACGAAGAGTCGTTGTCCCCGAACGAAGAAGGAAATGGTTCCCGGGGTAAAAGAGGCGAATGGAGAAATCCGTCGTCCCCGTCCTTCCTGCGATGGCACAATCTATTGGACCTCAATCCGCGTACTACGAACAACTTCGCAGACAGGAACAGAAACAAGAAACGCTCCTGCTCTTCTGACCGCTCTCTTGCGGCCTTGAGTGTCTCTACAACACAGGTGGCTCACGGGCCTGCAGGCAGAAACGAAGGAGGCGATTCGATGCCGAGCGGACGAACCCACGAAGACCCTCCCACGTCCGTGCATGCGCAGGACAGGGAGAGTTTGGAAGCAGAAATCGGAGACTCAGAAAACACCTCAGAGAAAAGGGGCCTTCTTCTTCCTTTTTCGACACTGGCGATTCTCCTGAGGGAGCTAGTGAAGCAGAGAGCTCTCGACTGCAAAAACAAAGCTGCGAGGGATCAAAGAGGCACTGAATCGAGCGATGCGGCTTCTGCGAATATCCCTAACAGTTCATATTGCTCTTATTCTCCTTCTTCGGAGATCTGTCAGCCGGTCCTCCAGAGAAACGACAATTGCGGGCAAGCGAGCCCTTTCGTGCACTCAGTTGATCCTCCCGGTTGCGCCTGGCAGGAGAGAAGGGCAAGAAGCGCGGCCGGCAGTTGTCTAGACTTCCCCTCGAAGAAGCCACTTGCGGAGGCCAGGTGTACATACACCCGAAACGAAGCAGTTTGGGCACGCGTCGCCTCAGCCACCGGCCTCTCCGAAAGTGAATGTTTTCGAGCCTGGCGAGCGAGCGTCACGGAGGCGCGTTTCATTGGTGAGGAAAAGGAAAAAAGCCGGATTTGCCGATGCGCGATGCTTCTGCTCCTTAGGTCGCTTCTCCGAAAAAGTCTTTCTTGTGTTTTGTGTTTGGCCACGGTTAGCGTCGTTCGTGGACCTTTTCCTTCCTTTTCCTTTTACAGGTTCCCTTGGCGTGCTGTACGTTCCTCCCTAACTCTGTCCTCTTCGCACCCCTTCAGGGGCGCACCTAGGTCAACGGGCGAGACAGGCTTTCTCAGCGAAATGAAACGAAGGTCTGATAAGCTCAAAGTGAAGATGCATCGGATGTATGAGCGTCTAAGTATTCACAAATGCGCGCATATATCCATATATATATATATATATATTTGTGTTTTGTGTAGTGCGAGAGGGGACGCGTTTCTCTACGCGAGTTTGGATCTCCCCGTGAAAAGCTTCTTCTAAAAAGTGCCATCGTCCTCTCCAAGGATGAGTATCCATTGGAGTTTCCGTCGCCTGTGAACGGCAAAGGAACGAATTTCCAGACACTGTCGTGTCTCCGCAACACCCAGAAAGCAAACACGCTGCCGTACAACCTGCGTGTTCCCTTTCATCCGAATTCGCAATCCCCGCCGACCTTCAACGTTTAGGGTTTAGGTCACCTCGCGACTCTCCTGTCGCGCCTGCTCAGGGCGTCGCTCTGCCTATGTCCGCGGTTCCTCAGTCAAAAATCGAAACCACGTCCTGCCAAGCAGAACGAGTTCTCTCAGACATGCATACATCACTGCATTCATCGGATGCTTCGTCGGTAGAGAGTGTTACACAGGGCAATAAGAGAACAGAGAGAGACTGGGGTCGCAAGACTCAAGGACGTGTCTCATCTCATCCTGACGCAACTACGTCTCTTTTCAATAACACTGACGAAGCTGCTGAAGAAAATCCGGTTTCCATCTTCGCTTCTGCCTTTATTCTAAAGACACCGAGTTTCCTCTCCCTGCCTCTCGCCTCCTGACAGTGGCCGCCACTCTCTGAGATGCAGGTACGTCAGGGCATTGCTCGTATTAACGCGTTACGCAACCTAGTCCTCCTCCTCAGAGTCGTCTTCTTCCTCGTTCTCTTCATCGTCCTCGGTTGCATCGTCTTCTGAGTCTTTGCCTTCTTCGTCTTCCTTTCCTTCTTCTCCGTCACTGCTGCCATCAGTGCTTTCATCCTGGGAGTTTTTGCCTCCGTCGCTGCCTTCCTCGGAATCACTCTCTGGCCTCGTCTCGCCCGCCACCGCTTTTCGGCTCGGCAGTACCGTCAAAAGCTTCTGCTTCAAATACACCTGCACGCAAAAGAAAAACAACGAGGCGGGTGACAGAAGGGCCCTGCAGTCGACATCGGCCGAAACACATCGACGCTTGACTTCCTAAGGCTCTTTTCAACGACGCAGACCTGCCCTCTGCCACCTGGTTGTCTAAAACGAACGAGACGGTGGATGCACTCATATAAAAAAATCAAATCTATATATCAATGTGAACAAAGATGCAGAGAGAATATGTATATTTATATATATATATATATATATATAAGTATATATGGGTATTTACAAATACATATTTGTCTATATAAATGGATACTTCGGAAACAGAGAAGCTCCTTGTTTCTCGTTGCCTGTTTCTGGACAGAGTGCGGGACCTCCGCAGTTCAAGAGAGTGCCCTCCCGCAGGGTGGAAAACAGGCCAGCACAGAGCGTACGGCCAAGAAAGAAGTCAAAAAAGAGAGCGCGTTCTGGAGAAAGTGGAAGCTGCTCTTTGCAGAAACATGGCCTCACCTTCTCAGCCAGCTTGCGCGAATAAGTCCGCCACACATATGCGTGTCTCCCGTAGCCGACGCCGACGAGGTATCGGCCGCTCGCGTCTTCTGCCAACGCTGAGAATCGGAAACAGAGAAGACACGACTTGAGTGGAGGGGTGGAGGCAAAAAACGGGAAGAAAAGAACAGAAACTACAGTAAACACAGCTGGTTCAGAGGCGCGAGAAAACAAGCAAATAAAAGAGGTTACATGACACATATCGGCAGGTGGACGGACCACCTACTCAAGCTTGCCTTGTACAAGAGTATACATGTATAAAGGTATGGAAATATAATACATATACATATATATATATATATATATATATATATGTATTGATGCACAGTGGGCCATGTGTCCCTTGGTCTGATTTTCATGCCCTTCCGATCCCTTCGCATTCCCAATTTCCGTCGTTTTTCGGCATCCTCTCGACAGTTTCTGGGTTTCACGAACTTGCGTATTTCCCCCTCTTCTCTCTCGAATGGGTCTCTCACCGAGAATGGCGCCTACGGCGCCTTGGAATCCACCCGCGAAGACGGTTGTGTATTGCGGGCCGTTGATGGGGGAGCAGCAAAGTCTGGACGCGTTCTTTCTCGACGAAAGTTTCTGTTGTTTCCGCTGTTGAAACGCGAGAAGGAGTTTGCTGCGAATGCGCGGGTCCGCCCACCGCTTCTTCGTTCTGCAAGCAGCTCGGCCATCTGCCTCGTCATCGTCTTCACTGAGCGTTGTGCAGCAAGAAGTTCTGTTGTGCTTCTTCACAGCGCCGTCGATAAACCGCATCAGAGCGTCTTCCGTCAGAACGGTGTGGACGTACACCGCGCCGTAGCTGTCCGCGAAGTACAGCTTCGCTTTCTCGCGTCCGTACAGACGCCTCACTTGCATCTTCAAAGCGTCTTCTGAAAGCCCTGTGGTTGTCGTTTCCTCGTCGTTTCCCCCGCAGACATCTCCGCCTTTCTTGGCGGTCGTAGGAGCGCGTGTCTGTGCCGCCGCGACCCCGTTGTCGCCTTCTTCTCGCTCGACTCCTCCCCTCGTCTTTCTTCGCTTCTTCTCGCCAGGCCGCCAGTCGTCGGCGCTCTCTGTCTTCACTCCGTCGCCTTCAAGCACTTCCACGTTTCTCGGCGCACCTCTGCATGCGCGCAAAATGCTCCCAAGGCCCTCGGGTCCGGAGGCTGGTATGGTTTCCGCAGCCATGGCAGAAATCACGCGTTTCTCGATGACATCGTGGGAGCCGCGGACGGCGTTTTCGAGTTCGTAGACGGGCCGCCTCTGGCAGCGGAGGTCGAAGACACGAATGGCGCCCTTCGCCGTCCCCGCCGCGAGCACAAAAGGGTGGACACTCGGGAGCCACGCGAGACTCGTCGGGTGTACAGCCACTCGGAGCTGAAGCAGCGTCTGGCGGACGTTCTTCGCAGCCCAGATGTATCGGCCCTGACAGATGTCGAAAACCTTGATTTCGTTTTCCTTTCCGCCGAACGCAAATCGATCTGGCATCAACGGGTGAATAGGCGTCGCGCATCCCACTGGCCCCGAGAGCTGCCATCCCGCCACCACGTGGCAAGCAGAAACGGGAAGTGGAGAGTCAGAGTCATCTTCTTGTTTGACTCTAGCAACTCCCCGCGGGCGTTTCACGGCGCGCAGCACGCCAGAGACGCTCACGGGGGAAGGATGTCGATACGCAGGAACCGCGGGGAAGGCGACTTCGTAAACATACGCGCCAGTGTGGTCAGCGTCCTCGGGAGAGGAGTCTTCGCGGGTCTTCTTTAGCCTGATGGTCCCTGCGGCCGCCTCAGCTGCGTCGGACTTTTTGGAGGAGGGCGCTTCTTCTCTCGACACCTCGATGTGCTCGCGAAACTCACCTTCCCAGTTCACAACGCACGCATGGCCTTCCTGATCGATGCAGAAGAGTTGCGGCGACGAAGAGGCGAAGGCGGGGACGCCCGTCGACGGCAAGAGAGGGGAAGAGACCGGGCACTGAAACAGCGAGAAGTACGGGTCCGCCGCGAGCGCATCTCGAAGCGAAGCGTTGAGCAGGTGACGAGCTTTGAGGTCGTGAACCAGCGACGTTTGTACGCACGGCGCGGGCATCCGGAGAACACGCAGCGGACGGAGAGCGCAGGACAACGCAGAGTGGGGCAAGTAGTGTGGAGCCTGGACGGGATTGGCGCTCGTGGGCGGAAGCTTCGCTTTCTGCAGAGACGCCACCGCGGAAGAAGGCGGAGGTGCAGGCAGCCGAAACGCCTCCACGACGCCACTCCGACGTCCTACAGTGACTTCTTCACAGAGGAACCTGAGCAAGACAGAAAACCGAGAGGCACGCAAAGCACACTTTGTCCGCTGTCACGATATCCGAGTTGTTTTGTGCGACAAACACTTCCCTAAATTAGTGGATAAGAGAGGCAGTACAAGCTGAACATCGATCGCGCGATTCACCGACGCACCACCGTCACGGTGCATCATCTGGGAAGAGAGAATTCTCGATGTACGGCTACGGGCGATGCGACGCAGGAAAGCGTTGCGCAGATGGTTTTCCAACCACGGAAAAGAAGGGCAGTTGTTGATTGTAGAGGCAGTTCACATGAAACACAAAAATCTCGGCGATGTGACCCAGGCGGATTCGTTCGGCGCGCGCGGAAGCTCGCGTCTACTTGTTTGACACAGAAACAAGCTACGTCGTGAGAAAGATCGCGTACTGTTAACCTATTGGCACCCTCCTTGCACTTGAAGGCATACGGAAGCCGACTAGGAAGACTGCACAGACCGACGGACCCAAGACTGCGAAGGTTCCTTACTCTTCAGATGACCAACACGCAGAAAGAATGGCTTCTTTCCGGTCCTGCTGACCCGCTTTGTAGGTGTATGTACACCTTCTTGGGGTACTGACATTTTTGAGCAGTCCGGTGTCATCACCGACTAGGAACTCCATTTTAGCCTTTTTATCAGAGAAAACCCGTCTCAAGAAAGAAGAACTCCGCAGGAGAGGAGCTGCCAACACCGAAAGAGAGACTGGCCACAATCGACAGCTGGTGAAGACAGCCGAGTCGCAAAGTTGACTCTCATCCAAATGAGTGTTTTCGAGAGTCCTGAGTTTTGCCGTCCGGGTTGGAGACCGCGTTTGCGCTCAACAGACGGCTGCAGTTGTGAAACGTTCACGAAAATTTGCTTTCAGCGACACAACCGTGCACTGCACTGTATCGTGTTCCCCCTGTTCGTCCCGTCGAAGGAGCAACATGTCATGTTAAAGCGTGTGGAACAGCGGGCGTGATCCACGATAAACGAACAGAGGGAAAAAGAAGGAAAACCGAATCCAGTCTGACTTTACATGTATCCTTGAAGCGCCTTAGCACCTCGGCAAACGGTATTTCTCATCGGTAAAGGGCAGCATCTTTCACACCATTTTGACCCCACAAGTTTGCCTGCGAAGGCGATCTTCCGCGCATGCAGCGAGGCCAGCTGACTCGCTTCTTCACGATCCGCTGATGCTTTCCGCGGGGCTGTGTCTGGCTTACTGCCTTCTTTGGTACAACTCTGCGGGTAACACAGTTGTTGGTGGAAGACGATCCAGATGCGTGTTTCCGTGCACCATTTCAAGCGCTCTTGTCCGCAGCTACTATCCATAAAACCCGTGAACCGCAATCCGCCAGTTCAAATATAGGAACATGGTAAATAGACGTTGTCTGAGGTAGGCCATAGCACACTTGACGCTTCCATGTGATCTCCTGAGATGAATGCAAACTCTTAATCCCCTTGTTCGTCGCACATTCTCCCCTATATACGAAGGGTCTTCGGCAGTCAATCCCCTCGAGTTGGTTTCGGACTACCTGCCGAGGAGCAGTGATCCACTCAGCTGTATTTCTCGCCAAGTCTACATTGTTTTTAGGCCAGTGTGACGAGAGTAACGAGTCACTTCGTGACAAAAATGGAGCGGTCTGTACGTAACAAAGATGTTTTTTCTCGGCTGGCGCCTGGACTTTGGGAAGCGCCCGACCTCCGCTCTGCGTACCTC
This sequence comes from Toxoplasma gondii ME49, assembly GCF_000006565.2. Classification (NCBI taxonomy): domain Eukaryota; phylum Apicomplexa; class Conoidasida; order Eucoccidiorida; family Sarcocystidae; genus Toxoplasma; species Toxoplasma gondii. The sequence goes on from NC_031478.1 coordinate 2,288,759, forward strand.
GTCTCTGGGCACTTACAGGAAAGACCTTTATGCCGTGAAGAATTGCAGCCACAGAAGAAACACTACTAAATCAGTCCCGTTGCAAAACAGGCAACACCAAGAGAATCTGCTTCTGCAAAAAGGAAGACCAGGATTGGCCAGAGTAGCAGATAACGAGTTCGCAGCACCGACATCTCAGGCGTTACGGGGGCTCAATTCTCCGCAACGTTGCGCTTTTCTCTCGTAGCTGTACCTCCTTTTATCGTGGTAGGGAAGACGGGCACTTTTTTCTCATATGGCGATCGACAGCCCCCGCATGAATGACGGTAAAATGTTGCTACTCCAGAGAAGAACTGGTCGGGATCAGCGTCGAAGAGTCTCACGAGTATAGGCAGTTTGAACCAGCTGAGTGATTTAACACCATCATTTGCTCAACGTGGCATCGCAAGAATCACCGTCACAATTTGCTCCAAAGAAGGAAAAGTGCAAGCATACGAAAGAATGAAGAGTGAACCAAGCAAGACAGTATGTAGCAGGGTTTCGCCGTTTAGCGTAGTACACCATCCTTCCTGCCACGGAACAACTCGCTCCAGCAGCATATGAGAAATGGCAGACAGTTGGCAGGAAGGAAACGTTCACGGCTGCGGAAACAAACTCACAGCCATCAACACTGAATTGAGCGACAATAGTGACTACGATCGGTTACCTTAATTCTACCGTGCAGTTATCTAAACGGCGGTTACAGCTGCCTCACAGTGTGAATGGGCTTTCGCCAGCAACACCTCCAAAGCTTGCATCTCTATACCGGAGCCGTGGCAATGCTTCCCTGAGATGGCAACGATATTCCGTCATTCAGTGAGAAACTTCCTGTGACTCCGCATTTGAACCTAGAAGTAGTGAGTGTTCGCGGTATATCCCGTCTTTGTCGCTTCCTTTGCTCAGTATCGCGCATGACATCGAGCTTCCTCTGCGAAACCCCATGAAGCAGTGGTAGAGAACTACTCTAACACAAAAATCAAATATGAAAGCAAACCCCTCTTGGAGACAGGGCAATTTCACCAAGCTGAAATACAAACGTTAACTGCTTTTCCAGAGAAAAGAGGTCCAGCTGGGGTGCCTCCCCGTCTCTTCCGGACCGCTGCAGGCTATGCGTGTCACCTACGGAAACAGAAAGCTCGGAATGAATGCAGGCCAAAGTTCGTCCAATATTTACAATCTGCTTGTTCCTCTCAAGCAACGCTTTTCGCTTCGTCGCGACTTGGAGGTATGGAGCCCGAGTTTTCGATGATCGTCAGTTCTGTGCACGTGAAAGCAAACTAACTCATTCTCTGGTGGAATTCAAGAGAAATTACGGCATGCAACTGCTTGGGGTCCCCGCTTTCACCTGCGTCTGTCAGAAGTCCACAAAAGGGCAACAGCGATTTTGTTACAGGGCGCACGGGGTAACTCAGGAGATCGAAGGGAATGTTTCCTCCCGTCTCAAAACGTGACAAACCTTTTCCCGAAGGCTCCACACGAAAAACGCAACGTTCCACGTATCCGAGGCCGCTCTTTTCTTTCCTTAAGTTTTTTGTTATTCAGTCTTCTCCCGGCACTTCGGGTCCCCATCGCTTGCGCGATTGAACGATCTACCCTGGTCCGACACTTGCCCCTGTGTTTCGCAGTGTTTTCCACTTTGTCGTTGCTGCGCCTTCCGGACAGCTTGCTTCTTCCATTTAGCGAGGAGAAAAACAGAGCTGATCAACTCCCAGAGGAGCAGCCCCGCGAGCGTCATCAAGCAAGATAGGAGAGGTAAACACCAGAGAAGCAGCAGAAACTGCTGTCCCTCTTCAGTCGAGAGAGAAAAAAGGTGGCAAAACGCGACACTGTCGCCGTAGATGTATAGCAAGCGTTCACAAACGTCACTGACATGCTTGGAACACAGGAGAAGGAAAGACAAAAAAATCAAGAGGAGCAGTTGCAGAGTCTGCCGCCGCCGCGAGTGGAAGACAACAACGAACAAGAGCAGGTGGACCCCCAGGTAAAGCAGCAACTGTGGAAACGCGTCAACTGCAGAGGAGAGACGATTCAGGAGATCAACGGGAAGGACTGTTCCAAGATTGGCCGATCCGCTGCCGCCGTCGGCAGGCTGTCGCGCCGAAAACTCATGTCGTGAACCGTTTTCACCTATTCTGGAAAACGTGTTTGACCCGAAACGTGACGGTAAATCCCCTCGACGATGACGAGGGATACCGTCGGCGGGCAAAGGGAGAACTACTTGGAGGACTGAACTGACCAACTCGTCCAGTCCTCGAGACAAAAGGGATGATAGCGACGGGAGGTCAAACAGAACTCCGAAAAACGCTTGTGGCTTCCACTTTTGTTCAGAGGGGTCGAAACCAAGCAAATTAGAGAAGAAGGAAGAACTCTCTGTCTCGGGAGCATCAGCGTATCCAGAGGAGGAAGAGGAGGAATGACGTGGTGGGGGAAACGGGAAAACCCCGTCCGCGATCTCGTCCACATTAACGTCGTTGGAATGAGATGGCCTTCTGCCAGGTTTCTCTGGTTGCCCATCATCGGGTTTCTCTCCTTTACTGTCAAACCGGCCTCCGCCGCCGCTAGCTTTGCTCAGCCTGGCGCGGGCATGATGTCCAGGGACACCGAATGGCTTACCCGCTTCATGGGAGCCAGTAGCCAGCTGTGGTGAAACTTCTTTGAAGACACATGCTACCAACACCAACAGCGTGCAAAACCACAGCGTCGCACATCTCCCCGGAACTTGCTGCCGCTCCATAATCGTTACTCGAAGTTAGACATTACTCTGCACACGTCTGCTTCGGGAAAAGAGTGATGGCATTCAAAAGGCAGCGAACGCGTGTGTACGTCGGCATTCGCGCCTCGGGGGAAATATGCTTACTACCCGCCCTCCGAAGGACGCAGTCCATTTAGATCCATCCACATACTAGCCCCAGAACTGTCGATTTCCTTTTCATTCTTCAGTACAATGGCTACTTAGTCGCATCACGTAGACATGAAAACGATCGGCTTTCGAACAGTCACTGCCTCCACCCAGCAGTGCTGTTCAGAAACAAGATCGTAACTCGAGCAATTGACAAGAATTTATGCTTCCTACCTTGTACCGTCGATTACAACAAGGGTCGCACAAGCTGTCAAATAATACCAAACAGGAAAGAGCCTTTCGATCGATTTCAGCGGGGTCGATGTCGAACATCGGTGACAAAAACGCATGCAGTGGCAAGGTCACCACTCGGTGTGCAGCGGTCCTAGAGTCTTGCGGAGACTTCAGCCGGGGAATGCCATTCGTTTGAGTCCTCGAATATTGCTCAGTCGTTTTTCTCAACGAATTGTTTGGTTGTAAAGTGCGTGTTTCACTCAGGTGAGCTGGAGTGTTGGTAAATCGTTTCTGTTTCTGCCACGGCGCCGGGGTACATGCAACTGAACGTCAAGTGCTGAAAATACTGCCAGAAGTGTAGATGGTCAGTCTGGTATTTGTATTCTCACGACCGAATGCTCAATGAATGAGTGCACGCCCAACTGTGTGCGCCATTTTCGAGGTACATACATTTTTGTTATTGTCCGAGCTAGCTCCATTGCATAGATGAACTCGAGAGGAACGACAATGCCTAGGATGCTTGGCCACTGTTACAAAGCTGTGGAGATATTTATACTACCTTTTGTGCAGGATTGTGCCAACAGAATCTCACACAAGTCGTGGCAGAGATGAAGTTCATCAAGCGATGAAATCCAACGTGGTGGTGTAGAGTGTCGTGACTTGTGACCGAAGCCACCCGTCGAACCTGCCAGCTTGTAGGCGGCACTCTCGTAACGAAAAGATGCGACTACTTTCTCAGTTTCTGATGTGTCATCCTCTAGAACAGAAAAGGTATGAACAGAAAAAGTCCTACTAGAAACGGAGAGGAGAGTACAAGTGTTAACGCGGTGGTAGGGACTGTGACTAGGCCAGAATGCGCCTGTTCCCGGTGATGGAACCTGACTATCTTCTGGCGGGGGGTTCAGCCCCTTGCGTGAGCTTAAAGAGTCAATCCGGCATGCGACAGGAAGGACAGCGTGTAATTGAAAATGTGTATGATCACAGTTTCTTTTCGTACACGACTGCTTCGAGAGGTTGCACAACTTCCATGCCGTCACGGAGTGCTCCATGTGTGCCCATGGATTGCACGTATCTTTCCAGGGGTACCATATGGCGAATCATTGTCACTGAAAGGATCTTGGTAGCGCAAGCTTGCTTCAAAGTGTGTCATTTAACACCGTAGAATCTTTGCATTCTTCACTTTGACAAACGCTGGTGCTGCCCCGCAGCTACAGGGCTAGCGTCAAAAAGGCAAGACTGGCAACTCAGGGAGAAGGCCAACCCAGATGCACAGAAGGTCGACACTAATCCCTGTACGGCTGGTCCCTTCTCAGTTCCTCTGTTTTCAGCTGGGAGTGAATTGATCAGCGTCACGAGTTATTCAGTAAGCTGAATATTTTTATTGGCAGTAACACTGCGTAATTTCAGTGAATAACGGCTTTACTCCGGTGTGAATGTACTGCGGAGACTGGGAGCTAAAATTCCATAGAGGCAGAATTCAGAATCTGCAAATAAACTGTGATAGTCTCAGATACGTCTGTATCAATTCACAAACAGTCCAGTCTACAAAATAATGATTTAACCTCTAGACGGGATACCGATGCATCGCCGGTACAATCGGATTGCCAGATTCGCCTTAACTTGAGAAGTTTACACACATTGTGGAGTTTAGATTCTCCATCGGATCAAAGGCTCCACGAGAATCTCGAACAAAGCCAAATTCGGCAAAGTGAGTTCCGTGGTTATAACGGACTACCGATGCCATCACTCGCGACATCGGAAACGACACGAATTTCATCTTCAGATTGGCGCTGCTTTTCATCTCGCAGATGAGTGCAACGATATCCATAGGGCAGACCTCGGCCAACAGAGAGCGGTTCTGTAAGCCTTTTCTGGATGCAGGTTCAAAGGGATGCATCTCACCTGTCTCGGTAAGAGTGCAATCCCCCCTTATCGTGCATGGTAACGATAGGTTGCTTATTGCTTGGCGTCGCGTCGCCCGGTTCTTACACGTCGCGACAGCATCTCCAGTGACTCCAGTGCCTGCACAGCGGGAGAGAAGACAAGCACACAGACCCAAGAGAAGCAACATAAACTTTTGATATCAGCTACATGGCGTAAATGAAGTCTCGCTAATCACCAGATATTTCTCCGCCCCTGAGACGCAACAATAGGGTCGCTGGAACCCAGTGGAAATCACTGAAGCAGCAACATCCTGTCACGTAAAACCACTTCAACACGATGTATTGGACGTGATACAATTCAAGGCCACTAGAGTGCCACCTGCATCTTTGCCATGCAGCAGTTTGCGCAGAGTAGCTCATCACAACTCGAGCGTTAGATTTTGCCCATGCAATTCTGCTTCCTGACAAACTGATCGGTTTGACTGGCGCCATTCTGGCTGCTGGAAAATACCTGTTTGTCAGTTTTCAAAGTTATAATGCTCCCTAAACGGTGCCTTGTCGGGAGCTGTGGCTAGGACTGAAAAAGTGGAATCGAACACATGCTTCCCCAAACCTGAAACTTCTTCGAAAAGGCCACTCGTCCTAACGGTTTGAAGGGCATACCCTCATCTGTTCAGAAATGGTCGCCTGCGTGCCGCCGGATTCTTTGGAGTTTTCCGTGCGGCCAGGAAACCAGCCGCTGTGTTCCTGCCTTTGCAGCATGTGGTCCAGGCCACACTTGACAGCACTTCGCTCTACGTGAATTTGATGAGAGGTGGCGGAAAGCGTCTCAATGAGCGAGGTCCGGAGCGATCTTCCTGCCACCAATTTTTCCTGTCTCTCCACGGTTTCTGGTCTTCTGTTCCCGTGAAAACTTGTTCCTCGGGCATATTCTCCAGTGTGTCGCCGTGACGCCGGTTCCACGCGAAGATTATCTGCTCTGGAGTTCCCAAAAGTGTCATCCACACCAGTACCCGCCCCACTCAAAGACGAACGGCGCTCGTTGTGTCGAGAGCGATCCGATCTGGCAGAGTTATCATCGCTTCCGAATTTCGAGAAAGCGCCTGTGTCTCGAACTGCTTTGAGAACCGAATTCCCCGGCCTCAGCCGTTCCTTCAGTCTTTCAAGTTCGGAGTCGAGAGATGCCGGAAAGAATCGCACCTCCTCTCCAGAGAAGAGACGGGACCCCTTTTCGGTAGCCTTTTCGGAGCGTTCTTCCCTTTTCAAATCTTCCTCGCTGCACTCAGCTGCGCGTTTGAGAAGGCGCAAGATCTCCTCTTCTGCCTTTTCCTGGAATTTCCGTCGTTCTTCTTCCTCCTTAAAATGTCTCCTCACGCTCGGATCCGCGAGGGAAGTGAACATCGGCTTCGCAGGTTCTTTCTCTGAGAAGCGCTGCTGCCTGTCGTGGTACACTCCATCGGTAAAGGGTTCCTGCCTCAGTGAACCTCGACCAACGTTTCCCTGTGTCTTGAACTCTTCCCCATTCGAGTGCCTCTCGCGACTCCCGAAATGATCCTTTTCCACATTCTCACATCCTTCCCAGTCTGAAGGGTCTGCACGCTGACGCCGGAGAACTTCGAGAGCTTTGGACCTCACTACAGCGAAGGAATCGAAATCGCGAGAAGATGAACGAGGTCCATCGCGAGAAGATGAGCGCGACAAATCGCGAGCTTGTCTCCCTTCGTCCTCGTCCGCGTGAAGTTTTTTGTCAATACTAGGTGTTTCTTTTATGTCCCGGTAATGCTTCATACCGGTTACAGCGGGGGACTTGTCTCGACCAGAAGGGTCCTTAGAACCCAGTCCGTCACTCGTTGTGTTTCTCTCCGAAATCTCAGCCCCTCTCTCGCCACGGGATTGCCCACTCGTGTCCGCTTGCTGATCCTTCTGTTCTGCCTCACTGCCGCGGCGTTGAAATGGACCTACACTTCCTGCCTTTGCTCGAAACGCGACGTCGGCGACTTTGCTGAACAGGTCCGCCTCCTTCTTGCCGGCTTGGTCTTCCTTTTCTACTCCACACCCGATGGACGTGCGAGTCCCAAGCATCTTCAGACCCTTTCCCTCCGATGGTGTCGTCGTCCCAGCCTTGCTTGCGGTTTTAAGAACTCCATTTTCCACTGCTTGAACAGCTCCATCGATCGAAGCGTCGTCCTCAACCTCAAGCACGCTCGCCTTTCTCGACTTCTCTCCGGACTCCTTTCTGGAGCAAAGACCCTCAGCTGGAGGCGAAGACAGAAAGGTGGGTTCGTGGCGCAAAAGACACCTCCCCCGCAGGTTCCCATTTCTCTCGTCCAACATGTCCCTGACTCTCGAGCGCACCCGACCCGTCTCGTCCCCCTGCATAGCCTCTTCAGAGATCTCTGTGCACTCGCGAATGTACTCCATAACTGTGTCCTCGACCTGCGTTCCCCGGCTCCGCACCGTCGGCTCCACCTGACACCCGCGATCCGCCAGTCGCCCTATATTCGGAGAGCCTCCTTCCCGCCTCACTGTCCCGAGTTCCTCCATGAGACTCTCCGCCCGCGAGGTCTGCCGCTCCAACGCCTCGCGCAGTTCGTCCTTCTCCAAAGTCTCCACACGCAGCTGTCGCTCCAGCTCAGCCAGGTGACGTTTCCGCTCCACCTCTGCTTGGTCCTGTGCCTCGCGTGCCTTCCACCTCGCCTCCTTCTGCTCCTCCAGCTGAGACGTCAGGTTCTCGATCTTGGTTTTGAATCTACAAAAACGGACACGGTTTTTGCGAACCACACAACCTCGGAATTCGGAGCCATCAAAAGATTACTGACTGGCAGTAGAACGCTGTTTACCCCAGGCCCCTGCCGAACTCAGAAACTTACCTCGAAGAGCTAGCACCAAACCAAACAGTGGGATGCACAACGTGATCGTGCCCCCTTCACACTAACGCTAGGAAAGTGTTTCTACCCTACGGTGGCTTCGTTTCACAGCAACAGGGCATTTGCGTTAAGTTGGCGTCACAGGATATTGCGGGTCCATGAAGCATGCAGACGAGCACGGCCAAGAATGGAGAAAATTTGAGTTTGCAAACACTGGCATAGCAGTACATACAAGTCGAAGACTAGGCTGTAGATGGTTCACGTTCAAGGCATTCGTTTAAGAGGTGTTGAAGTACTCTTCACTTTTTACCATGAAGGTCTGGCTGGACCTCCCGGCTTGACTCTGCTCGTCACTTCTGTGAACTCTTTTTCTCACCCTCTGTTTTCACCCATTGTATACGCATTTGCGCCTTGGCTTCCCTCGCGGTTTCAGGTAGTCTAGAAAAACTGGTTAGCGGTGCGTCCTCCTTTTCAGCAGAAAACGGCAGAATTCGAAACCCTGACGCTGCGATTGGAGGCTCCGTCCAGTGACACCTTTCTCTAGTCCCTGCTGTCTTCAGCTTCTTACCGGGCGATCAGGCCGTCACGTTCCTTCACAACATGCACTTGGTGTTCGAGGAGTCTGTCCTCGTAGTGTTTTTCGACTTCTTTAAGTCGTTTGTTGAAGTCGCGTGAAGCCTCCGTCAGAGCCGCTTGCTGTGCAATTTCCGCCTTGTACAACGCCTCGACTTTGTCTTTTTGCTTCTCCTGGAGTTCGCGCTCGTACTCTCGTTTCGTTTCCCGCAACTGCGTCTCGAGCTCGCTCCGAAACTTCTCCATCGTTGTCTCTTTCTGCAGCTGCAGGAGCTGGAGTTTCTGTCGGTGGGAGAAAGAGAAGGCACACACGGCAGAAAAGCACCCATGACAGTCTCCCGGACCTTTCCAGAAGCGAAAATGGGAAGTGCGCCTGCTCCTGGTGTTCCGCATGACGCTCGACAGGAAGTAGAAGCCGAGAAAAGGAATACAAAGGAAAAGAGAGCCTAGGAAAGGACGAAGCAATGAGTAACAGCTAGGGAGGCCCGAGTGACGGCCTGCCACTGTTGCAGTGTAAAAGCTCGAGAGAGCGCCGATGAGCTTACTTTTTTATATTCGCTCTCGGTGTTGTCTTTCACCGTCTGAATCATCTGCTGGAGCGACGAAATTTCCCGCTCGTAATTCTGCCGCATGCGCTCGACTTCAAGCGCGTTCATGTCCCGAAGCGTCCGGATCTCGAGCTGGTGTTCGACACGCAGATTCTCCAACTTTTTTCTCGCCACGCCAGCAGCTTCACAGAAAACATCACTCGAAAGCACAGTAGACGTCCAGAAACACGGGAGGGGCGACGGGAGCCTCAACATCCAGCAATGGTGGACTTCAGTGTTCTACCGGTGCTCATGTTTGCTCGAAAGCCGCTGCGATGACAAAGTGTTGATTTGGTATGCGAAAAACGCCTCCTTCGAGAAGAACCCATACTTCTGTCCCCTCTGAGTTGAGGCAACTCCAGGCGTTGCCGAAACACACTTTTTCCACTCGTCGTTTTAGAACAGAGTTTTTCTTCTCTGCGACTTCCACCAACCCCAAACTGCCCTGGACTCTCACCGTCTCTGACAGCCGCATCTGGCAGTGAGCTCCGGCGCGCAGCAGCGGCTTCGACTTTCAGCTGCTTCTCCAGATCGCGGATTCTCTTCTCTGTCTCGGCTTGGAACTGGGCGTAGTCGACCCGGACTTGGTGAAAGGATTCCTGAGAAGAAGAGAAAATCCGCGCACAGTCGACAAGGCCTTCCATGAACGTTCCTTGTGTAACACTACGATTTCCGGAAAGAATGAAAACAGCGGCACTTTGAGTCCGTGATCCCTCTGTTCACGCTTGCAGTTTTCAGATCACTGCGAGATGTGGACCACTGATAATTCCAAGCTTAACAGATAATCGCTCTATCGGCTGGTCATGCGAAGACAGACAGACGACATGCTGTGTAAGAATTTTCGGCTGTATGCGCTTCCTGCAGAATGCTACTGGTGCTGAGTGGAGGCAGTTAGTGCAGACACAGAGAAAAGGCAGGACTGCCGAGAGAAACAAGGCAAGTCGCCTCTGGCAAAAGCAGTCTTCTCCCTCCTTGCACCTTCCGTTCAGCCATCTGGGAAAAACGTAAAAGGAATCCCATTTGGCCTCCGACGAAATCGTCTTTTGCGTGCATGCAAGAAAACACGTAGCGGTGGCGGAAAGGCACCAACTGTTGGTGGCCGCGTACCAGGTCCTGGCGGTCGACTTTGCAGTGTTCGATGTCGGCGCGCAAAGAACAGACGAGAAGGTTGAGTCGAATGTTTTCTTCCGTGACTTCTCGCATCTTTCTGAAGTAGTCCTGGGGGACAAGAAGCGTCTCCTCAATCTCTTTGATGATTTCCTGTGCCCGCTTCAACTCACCCTGGAGGTAGAAGAGAACGCAAAGGTGCTCTGGGTTTCGGAAGAGCGAAGAAAAAGATCTCTGCTTGCCGGACCCAAGTTCTGTTGCGCGGCTGGTGCCCATCATGGCAGGAGCACTGAGGGTAGGAGTATCAGGCTTATATCTGAAATGCCAGCAGTTTCCTTCCTCATGTAACTCGCAGATCCGACTCTTGGTGACGTGGCACCAGTTTAGTAACTGAGTGAACGTTTTTTTCGCTTGTCTCCCCAATCCAAAAAGCTAGACCGCAAGATAACGCATTTTTAGCGATATGCATCAGACCTCCCAAAGCTATATCGCAAGGAAATATGTGTTATTGAAAAGCCAACGCCTCTCACTGACATTACTCACCTCGAGCCTCTTAACTTCATGGACAAGCGGAGCCGCGGCGTGGTCCCCGTTCCGCTGAGACGGCGAGCGCCCGGGAGGCACAGATCGATTTCGTCGGTGTCTTCGATTCACGCCGGAAAACGAGTAGGAGTCGTCAGACAACGGAGTGCTCCCTGTCGATGAAAAACGACGCAGTTTCTTTTGGAGACCTTGAAAACCGGGGAACGCATCTCGGCCTCGATCCTCGGAGACGAATGACTGAGGTGGCAAGCACAAGGACACAGACAAAGGAGAAACAAAAACCATAAAGATATTGTGTATATATGTACATGAGGATATGTATATACTGACACAACTGTATGCATGTATGTGTTTACATCCATGCATATAGGTATACACAAAACTCCTTCCGTTCCTACCACTAAATTGGGGAAATCAGTCGCCGTTTCATCACAGAGACAACGCAGCGGGTAGAGTGAAGAAATTAACAGATAGGCTCTTTTCTCGGCGTGAAGATGGTGTGCAATCAAAATGCAGGTCAGCGGAACCCTCAGACAGCTCTGGCATCCATGTCCCTCGCTGCGTCCGAGTTTCTAAGAATCTGAAACGAAACAAGCTTACCCTTGATTTGCTGAGGCTGCTCGCAAATTCCCGCTCTGCAGAATCTGTGCCCTCTGACCTGCACGTTCCACCGGATAGAAGAAACAAAAACACAGTTCGTGTCTTCTCTTCTCTCTGGAGGTTTGCGTCGCCAGCTTGCGTGTGCTGCTCTCAACGCGTCTTCACGCGTTTCCAACGAACCCCCGCATGCAAGAAGCTGTACAGATCTACCCCACCACAGTCTGCCCAACAGGCGTACCTGCTGGACTCTTCCTTCAGTGTCGCGCTTGCCGAAGGCGACAACGGAACATTCCTCTCTCTTTCGTCATCGGAGTCATTCACATTGGCCCAAGCACTGTCGGAGTGCTCCCGCTTGAAGTCGGCGCTGCTCCGACTTCCTCGGCGAGTGACGGCGAGGCCTCGTGTCTCCATTTTCTTTCCAAAACGACTCCGTCTTCCCTGGTTCTTTTTCCCTAAAAGTTTCCCAGACAGATTGTCCGCCCAGCGCAGCGCTTGGTCACCCTTAGGTCGTGTCGAGCGGATGTTCGCCTCGAGAGGCGCTTGAGCGACATCCTTCGCGCGCAGTTCGCTCGCCTGGTGAAAGCGCGCGGCGGCTTCTCCCGAGGCCTGCAGTTTCAGAGACTCAAACGCCTTATGCGCTCGAACGAACTGGGGCTCGAGGCCTTCCAGGAGGCGATCCAGACCTCTGAGTTCGCGCGCAAAGACGGTGTGCGACCTCCGCGAAGAGTAGACAGACTGCACTTGCCTCTCGACCTTCTTCACCGTCTGCATAATCGACTTCCAGGTCTCGTCCAAGTTCTCCAGAGAGCCCTTGTCGCGCGCACCCGCCGTCGCTTGCTTCGCCCCTGCCACGATCTCTGCGTTTTCCTGCAGCTTCCTTTCGACCTCTCCAGTTCGAGCCACAGCCGAGACGAGCCGCGTGAGGCCGCGCCGAGTTTTAGGGGGACTGCGCCGAGAGGATCGGAGCCGAGAAAAAGCGCCTGTGGGTCTCGTGCGCGGCGAATGAATGCGAATGGGAAATCCCCGACTGCTTTCCGAAGCCGCTTTCGGTTCAGACTTCTTCAGCGCTTCCAGAATGTTCTCTTCAATCCGCCGCTGCCTCTCCTTCCACTCAGAAATCTCTGATGAACGCTCCTGAGACGCCGCTAGTTGCTCTGCATGTAGCTCGATCGCAGTCTTTGTCAGCTCGATACGCGTTGCATGCAAGTCGTCGGCGAGCTGACATAAGAACGCCAGAGGAATCAGAGGTCCTCGCAGTTACCTCTACGTGCTTAGGGTCGGCTTTCTAAGGAGGATACAGTAACTTCCTTGCATCAATCTAGATTCGTGGTTCGGAAATGGCTTTTCCAAGAACTAAAGCGGTCCCCGTCTTTCTCCAGGAAAAGAACGTGATATTCTGTTCTAATTCTCCCCCGGCAACACAGTCAACGAGTAGAGGACGGACCAGGCCGAAGTCTGACTGACACAGTGTTTTTTAGTATGGCAACTTGTACTTTCTTGTTTGGCATTCTGCGTCGTGGAAGAACAAGGTGGTGAAGAGCGCACACCCCGGCATGTAACAGGAAAGGAGTTGGAGTACAAAAGCGAACGAACAGTTTAGAAATGCCTCTACATAGATATCTCTATATATGTATATATCTACAAAGACAGGTTGTCTAGAACTCGTTGAATCAATGCACCATGAGTAGATACGTGCATCCGGTTAGTAGCTAGAGAGAGGAAACGGAGAAGTCTGAAGCATTCAAAAAAACAACAGCTGTACTGCAGCATTTCTCTCTTACCTCGGCATTGGCCTTTTCAAATCGGTTGAGGTCGTCCTGCACACCGTGGAGACAGCTTGTTCTGTCCTCGAGTTGGACCTGCAGATCTCTCGCGTGACGCTGAGAGGCTCGATACTGGCCGAGAACCTCCTCCAAGTGCGTCTCCAACTTGGCTGCTTCCTTTTTCGTCACTTTAAGGGTCGCCTGTGTCCGCTGCAGTTCCGTTTCTGCCTCTTTCCACTTCTCTCGGCTCTCCAGCACTTGCTCGAACCGCGTGGACAAGTCCTCTTGGCAGAGACTCAGGTTTTCCTGCAGACATCGAGGGATGGTGTTCAAAATGGAGTGAAGAGCAGCGTAGAAAAGAAGCACCCCAGTGGAGAACGGGGTCGAGGAGCATCGTAGGTCTACCAGCTGGAACTCAAGAGGGGAAAACGCGTCCATGTTTACGGCATTTCGGGCGGAGTGGCGCATGTACTAAGAAGTGAGCAGATAGTGGAATGTTCGGGAAGTCACTCTCGGAACGGGAGAAGAAAGAACCTGCAAACGAGGCTAACAAAGTGACGAACACAGCGTGAACGTCAACTAGGAAAACCCCTTCGAGATACCCCAACACACACGAAAGAGCGACAGATTTTACGGAACACCAGTGTGTGGAAAGACGGAGCGCTGGATGCGCGGTAAGACAGTGGGACGAAACGTCCCCGCATCTGGACGAGTCCACACCGAGGCTTCTCAGTCCAGACGAGGAACAGCTGTTGCCGAGAGGCTTTTCCACTTCGTCTCACCGACAACATGTGCACAGCCTCCTCCAGATTTGCGATTAAGCGCCCGCGGCGCTTCAGCTCCGCTGCGAGGACCGCGGTGTGTTCGCGGGTTTTCTCGACGTCGCTCGACAAAAGCGAGATCTTTGCAGTCTGCTCCTTGTTCTCTCTTGCAAGTTCCTCTGCACGCCACGGCGTCTCGAAGACCTGAGAGAAAGACCCAAAATCCACACAGAAAGAGTGCCGGCGACACCGCCTGTGCGAAGCTCGAACTGATTTGTGCTGCGTGCAAAGATGAACAGAGAGAACGTGTGAGGGGAACCCACGCCCCCACTCGACTGGTGTCATGGAGAAGGAAAACGAGGGCAAGACAGCAGCGACGCCCTTAGAAAGGGCTCTGCCAACCCAGGCGATTCCCTGGTGCTTATGTCATCAACTCCGGTAAGTGAAATATCGAGCGATTTAACCAATATACGAAGACAGAAACGTCAGCTGCGTCTGAACAAGGTGATGGATTTTAGTGTCTCCGTACGCCCTTGAGTTCCACATCGATTGTTACACTAGAGGCAATCGCAAGTCAAATACCGTATCGGCAACGAAGAGCTAAAGTGACACGCTTTTTTCAGCTTTTGCCATTGACTGTATCGCGAGTTCCCCATGTTCGAACCACGAGAAATCAGATTCGAAAGAGTACGGTGAGGTGGGGTAAAAACATATGGAAGAACGATGAACTGTGATAGATCAAAAGTTGGAAAACCTTGTCGGGTCAGCAGCGTCACGCGTAAAAGGTGGACCGACTCTTCATATCTCGTTTATAAGAAGATTCTCAGACAGAACTACCTTCGAATATGAGGACCGAGATTGCCCGACACCCCAACACACTTGCCTGCTTCATAACTCGCAAGCACTCTTGCTGGACTTGAACAAGAGCTTTGAACGTCAAAGCCCTTTCCTTCTCGATTTTCTCCTTCGCCAACTGCAGGACCTTTTCAGTCGGTTTTTCAGGAATGCTGACGCTCTTCAAGCGGGTCTAAGAACGCGAAAAAAACACAACATGCATATCCGTGCAAATGCACACCCGTCGCAGTCTCTACACCTTCGTCCGCCGTGTCGTTGACGTCGATTCGCGTCGTCGCTGCGGTGCACGAGCGACTCAAAAGCAGATACTGCCACAGCACGCGTCTCCAGGAGAAGTGAGGGCAGAGAAAGACATTTCGAGTTCGCATGAAAATGCTGATTGACGCAAGGCAGACACGAGTGTCAGACGCGGAAGCGGCGTGACGGGGTCGCAGGCCTCACGGTGCACGATCAGATGAACATCCTTTTGACCGTCTACGGATGAGTACGCTTGTCGCATGTGGAAAATCGGCTTTTTTTGAGATCTTCGAGATTGAATCTTTCTTCTGTGCACGGTGGCCTAAGTACTTCAGGTGCATACAACAGAGGCTGCAAAGGGAGGAGCCGGCTTCGAAAGAGGACTCTTCGTAGGACACAAGGTTTCGAAGGCGCTCACACGTTCGCGTCCTAAGGGACTCGACGCACACATTCTCGAGTGAAACGGAAGTCAGGCTGTGGCTAATGGGGCGTGCACACACGATATCAAATGACCTGAAAGGCTAGGCCTGACGAGCTTTTCGAGTGTACGCTTTCTCACTTGCAGCGTCTTCCACGACGACACAAAGACGCGAAGCCACTCTTGGAGCGCGGGTGCATTAGAGCCTTTGATGCTTCGGAGGGACTGAAGTTTCAGCTCGAACTCTGTCTTGAGGACGTCAGCCGGGGTGGGTGCGCCGGCATTCTTCCTTTCCTTCGGTCCACCAGTCACGTTCTGAGCCAGGCGCTGGCTCGCCTGTGTCAAATTTGCCACCGGGTTGTCCTCGGCGAAAGCTTCTCCCTCATCGGGATTCAGAAGATTTGCAAAGAGCGCATCGACTTCCGTCGGCTGCGCTTCGGAGACAGACTTTGAGGCCCGCCCAGAACGCAATGCCTTCACATGTGCCTGCCGAGAGCAGACACCCGAAGATGAAAGAAACAGCGTCTGGGCACAATAGGCTGAACATAGGCACGACGATCGACACCACTGTCGTCAAGAAAAAACCATATCTGGCAGAATTTGAAGTAGCACAAGAAGATCTGAACACAGCCCTCAAAAACAATTGGAGAACGACAGGTACTTTCGCCCACCCCCCACTCCCACCCCAACATGGGCCTGAAGAGCCACGCTTCAATCAGCTCAGCGGCTCTTACAGGCTTGACGGTTTCATGTAGAGCTCGTTTGGGGGGAAAGGAGACTTCTGCGTGTTTGAAGCACTGTTGGATCATGCTTTACTCCGGCTTCAATGGGGATATACTTCGTTTCATATGCGACACAGGCAAATTCAGCGACAGGAATCCATCACGAACTGCGAGGCTGCTCACCTGGAGCTGTCTCAAGAGTGCATCTTTCTCAGTGATTGTGGACTGAAGGTTTTGACACTCTGCCTGAGCCTTTTGAAGTTGACTTTGTAGTTTCGCGATGTGAACGTCGCTCTTTGCCCGGTCTTTCAGACGTGCGTCCTGGATTTTCTCGAGAGCCTCTTGGTACTCGAGGCGGGCAGCTTCCACTGCGTCGGCCTCAGAAGGGTGATCGCTGTCTGCCGTCTCCGAAAGCTGATACCGCGCGGCGTGTAAAAGAGTTCGAATTGAATGGTCCAGCCATTCGTTAAGGTCGTCGGTCTGTCGTCGAAGTCCCTCCAAACCGGGCAACGCAGCTGGGGTATCTGTAGGCGCTGCGGTGCTCACGGAACCGGCGTCGCTGAGCTGAAGGCGCCCAAAAGAACAAGAAAGCCCACGAAGAAGAAAGACGGAAACGAGTCAGATTCTAACGGATTGTAGACAAAGACGGGCACTGCTGCTGAGACGGAAAACTTCAGTGACCGCAAATGAGTCACTGAACCGAGCATGAAAGACGTGCACTCCTGGTGAGAATGGGAACTCCGGGGACCAGAAATGGGTCACTAATCCTACAATAGCGGATCACGGATCGCTGTCTAGGCACTTGGCTGCTGCAGACGTAGGAACCTGAGGGCAGGCTCGTTAAGCACGACAAGCACAGCGGTTAAATGTATCACATCATCCCAGAGAATACGGACAATGGAAACAGAAACACGCGGCTACTACTACCTTTACTGCGACTCTCCCATCCTCGCTAATCTTAGGCCGGCATTGCGTGCCTGTCAACACGCACTTACCCCTCCTAATTGAGCATCTGACTCTGTTTCTTCCCAGCCGCATCCGATGTCTGCCAGTTCCTCCAGTCCCGAGTTTTCCGCATCGCTGTCCCTTGTGTCAGGCCCTTTTCCCCGAGACGTCAGTGAGTAGGGCGCAAAGTAAGCAGCGTTGTCCGCGAGTTGCCCTGTAGCTCTGAGACTATCACCGGGTACGGGTCGTAGATGACCTGTGAGATCGGGAGTTTCTGTCTCGAAAACCCTTTTCTTTTTTCCCCACTCATTTCCCTCGAACTTCTGAGAGCTGAGGGATCTCTCGGAGTCGCGGTGTTTAACTCTATCCATCCGAGCTTGCCCCGCCGCCGGGCAAACTGGCTTATTCGATGCATTTGGTAACGGGGGAACACCTGAAGTAGAACCCCGCGCAAATACCGCCAAATCGCGCTCAAGTTGTTCACGGCACGGTTCCGGCAGGCGTCGAAGAGCCGAGTTCGCGGTGGCACCGCAAGACCCTGACGGGAAGGATGGCAAATTCAGCGACGGGGGACCCAAATACGAAGAGCCGCATGCCGGCTCAGGCATCCTGGACAACATAGAAGACAGACTGCTGAAGGGGATGCAGAAGAAGGCCGTTACCTTCGTCTGCCAATAACTTGTTGGAAGACATCCGAGAAGAAGGCGAAAGTCAGAGCGCAGAACAAAAAGCGATACGGCGGGAAAAGTCGTGCGATAGTGGGAAGTCTCCAAGATGCTGTTGCTTAAGAGGGAGCTTGAATGTGCACGTGCCTAAGGAGTAATCGAACTTTTTTTCAGCTCTGACAGGTCACTCTGTGTCGTCCTTGTGCTTGAAACAGTCGGGTTTCAAGGGGCTGAGTCCGGCAGCGACTTCTAGCGAAAGCCTAGAGAGGAAATGCTTCCTGCGACGCGCAAATTCAAACGAAACTCAGTTGTGGCCGAATCTGAGCAACAATCGGGTATAAAGGGAGCTGGAGATATGAACAGCGAAGTATTAGAGGAGAAGAAGGGGGGTGTTACTTCAAGTGATTTTTGACGCCAGCGCGGCCGCCCCGCCAACGACTCTGGCCGATCCTGGAAGAAACAACAGTTTCGCAAGTTATTCAGTCGTTCCAGGTGCTTCCTGGTGGGTACGAGACAAGCTTATTTCAGGCAATTGTTAACAGGAAAAACAAAAATCTGGGAGATAAGCAGCGCGAAGCAAAATAAATGTTGGAACCCTGAAGCAGACAAGAGGAACCTCCGAAGACCCTTCAAGGGATCTTCCTCAACTGGAGTCCGGTCGAGACAGGTGTGCCTTTACGAGACGGAAGTGACGCTGGAGAGACGATAATCAGCGATCACCAAGAAGATATATCATGTCTGACCTTCAGTGACAGAAAAAAGATCTTCAACAGGACAAGAGAACTGATATATTTTTGTGAGTACGCGCCACATCAACTCTGCACATCCTCAAAACGCGTGCCGAGTTCCGGCGAGCGCGGCAAGTTAGGGAAAAGCAGAGAAAATGAGGGAACATAAAATTCCACTTACGCGATGCATCGAATGTATTTAATTGTCACACTCAGTTGCATTTAGTTGTGTTGGAAACTGGAAAACATTCTGGGGTCTGGATCCTCCCCGTTAGGTCGCCATGCAGAGAGCCCCCTTGGAGCTGTTTGGCGCTGACGCCGGGTCGGTCGTGCCACGGTGGAGAATCGGGAAGGGGAAAAACCGGAAAACTCGCACTTGTTTCCTCATTGAACTCCACGACTGACGATTTTCAAAGTACTTCTGTGTTTGCAACGGAAAGGTTGGGATATACCGGAGCCAGAATCTTGATTTTCCTCCTGTTCGTGTCGCCTGGAACCGTGCGTGTCTTGAAGACTCGCTACGCGCTAGGCGGGACCGCAACAGAGTTCGGTGTTGAATACCATCATCTCCCTGAATCGAGGTCCCCGACCTAGTTTTGTGTCCAGTGGTGCGCCAATGTGTTTTTGTTTCTCTTGTGGGAGTCGTATCTTAAGTTGTGGAATTTTCGGCACAAGGACTGTCCAGTTTTCGGCTGCGAGTCAGCGAGTGACCTTCCGGCCCAGCCCTGCTTTGGTGATCTGACTGATCGTACAATTTGGCAGTGAACCGTGGCAACGAAGCTGGCTGCTCTCTTCGAGTTTCGTGCTTCTGCACTTTGAAAGGTAATATCGTTTTGACTTTACACAACCGTTTCCTGTACTCGAAGGCACACCCTGGGACTCAAGTTCCCAGTTTGTCTGTCCGGTGCCAGTCACCGTTCTAGCTGAAGTACCGCTGTAGGCGTAGTGGCATCTTGGATCACGCGGGCGGGTCCAATGACTGACATCTCAGTCGTTCTTCAACCTCATCATTCAAGTTCCAATGGCGAGTATACCGCTGGGCCTGGCGAGTTCCTTCCTCTTCTGTTTGCTTTCAGAAGCTGTGTCTCTGCAGCTGGGTCACCCGGTGACGCTGTCTGCTGGAAGTAGTAGGCAACTATCCTTTCGCGTTCCTGGCGGTTCTAAAGGAGGTTTGCCAAGCGACCTCGACTCTCAAGGCCAGTTGAGTTTCGTCGAACTTGGGAAAGGTCGCCAGTCGAAAAGCAAGAAGCGTGCGAAGGAAAAAGACGAAGGCGCAGACAGCGAACTCGCGAATGCCAGTGAAGAGTCTCAGTCACAGGAAGAGGGGAGTCAGCAGGGCAGTCAAAGTGAATCACAGGAAGAGGAGGAGGAGGAAGCTTTCGCTCGAAAGGGAGCAAGCAGCTCGCAGAAGAAGGTATCTGACAAGGGGTCCCAGATATCTGCCGGGAGACAGGGATCCTCGAAGAAAAGTGTTTCAACTGCGAATTCGTCATCTTCAGACGCCTTCGATGAAGAACAAGGTGAGGGATCCGGAGTAGCAGAGGAAGAACACACCAGGAATAGTGAAGCGGAGAGCGGCATCGCGGAAAGAAGCGAGGCGCCAAATGAGCCTGATGAAGGAGGAAGCGCTGCAGCCGCTGATGAAGCGGAGGGGGGCAGTGTTCACGGGAGCCAGAGTTGGAAAGAAGAAGGCTCGGCGAAGGTAGAGCCGCCCGTCGAGGAGTCAACAGGCGTTTCGAAAAGAGGTGGACGTGGGGGGAAGTCGGAGAAGGACCGAACGGAGGAAGAGTCGGAGGATGAAGAGTCAATGACGGTCTCGTCGAATGCGAGCGCCGGTTCTGCTCGGAGCCAAACCGGGAAGGGGAAAAAAAGCAGACGTCGGGACCGAAAGGAAGAGGACGGGTCGTCTTCTGTGATAGAGAGTCCGCCTCCACCAAAACGAGCACACAGTGAAAGACAGGCGAAGGAAGCAGAATCGCTGCAGGCATCTCACGAAAGAAAGGGCGGGCGTGCGCCACTCGATCCTGACGCTCCGCGCCTAGGATACAAGAGCAGAGGCGACGTGTGCTCAGCTATTGGTTGCAAAGAAGTCGTGAATAGGGACGAGGATGATTCCTTGCAAGGTGAGCAATGCACTGTTTTTTAGTCTCCCGCCCGGCCACCATGGAGCTGGGGACATCTTTTCTTCCGTGTGATCTTTTGCATCGGATGCTTCGTTAAGTATCTGGCCTCTTGTCGCCATCAGGGGAAGCTGGAAACACCGCGGGTCGACCTCTGGCATGGTCTGACAGTGGCATGGGCTACTGAAGCACGCAGCCTAAATGGACCAGCGTATGGATCGTAGTGGCATTCGAGTCGCATTTTGTCTACTCTGCCGACACAATGGCCAGCGTGAGGACTCTTGGTGAATCTGGGAATTCTGCAGAGACAACAGTGGTTTCTTATCCTTCCGCTACTGTAGAGGCACGAGGATGAATACAGGCATGTGATTTTACCGGCATAGTCCTTTGAACGCGACGACTCTGTGTGGAATCGACCCACGCTTGTTCGTGCCCTCAGGATGTCTCACTACAGTCGCGTGCGCGCATTGTTCTGGTTCTGGAGTCGCAGCAACCCATAAAAGCTGCCGGAACTGGAAAATGTCCGGGGCAAACGAAATAGTTCTCGCTAATGGTATTTTCAGAATTCAGGGGGTGAGCTGACCTAAGGACACGTGGAAGCGGCTGGACCTCACTCCGCGGGTCACGCCCAGCCAGTCCGCCACCGTTCCACTTTTCTCAGATTGCTTTCAATGTGCACTCGATGCCACGATGATAGTTCTAACTGAGATGAGCTGTATTCTTCGGGGCATATACTTCGGTCACTGAGAATCCTTCTATTCCCAGACCGCTTCGCATTCAACGCCGCAGCATATCTGTCACGAGCGTCTCCCGATCCACGTCCGTGAAGAACTGTCCCTGAGAATTTACCTTGCTTCCTCTGTCTGAACCAGGGAGTGGCCAAGATTGGAGATGAAATTCTTGTTCGAGTAGCATGGGACAGATCGTTCGTTATCGGTGTCAACGTGTGCGCACCGGATCTTCGTCAGACAGTCGCCATCACGAAGAATACAAGTAAGAAGAAAGGGAAGGAAAAAGGCCGGGTATTTATCCGTCAGTCTAGCACATACATCCGCCTGCAGGGGCAAATGATGAGCCACGTCGAAAGACCAAACTGGGCAGCTTGTTTCTACTCGCTATCAAGCATTCATGTGAGCTGTAGTAACAATGCTTTTATCTACCTCATTGCGATATACCGGTGTAACTGCATGCGCGAGCATTGCTTGCAGCTTCCTGTCGCGGATACTCCGTGAACAGCTTGAAGGCCAATAGAGCATGCCGGTTTAGAGGTCACGGGAAAAGTGACTAATTGTGGGTTATAATGTCATAGGAGTCGTGGACTTGCTGTCGTGTCCGCCGTCTTTTATGTGTGCATGTATTCTGACACATGTTCGGGTTCTTTCAGGTCCAGGTGGCCACGTGCCAATCTTCCGGATAGCAACTGTCCAGTTGACGGCTCAGAGGTCCATGCATCTGCAGGCTGAAAGTGCAAACGGTGCTGGTACGAGTGGGCTCGCGTCTGTTTCATTTACAGTGGAATTCCCCGGCAAGGAACAACGGAAAGCGATCCACTCCCTGAGTGCCGAGCTGCACCCTGTCTGTCTCGCAAACAAAGCCCACATAGAGCCGGTGCAGCTTCAGGCAAATGGTGTCAGTCGCATGTTTTCTTCGAGGTGAGCGAGGTAGCAGTGAGGAGGGTCTCAAGGATGCAGATGATGTGTTACTTGAATTGGTGCTGTCGTTGTCGGGTGAACCTCCCAACCCCTACCACACTAGGTTGGATGTGTTTCTGTGCGTGTTAACTGCAGCTGGTTTTCATTTCCTGCGTTCACCACACCGTCACTGGCGACCAGTGAAATCGTAGTCAAGCTCCACTGTGAACGAGATGACTGCGCGTCAGATACGATCACTGGCTGCATCCGCCTCCTGTGTTCAGCGACACTGCCTCAGGTGGAGGCGAAACTTCATGCCAGTTCGGCAGTCTCTACCCCAGTGACTTCCATGTTTCACCCAGGGATGATGCCGGGGCAGCTGATGGGAGCTGGAGTGTCTCCTGCAATCGTCCCACAGCTTGGTTTATTTCCCGGGCAGGCAGGAATGATGCCAATGCAGCAGGCAGGCGTGGTGCCACTGATGCCTGCAGTGCGACCAGTCGGAATGGGAGCTGGTCGGTTTTGGATGATGCCTCGGTGAGCGAGGGAGGTCGCCTGTTTTTCGTATGATTCTGAGAGTAACTGTCAGGTGCGCGGCGATTGCAGGGTAGGGTGTCTACGCGAGCGTGTACAGAAGAACGAAGAGAAATTTAATTGGAAACAGGTATACTTAGAACTCTTTTTGTACTGCCAGAATATCTGTCGTGTACAGTTCGTGCACGGGTTTCTACCATTCGAGCGGTACACTTCATGGTAGGTGGATCGATGTACTGGCATGCTCATCTGCCTCTTCTTTATCGGAAAGGCTTCAACACATTTCACGATGCCGGAAACATACTTTCACCTCAATGAGTCAATCCGCACACCGCTTTCTCCCCTAGGGGAGGGGCCGAGAGAGCAGATGGTTTGTACAGCTAAGCAAATGACGCCCTTCAGCATTTCACTGACGGCGACAGTAACGTGTGATTCCACCCGCGAAACGCTGAAGGCGGCGACATACTCAGGAATCGTTCCCTTCATCCCCTGGGCAATACCTTCTTCATCGATCCATGGGGCACGTTTTGTAACCTCAGTTTCTACGTTGTTCGATCGACGCCGGATGTGCTCGCGATGATTGAGGCCATGCTTTGCCAGAATGAGTGGTACATTATTGTTTTGCGCAAATAGCTGTATATATATATATATATATATATATATATATATGTTGATGAGCATATGTTTGATTATGTGTAGAATGTGTGCATATGGTACTCATACTATGGCGATATGGTGAAAAAAGGTCCGCATACAGAGAGTAACAGCAACCAGCGGTACTTTGTGGTGAAGCGACTTCGCGGGTGTCATTTATGTCAGGCTGAGATAGTGGCTGATAGGAAGCATTTCCATATCTTACACGTCCTTCGGAGTTCTGACTCGCTTATGGAATTCAGCCACTGAAATTATCACCAGAGAATGGAGGAGAACAGAACGGCATTTCACGCCTATTGGGAAAAATCAACGGCTCCTTGTTTATTCTACAATATTAATTGGCATGAGAAAGCTGCACGCATCTCATATCCGTGTGCAGACCAACATTGCAATGTACGCAGCATTAGAGCAGGTTTGAGGTAGTGAAACTTAAAAATCGGTTCGCTCCCCCTGTTCTCACTGCTATAGCGTCCCCGTAGAACCGGCCAATTGGGCGGGACGCGTCTACAAGCTTGTTAATTAGTTTTTTCATGTATCGGAAGCGCCCCTCGATTTGCGGAGACGGGCATTTTGTTGAGAGGAGCCGCTCAGCCGTTCTGTTAGTTATACTCCGTGTTCCTATCGCCCGATGCGACATATCTTGCATCGATCGGACTCAAAAAGAGAGTGGTGCTTTAACGACGCGATGGCTGATTGCTGGATCCAATCCTGTGGAAACCAAAATGCCGGCAACTTCATTTGTCCCTAGGCGCTTCGACGGCACGGCGGGGCATTTTGGACCAAACTACCTGATTATCCTTGGGCAACGAACGACTTAGCAAAGCGGAAAAAGAGTGAGACACATCCTTTCCCCTTGCGAATACGCGGGATTCTGATTGTGTCTATCAGTGGAAAGTGACTGGTACGATAAGTGCCTCAACCAGCAATTAGTGTGCCTCATATCGTTGTTTGGTTAGTGGGAACTAAATCTTTCGAACAACATCATTTGATGCATCAATGCAGAGGCAGCACACTTAAATAGGGTACTTTTCCTGTGACTGCGTCACCGAGTCTGAAACAATGTGATACCAGAGGATGCTGTTTTGCGTCGCATGCACCATAAGCAGCAAAGAGTACACAAAGGAGAAAGGCTGATTTCCAGAAGTGTGAACACTGCTGCGGAGACAGAAACTGAGTATAAGAACTGAAGGAACACCGCTGGGCGACCGAGACGAACGCGGATCGGCCTCCCGTTGTCTTGCACAGGTTCCAAGAGTTGCCGGGAAACGGTCGTAGTCAACGATCACACCGTCGGACCGAACCTGCCATAGGGCACGCGATAAAAAGGCGGTCTGGCAGGACAAAGTATGAGCATGGACGGATGCCACCTGGCCGCACAAGGCTGTCACATACAGATTACTCGTTCATGTGAACTCTACGACCAGCCGGCCGTCACGCCAGCATGCAAGCAGAAACAAGGTCAGCTGGCTGAAACCCAGCTGCGGCATGAGTTCTTTGTGGGAAGTGTCCCAGAGGCCTTCAGCTTGTTCCAAACGCCACGAATCGTAACAGATCATGACGCCTATCTAGGGTAGTTTACTATTAAAGCATGTAACACATTTCACTGGGGGTGCAGTCTGGACTGAATGGACAAGACAAGGACCAACAGCCGTGCCGATGAATTGCGCGCGAGTGGCTAGAATTGTCTGGGTACGGATGTCTTGTGGAAGAAACAGATTTTCCTCCATGCATTTCACGACCCTGCCTTGCTTCAGACGACCCTCCTTTTCTGTGCGTGAACGTTGTGTCTGTATGGTTGCTGTGACCGCTTTCACCGTGGGGATTTTTCCAGTCAGCTTCATATGTCGCTAGCCGGTCCAGCCACATGCGGTATGTCTGCAACGAGGCACACGCTTCATTATTTCTGCAGCAGTGAGGTGAACACAGAAAGATCAGTCCGCAAGATCCCTTATATTCGGCATGAGTTGAGACGCTAATATCGCGGTCATAACTTTATCTAACATGTGAGCCCGTTTCCCTTAATTCGTGCAGCTACTCTGTTGGCTTACTGCGTGCTGGTGGTCGATAAACTGGGCTCTCTGATTGTGACGCTAAATCAGGTGCCAACCCTCGTTAAAATCTGTCCCCATGGATCTCTTCTGTCTGCTTATTGGATCTTTTTTTTTCTTAAGCACTTCGGCTTCCGCCAGACAAACTCAGGGCGGCTTGTCTGTGCTCCAGGCGGAGCCACTGCTTGCTCCCGATTCGACGGCGTTTGAAATGTTTCGCGAGGAACGTCGCGGTGATCGAATGAGAGAGGAGGTGGAGTTTTCCCAGATTCAACTTGGTGAAAGAGACGGGGATGACGATGACGATCCTGAAGACGAAATTGGAGAGGAAGAGTATGAGGAAGGAGGAGAGGGCGACTCGTCTCGAGGATCTTCGCGTGGCCATGGGGGAGACGCGTCGCAGGCCAGCGAGGTGAATCGAGACGAAAGCTACGAAGCAGAAGATGAGAGAGAACCTTCTCAGAAAGACGCTAAGGCCACAAGGTCTGCGCCGATAGGGCACGAAGCATTTACAATGAAGCTGATGAGTGACTCGCCGCGTGTTGGCTACGCTGATGGGCAAGAGGCTTGTTCTGCACTCGGATGTCCCCGAGTTGCAGCAGGAGGAGCTCCGAGAAACCCGATTTCAGGTACTAATTGGATTCGCTTGTGACTGAATATGTCATCCCGCTCGTTCAGCTAGCGCTACAACAGACCACTGAGAAGCCGATGCGAACGGGCCAATATCAGGAGCGCACATCAAGATTGCCATTGCCGTTTCAGGTCTTCTTAACTCATCTGAAATGCGTGACAATGAGTTCTTCGAACTCTGTAATATGTGGTAGGTTGCGCAAAAAGCGTAAAGTGCCGCGGTTGTCATGGGCGTATGGAAGCCGAAGCTCGATGTCAAGCGTGGAAACCATCTACTCGGCCAGACGTAATTCTTTCCAGCGGCTGGTATTTTACGAAGCATGTAAGTGGGCACGCATAGCTTTAAATCTTTAGACTTTAAACTCTGTACGGCGATCTCAGAATTTATGAGGTTATTTATCGTTATCTCTGTCTTCAGATGCTGACTCGTTCTGGAGCAATGGAGCTTGATATCCAGTGGGACAACAACAGCGATCTTGATTTCAAGAAATGTATGCCAGATCTGCGACAGGTCACTCGATCTTTCAAGGAGTTACAAGAAACTGGTAGGTGTATGAACGCTACAGGCTAATCGAGTAACATTCATTGCTCGTTGTTCTACAGTAGTATTCAGTAAAATTCCGTACACACATATTCGTGTTTGCGCCCAGGGCCACTTTCTTGCAGCGAAAAGGCCTAGAGCCCTGATGCGCAGTCGGTTCTCCTTCGTTTCGTGGCAGAAGCACCTTCAAAGTGAATTTTTGTCTCGAGAGGCACGTCCCGACTGACTGCTAATTCTTGCAGGCAATGTGGCACCTTTCGCCTTCCACCGGATGGTCAATGTACAAGTAGCCGTTCATCGGCTCCCTTCTGAGGGGATGGAAGATAAGGGACCGAAAAAACTGTCTTTCTCGATAAAGTTCGTCGATCCACAGGCGTCATCCCTTATCGGACGTACTGGTCAAAGCCAAAGCCAACCTATGTGCAGTAGCGTGGACGCGACGCTACCTATGGTCAACCTTGGGAGGAAAACTGCTATGTACGGTGTCGGGTAAGCCAGGCGACAGACTAAACTGAAGTTCCTGAAATTCGCTGTGTTTCCTTATATATACCAATGTGTCACGCAGAATTGACGCGATCATGTATGTGCGTTCAGGTGGCTGCCCATCCCAAATGATCTGACATTTCCAGTAACCACCAAAAACTTTGTTATTCGGATGCAGTGCAGTGGCGTCCAGTCATGCAACATGAACAGGATAGCAGTGTGCGCACGTATCACGTGTCCAGCCACGGCAACAGTGGCTGAACAGCAGATGGCTGCTGTGCAAGACGCTATGAGCAAACCTGTTGGCAACGGCCCAGCCAGTCGCGCCGCTGGTCTTGCTTCCGGGGATAGCCCAGCTTCTCGAGTGATGCAGGCATCGACTGGGCGGTTTGGTTCCACGTTAAGCTCGCAGGTACCACTTGTTCATCCCGGGGCATCTCCGTATTCCCAGCACCATGGCGCTTTTCCACACGGATACCCCTACCTTGTCCTCGGCCACGCGGCAACTCGTGTTCCATCCGCCTTCGTATCAGCATTCTTTTGCTCCGTCGCCTCAATCGCTCTTTTCTTTTAATCTTTTTTCTAGTGCAGTAGCACTGATGGATTCCACGGAAGATTGTTTGCAGTCTGAGTTTCATCGTATGTTTCTTAAGAGGGAAATCTGAACAGAAGTTGAACGGAAGAACGAATTGACACCATGTGAGTCACAGCGATATCACCTGCTCCCTGAACATGGATGCCAAATCAGCGTAGGTTTTAGCTGAAAGCAGTGATGTTGATTAGAGCCGGGACCGCCTACGAAACAAATGCAGACTGACTGTCAGCCTCAAAAGACCCTGATCAGTACATGCGATGGTTCAAGAATGGCAATTACCTAATCGAACATCTCCTTCACTTGACTTACCTTGCAATGCATTCTCAGGGGGCTAATGCATACGAATAACTTGCCGCACTATGCCATATCAGCAAAGACAACTCCGTACCGGTTCGGATGCCGACACATCGGTAATGTATGTCTGGGCGAAGGGAATTATGGCCTCATGCATACGTTTAATACGTGTGCGTAGGTCCTCAATGTTCGCGGGTGTCAGAGGGTAGAAGCCGTATGACTAGAAAGCATCAAAAGAGTTGCGTCCAAGTCGACGTCGACAGAAATATTATCACGTACCTCTGCATACGCGACGTGGCCACCGTGGTCCACCTGCGGAGGGAAGGAGGATCGTCGATGGTATGGTGGCAAGCAGGTACGACGCCACTTACCAGAGCACGCAAATTGCGCGCGGCTACGAGTGTTTTGTTCGCGTCTGCAGCTGCTTGTGCAGCAGGTCCCGTAGATCTCGCAAAAACATCGATATTCTAAACAAGCACATAGAAATCAAGAGCCAATGGTGCAATCTCCAGGGTCCAATATCAATACCTCTTGAGTGGACTCTTTCAATGTGGGATACTCTAGTCGAGCCACTGATGCCTCTGAATAAAAAGTTAACTTCACTTCTGAAGCAAGGGGCAGAGAAGAGTTGTTAGACCTGCGGCAGCAAGTGAAGATGAAAGATCTTGTAGTGCTGTATGCTACCGGTGGATCGGAACAGTAAGTCAATTACGGAAGATGCAAAAGCGACGACAATGCTGCTTACGATTTCGGAATCGAAGCCTGCATTTCGCTCCGCAGTGGCAATCAAAACGTTGAGTGTCACAGTAGATTCTCTTTGGAATCAGCCGTGCTACGTAACACTTCAGAGCAGTTTTCTGTCATTTGCTTACTTGTCGAGCTCGTCGGAGTCTCGACGCTGAACGAGGACGAGGCGGTGTTGTAGAGAATGTGTGTTGCATCCATGAGGCTATTTTCTTACCAGTGACTCGACACCCGTCTTGAATCCAGTTGTCAAATTTTTCTCAATTGCCAGAGACTCTGATTACGACATGTTACAATCGAGTTTACTGACATGGGCTCATTCATGATTCACCTAAACTAAGTCTCGCCGCCTCAGACTGTGTGTCTCATGAATTGACCGGGGATATTGGGAAATGTTCACAAGGTTCTACCTTTTTCGCTGCATCGTCCTGTTGGAGAGTGGGTAAGATACTGGTGAGAATCAAGCCATACGACAATACCAACGTACTCTTCTTGCAGTGAGGAAAGATAAATAACTCTCGTACATGTTGTCGCACATGTTGGCGCGCCTAGGAATCGTAGATGACAAACGGAACGCATTCAACACCGGCGTCGCTTTACCTGAGGGCTCCATGACCAGCATTTGACTCGATGATGTACGGTACAACAAGGTTCTTGCAAGCAGTAGAAAACAGTGGATCCCTAACGACTAATAAAGCGCCCGACAAAAGATTGACTCTTCACATCGCCAAAGCTACCAGGGACAGAGAGTCCGACCTGTCGGGTATTTGTTGCAGTAGGCAGGAAACCCCCCACCAGAGCAGTAGTGATGAGAGTAGCCTGTGCACGGCCATAAAGACCTATGAGCTATATCACATGGAAAGAGTGGACGTACCAAGCAAACCGACAGCGACTATAACGCATGCGTTGTAATTTTCCTGATAGCGACCATGCAGCGTTTCTTCTTTGCACTTGAGGCCTGCCACGTGCTTTACCGCTATCCGCTTGCAATCCAGTTGAACTCCTCTGCTGAATGTTTTCATTTCAAAGCCACTTTCCTCTCCGTTACTTGCCTCTCCTGCGACAGCCTCATTCTGGCCGTCCGAAGCTTCATGACTTCGTGTGTCAAAAATAACGTACCTGTGTCAACACGAACATACGAGGAGGTGCAGAACGTTGCCGGATCATCGATGGTTTTGGTCCCTCTGTTGAATGACACACAGTCGGCATGCTTTGCTGCCATAAGTGTCCCTTTTTTGCAAGTTTCGAGGAGTCTGAAGAACAGATCTTTTGTTTGACTGCACGTCGGCCCTGCTTCGTAGTCTGAAAATTGAACTGCGCAGACTGCGCCTGCAACGTCTTTGTAGCAGGACTAATCCAACAAGATGCAATAGTTGAGGTAACTAGAACAAACAATTTGGTTGTCTGCTCACTTTGTCGCTAGCGCCGAATCTACGCAACGTATCCTGGCAATTACGTAAGATATGGAGCTGACGACGGGGGAATGCTGCGCCGGCTCTGCTTACCTCGCCTAGTCCCCGATAGGGTTCGCAAGACTGAGAAGAGCAGGCGAGTGTAGAAATGGTATTTCATTAAATGAACTCCAGCGTACCTCAGGTGTTTTGTATTTTGCGAACCGCTCCCCATAATTGCTGACACCACTACTGACATAACGGCACACAGCATTCTGCTCGCATGAACTTCAGATTAGGCGTGAATTTGGGGGTTAGCGCGGAAGTGCGAGGGACATACTGTGTTTCCCGTTCCAAGAGGTAGTTCCGCCGCACGGGCGACAGACACGGTGAAGAGAACCCATAGAATCGAGAGCTCTGAGAGGAGTGACATCTTGAGCAGAAATATCCAAACGGAACATTGCCTCCTGAATGTCCAAATTTCCGGTGGAAAGCATCTTACGTAGGCGTGCGGCAGCGGACTCGAGCGGTCTTACTAGCTGTACAGACACCTAAACCACACCGGGATTTCCTACCCGTTTGGATACACTTCGTCTTCTGTATTCGATTACCTTCGAGAACCACACCCTACTGTCGGCGGTGAACCGATTCAAGTGATTCTTGTGCTGCATCTGTGCGGCACTGGAGTTAAAATGCACGATTTTAACAGGGGGGGTTCGGAAATTCAAGTGGACAGATTTCGGTCGCAGGCTTTGCTCTGTGGACTGAATGTTACGAACATCATAAACGATGTGTATCGGCCTCTTGCTTCTGGCTCGATGGAGCTATAGTTCCACTTGTTCCATGCAGTACCTTACCGAAATGAGACCTGCTTCGATGCTGCAAGCTTTTCTGGCGGAATTGTCGCATGCAAAATGCGACTGGGCTGGCGCCGACATTTCAGCGCCTTATGTTCCACCCGCCTGAACTGGCAGTACTACTTCCAGTCCACTCTCGCGTTAGAACATCATATCGTTCCAAATATCTTCTTAGTGCGAAACAAACAAGTACAGAGGCTACTTTGCAATTGGCACATCCCAACCAAGCACCTCTGTAGTTCTTCTTCTTAGGCTATGCTGTGAGGGTAAGCGATGTTCTGCATGCAGACAGCTAACTACGTGTGTTTTTGATTCCGCACCTTAGGTATCGCATATTGGTAGCGGCGGGGGGAACGGAGTTTTCAGCATTTAGCGGAGCAGTATCTTTTCGGTGAAGCGTCCTGTTGGCCATCATCTTTCAAAAACTATTTTACCCCTAATTCCAGAAAAAAGTTCCGACTATTTGAGCACGTGAATGCGTCAACTGTGAAAGAGGTTGCTGTGTCAGAGATTGGGGTCGCGAGAGTTATTAAGCTGTCTCGTCTGCTGATCAGTTATGCCAGTGTCGCTGCTGTTCGACATACTCCTTACTCGGCGCTCATCGCTTGTTTGCTGCTCGCTCCGTACTGGGCGAACACAGCTTTAGTTTCGGCAAATTGAAAGCTTTTTCATACATACAGTTACACCGTCGTGAAGGCCGGGTGTGTTCGTCTTGAGGGCGCTGACAGGTGAACAGTTTGTCCCTTGTGTCGGAGTTCTTCGAGTTGCTGTCTCTTTCGTTTGCAGTCACACTTCGGTCAAATCAGTTGAACTGCTTCCGCTTTATTGGACAGCTCGCATCTGGCGATTCTCATGTGTGCTAGGCATAGCCCAAGCCAGCGAAAGGCGTATGAAAACCTGTGTGTTCGTCGACAAACCTTGCCACAGAATGGACGCCCAAACCGCATCGTTTTTCAAGCAGCTTCGAGATGAAAGCCCGCAGAACTTTCGGTGTATCGACTGCGGTAAGAAGGCGACAACCTATTTTATGATTGCGTCCTTCATCTTTATCAGCACGTCCACATCTGGTGATACAGCCTCCGTTGATAACTGTTCTACGTGAAATGTGCCCAAATACGAAGCATGTGAACAGTGCGGCGAGTACGTAACGTTCAGACTCACAATAGCGCAGCCTGTCAAGAAGCACAGCGGCATCATGTCCGTCTGAAATCTGCAGCGGTTCCCGTGGAGGACGAGGGTTTCAAGGGCACGTCTGGTTTTCTTGATCGGCGCAGAGTTTCTGTTTTGGCGAGGCATGCGTGTGTGCGTGTGTCAGGTGCACCAAACCCGCAGTGGGCGTCGGTCACGTATGGCATCTTCATCTGCTTAAATTGCTCGGGCATCCACAGGTTAGGCGCATATGAGTAATCCTCCATCGTCCTCGTTGCCACGCGCAACACGGTTTTTGCATGTGGTGTCTACATCGATACGGGTCGTCCACCTTTGCCGTATGGTGATAAGTGAAGGGAAGGCTGCAGTGCATTCCAGACGGGCACCAGGCTTGGTAACTTGATAAACTCCTGAGCCCGACCGTGCTTAATCTGAACAGCGGTTGCCGTGTCCGGAACCTGCTGCTGGACTGCTCACAGGATGGACATCTTCAGATTTGGGGGGGGGCGGTCCACTTAGTTGCCGCCGACGATGTAGAATACACAATTAATGAATCGACGTCCTCATACAGTATTCACTCTTTTTGCGATGGTGTGTCATCACCCACTTGAAGAGCGTAACTCGGTTTAGTCGGCGGGCGATTGGGGAACGTTGAAACATTTGCGTCGTGCCCCGCTCGACTGGTTTGTGGAGATTCTGTATGGGATGTATGTTGCGTGTTTCCCAACGCAGAGGTTTGGGTGTTCACATCAGTTTCGTCCGGAGTACGACAATGGATGCCTGGAATGACAAACAGAAGAAAATGATGAGTATGGGCGGCAACGCCCGCTGCAAAACTTTTTTCCAGGAGCAGGTAATCTTGACTCTCACACCAGCCAGTCCTTTAGTGTTTGATGCTCCGCCGCAACCATTTACAAGCTGAAGGGCAATTCACCAAAGAAACCGCATCCATGTGAAGGGGTGATCGCTGACATCTACAGGGTGCAGACCCGAGGAAGTTACAAGCAAGTGCTTCTCTGTGAGCACGATGCATACAAGAGCCGTTGTTTTTATGTTCTTGATTGCTCCCTACCGCATGGCTTGATCCTCGTGACTCTCTTCTCCCCTTTGCTGCTCCAGGGCATTGCAGATCTGCCGATCAAGGAGAAATACACAACGAAGGCTGCAGCCTACTACCGCCACTTGCTTAAGTCTCAAGTGGAAGGCACGCCACCACCCCCTGCCCTTCAAGAAGGAGAAGGGAAGCAACCGGAAGCCAGCTTGGTTGGACCCACCCGAACCACTAGCTTCGGAAGCCGCAGCGGCTCGGGGATCAATCCAGTTCCGCCGCCGACGTCGGCATCTTTCACGGAGAGAATGCAGCAAATGGCAAGCCGAAGTGGCTCTAACGTTGGGAAGGACTTCGGTACAGTGGCGGATAGCGGTGCTTCTCAGGCGCAAAGCGACCAGAACGGGAGGAACCTGGAGCGATCCCAGTCCAAGTGGACGGTCGGGTACATGGGCGAAGGCGGTGCTGCTGTGTTGGATAGTCTTGGTTCAGGTTTTGTCAATTTCGTAAGTGGTGCGAAGGACTACACCAACAAAGCGATTTCAACCATGCGGGGCGATAGTTTGACAGGTGTCGCTGGAGCTTCAGGAGAGGAAGAGGGAGCCCCTTCAGCTGGTCCGGGACTGTTCGAAAAGGCCAAGGACACGCTAACCACTGTAAGCGTTCCCAAGGAAAAATACCGCCACAAAATTAGTATGCTGAGAGTTTTTCGTCTACGTACAGAGTGCCTACAAGAAGGCACGGCAACATGTCGCTACAGAAAACGTCACGCGTACTGTTTCATTGCCGCGGATGCCCAGCGATTATATATTGACGATGTCGGTGCTCTGCGCAGAAACACACAGCTGTGTTACCTTTGCATTTTGCCACGTTGTGGACTCCCATGTAGTAATAACATTGGGTGTGTGAGGTGAGTAATGACATTAACGGGTGGGAGGTTGGTCTTGTCTCAAGGTACAACGATCACTGGTACTCAAGCGCCGATTCTACTTGCCCATGGCATAGAGCCGCCTGTGCATCTTGCTTTGGGAAACTGTCTGTTTTTTTCTTGAATGTTCAGGGCGGTGAATGGATAGCACAAAAGGGCAGAGACCTAGCGACAGGCGTGGCGGGTGCAACGACTGGGCCTTCCGGTGCCCCGCCGCCGCCAGAACTATCGGCTGACGGTGAGGGTGATAAAACAGATAGCACTGTCACGTATTACTATAGCACGAAAACAGTTCAGTGAATTCCAGCTTCCAGTGCAAAAGGGGCGTTCTTTTTGAGTGATTTAGCATGTGGTTTGCGTTCTGCTTGGGGTCTGTTGTCACTGCTTTCATCCGAGTGAAAAACCACCTGTGCCACCTAGAGTAACGCATTTTTGCAACCCATCTTTTTTTTGTTTCTCCCGAGAGACTATATGAGGAGGTAGGGTGAAAGGTGAGCTACCGTGCTGTCACCTGAGCAGCGCTGATCTCTGGCGTTTGTAATCATCTGTGGCATTCTGTCTTTTATTTGCGCTGCCCAGGTGTCCCTGTGGCGACGGGGAAGGACGAAAACGAGGTGAAGTCACAGCGTTCTCGTGAAAGTGGAGTGCTAGAAGGCATCAACACGGGTTTTCAGACGTTCGTGGCGGGAGCAAAAGAGTACACCGCCTCTGCTTATACTGCCGTGGCCAACCGCGCTGAAGTGGAAACAAGCGAAGGCGGATTGTTTGACCGGGCAAAGAACACATTCCAGTCGGTAAGTGGAACACAATTCCACAAGTCGAGTGCGCTGATATTCAGTCGGGGGATGGA
Source organism: Toxoplasma gondii ME49 (assembly GCF_000006565.2). Taxonomy (NCBI): domain Eukaryota; phylum Apicomplexa; class Conoidasida; order Eucoccidiorida; family Sarcocystidae; genus Toxoplasma; species Toxoplasma gondii. Next base: position 2,323,601 of record NC_031478.1, read on the forward strand.
GGCGATGGGTGTTTCTTCCCTCATTTCAAAACGACGTCTATCCACGACGCTGCTATTTTGATGTTCCCGGGTTTTCACGTTTTCTGTTTAGGTTTCTGCCAATGTCGCTGGATGGTTGCCAAGCAGTGGAAGCGAGACATCAGGCGCTTCTTCGGGAGGGCAAGAAAGTACGTTTGCTGCTGAAGACTCAGCTTGCGACCAACAGAAAAATTTAATACGGACGAGTGGAGATATGTTTTTTCCTTATGGACTTTAATAACAAGTGTAGTGCACTGAGATCTTTTACGCTCCGGTCGTGATCTACGTTTCATGACCGTGTATGGTCAGGCTAAGTTGCACAAGGGCCATTGTATCCGTGTGTTGACCGTAGATGGCCGAGTTGTGAGACTGCCACGAATTTGGTGCAACACCAGAAATGAAACTTGGTGTCTTTTCGAAAGTGTATCGCAGATGGAGAGCATTTTTAGCTGTTTTGTCAACACAGTCCAGCAAGTTATCCCGGGTGATCCATCCAAGTTCATGCGCAGCGTACGGCGATGAGAAAGTTGTGCGGCACCTGTCTAAGGCTGAGGATGAAGCAGTGTTTTCTATCAATCGCTGTTTCGGCGAGCATTGCAGGAATTTTTTGCCACCGCGTTCTGTGCTGTTCGGGTAGAGATTCAGAAGTTTTATGTTAGGCGCCGTGGCCGGAACGGTGGCTATGGCATGACCATTTTGAACAATTTGGGTTGTGCCTTGTCGACTTGTTGCCTGGCAGCCGGTCTCTTTTCGTTCAACAGCTTCAACATCTTCCAACAGAAGGGTTCAGGGGAGCTTAATCGGTCATCATCCAGCGGCCATGGGCTGCTGAGTAAAGAGGGATACGGTTCTACGGAGGAATCCTCAGATGAGCATCCTCAGTTCCCAACTTTAGAGTCGCGCGGGTCAAGAGAAGGAAACAGTGGAGCTGCTGCCTCTAGTAGCGCCACGAGTTAAGAAATGAACATGGCGTGAGCCGCACTATATCCGAAAGAGTATACCATGCGCTGTCGACTTTAAATAGCAATTCCACTCCGAGGTAGAGTTCTGAAGAATGTGGAACTTAAATCGTGGCACATGGCGGAGTGCTTGTTTGGTGGGTAGCGGGGATGTGAGACATAGCCATAAAATGGTGACTTGTTGCGTGTCTGTCTGATGATGCTTCTTGCTGGAGTAGCCCGTGGCTGCACAAGCTAGATACTTTGATGAAGGGGACGTGAGCATTCTCACAGAAGTTCTGTCGAAAGAGAGACCAGTTTCGAGCATGGCGCCGACCTGTTTTGCTCCAGGGTTTTGACAGTCGGCAGATGTCCAGTTTCACCTCGACTGTATGTACCGAAGTGGGTAGAGGAGTCTCAGTGTAGCGACCAGTTTTCGCTTGCAAGTTCTTGTGTAAGTACTTTCCTCTCACGCTGCTCGACCGTGTGCGTCTCGTCAGGAGAGTGCATTTGTGTGAAACGCTTCATCTGAACAATAGCTCGCCGGCGCGAGGATATCGTGACTGTGTAGTGTAGATCGGTTTCAATGTTTGTGTAAGTTGCATCCAGATCTGTAAGTTGCACCCAGATCAGAAGGGTGACTGAACGTTCAGTGGAAACGCTAGCGGACTATTCCCGTTCTCAGTGAAATTCTGGGGCTTGCACCTTTTCTCTATACGACGAAATAAGTCGCCCGAAAGATGTGGACAGCAGCCCCAGTTGCACCTGTGATTCACCTGGTGCGTTTCTGACGTAAGGTTTCATCAAAAGCAAATAACAGGCAAGACCGGTTGCTACCCTAAACGCATCAATATTTTGCAGATTCTTCAACCTTGAGCCCTGAACGCTGCTATAAAGGCATTAAACAACTTGTAGAAGCCTCGCTTGTACTCGCTGTGTTGTTTCGCCTACTGTTGAACAGCGACGCTCGTGATGTTCACCGTTGCTCCATACTCATGTGAAACACTACTAAGCGTCGGTGGCGGGATTATAAGTACACATCTCATAAAAGAGTTGATGATGAGTGGTTTGGAAGCGTTTCGGTGACATACGGTGGAGGAGGCAGTGAACGGCTTACCGTTGAGGTACAGGAAGAACGTCTCCAAGCTGCACATCTTTTGAGACCACCTCAACGCAAAAATTATAAACACGGATGTTCTGGTGTCGTAGGGGTATATACTTTTGCGGACGGGACTAGGCTTTGGTGATGTCTTCGAGATCGGGGTTGATTTCCACGTAGAGATGCGCTATGAACGCGACAATTTAACAAATTGACAGCGGTTAGGTGATGATGGGGACACGGGAAAATGCATGTACACCTCTTAAACAAATAGGACATATCGCGGCCACATAACGCCACGCCAGTGGTACTGTTTTTTCCACTCTTCCCGAACCAACGCGTCTTAGCAATCAAATAGGAAAGGTACGGCCCCGCGGGTGGGGACCCACAGTCGTTGCTTTAACAAATCTGCCGCTGCGGAAAGTTATCACCAAAACTGAAAACGGTCTCACTTTTCAGACGCTGTGGACGGTACGTGCTACACCATTTCCAAAATTTCTGCAAGATGAAAAAAAACGGTAATTAGCATACTGGTGCGACGGCACAGATCCCTCCGTCCAGGTTTTGCAGATACAGACGTAACGGACAACGTGCTTTGGGCACCGCCGGTTGAGTGCGTGAGCTTTGACATTCACTCTCTAGGGAGACCCACGATAAAAGGAAATTACTGTTATCTCAAGGGGGGGACATCGTTTTCGTCCATCTGGGTATCTTTGTCTTGGGCATCGCCCGTGTCCGTGCGGCAAACCAGTTTTCCTCGCCAGGTCTTGATTTTGTCACCCGCAGCAAACCGGTAACGTCGATTTCCTGCAAATTGGAACACAGAGGACAGGAGCATGCTTGAAAACACCATCCAGGTACGATATAAATAGACAACAGTGATGTTCGGACCAAAATCGTCTGGCTATGATGACTGTGGACCACATTCGGAACGCCTGACATCGCCCGAAGTCGCGCTCCGCAGAATATTGTTACACTTACCTTTGCATCGCTCCAGTCCTGCTGAAAATCGAACCGGATTCCCATAATGGATTCCTGTGGCCAAAAGGACACGCATGAGGAAGCGTGCCTTGTAGATTTTCTGACTCACATCCCAGTAAGTGATATAAGCAGTGCGTATTTCCAAGTATTCTTTGATGCGGACATTTTCAATCACATCTTGCGAAGCACAAACTGAGCCACAGTGATGCTCGTCTCTCTAGAACTCACATGTGCCACGGAGACTGTTCCGGGCAGTGCCTGAGTGCCTGTACTATGTCATAGTGTATGTGGGTTCAACCAGTGAAGTCACAGTTATACAGCAGCCTGTCGAGAATCCATCAGACCCCCATTTGAAGCATTTTCAAAGAACTGTTCTCAAAAACGCGGAAGTACTTACCTCCAGTTTCTGAACTTCACGAAGGCCGCCTTCACTCGTTTTCTGTGCGACGCACGCACCCAAGCACAAAGCAAGGAGATAAACAATGTAGTGCCACCACAGGGCTACCCACACATGGTTAAGTGAGGAAATTGATACAAACCCCACGCAGGTAAGCATATTTGTGTAGTTTCGAACAAGCTGTCTCTCAGTGAGCTTTATGCAAAATCCTCTGAAATCTCTCAGCCTTCTTTCTCCTACGAAAGGTGGTTTTTCCGAAATAATATAGGGTCCACTCCGTCACAACGCCACCCCGATGACTCAGCAAAAGGATCACCTAAATGATTTTTAGAAGACAACTGTCACCATTACGCAGTTGGAGCATAAGCCACCGCATGAGAAACACAAGGCCGGTATCCAAAATGAGGGCTGGGGGTTGCATTCGGATAAACGGATTAGCCGAATATTACTGACGAAGTAAATCTGACATTATTTCTCACGTGATAGCACGAAACAGAGACTGGATCGGGCTTTCCAGCCCCTAGCTTGTCTTGAAGGCAGAATGTTCGAGACAAAAACTGTGACTGGCACTCTAGCAGCCACAGACCACAGTCTGTTAATCCTTCCTCAAGACAATCGGTAGATAACAGGCCTTTGCCACGCTGAACGTTTGAAAACGACGTGCAGACTCCTTCAGCCACCGACCCTATCTCTAATCAGTACTAATGGGCGCTTACCTCAAGAGCTTGCCTCTCCGCTTCGATCCGCTGCGTGTCCTGGAGAACCCTCTGTTTCTCTGACCACGCCTCCTGGGCATATACAAGCAAGAGCAGCACCTGAAATCAGATTTCGACCCCTCCTACGGCACGTCGAACACCAGTGTGGTTACTTAGGCCATCTGGCTGTTGTTGTGTCTTATCCTGGGAAGACACTGCGAGTTCTTTTGCGTAAGCTGTTCGGTCTCACTAAAACACTAAAACACGTTGCCAAATGCTGTCAAGCAGGCCTGAGCTGCTCTTGTCAAACCATTTAGCATCTGCCGTACCGAGTTAGTCATCCTGTGTCAGCTGCACACGATGGTATGTCGCTAACTACCAGTACCGGCAGCCTCATATCTTCCTGTAAAACAATAGCTTTCGACAGCAAGGAATTTTGAAATCGAGAACTCACCAGGTACCTAATATACTTCCTCTCAGCTTCCTCTTGCTGTAAAGGAAAAACAGGAGGCATCAGCAAATATCATCACGGAGCACATGTAGTGGATATAATTGCCCCTCCACGGGTAATTCCTCCCATCTGTCCTTGTGACTCTGTTCTGACTGGGATTACCCGCTACCGGATTATGCGGTCGACTTTTCGGGCGTTTTGCTCCCCCGTCGAGACTCAGAATGACTCCAAATAAGTCAGAACTCGTACATTACAACCGCTATTGAACACGGTTTGCGTCCTTGACCATCAAGACACTTCATCGTGCTGTGTACGTTGTAAGATTGAGTCGCGGTGGTCTTGTCGACTAAAAAACACTGTCAGGTATATAAAAAGCTAGAGCCTCTCCCTCCCAAAAGAGGCTCACCGTTTTGCACAAATTTTTCATTAATTCGCGAACATCCTTCTTTAGGGCTTCACGCTTTTTCTGCCTGAAATAAGGACAGAGAGTGAACATGCTCAGCTAAAGTGAGCCACGAGAAAGACAGTGACTCTCCTGCGTTGTCACTCCGAAGCCAATCAAGAACGAAGTCACTGCGACTCGCTAAACCATGTATAACAATCAATGGTCCCGAAGGCAGTGCCACAGCAACAACCGTGACACCACTGCTGAAGACAAGCGCTACTCTTTCGAACAGGCACACATTTAATGAACATTGGAATCTGTCTAGAGGCTACAGAGTCTGTTTGAATGTTGTCAAAGCCTACTGCGAGTCTCTCCTTCGTCGGGCCATAACAAGAGCTCTCTCTGCGTCTTCCTTTTCCCGCTGCTCTGCAAACAATATGGTCATAACTCTAAAAGTTTCATAAGCAGTCTTGTGAATCTGCCATTTAGCACATGCTTTCTGGTTTTCTGTGGCAGATCTGGCGCGAAAATGTCATTCAGCACTCTCACCGTTGCAACTCAAAAATCCAATTCCCCAGAAGTATACACCGGGGAGCGCTGCTTACATGAAGAATATCTGAAACAACTGAAGCTCGCGTAGCAGTCTGCAAATAGATGAGATGTCAAGGGACTTCGGGTGGACCGTTTCGGTGGTAACCGTACCTTGTTTGTATGCAGCCTCCAAGTTTTCATACTCCTGGCGGGCAGCTTCAACTTGCTCACACAAAAAGCGAAACTCGTTCGACTCTGCTTCAAACTGTTGTCTACACATAGCCATCACCCAGGGAAGCGCACGGCACGACCGGGATGAAAGAGAGACGGCAACACTGTTGCACATAGGCATTGCACGGCAGTTCCGCGCACTGTCATGAGAACCTTTGTCGACCCTCACCAATGACCGCTCCTCTTTGTGCAGTCATCTGGGCACGAGGATCAGAAAGAATTCAAAAACAAAGGATACTGCGCTCCGATTATTCATCCCAGTGATGACGACGAAACAGGTCGCAACAAAACGGTAGTCACAATGTCGACAAGCTTGACAAGCTGGCCTTGCTTGGCTCAAGTACAGCAACTCTCAGAACACAAAGGGGTACATCCCTAAAGGTAGAGGTAACATCTATACTGCCCCGTGGTGCGCGAAACGACAGAAGCCCCAAAAGTCAACCAGAACCCACCACTCGCCCACACGCCCCCTAGCTTGTCCACGCACGCAGTTCAGTTCCGGTTCTTGTGAAGATTCATCTTGTGCGCACTGCGAAAACACTGAACTTTCTGAAAGCACAGTAGGGCTCACACAGCCATCGGTCGGCAAACGACAAGAACCAAGCACGGGTACCGCTGCATGGAATACAGTCGATCGGGATCCAACGCGGCGTTTCTTACTCGAGCTTGTTGACCTCCGCCTCCAGTGCAAGAGCGAAATTGCCGTAGCGAACAACTTCCTGTTTGTACTTGTGATTTCGTCCAGTCCACTCCTTTGCGTCATAACTGATATGCCCTTGTCGCTGGAGTTCACGCGTCGGGGGTGCGTCGATGTTGTTCGACCGAAGAACTTGGGATGACGGCTGGTCTTCGGAGGGAACATCCACATCGCATAGAGATGGTCTCCCGCTAGAGGCGCGCGTGCAATGATCCCCGGAATCCCGCTTCTGCATCGTTCCGATCCGCAGAGGGAAGAAGCGACTCTGGTTTGTTGACCAGCTCAAGTCTGTATCACCGGCACCGCTCTCTTCAGTTGTGAACGGATAGTGAGGATATGTGAAGAGTCGTTCAAGTGCAGGCGGGCGCACTCAACGCTCGTTCTGGCAAAGCGTTCCTACCTCCCTATGTACCGGCACAACGCCTAATGGCGCTTTTTGTCCTATACGACGTGCCACTGGTCCTCTGGGGGGCCGACATCGATGTACTGCGGCAAGAATGCGCGTGATTGTAGGAATGCTGGCCACGCCTGCAGGTGCTAGTCGGATCGCATTTAACTGAAGTGTTCAGGATGATGCTCAGGAAATCGTCAACGTCTCATCCCACGTGATGCACCACTCTCTTCGATGGTCCGCTAGAGAAGAAGTTCGCTTGTTTGAGAGCATGCCTAGTGATCCTTCGAAAACCTTGACGAAGACGCTGCATTAGGGTGTAACCGTGAAAACATATTCTTGACACGAGGTTGATGGAACAAACGTTGTGCAAACCACGGGAAAACGGTGCCTATTGGGACATCGTAACCTGATGCCAGTCAGCTGGTCACCAGTTGGACGTGGCACAGCCAACTGGACGAGCGGAGCAGCTGCGCCCGTCGGTTTCCTCGATGGAAGCGCCAGCTTTGACCCAGTTCCTGCGTCTTGCTCTAGAGGTTGCTTTCCTCAAGTCCCGGAAAACGCACCTCAATCGAACATTTTTGCCCTGACGCGAAAAACCGATAACAAAACTGTGGTGTCCCTGTCGAGTAGACGGATGCACAGCAAAGAGGAGCTAGCCAAGCACCACAAATGTGAATCGGCGCGTGGGGCCCGCTCGGCGCTGTTACCTGGTTACGCTGTGCCTCCTGAAGGTCCCTGTCACGTTATTTTCTGCTGGATTCTCACTCTATACTTCAGCATGCGGTGTTCGGTAAGTAAAGGTTTCAAATATGTCCGGGAAACCGGCACTGAGGTCACAAACCTTTCGCCAGGTGCGCTCGAGGGACGACCATCCGACCGCGCGCCAGGCAAAACGCGGAGCGGAAGTCGGACGCCCTTTTTTGTCGTCGTTCGTAAGGTACCGCACCACTATTCGAATAAATACTGACGAATCGAATTTATAGATAGCATTGCTTTAATCGTGCCTACTTGTCTCAACTATTAACACTGCGAACCTGTCCTCGGAATCTTTTCAGGCTGACAGTCGACTGTGCTTCGTCCCGCGTCATGGGTATGCCATCACTCTTGTATAGTACTTATTTCTAGAGCCCAAAGTCCTCAGGAGACCGAAAAACACGTCACCAGCACGGCATGTACGGGGACTGCTGACTGCTCGTTGCACTACAGACATGAGCAGACAGGTCTCAAGTGATGATAGCGTCGAGCTTTGACGAACAGTTACCACACCTGATGGCCGCACACACAATACCGGAAGAGTTCTCCTCAACATCTGTCGAGCTGTTACAAAACAATCCTAGGACGCATGCGTCACACGCGATCCGTGTGTAAAACCGGCACACTAACCATATGATCTTTGTGTGGAATCAACAAACTAACCAATAGAGAACTGTTTTCCGTGCATCAAGCCAAATGCACCGCTTCGAAGAAAACACAGTTCGAGGACAATAGTGTCACGCCTTCGCTAATCGTGCATCGCAAATGATTTTTCAACGCTTGCGCAGTCCACAGCTCACACGTACGAGACCATTCCTAAGCACCATAACGGCTGCAATACAGCCGCCACTGGTATTCGGGCGTCGATCAAGTTGGTACTTGTGCCTTGCCGCATCACAGCTGATCCGACGATTTGCCGTGATCCAAGGAATCAGAGCCCACGATTCGACAAAAATCACGAAGACTCATCACTGCTTCTAAGGTAGCCACCGATGCTGTCACACTGTCACTGTATTCAGCTCCCCTGCGACAACGGCAATCAACAGGATGATCTCGACCTCTCGAAGAAACGGCACTGTAAATTTACTCGACTGCCTCGCGGCTTCGGATATTAGCCATGTTCATGGCGTTGCTACTAGAAAATTTACCTTAGGACCCAACTCATACATGTCCCGCGACCACTGTTTTTGTGACAGAGCCCTGTATAGAACAGCACCCAATGGCCAGCCGATTTGTCCCTGCACCTTACCCTCGGCGTCGTCTATCTCATTGGTGAAAATTATCGCACTAGGCACATGAAATCCTGACTGCAAATGCTTTAACAACCCTACCGACATCGCCAGTTCTTGGCAAAACGTTATGGTGAACGGTGTTACCAGAACCTCCTGATCGCGTAAGTCAAACACAAGCCCCTTCCCCGGGATGTTTTTGACTGGCAATTTGCAAAATCTCCCTGCAGCCTCTTCAAGTAAATCTGTCTCTCCGCGAAAGTCTCCCAGGAATCCAATCCTCTGAAGCGTACGAATGCCGTCCAGAATGGCGACCCCTGCAATGAACACGGGTGCATCTGTCGAAACGAGCCTGAAAACCTGACCTAATGTGTCGAATCCTGTCGAGGATGCCTCTAAATTTGCTGGAAGTGGGATGGGAGGGTTTAAAAGAATCATGTCGACTTGATCGAAGCACGTTTTGAAATCCCCCGTTCCCACAATTTGCGTACAGCCTTCGACGGCTATCCGGTCTTCCAAGGTCGAAAAAGGATTCATGCCAATGGCTGCACACCCGAATATGTTCAAAAGCCTCAACGATACTGCGGGATTGGCAGAGGAGCAGTAAGTCGCCGCTGGAATAAGGCGATTCCTTCGCAGCTGAGTATCGACATGAACATTCCCATCAGAGGAGAACGTCGGCGGCCCCGCAGAGCACGTCTGTTCGTAGCCCTGCGGCATGCAAGGATTGTGGCATATCCCGTTTTTCAGGAATTTCTGTTGCCGACAGATACCTTTGAGCAGAAGTCCTGCTGAACTGGTGGTGCCAAGCTGCATAAATGATACTGACACGAGCTTCCTTCCGAGAGGCAATTGCTCCAAACGACCTCCATTTCCCTTCAGACTGGCAGTTTTCACGAACGATGGAAGGACCTGCGACTTGTCTATCGGCAAAATAACCTGCAGAGATGCCCCCCCCACCTCCACAAGGCCGGCCAGTCCTTGCATTTGACGATTCACATCAGGCCTTAGAAAAAACGATAAGCGCTTGGCCAGGAAATTCAAAGTCAAAAAGGCGAACACTCCCTCTTCTTCGCCGGTGATTGGTCTCGCCAGCTCCGGATTCGTGAAAAACACGTAGCCATCCACGCTAAACGGCTGGTTTAGTGCAGAACGAAGAAGCAAAAATAGTCCGTCAACATACCAGTCGCGGAAATCCCGAATTCCTGCAGTACTGTGGACGAAAACTGGAACTCCCAGTTGCTTCGCACTTCGGGCCTCAAGTTCCGAAAGGTGCGTGTTCAAGAAGTCGGCGACGTCACTCTTCAATTTCGTAACAAGCTGAGCGGTTCTCATCTGGAGTTCTGGCACGTACTTTGTCATTGTTACAGACGCATCTGGCTTCGCCTCCCAGCCAGCTGCATGTGCGTCCAACCACGTTTCCAATAACTGCCTGAATCCCATTACCCTGCGTCCGTTACCGAGAAATCGGAGCTTCTGTGGTAATACTACGCGCCCTTTACCAGGGCAGGACTCAGTAGTGATTGCGAAGACTTCTGTGCGAGTTCCTGTACTGCCCCCATCCACGACTACAACAGCTTGATCGGCAAGCGTACACAAACTCTCGCTTTTCCTCAAATCCCTCAATATATTCATGCCTCCTACTGATTGTGCTGCTGCTTCTGTCGTATTCGATAGCGGAAAGAAGGGTCCTGGTTTGTGTTCTGCTGCCGTCAAACTAACCACTGGTTCTGCTTGCGATACGTACGGAAATGTTAGCCGCGCCGTGGCAGTTAAAGTACCTGCAGCCAGTGCGGCGTGGAAAAGAGCCGGCACCGGCATCCCCATGATGGCGTATCATTCACGACATGTAGTGTGATTGCTTGGACGGAGTTACACACGTGTGTTAGCACGGATAAGGCAAGAATAAAACGGCGGAATGGAACGCACGGATTTTCATCCTCGCACATACGCGTGGTTCAGTCATACACAGGGTGGTGAACGCCTTGCATGCAACGGGAGGTGGCACACCGGTTTCTCTGAAGATTTGCCGGGGAACCAAGTATTTGAAGTAGCAATCTGAAGTAGCAGAATGGGTATTAGATGGACAGGCAGACAAGGGATCTGAAATTTTGTGCTGCACAGCCGGTGCTTAACCGACACATCGATTTACAGCTTGGTCATCAAATATGGGAGTGCACGTGTGACTCTACGGGAACAAGGTATCCTACGTCGCGTGTTCCTCACTGGCTGGCGATAACACATGCAAACACCACCAGATGTAGAGTGCGCTGCACGCACACACGCACCGTCATACTGAGAGGCCGAGTTCGCCACAGGTAGCAGAAACAACTTCTTTCAGTCTAGCCAAACCAGGAAGAACTACACAGAGCACAGCAGACTTGTCTCTGCTACACACCCTCTCAAACCATACTTAGTTGTAGAGGACTCTGTCGCCTATAATCCCCTTACGGTAACCGCGGCCGTGTCCAGTAAGGGCCACTGAAACTTTCCACGCCGCACAACTTGTGGTTGGAGAGAGTGTCACGTCAGTGTAAAAGCAAAATTGGAGACAACGCGGCAATGTGACTGTATCTCCACTACAACGCATGAAAAGTAATCCCACTGGGGTGAGTCTAGCATATACTCCTGGTGCCACTGGGTGGTAACTGATAAGCTCAATCGAGGGAGCCATTTTCTTGAAACACAGAAGAGAGAAGGCGCATGATGGGCTTGTAAACCAGACGTCGATACGGGTCTAGAATCACTATCAAGCCAGTGCCAGGAGAGCCGCGACTACCTCCTACGAACTCCTGTCGCGGCACAAGGCTGATAAAAGACCATCTCGAAGACAAGAGATACTACTGCTACCGAGTGCCTACTGCTTGGGGATGCGCGGATTGGGTGGTCGAAAGTCGAAAGTGTCCTTTGATAGCACGTCCTGGGCGTTCAGGCGGGTGACTTCCCGACAACTTGTGTCCAGACTGTGCAACACTCCAACACCGATACCAAAGTCCCGGACGCATGATCGGAGAAGCACCACGGACTGCAAGTAGCGTTTGAGGACCAGACGAAAGGGCAACACCAGCCTCAAGTGACATGCATCTGCATCCGAATTCTTCTCGACCGGCACTATTTGAAGGTGTAAGGGAAACACGGTCGACTTTGTAAACTTGGTATGGCCTTTGGAAATAGTGGAAACCACCTAAACAGTGTACACTACATTTTGAATCAACGTACACACAGGTTTTGATGACAGGTAACAATTAGTGGTCCAAAAAAGAGTCGAGAAGCTGTCCACGTCCACATCGGCATGCCGGTGTCAACACTGTAGCACGAGTGTTTTTAGGATTCACGTCGCCACATACGACACACGGAACCAGGAATAGCGCCATGCCCCCTGCCGCCGTTTTCGATCGCACATGGTAGAGCAGAGGGCGGAGGCAAAGTCTGCAAGTATCACGTGTATGGTTTCCGATTTCCAATAAGACACGTGCCACCGTTTTTTGTGATGTCTCGAACTTTTTGGTCAACACGCTCAGTGGAGAAAGTGCGAGAGGTTTTCCCCGGTTTTACGAGCGTTGGAACCGGCGACAAACAGACCAAGCAGGACATTTTGGAAAACCTCGAGTCATTCATTTTTATCTACAGCCGGGAGAATCGACTGCAATGGGATCTCTTTCTGTGAATCCTTCGGCCACTGTCTAGTCCACTGGGGTTTAGGGGCACTACAGGACGACCGGAATCGCTGTTTGCACTTCTGACATAAAATTACCTGTCAAACATCGAGATCGATAGTCGATAGACACCGTGTCAGTTGCGTGTCGCTCGGATTCACTCGCGATTCACTGATGATCTGCCACTCTCTGGGACGCACTGCCGTAGCGTAGTCGTCTAAGCTCGAAACATTCTGGAAACAAGATATTCTGCTTGCGCATCATCACTTTGGGAGCAGTTGAGATCTGGCAGCAAGGATGAATTCGCAAGTGCCATCCCTTCCTTGTGTCAATTCGGTCCCGCGCGGCACAACACTGTCAACAAATGGGGGGCGTACACTCCTATTTAGAGGCACTTTCGCGCACCAAGCAGTCTAAACGTAGCGTCGCGCAAATATAGAAAAAAAAGTACCGGCAGGCTCACAGCTTTTCTCGTGAGGGGCCTTGAAAGCGTGCCAGATTTCTTACACTAGTACCAGAATTGCATGCGTTCTGAATGTGTGTGTATTAGGTAATCGATCGGGCGGGCCTCCGAAAACGACACAGACAAGCCAACAACCGCGATGCCGTTTCTGATGGTGGTACTAGCAGGATAGTGTGCTGCACTTTTGGAAGAGGGAACTCAGGCGATCCCATGTGAGTTTATCTGAAAAGTCTTGTGCTATCACCAGGAACACACTTTCTTGCGATACCTTCGCTTTGTCTTCTACTCGCTATTAGTTTTCAAACCCGGGATGCTCTAGGCTTCTGAATGCCAAGCACTATTGTTCGCCTCAGCGATACAATGGAAAGTCGAGCATCGTGGCAGCCTCGAGGGACGGAGAACGTTGGCCGCGCCAGACGTCCGTGCGCAGCACGATGCAGAAGCGGCTCGTGCAATGCCTTCGCAGAGTCTAGGACACAGAAATTGGCGCCTCTTGTTTCCCTCTCGGTCGAACCTTCCTCTCTCTACTTCCACGATGTTGCCATAGGGAGGACGTATGTGAAATCAGTGAAGGTGCTCAACCACTTGCGTCATGCAGTCTCAGTAGAAGTTACTTGCACATTGCCAGCGCTGTTTCGCTGTCGACCACAATCATTCCGCATCGCTGCCCACGGATTTCAACGAATAGAGATTTTGCTTACTGTTCAAGACGCTTCCAGTGCGGAATTTTCGTCAGCTCGTGGCCTTCGGGAGACGACAGCGTATAATGCACAAGAATGCTGCAGCGGTGTTTTCACGTTAAGGGGGGCTTTTGGAGTTCAGAGATTCGCAGCATACTTCACTCTCTGTAGCGAGTTTGCCCAGAAGGCTTCGGACGTATACGATGTGAGTTCTCTCTCCTCGAACAGGAGCAGTGAGCAGCGTGCACAAAGTCCGGGATCGATTTCATCGTGCAGCCGCCGATTTGATGCGCAAACTGCGCTTGTGACGAACCGATGCTCTAACAAGTTTTCTGGGGCCTTGACCCAAGCAGAGAGCTGTGCTCTGCCTGAGCGGAGATCTTTGGTCGAAGCACCTCCACCGAAGCCGTTCTTGCCAATATGCACGCGCGGCAGTGTTTATCTACATGGGTTGCCTCCCATGCGAGATGGAAGAGCGAGGCGTTTGAAAATGAACTCCACCACTAACGCACTGAATAGATGTCACAGTGTGAGTCCACAGAGACTGCTCTGCAATAGAGTACGACTGCGCGCCTGCGGAGATTGTGGTCCTAGCGGTATGCAAGAAGCCGAATGGAATATGGCTCAGGAAAGGCCGACGGGCATGGCTGCTAAAATTTTAGCAGATGTGAGATCAGAGTTAGAAGAAGCCGTGAAACAAGCAGAAAAAGCGGAGCGAAGAGAGCAAAAACTCCGAGCTGCGCTGGACGGCGCAGATTGCCAACAAGGGCAAGTCAGAGGCGTTCGTCACGAATATAGTCCTTTGCTGACGCCAGCGCCTCAGGAGGCAGAATTGAAGGCGCTGGTAGAGCAGCTAGAGATAGAGAATCGTTCCTTGTCTCGGATCATTCAAGAAATGCGCACTACTGTTGCGAGAAAATGCCAACAGATAGGGCAGCTAACGGACGAGATATCGAGACAGAGTCAGGAGCTCCAGAAAATACAGCTGGAGAATTTTACTCTGCGGCAGAGAGCACAGCGTTCACTACAAGAGCTGTGTGAGGCAGGAGGCTGCCGATCAACAGCAGCGTCCCTACGGTGTGCGACGCTCAGGCGCCCGCCAGACGCCAACGATAACGAAATCATGGGAGCATCGACTGCGCGGCTCGCAGAGGAGAACCGTTGTCTTAGGATGATGGCTCACGAGAAGGCACAGCTCGTTCAACGAGAGGCGGAGCTGAGTTCACTGAGGAATGTCGGATCGACAAATGATACATTCAGTGTTTCTGACAGGCAAGTGATCTCGAAGCTGAACAGCCGGCTTAAGGAGACGCTGCTCAAACTTCAACAGGCAGAACAGAAAGCCGACGACATTCAGGCGCAGTACGAATCAAAAATATATGCAATAGAACAGTCTGGAAGGCGCTTACCATTGCATGTAGATGCAGAGGCTCAAACAGCCGCATCGCTTTCGTCATTGTACCCGTTCAGGCAATTCGGCGAGCTGCAGCGCCAAGCTGCTTCCGCGCTATCTCAGGACGTTCACCAGAGATTCGCAAAGCTGGAGCAGGAGAAGAGCGATAAAACAGTCGAGTTTACTCGCCTCCTAGATGCGAAAAACGCTCATATCGGGCAGCTCTCGGCAGATATGGCTGGAGCCATTGAGCAGCACGCGACGGAGAGAAGGAATCTCCTTGGCAGGCTTGCTGCCCTGGAAATGCAGCTCCGCACGCAAACAGAAAAGCTCGACAATATGACCGTTAGCCTTGCAGGGTCGAATGCCGCTAAAGAGGAAGCTTTGAAAATCCGGGATCAGGACATGGAACGGCATGAGCGGTTCCGACTGAGCATCCAGCACAAAGTGAGAGGTCTGGAACAGCAGTTGCAAGTGAAGTCGGAGCAGCTGAAAGAAACCATACAGTCACTGGATGTGTTGCAACGTTTCGTCCGAGCAGCTTCGCTTGATCTTCCTCATTCAGCCGCATCCACGCAAGCCTCCCCAGCCAAAACCGGCATGGCTACTCCTGTTCTGAAGATACCTGAAGAGTTCAATGTCGTCTCTGCACCGCCTAATCACATGAAACCTTCAAGTGTTTCGGATGTATCGTGTCGAACCAACATAAGTCAGGGGTACGAAACGAGGCAGCGGGCATCTGAGCATGATTCACGAGCAGACGATATCGGTTGTTTGAGCGAAGGGCACCCAGAGATACTCCCTCTGAGTGAACGCGTATGTAGCCTCACAGCGGCTTTCCTCATGCAGTCCCACGCTCTCGGCCTTGCAGAAGCTAGGGCGTATGACCTCCAGAAAGAATGCCGCGAACTTCAGGCTCGAGTTTACCAGTCTATCGCGAGGAACGAAACAGAGGAGTCAAGAAGCCACCAGTTGGTGAACGAAACGTTTATGCGCGACAGAGTGCGTGTTCTGGAAAGGACCGCCGAGCAGCTCAGGAATGAAAACCATCTTTCTTTGCAGAAAATCAAACAACTAGAGCTAGGAGAAGCCAGACTTCAGGACGAGTGCAAACTCCTTCGTGAGGAGCGGCAAACGTGGAAACGCCGCCTGGACGCTGTTCATCAGGATCACATCGACCGAGCTGAACGCGAGCGAAAAGAGCACGAGCACCTTTTAGAGACACTCAAGCATTCCTTTGAACGACTTCATTTTTCTCCACCTTACGACGATGATATAGCACAGCAATGGCGCATAGGCGGTTCAAGTGACTATGAGCAGCTCCCAATGCCTGCGTTTGACACAGCTTCAGGCAAGCGTGGGCATGACGAGCAGAGCACACGGGCCAACTTGTCTGGCAGCTGTCACAGGCTGATTGCCGCCATTCAAGAGCTCACGAATGTCATTACAGTCGTCACAAACAAAATATCGATGGTGAATGCGAGCGGCGCCGTCCTCGACAAGGCGGCCTGCAGCCACTCTTCTCGGAACGTCGCGTTTTCCTTTAGCAGCGATTTGAGGCTGGACCTTCCCAACCCGGTAGCTCACGTGGAAGTGGCATCCTCTCCAAACGACGCTGCCGACGGCTCTCCGCTGGGTCGTACCAAGGTGCGCACGTGCGCTGGATCGTGCGCAGAGAGTTTTACTGAAGACAGCAGAGAACCGAAAGGCGTCGATACGGAGGTGCTCGCAGGACCTCTGATTCAACAGCTGTGCGAATTGTTCCTCGCTGTGGGCAGACGATTCGTGACTGCAGAACGAAGGGCTTCTTTCTCGCAGTTGCTTGGCTCGTTGTGCTACAAACAATGGCAACTCCAAAATGCGCGGGAGGCTGCTAGTATACGCGACCGCAACGTGCTGCGACAGCAGGTCCAAGCCCTGCAGATGCAAGTGAGTCCTGTACAACCGTTCCAAGAGATCGCCTTCTGTGGATCTACTAATTGTCGTCCGTGCAATAGTTCCATTTCTCGCCGAGGGGTCAATATGCGGCGCGTACTTCGTCCAGGTTCGCGCAGACGAGGCGTCCCAAGATCGCATGGTCGCACGGCTCTGTGGCCTCTACCAGCAGCGGTGCCGCGATCTGGAAGACCAGCGAGAAGCTGCCGTGCGAGATCTCCGGTTCCACGAGGCCAAATGCTCCCAGCTGACGCTACAGCTGGAGAAGGGCAAAGAACACATGGCTGCGCTGCAGCGCCGCCTTTCCTTCCTGCAAGCGTCTGCAAAGGAACGCGAGCTTCTAGCTGAGGCAACGGCCGAGGAAAAGGCGATGTCACGATTGCAGAGCTACAAAAAGGAGATCATTGAGAGCCTACTCTCTCAGGCTGGCATAGCCACATCCGGAGCTGATGGCGTCTACCCGACTGGACACTCCTATCCAGGAAAAGGTCTCTCTGACCAGCTCGCCCAAGAGCGAAGAGATCGTGCGGCCCTTCACCTGGCTCTGAAGGAAGCTCAGCGGCGGCATGCTTTGTCCGAGAATCGTCTCGAACAAGCGAAGAAGCAAGTGACTGTCGTGGCTGAGCTTCTGCGCCATGTCTCCAAGGAGCACGCCGTTATCGTAGGTAGGTGTTCGCCGCCAATCCGTGTCAGGCCTCTCCTCTCTGAATCACGCCACAAGTTGCGATAGTCACTGTTAGCTTATCTCCTCCCTTGTCTTCTCGAGAAAAGTCTACACTCTTCGACGTTCCAACTTATTGTGTAACACGCTTGTTCAGCCGCTCTGCACGAACTCTGGGGGCCGTTCCTCAGCAGGGCACTTAACCTGCGCATTACAGTCTGGATGCAGAACAGTTTTCTCAGCAGCGCAACGCTGACCAACACGTAGGTGCCGCTAGTCCATCGGGTCGCGAGGAGATTGGTTGTTCACAGACGGCGAGCTTGTCGAGTCGCCAGCGGAAGGATACCGAGGAGCTTCCCTTTCTGCTGATGAGCCAAAGGTCTTTTGGGGACTTCGGCCGCCGTCGGTGCCGGAACAGGCAGCCACTGACATTCTTGGTGTTGCGCCCGTTGCACAGTTAAGGAGCGAGATTGCCACCTTACGCGAGGTTGTTCATCAGCGTGAAATGGACAACGAGCGACAGGAAGTCGCATTGTCACATTCTCGGCTCGAAGCAAATATGCTTCGACAACGCAACGAAGCTTTGAACGACGAGATTCGGGCCAGCCTCACGCAGCTGGACGAAGCCAGACACTCTCTGGAAGAGTCTGCTATCCTGCGGCAGAGACTAGAAGATGTTGAGGTGGGCAAATTTAGAGTGAAAAGATTGACCTAATCAGTTGTAGATACTCTGAATTCGTCCATCCCTCTGGCTACATGCGGCATTCTCATGTTTGGGGCTTAGGTAAACAGCCTGACTTTTGAGGCTGCCGGAGATACTTAACTGGCGTAAAGGGGCACGCCTCAACGTATTACCCTGGTGCCGTGAATACTTTGACCGCATGTGGGGGCTGGCTTTGTACTGAATCGAAGTCTCTTTAAACGGGCTCACTGAGAGTGGGCTGTCTCTCTTGGAAAACGGCATGAAATTACGAATTCCACGGAGTGTGTATTTTTGTCCGGTTCCGTCGGAACGCGTGGCTGTTAAGCGTACATCGTACGTGGTCTGCGGCACCTGCCTCGCATTACTTTTTCCAGCTTTGGGCGAATCGCATGAACGAAACACACCAAGCAGAGATAAACACCTTGAAGCAGGCACAGGAGTTTCATCTGCAGCGAGCCGTCGCCGAAAACACGGAAAAAACGAAGGAACAGCTTCGAGAGGCAGCAGAAGCTAATCGGCAATTGAAGGAACAGAACCTCGGGTTACAGGGCGAGATTAAAATGTTAAACTTCAAGGTGCAACGCTTCAGGGAGTCAACCATGCGACACCTGTCCTTACAAACACACTTTAAGTCGACCATCGAAGAGTGGCTGAGAGGCGTCGACTTCGGTTCCGACGGATCGAATGACACACGAACTTCACATCCGCAGCCTCCTCGGCGCGGGGCTCCGAATGTGGTAAGAGATTCATATCGCGTTGTTGTTCGAGCACATCTCTCAAAAAGGAACCCTACGCAGCAGGTTTCTGCGCGCGCCTTTAAAGGTTCGGTAGCGGCAGTGGATCACGTAGCCTATGCCGGGAATATTTCTCGTGGACAAGCCGAAATCTCGCAGCTCCCTGGTGTCTAGCATACCCATGTGCTGCTTTGGTACAGGCTTCAAAAGAAATATCCGGGAAGCAGAAGAGAGGTGTAAACCCAATGGTTGGCTCTCGGCGTCAGGCACCAAGTGACCCCGTTCCATATCAGGTCATGAGGCCGGGCTACGTGCCGCTCGACGCCGTCCGCTCCGTTCTCGAGACGCTTATTCAAGTACGTTATCCTGACTGTGTTTCTTCCACAGTGCACAGGTATAGTGCTCTATTTCCTCAAATATGCAGCCTTCTTTCGCGCCAATCTTCAAGACTATGTCGTTTGGTCTGCTTGTGTTGGGTCGTCGTTGTTCCTCAAACAGGTCTGCGTCCAGCTGGGGGCAGCAGAGCAAAACACTCTCGAGCAGAGAATTGCAGATGAGCCGGACACTGTTTTATCTGCATCACCGACAAGTCTGCTCCTTGAGCCACTCTCAAAGCCGGGCCCGAGCATGGCCCTCGACTCGCAAGCTATCTTACAGGGCCAGAGGCTGGTGATTCTTTGCCTCTACTCAAAGCTGGTGGAACGTCTTCCGGAGCTGCGGAACAACCTCCCGGCTCCGATGAAGGCAACCAGCGACCCTTTTCCTCTCACAACGGCGTTCCCACGCTTTTCATGTACCAGCCCGTCTCGTCTAGTTAGTACGTTAGATATTCCTGCTCTCCTGGGCACAACTGAAAATGCGGGGGGTTGTTCACGATGTTCTTCTATGGATTTGGCCTGGAGAGCCAAGTGCAGACTTCCCCTGGAAAGAGGGAGCCAGCAAACGGAGGTTGAGCTGGGAGCTCGGCGGCTCCAGTCTCTTTTGCAGCTCTGTCTCCAAAACATCGTGGTCGCCCGATGCGCCCAAGAAATAATTACAGAACACATTACGGCGCTACAGAAAAAACCAGACTGTCATGCAGATCCTGCTCTCCCGCTTTCCCAAAACAGTGGAGAAACCGTAGGTGGCATTCAAGGACAACTGCGGCTTTCGACACGTTTTCGGAGCACTGAGAGTCCAGTAGCTGCCGGACAAGGAGCGAATTCTCTGTTTTATCTATCAAATGCGCTTCCACTTCTGTGTTTACTTCACCACGCAGCCGGAGAAGCTATTCCGACGCTTGAAAAGGCAGATTCAGTAGCAGAGTCACTTGCTGTGAAACTTGGGATCATTTTTTCGATCCCAGTGACGGTTCCAGAGAAGCGCAGCCCTCCGCAAACCAGTTTCTGGGGTCTACCTACATGTGGGCAGTCTGACACTCTTCTTCACCCCCACAGTTGCTCAGACCATGCCTCAGCAACTCCCTTATATCGTAACATCCACAGAACATTTGCCTTTCCAACCCAGAAAAAGGGAGTTTTCTGTCAGGCGGCATCAATAAAAAGGCTGTCTCACAAACATGCTCGGCCACAAATTGCCACTTTAGCAAACCGGCGGGGAGCATGGGAGAGAACAACCGACACAAAAAAGGATTTAACCGCGGCGCAGCTGAGCATGAAGTGCGGGCGAAGCCCGAGTAAACCATACTCGGCACCGATACTTGCTCCTCACTGCAGCACTCCTGGCCAGCTTCACAGTTACTGTCATTTGAATCTATGCACGCCTCCGGATGTTTGCTTTTCTCCCCCACGGTACTTCGAGGAGGCTCCGACAGCCCAGTCAACGGCAGCATGCAGTGTAGAGTCGCTGGAAGCCTCTAGTGAGGCAAGTATTTCTGAGTGTCTCAGCAAGCGTGGCTGCCTTCAGCATACGCCCGCGAGAGGCTTCTATCCTCGCAGTCTGAGTCTGTCATCCCCTCATACGACATGCGAGAGATGCAGAGAGTTTCCTTGCACTCTCGCACGAATGTCGCCGAAACCGTATCGTCTCGCCTGCCGTCGCAGCTTCTCGATGCCTCCGACCGTTCTCTCCTGCAGCCCTGCACGAACTTCCCAGTCTTCTTGTAGCTTGACTGCCATTGGGGCTCGAGAAAGTCCCCTCTCCCCCCTCACTTGTAGACGAAAACTCGATCAGTCGCCCGGCTGCCCCGTAGCGGGCGAGCTGGGATCAGTTGTTGAGCCTCCTACGCTCCAGTCGTTCGGATGTGCTGCTTGTCGCCAAGGTAAACATCGCTGTATTGATCGCATGCCTCCATCCTCGCAATCCGCTTCCTCCAAGGCGCTGTTATGTCGCTCACAACGCGTCGAAAGTTTGCGAGGTCGCAGCCGTCCAGTTCAGATTAGAAACGAGAACCTTTCCATCGTCCACCTTGCTCCCGGCCGCCCAGAATGGCTGCCCCCGCCTCTTCTCCCCTCCGTGTGTCCGTTATCAAAAACCAAACATGCGACAGATCGATGTGTGCTAAATCAGGGAAGTGAAGGAGAAAGCACGTCTCCGAGTCAGCGTGCCACCTCACGTCAAGGGTCCGCAAACCAACAGGAGGATCCCGCGGTAAAGCAGAAGCCGCAAAACACTCCAAAGCGGACAGGAGCTGCAGCGGTTGAGAAGGTTTTCGAAGCAAAATCGGAACGAAACATCCTCTCAGCAGGCAGGCAGGAAGTCCGAGGTGGTGTGGCTGTCACTCCGGAAGGCAAAGCATCCGCCAGGGGACCTAGCTGTTCTCCCCTCCACCACCTGAGGCAAAAACAGCCAACGGCAAAAGACTTTTCTAAGGTCTGCCGACCCTCAAGTTGCACTGAAGCGGTCAGACGCAATAACCCCCGCGTGGGTCCAGCACGAGGAACATCAGGGTTCTCTTCTCCAAGCTGTCCCCTTCCGAGGAAACCAAAACTGTCTGGACGGCCCTGCGGCAGGTCCAGCTCGTCAGTTGCATGGGAAAACGGTCTGTGTGCTGGGACGCCGTTTAGTAGAATCACGAACTGAAGCAGAGGTCTGTCAAGCGTCCGAAACGCTCCAGACGTGTGAATGTGTGTGTTTGGCTCAAGTTCGCAGACACGAGAAAGTGAAGTCAGTGCCGACATGAGGCTTAGAAAAGCCGCCGGAGCACAATAGAACTTGGATCCGGTAAAGAAAGCCCTTCAAGATCCAAAACAGTCCGACTCGTAGTATATACTCCCCACCAAGCATGTGCAGTCATCTCAGAGGAAACTGTCGTGTCAATCTTCTCGCTGCGAAGTAACGCCCTGCTGAGGGGACCCCAAAAGAACAGAAAACCATTAGCATCAGTTGTTCCACTTCCTTATTTCGACCGTTTCGTGTAAGTGGAGACTCCGAGCGAAGAAACAAAGTGGATTCTCACAACTTCACGATGCTGATTCGCCTTTTCGCGGTTCTCCTACAGCACATAAATCTCTAAAGCGTCTGGAGCCACGCCTGATAAACTACTCTTCGGCATACAGCTCCACAACTTTGGAATTCCCGTCCTATGCTGGTTCCTGCTTTTGTCTAAGGGATGTGCCTAGCGAGAGGCTCCAAGCTTTAAGCACAGTTGACAAGCCTGCTTCTCGCATTCGGGGAGCCAGCTGCACATAAAGGATAGCTGTTTTTCGGACAAATTACACAAATTTATAAGTGATTGAAAAGTGCTGGATGTAGTCTCCCTTTTCGACAAGATCGGCAAACACCACACATGACGACTCACTTCACAAAACCACGTTCGAAAACCGGTGCCAAAAAACCTTTGCGAACCTTGCCGTACGCAATGCCCGGCTGGTGTGAGTGCAGAGTTCACATTCCCGCGCACTGGTTGCCGATTCACCTGAAGCCATGAGGCTGTTTCACTACACGCTTCTGATCTGAACGACAGAGAGCTCCGTTTCAGAGCGTCAGACATGAACCTTTGTTAATTTCCGTCCCACTGTTCAAGATGTCGGGCAGACAAACGAAACACCCACACACGCCCATCCGCTGAGAACGGAGACAACTTCTTGACAAGCTGAACCAGGAAAAAAACATACGCAGCCGCAGAGCTGAAATGCGGGAACCACGCAAACACGCGAACGCGGGTAGACTGGGTTGACAGAAGGGGCTCGACAAACGCCGTCTGGAGTGTAAAAGTTCTCAAGGCCCCGACCGGTTTTCAGAATAGCAGCCAGTCCAGTTTGCCCACGACTGCGATAGGCACACACAGGCTCAAGATATAGCGGCGTGAAAAGCATTCCACAGTGTTCCAATTTTGTTCCCCTGACTCCAAGTGCAGATATAGCCTCCCGCGTCACGCCTCCACTACTCTGCAGCGTCTGTGGGTGCCCAAGACCGTAAGACAGCGTATGGGAAAGACGAGCTCGAAGAGTTCGAAAGCCGCTTTCGAAGCTGCAGACACGCAAGAAAGGTAAAAACGAGAGACTGAGCTTCGTCCAAGCCTCAAAAACAGACGACAATAAGCTAAATCACTTGGAGGGGCATCCCCTGAGCGCTGAGAACTCACTCATTCGTGGCGCCCAAGACGAGTACGTACTTCTAAATTTAACGGCGCCACGCAATAGACAACCTGTCACAACAGACTCCGGCCTCCTCTCGCCCTCTCTTCCAGTCTCGCGTACCTGCTGAGGTGGCCTCCACCACACTCAGTTGCACAAAGAGACACAAGGCGAACACGCGAGTCAAAAAACTTCTCTGAGAGTTTTCCCACGTGTGTGAGATGCGAGACACACATCCACAATACTTTACATTTTGCTCACCAAATCTCTCCAAATCACCCCGTTTTTCACATCTGGCTCACCTCAGCGTCATCTCCAGAGTCGCCTGAGGGCCCGTCTTCTCTCTCCAAAAGATCGGCTCTGAACGCGTTCAAGCCCCCAATCTTCGAAGCATTTCTTCGCGCCAAAGTCGCCGAAAACCCTAGACCTCCTTTGGGTTTGCAAAGTTTTCCTTCCTCTCTTGCTTCGCTATATGCCCGACTACCTTCGAGAGTCCAAAGTCGCTGTTCACCGGTCTCGGCGCCACTCGCGACCCGACCTTTCTTCCAATGTCGAGACCGCTGCGCATCTCCGCCATCCAGCCTCCGGTCCTTCCCGTCCGGGTCCTCAGCGACAACTCCGGACTCTTTTTTAGAGCCCGCGAGGTCTCTATTCGCCGTCGAAGCCGGTGGCCTTGGTCGTACAGGAGTTGCAGCCTTCGCTGTCTTCGAAGCAGTCTCGTGGGGGGATGAGGCAGAAGGGAAACGCGGCACACCGGTGTAGCGATATGTGTGTGTGTCGACTCTGTCTCCGTTGCTGGCAGGCGACGCCGATTCCTCACTGCTGGACTCCAAGCTCGACTCCGAAGGTCGAGCTAAACACTCTCTGGACGCGCCCTCCAATCGTCTTAGATAGGACAGGCACCTCTGGAGGGCCTGGAAAGCACACGCAAACCAGGAAAAATGGAAAATCAAGTCAGGATGAGGAAAACCAGGGACGCTGCAAGACCCAGAAAAAGTCATGAGTGCGAAAAGCAGAAACAGAGAGCATATGAAGGCGAAAGATGCACACAGAGAGAATCGAGCACAAAGAGAGAGGAGGGCGAAGAAGACGAAAGAGAATAAGGCACGAGAGGGAGGAAGAGAAAGAAGAAAACGAGGCACAAACTAGGCAAGAGAAGAGGAACTCTACCAATAGAAGGCACAGGCAGGAAGACGAAACTGTGAAGATTTGAGCGACTGTCGCAGCAGTTGAACAGAGGGAAAGGGATTGTCGATACACAGGGCCTAAGAGGCCCACTCTTGAACTCTCCTAAAGTGAACGCCTTCACATTTCGGCGTTGCCGCGTGCAGCAGGCGACTGTCAACGCACTTTGGAAGCGAACCGGATTCGACGCAGCCCACACACAAGCCTAAATCCTAAACCCCGACCCCTGAACCCTTTCTACGATCACTCAAAGCAGAGAACCGCAAAGTTTACCTGGGCGTCTGACTGGCTGCGCCCAAGCCCCACGGCTTTTGGCCCTGGGAAAGATGAGCCGAGGCGACTCGCGAGGGAAGTCTCGCTTCCGGCCTTTACCCACAGACCTTCTCCTTTCTTGTTTCCGTTGTCACGGGCTCTGAGCTTTCTCTGCTGTCCCTCGGAGACACTCAAGGCGGGGAGCTCTCGGGCTACGAGGGCGACAGACGGCGAATTCTTTCGAAGACAGGATGCGTGAGGCACAGAGTTTCGGAGATCGCGTTTCAGGTGCGGCGTCGCCTCCACTCCTGCGAAGGAAGAAGCAGAGGCCGAGAGAGGAGTGAAGAACTCTGACAAGCCCCCTGCGCTGCTTCTGCGACTCTCTCGCTCGCCTCCGTCGGCCTCGCTGTCTTGCAGAACGAGTTCCCTGAACCCGATGCCAAAGTCGGGCGCGAGGCGAGTCGCGGCTCTGTCCTGACTACTGAGTGTCTCCTTCTCATCTGTGGCTTTTGGCGGTTCTCCTTCGTTCTCCTCGCCGCGACTTTGAGCGAGTTCCTCTCCCGCAACTCCCCCCCTGTGAGGTCGTTCGGGGGGTCTCTGCACCTTGTTTTCCGCGCTTCTTCTGCTCAGCTTCCCCGCTGTCACCTTCCCTCGCAGCACAAGAGAGGCCTCCTGAGAGGACAGCTGACATGGCGCCGGCGTCTCCTTCCACCAGGTGGAGCTCGCGCTCGAGGGAAAGACCTGAGGGTGTTCCGCCGCATGCGGAGGGTCTGGAAAAAGCCCACACGCGCGACCGTGACGCATGCGCGTCTGCAAAAACGCCTCCACCTTCCGTTCACTCTCTGTCCATTCTTCTTGGGACGGGGGGGGCGGCTTGGCCTCGGCTGGCATCGCATGCGCCGGGGCACCGCTGCTCTTGAGTCCGAGAGATTTCTTCTCTCCATTCGCGAAGAACGCGTCCTGAGCGAAAGATTTCTTGAGAGCACAACGCTCAGACGCAGCAGTCTCGCCTGACGCGTTCCCCAGTTCTCTTCCCTCTGATTTCTCTCGTGTCTCCTCTATCCTGGGACGTGTGCGACACCCCGTCGCTCTCTTCTCGAGCGGTGCAGAGGACCTTCCGCCGATGCATGCAGTCTCCAACCTGTCTGCACCCTCGTCCGCCAGCCACAGAGCCGCCCCTGTGAACTCTGTTGTCTCTCTCGTGGCCGCCGATCGCTCCCTTTGCTCTTTTCCCTTCCTCTTTTCGCCCTGAAGATCCGCGGGGTCTCGAGGGGGCAAGGCGGCATGTGTCTCGGCGCGTTTCGCAGTTTCTGCGTCGACGAAGAGCTGAATGGAGTCCAGCAGATCAAGCAGAAGTCTACCGTCTTCTTTCTTTTTCGATCGTTCTCGACGTCTGTTCTTCCTGTCCGCATGTCTCCGAGCTGGAGAGGCGCCCGACGCCCCCCGTGACCGCGCCCCGTCCTCGGACCCGGAAGCCCCGATATCGCGGGAGATGTCAGGCTCCACGTCCCGAGGTCCTCTTCTCTCTTCGCGGAGGCTCTTCCTGTCGCTCTTTTCTGGAGAAGACACGAAGGAGCCCTGACAATTCGCAGAGCTGCTCGAATATCCGCCCGGGCACGGCGGCATCAGAAACCCTCTCTTGCGTTCGAGAGAGGAAGCTAAGGGGGACCGACGACCTCTCGATCTGCCGGTCCACGCTGTTTTTTCCGAACTTCGACTCCACAAACTCTCCTCAAACTCCTGGGGGGGGCTTGAGGCCCGAGTGTGAGAAGAACGCGAAGTACCCGACTCCGTCGTCCGCTCTTCGCTGCCTCCGTTCTTCGGTGAAGCCCCGCGTTTCTCCGGCCCTTCTCTCGACTTCCAGACGACCCGAGAGTTTGCAGCTCGCGACTGTCTCTGTCCTTTCTCGTTCCTGCATTCCTCCGTCAAATGGCCTGTGCTGAGTTGTCTCGAGGGCGCTCGACGCCCGGTGTTTCCGAGGCTATGTTTTTCTTTCCCGTCCTTCCACGAAGAATCCTCAGCTGTCTCTACAGCAGTCAAGGGAACCTTGGCTGTCGCGCCACCTCCGCCCTCCGCTTCCCCACGCGCAACCTTGTCCACGTCGACGAGATCCTTCGACCTAATTGCGGCCTTCTTTCTCTTCTCGTCCCTGTCCTTCCTTCTCAACGCTTCCTCAAAAAGATGGCTGTGTCGAAACAAGTCTCCCCTCAGCGCGCCTTCGCCTGTGGCTCCCTGCAGAGAAAAACCGTCGACAACGTCCCCCGGGGGTAGAGGGAGACGGACAAGCGGTTCCGGAAGGACCGCTTGCACAGGGACTCGAGAGCTTGCTCGGCTCCACAATGGACTTTTCAAGTGAGAATCTGCGCTCTGTTCAACGCTCTCTTCGTCTCTCAGCTTCGACGCACTACGTGTCTTCGCAGGCTTCGTCCAGGTGTCTGCACACCTCGAGGACTTGTTCGCTGCCCTCGAGTGTCTCTCCTCTTTACTCTCGAGCGAAATCGGCACCCCGGGTCCACCTGTCGCCATGGCGCTACGACGGCGGCGTGGCTCCCGGCCCTCGATCGCGCTGCTGCTGTCCCGTCGCTCGCGGTGTAAGTACACTTCATCTTTGTTCTGCCCGTAGGATCTTTCGCGTCTGAAGGACTTGTCGCGGGAGGTTCTTCCTCGCGGCTCTTCTGGGCGGAAATCAAAGTCGTTGTTGGTGACAACCGGTTTCCTCTCTCTCGCCGCAGCACTCGCGTCCTTCCCTTCGCCGTTCTTCCTCTCTTCCCGTTTCCGTTGTCTCTCCACCCCACAGGGACTGCTTGGCTTGATGTGCGTGCTCTTCCTGTCGGGGTTTCGTTTCTCCGGCCGGTTGTGAGCGAGTCCGTTGGAGGCCGGCATAGGAAAAAAGTCCTTCTTCTCGCGTCTGGAGACCCCGCGACGCCTGTCGGCTCTCTCTTCTTTCGAGTTTCCTCTCCGCTCTCCTTCCGACCTCTTGCTTTCTCGCCCGCGCACTTGTGCAGCCACCTCGCTCGTCGACTTCTGCCTCTCCTCGGCGTCTGATTTTGGCCGGTCGTTCTCGCTCGGAATGTCCGACCGCAACGCTTCGTGACTGAGAAGCAGCAGGAGCGGCAGAAGTTCGGCGAGCAAGGCCCGGTCTGGTCCGCGAGCCTTTCCCTTTTTTTGCTGCGCTGCGCGAGTCTTGTCCGCTTCTTCCTGCGTGTCGTGGCCTTCTGTGGCCTCTCCAGTCGAGAGATTCGTCCCCGACGCTTCTCTCTGCTTCAGCCGCTCCACGAGCACCTCCAGCAGCTGCCTGTACACCTGACACATGGCCTTTCGCGCGTCGCGTGGAGCCTCGGCGAGCGCCAGCAACGACGAAGAGACGCCGCCGCTGCGCTCCTTCGCGGATTTCTCCTTTTCTTCCCGTTTGTGCCGTTTTTCTGCAGCCTGCTGACTCCTCTCAAGCTTTTTAACGCCTGCCTCATCGAAAGAAGCCTGCCACGAGGCGGGGTTTTTCTTCTTCCCCGACTTTGAAGGCTGCGCCCACGATGACACGTCCAAGGCTGAGAGCGTCAGGGGCCGTTCGCCATCGAAGAACTTCTCCCAGCTGTTTATTTCCTCTCTCGAAAGTCCCTTGGTCTCCCCGTTCGCATTTCGCGCTCCTTCGCTCTGCTCTTTCTGCCCCGTCCGTTCGTCTTCTTTTTTGACCTCGCGCGTCGTCGCTCGATGGTGAACAGAGAAGCCTTCCGCCGACCCATCCGCCAGCGCATATGCCCCGCGATTGCAAGAACAGAGTTCCCCTCTTTCCTTGCTGCCCTTTGTTTCCGTTCTCTCCCCACACGCCGTCCACAGCAGCGGCAGGACGTCGCTCGGCGTCGACTGGAGCAGCGGCCGCGAAGAGGCTGTCGGTCGCCCCGCTTTCCTGCGTTCTGATCTTTTCTCCGGAGGAAAAGGAGACACTTCCTGTCCGCTGTATTCTGCCTTTTTCTGTCCTGGCAGCGCAGACGATGAGAGGCCGCCCTTCTTCTCTCGCGCCTTGCCGCGAAAGTCCCCGTCGCCTCCACAGGTGTCTGTACACGGGGGAAGAAGGTGTTGGAGAAGGCCAGAGAGGCGAGCAGAGCCGGGAGCGTGGAGAGATGAAAGCAGCGAGAGCGCCAAGGGTGGAAGCGAAGAAAGGAGGCTCGAACACCGCGTTTCCGTGGAGTCCACAGAAGACAACAGATGCGCAGTGAGATCAGCCACACGCTCCGCCGCAGCTCGTTCTTTCACCGACTCAACACAGTCTGCTCCTGAGGCTGGAGGAAGAGTGTCTTCGACCAAACCCAGCACGGCAGACGAAGAGGAAGAGAGAGAACAGACAGACGAATCGAGCGGACGGAAACTCAGCTGCGAACTGGGACCGAGAGTCGAATTCGAAGAAGGGTTCGAAACCAGCAGTCTTTGCTTGGCAAGCCCCGAGCAACTTTTGCAGATCGTCGACGTCTTTATCGCTCCTCGCGTGTCTCTCCTCTCTCTCCCAGAACCGCCAGAGGATATGTTCAGGGCGTTTCTCGCTCCTCGCGCGTCCAGGATCTCTTTGCTGCCCACCTCGCCTCCTCCTGACCCCCCAGATCTTCGCCCTTGAGGAAACTGCTTCCCTTTCGACCCTTCTCCTTCCTCGTCCTTTCCACGCAAATGATTCACGACGCAGAATTTTGAAGAGAAGAGCCCCAGACGGGGACCTCGAGGCGGCGGCGACGCCGGTCGTGGACTCGGCGCGAGTGGAGAGACAGCCGGCAGAGGACGAGGCTGCGGGGTGGAAGAAACGGCGGCATCCACAGAAGCAGACTCGAGTTCTGCGTTCTTCGTAGCATAACGGAGGCCCTCTGAAACCTGCTTCTTCAGATCCTCGCCCTCGCGTCGTGTCGCTCTTCCCGGATCCGTGCAACCTTCGCGAGTCTCTTGAGCGTCCGCTGGAACCTGCAGTTTCTGCTGGCAGATCGCGCAGACAGGCTCCCCACGTCGAATGGAGACCGGCCCCTCTCTCTTGATCTCCCTCACCTCAGCAGCCGATCTCGTAGCCGCAAAACTGTTCTCTCTCTTTATAGAAGTAATGCTGGGGGCACCTGGTGTTTCTGCATGCAGCGCCGCGGGCTGCACGGCTCTCCCGCCGACTCGGCCCACTCGCAGACCTTCTCCTCTCTCGCCCTCCGCCACGTTGAAATCGCGCTCCTCGTCTCTCCTGTCGGGTCGCACGGAGAGTGAGAGTGACCGCAGCATCTCTGCCGGCGAGGTCGTCAGCTGTCGAGACACCTGGGCTCTCTTCCGGCGGCGCAGCTCCCCTCCCGTCGGCACAGAGAGCCCACGTTTCGTGACTTCTTCGGCTTGCATCCAGGTGCGGCGGTCGCGGGCGAGGTTCCCAGAAAGCAACGTCGTTCGGGGCTCCTCGAGTTCGAGGTTCCGCCCGTTAGCGAAGGACAGAGGAGACAATCCTTCCCCAGAGATATGCAGACGCACCGCGTCGTGGAGGCATACCTTCAGAGCCTCCTCTCCAACTTCACGAGAGTGCGTTCCCGTCTCTGCGTTCGATGTTGCGATGCTTTTCCTGAGCGCCGCCTCCAGCTGTACAGACACCGCGGAAGGAACCTGTGGAGAGTGGGGAAGGTTATGGAAGTCGCTGTTCTCTTCAGGAGGCGCCGCGCGCACTTCTGAAAGAAATGCTGGTTGAGCTTTCAAGGGCTGACTTTCGAGACGCACACGCGACATGAGTGCCTGGAGAGCCAGTTGCTGTCTCTGGATTTCCTGCATCTTCCGAGCCTGCAGCGCCTGCTGCTCGCGCCGCTGTTCCTGGCGGCGCTGGATCGCCTTCTGCTCTTCGCGGAGTGTCTCGAGTTGACGGGGAAGCAGAACGATCTTCTCTGGAAGCGGCGCCCCGGAACTCACGAAAAGAGAAGTGTGCTGTTCGCCAAAGTTCTCCTCTCCATGAACCTGTCGTACGGGGCCTGAACGCGTCTCGAGCTCCGGCGCGGACCGCACGTCCCCAGGGCGTGCGGGGTGTACATACACCCTGGAGGTGTCCGGGCCTTCAGCTTCCTCTTTGCTTGTCCCCTCCGCTGCACCAGGGCACGCCGCCTCCAAGAAGGTGAAGCCATGGCGCCCTCTCTCTTCTTTGTAGAGGTTGCCGCCTTGCGCCCGTGAGTCCGTGGAGGCCCTCCTGAAGTGCCGCGCCTCTGGGGCCTCTGCAAGGCCTTCAATGGAAGCAACTCGTCCGTCTCCGGCGCTGCGAATGCGCCGAGAAGCTTCCGCACTGTGCTCGTTTGTCTCCGTAGCTTTCATCGACATGATCACCCTTCCAGCAGCACAGTCCTGCCCGCGGAAAGAGGCGCTCCAGTCCTCGGCAGACAACGGCTCCTCTGCAGTTGTGGC
Source organism: Toxoplasma gondii ME49 (assembly GCF_000006565.2). NCBI lineage: Eukaryota > Apicomplexa > Conoidasida > Eucoccidiorida > Sarcocystidae > Toxoplasma > Toxoplasma gondii. Next base: position 2,354,966 of record NC_031478.1, read on the forward strand.
GGGTTCTGTCTGGAGAGCGACATGCCGCAGAGAGGCCTGCAAGAAGGAGGCCCCCTCATGGTGCAGGGGACTCTGCCTCCGCCCCAGCTGACTCGCGCGAGAAGAGAAGGTGCCGTCTCCCGATGGAAGGAGAGAAGGCTCGAGGTCCTTCGGCGCAGAAGAGCGCAGCGAGGCTGCAGGTGCATCAGTTGAGGGCGGCAAACGGCGAGAAGACGCCCACGGCGACGCCTCAGGACGCACTTGAATCGAAACCCAGTCGTCCAGGTGCGAGTCCCGAAGAGCTGAGGGCAACGAAGAAACGCAGTTCGGGCAAGAACCGCCTCCTGAAAAAGAGGCCTCCACAGAGACATCTCTGGGAGACCCATCTGCCGCAGATACCCTCCCCGCATCTGGAAAGAGAGAAGTGGCAGAGAGGCCAGCTGGCTCGCAAGTCCCTCCGCTTTGGACCGCATGTCTAGGGGGATCCCGGAAAGAGTTCCAGACGTCCAAGTGCGAGTCTCGCGGAGAGGAGCTCCTGCGACTCCAAGAGGCTGCAGATGCGGACAGGGTGTTTGCTGTTTTGACGCTTCTGACTCTCGAGAGCGACGTGAAGCTGTCGGAAGTGCGCAAGGCCGAGACAGATAGCGGGGGGTCCTCCCGGTTTTCGTGAGAAGCTCGGCGCCTCCGCACGGCACCCCGCCCGCCGTCTCCCGCCTCTCGCGCCGCCTCACCATCTACGCAAGAAGAGAGTCGCCAGCGCCGGTCGACGTCTTCCGAGAGGCGAGAGAGGCGCAGCAGCATGTCCGCAGCAAAGTCTTTTTCCCGGCCGAAGGGTGAAGACACTGCCAGGTGGTGCGAAGGTGAAAAGCTCGTGCCTCCTCCGGACTGCCGGTTCGAGAGAAGGTGGATAGCGTGGAGAGTCGAAGCCGGGTTTTGCTCTCCTTCTTCACGACTGCGTCGGAGAAAAGTCTTCTGGCCGGAACTCGGTCCAAACACCCCATCTCGCGCAGCCTCTTTCCCTTCTTCGTCGACCCAGGAGGAAGCGCGCCGATGCGGAGATGAGGCTGGTGCGGTCTCGGCTGCGCAGGCGACTCCGTCTGCGCTTCGGGAGCTCGCAACTCGCAAGTGGACATAGGAAGACGGGGAGTCTCCGCCTACACCAAAACGGGAGCAAAATTTCTGCAAGGGAGGACGGGCAGACGGGAGAGAGGCAAAAGCGATTTTTCCGGAAAAGGATGCGCTTACGGGGTTCTGCACCGCCGAACTCTGCGCGAGACTGCCGGTCGTCTGCGCCAAAAACACGCGAGCCTCCTCGTGGGAGGCCCACTCGTCGACTCGGTTCCGTTGTATGTACACCCGAGGTGTCGAACCTGAGACAAGCCCGACAGCGGGGAGCGAGTCGGAGAGACGCCAACTTTCGTGAGCCTCGTCGGGAGGTCTCCCGTGGGCCGACAACTCTGAAGAGGCACCCCATGAAGCCGCAGTGTCTGGCGAACTGGGAGAAAAAAAAGCTTTTCCTCTAGCACCGCCTACAGCGCTCTGCGTTCTTCGCTCACCTCCTGCCCTTTTCGCTGCAAGGGTGACCTCACGCGTTCGAGCGTCCGGAGAGTCAGCCGTGATGGACACGACGTCGCTGTTGGAGCCCCGGCCCCCACTTTCCTTGCGGAAAGAGATGGAAAAAACCCTGCTGTCAGTCGGCGAGTTCTCCTGACCAAAGGCGAAGTCTCGTCGCTTCTCCCCCCACACATCGCTCGCGGCGGGACCTGTGGAGCTTGCAGTGCTTCCCTGCGAGAACGGCCGACACGGGTGCCGGAGAAACGGCGGGTCTGCAGTTCCCCGGGGGGCGCCGGGGAACTCCCTGAGCGTCGCCGGCTCTGAAGCATCGTCGTCAAGTGTGTCGAGCGCTTTCAAGGAAGCTGGAGACAGCGAGGCCTTCTCCGCGACAGCCCAGATAAGGGATCTCAGGAAAGCGGACGAATCCGCACTCGACCCCCGTGCATTGTTGCCTGATTCCGGGGAGCAGACAGGTGTCCCCTCTCCCGGCGGAGTGGCGGGAGAGCCGCGAGAGGCCTGACAGTGTGACAGCTGTTTCTCCTGCCGCCGCCTCCTGTGCTCTTGCTCTGTCTGTGCAAGCAGACGGTGAAAGACCGGGAGTTCCGCGAGACTTGGCGAAGCAGGCGGAGCCGTCGAACAGTGGGAAGTGGAGAAAGACAGAGAGTCTGCCAAGCCTGTGTGCATCCCTCTGGCACTGTCGGGTCTCCCCAGAGGCGTTGGGGGCCGAGTCGCTTTTCGCCGAAGGGGGTGGCTGGACCGGGGGCGGTCTTCGTGGCCTGGAATGCGAACTGCAGACGCCGCCCCGAAGTCGCGCAAGTGGCTGTTCGCGGCGTCCTCTGCCGGTCTAGGAGAGGAAGCCTCTCGATAAGATCGAACTAAAGAGGACGAATTCTCCGTCAACCTCAACCCTGGGGAGAGGGGTGCCGCGTCTGAGTTGGACGCGGCCCGAGACTCTCGCTCAAGGTCCAGCGCGGCTGGGATCCTGCAGGATCCTGCAGCTGCTTCTCTGACGGCACTGCCATTCAGCACGAACGCGCCGGGTCCAGCAAAGGTTTCGACTGACGCAGAAGCCCGAGAAAAGTGTTTTCTCGGCTCAGCTGTCGTCAGAAGCGTCGGACCGCCTAGAGACGCCATGGGCGGGAACGGGCGCGTGCTACTGCCGAGCGTCGAGCGGATACTCTACCATGGAAAATATGGGAACAAGGAAACGCAAGGAAGCTATACAAGGCATTTTAAACCTTGGCTACCTACGGGAACAAGGCGCGAGGGGAAAAAGGGGGTTGAGGGGAACAGTGTAGGGAAAAAAGCCAAGCGGCCTTCCTCGGGATCCGCTCATACGCTGCACGAGGATCCGAACGCGCGAAAAACAAGCTAGGTTTTGGATGGTGGACCGTCACAATGGCGTTCCAGTGCAGCACGGGAGAGGACGCTGTGACGCAAAGAGAGAAAGGTTTTAACGCTTTGTGGAAAGCGCGTTGTCACGCATGTGCTAGAGGACAGCACTTTCCGATGGCGCGCCGGGTAGTTCAGCGCATGCAGGTGTCGCAGACGTGAGGTGTAGGTACACCCAATTCACTCGCTAAAAAAAGTTTCGTCGCCCCCTGCATTTAGCGAGAAGACAAAAAGAAGACACATGCACGCGCCGCATGCTCAACGGGAGAGAAAGGGGTGCCGTGTGTTGCTGTCACCACCGTTGTTCAGCTGGCGGGCGACAGCCGTGCGATAGGGGGGTGTGTGAATGCGTGTCTTGGAAACCGGGGAGGCGTCTGAGTTACGAGATCCGCGTATCGTTTCCTGAAGCGCCTGGAAGCAGACAGAGGCGCAAACGCCGTCCCGTGCGGAAAGCAGTGAACCGGTGAGCCGACACAGCGCACTGCCTTAGAGTTTCTGTCGACATCACATCCTGGAACAAGTGAAAACCCAGCACTCGCCAACCGTCGATTTGCTTGTTTCTCATGAATGGCAGGAACGACGACGCTACTCTGCCGCTTGCGTCAGAAGTACGCCGCCCCAGAGAGACAGCTGCCATCACAACTCTGCGAATTTTCAAAAACAAACCTCGTAATAGAGCCACTCGAACTATGGGACACATCCGACTCCATCATAGAAACTCGTGAAACTCTTCATTGGAAGAAACCCTTCGGATCTGAGCAGGCCTCGATCTAGCTGTGATAGCTGACAACCCTATCGCGGCAGAGAAACGGCTCCGAGAAACACTTCTAACGCAGCGGGAACGTTGTCCACGACAAACGCGGTAGTCGCAACCGCAACCACTCGTGAGGACTGGAGCCTCTCGCCCCCATTATCTGTTTTCATGGGGGCAGTTGCTACGTCTTGCTCGGTTCACCGTGAACAGGATTTTTTTACGGGCAGGGCAATAAAGTCATCACCTGAAAAAGAACTGAAACGTGCTATCTACGGACTTGCGAGTGCTGCAGACTCCTACACAGCACAAGCCGAGAATGCAATATCTTGCGGTGCCTTCGGCAGCCGACGTTCCCGATGCATAAAGCCTACAGCCTGCATGTGCTTCTGGATCGAACTCAGGGCCACAAGATCGACATTAACTGCACCAAATGTATTTTGGCCATCAGGTGGAACGGCGCCAGAGATTCCACATAACACTACTAGTAGACTCTAAATCTGGTTTGATCCCAGAATTTCTGTGCACAGGTGCGATCAAATTGTGAGTAGTCACATTATCAGTAGAGAATCTCGCCTCTCTACAAATGATCCGCGATCCAGAACTGAAGGACTCAAGTCGAATAAACAGAGACATTATAGTACTTAGGATACTGAATATGAAATCAGCTATGAAGTACAGACAACCAAATTCGTTATGATTTTTGTACACGACTCAGGCCTTCACAGAGAAAAACTGAGGCACCGAATGACCAAGACGTCTGCCCATTCTGTATATTGGTCGAGGTTTGTAACGACTCCCTTTCCCTGTGCAGGCTTCCCACTTTTTCGACGGACATTTCTCTTCCTTCGTCAAAACGAGTTACATGCAACGCGTTACCTGTTGGTGGAGGCTGCTCTGTGCTCTCCGGCCACCACAAGTGAACCACGAAAAGGGAGAGGAACCTATGCAGCGGATTCAGAACCATCTTTGCGGTCATCTATCTGAAGAACAGTTGTGCGCCTGTGGACAGAACACGATGCATCTAGAGGTTAGAGTTTCAGGGGAGACTACGGGTACAGTCACTGGGTGCCAGAAACGGATTTTCAACGAAGAAGGCGGCGAAGCACGCCCCGCTAAAAGTCTGCATGCTTTGTTGAAACGAGAATGAGGGAAACAAAAGCAGACGTGAGAAATGCACCGTTTCGGCCTGTTACGACTTGAACTGTCCCCGTTGTCATTTTCCGCAGCTCGCTCGAGGCCTGCTACTTGGACCATTAATCATCATTCGGTTCATTCCTTGTTCAGTCTCCCCACTCCCTCACTTAGGAGACTCGTGAATGAGGTTGGCCTGCAAATGGTTACCTTTCGAGCTGGTTCCCTCCGAGTATTAAACGGTTCTATATATCAGAGGCTTTAATTGTGTAATTATCAACGTACAACTGACACCACGAATAGCAAACCCTCCAATTAACAAATCAGAAACTTCAGGATTTACAACCACCACGCTAGTACTCTTTTGGAGGATACTCTGCCTTACTAACACAGAACCTAGTGGTTCCAGGAAATAGGTTATCGCAGCTCCGATGTGAATTCTGATACAGGGACGAATGAGTTTCCGAGATGATATGTAGAGGCTACAGTTCCTGATTGCGTCTTGATGAGAATTTGGATATCTGTCTACTATTCACACAACGCCTGGATTTACACAGTTACGAATATCTTCCCACCTGCTGTCTTTCCAGTGTTTCAAAAATATCGCAAGGACGGCGACAACCGATGTGTGTGTTAGGTGACACAAATCTGACATCCAGCGAGTTCAGTCCAGTGACAATGCATTTGCGAAGCGACTGTTTGTGTGCTCTTCGCGTTGAACTGATGAGTATTTGCAGTCAATTTACTTTAATTCCCTTGCGCAAAGCTTAGTCCTGTCTGTGGAGATGCAGACCAAGATTTGCTGCATGAGAGACGACTCTGAAGATGGGCACACGTCCACTTCTGGACATCACCGTAGCTCCGCAGTTTGAGATAGGACTGAATGAGACTTCAGAAAGCAACGTGACACGGAATAGGGAATGCTCTTGTTTCGGGGTTCGTGATGAAAGTGGACAATACACGGGTCTTCACGGAATCGTCTACAGTCTTACAACCACATTTTAAGCAGTGTTGATAATGATCCGAATCCTGTGCAGATATCACCCGACTCCGAATGTGGTCCAATACTCTGCATGGCGGTCTTGACGGTAAGTAGTGATGGGATTTATACCATTAAGGAGTTTTCTCTATAACGGTCGTTAGGAACGCCGGGGACAAAAAAGGTGATACTGGGCGCTGTAGACCTCGCGAAGTTTTTTTCCGAGTACGGCCTGTCTCGTCAGCGTTCCAGGCGTAAACGAAGGACCCCCTAACTTAAAACAATAAGGAGAGTCAAGTAGGTACAAACCGCACATGGATTAATTGTGTCCATATGTGCATCTAAGCCGACAAAATATAGACTGTAACTTTCCGGCTAAACATCCCTTTGCTTTGAAGCACGCTTCGCCGTTATAGTGACCTCCAAGTACCACAAGACACGCGACATATTCATTATACCGGAACATTAGACCGAACCTGCGATAGATACGTATCGTGGATGAGCGTACATTAGCGCCTGAATGTCCACCAAACATGCGAATTTTAGGTTTCCCATGAAATCTATTTGGAAGATCAAGCAGAGAAAAAGCAGCTGCACACGACTAATGCTGGCTGTCGTTTCTCGTGTAGCAAGGAAATCCGAATTACCGTGTCTACACCAGCCCAAAGCTGGGCTTACCCAGCTCACTGTGCCTCGTCCCCCCGGGGCGAAATACTCCGCGTTGCCGTGAGATGTATCCACAGTCAACAGGGTGAGGATATGAGGCAAATGCAGGTCGAGATTTGTGGCATCCGCGGTTTCTGAGAATGGGTGTCTCGTCAGCTTCTCATCGCACTCGAAGGAAATGGCCCCCGTTTTTCTATACTCAGTTTTTCAAGGGTGAAAGCGCGCTCCATCCTACTCTGAAGCGTGCCAATACCACAGGTAAATCGAGGCAGGATCAGGCCACCGAGTCCACTGATGATGGGGTATGAGGAAATAGGCGACCGCACTGTTGCTCGAGAAAACGATTTCCGAGACCATCAGAAAGACCGGTAGCGAAAGCTACCATATCCCCCTTACCAAGTCGAAATTAGAAACATAAAGACCAGGGTCAGACCGGAATCGTGTTCGAGAAGACGACGCGAGTTGAAAGCGCTCTGCAGTGACCCCCAGGGAACAACTGCATGCGTCGTGCTTTCACTTTCGCTTCCCCAATGTACGGGCCGTGCCACCGGTCGGGAAACAGATTGTTGAGAATGTCGCTCCGTCTTCGCATCCCAAAACCGGCTGGCCTTCAGTCTCTCATTCTCCTTGACTGGAGAGCGGTATGATGCGTTCCCCCTTTATTTCGGGGGCACAGCGTGTGTTGTTGTTCCCCGTGAGCATATGGAGTTTCTTGGAACGTGAAACCGGGGCCTAACAGCTGCGGCGGACGGCTATTCCCTCACTCACGCACCGAAAGATTCCCCCGTCTTCTTTCCCTCTCCTTTCCAACGCGGGAAAGTCACAGTCTGCATACTGGTTTGCCGTCTCATTCCACTCGGTCCCACTGGGACCCGCCCTGCCGCTTTGCATGCTCCTTTCCGATTTCATGTACCCTTGGGAGGCAATTTTCCCACCGTTTACGCCTTTTTACGCCGATTTGTAGGATCTCTGGCCCTACAAAGGTTTTAGCGTTGGCTTCGTTTTACGTATCACCCGGCGTCTGGAAGCTCTGCAGCCTTGCCAGGAAACTTCGGCCGGTCGTTGCGTTGTCACTGGGATCGCGGCCTTGACCGCCACCATTGTCTGTCTCGTCTTTTTTTCCCTGGAAAAAGTGCTTTCCTCCTGTCTGCCGCGCTTTGCGACTCTTCTGGACGACTTCGCATGGCTACCGACTTGTTTGCGGGTCTCCCCGAAGTTCAGGAGTTTTGTGCAGCACCAGGGTTTCACAGACTCTGCCCCACTGCCCCTTCATCGGGGCTGCCTCATTCTCCAAAAAAGTAACCCGGATGATTCATGCGTTTCCTTTGCTTTACTCGCCCGTTTCGCGTGCGTGCTTCTTGTGTCGTCGTGAAGCCGCTGGCTGCGAGTGTTTATACACCCGGCGGATGCGCGCGGAGTCCGTGGTTCTCCGCACGTGCGGTATCGTCTGCGCGTCATTATACACTTTCTCCTTTAATATTCAATTTTTTCTCGGCTAAGTTTCGGATTTTCTGTGCCCTTCGTATACTCGTTTCATCTCCTTGCGGGTCTCCCCATCCGTGGTTCTCCAGTCACCGCCATGTCGTCTTTGTCGTCGTCCGCGGCGCTGTACTCGTCGGCGCCGCTGAAGCGGGTGGACCAGCTCCAGTTCGGCGTGTTTTCGTCGGAGCAGCTTCGCAAGATGTCTGTGTGCGAAGTGACGACGTCCGAGCTGTACGAACACGGCATGCCGAAGGCCAACGGCCTGAATGACTTGCGTCTCGGCACGCTCGACTACCGCCAGCAGTGCCGGACCTGCAACATGGACGTGAAGAACTGTCCGGGGCATTTCGGCCACCTGAACCTCGTGAAGCCGGTCTACCACTACGGTTTCCTCGGCGCGGTTCTCCGCGTCCTGCGCTGTGTCTGCTACGCCTGCGGCAAGCTCCTCGTAGACCGACGTGACCCGAAGATGCAACACATCTTGAAGATCCGCTCACCGTCTCGTCGGCTGAAGCACGTCCTCGACGCCTGCGCCGGCCGAAAAAGGTGCGAGGGTTACCTGCCGCTGCCCGCGGACGGCATGCCTGTGCCGCTTGCAGAGGAGGGCGAGGGGGGCTGCGGCTGTGTCCAGCCGCGCTACTTTAAAGAGGGTCCAAACATCATGGTCCTCTTTCCGGATAACCGCGAGGAAGGCGACGAGGATGTCACCGAGGACATCAGGCGCATCTTCGCGGCGGAGGAGGCGTACGCGGTGCTCCGCCGCATTTCTGAAGAGGACCTCAAGATGATGGGCTTCGACCCCGAGAGAGCGCACCCTGCGTCGTTCATACTCTCCACCCTGCCCATCCCGCCGCTCGCTGTGCGGCCTTCCGTGCAGTACGGCAGCGCGCGAAGCGAAGACGACTTGACGCTGAAGCTCGTCGACATCGTCAAAACCAACTTGTCGCTCAAGAGACAGGGGGACAGCGTCCCCGGCGCCGTCCTCCAAGAAATGGTCATGCTTCTCCAGTACCACGTCACCACGCTTTTCGACAACGACATTCCAGGCATGCCTGTTGCCACCACCAGGGGAAAGAAACCGATTAAGGTGAGAGCAGGCGGAGACGCACGCTCCCCGTTTTTCAAGAGCACGAAAGAAACGAGAGGGAAGCTGCACAGGGAACAAACCGGCTACGCGCGCGGGTCACTAGACCCTTCTGTACGCACGCGAGGGAGTAAACGAAGCAGACAGAGAGAGAGAGTTGTTCACACGGAACTGCTTTTGCTTCTCCTGTTCTCTGTACTGCTCTCTGCAGTCCATTCGCGCCCGGCTAAAGGGCAAAGAAGGACGACTTCGTGGAAACCTCATGGGAAAGCGTGTCGATTTTTCGGCGCGTACTGTCATCACGGGTGAGTCTCGCAGCACTTTGCACAAGATACATGTTGGGCAGCAGAGCTGTCTCTCAGTTCTCCTCCTGTATCGAAACGTTTTCTCATCCGTGTAGGACGACTTATAGGATATCTGTTTCCACTGCGCTGTGCGCTTGACCAGGCGTCAGTTTTCAATCCGTTGTGCATTCTGCACCGATCTCCTCGATTTTTCTCTCTTCTGCTCCCGTCCTTGTCTTTCGAAGTTCCCCCTTCTTTGTGGTCGCCTGTTTCGTCTCTGCAGGTGACCCCATGCTTCCGATCGACACTGTGGGCGTGCCCAAGAGCATTGCCATGACTCTTACCTATCCCGAGTTCGTCACACCGCTCAACATCGGCCAGCTGAGACAACTTGTGAAAACCGGCCCTTTTGACTGGCCGGGGGCGAAATACGTCATTCGAGATGACGGCAGCAGGTGTGCAAAGGCCGGGGAAATCGAGTTGCTGCGACCTGCTCACTCCTGAAGTTTCGTACCAAACACGCGGTTGCTGCCTGTGCACCAGACACCAGTTCCACTCCTCGCCGTTCAGTGGAGTTCGGCACTCAATCTATACAAATATACCCATCCACACACATATATACATACATACATATATATATATATATATATGCCTTTGTACGTATCTTCTTGCGTACCGCGTTTAACACACAACAGTGATTTGGTGGGGAGGTGTGTCCTTGTTCTGTAAACATGTGCTTTTCTTCTTCCACATAGATTTCATGGCAAACCTGAAGCTCGCATGTTTTGTTGACATCTACCCGCGTCGTTTTGTTTTAGTACGTCCACTGGCTTGTATTTCTGTCTGTCTCGTATGCTTGGAGAGTGACGGATACACTGGAAGAGATGCGTCTGCATAAGACACGCGAACTGGTTAGAGTTTCTTTGCTGGCCGCGAAAGGGTGGTTGAAGAGGAGCGAGTGCTGGTGGTTGCGTGGCCATGGTTTTTTTGCGGCCCTGGTTGTCTTATTTTTGAACAGATTTGATTTGCGCCACGCGAAGAAGGGCGGCGAAGTCGTCTTGGAGGTTGGCTACCGTGTCGAGCGCCACATGCGGGATGGAGACTTTGTGCTGTTCAATCGACAGCCGTCGCTTCACAAAATGTCGATCATGGGCCACCAGGTGAAGATTCTTCCGTACTCGACCTTTCGTCTCAACCTGTCTGTCACGTCTCCCTACAACGCCGACTTCGATGGAGATGAAATGAACTTGCACTTAGCGCAGAGCGAAGAAACGCGCGCCGAAATCAAGCACTTGATGAAGGTTCCGAAACAGATCGTTTCGCCGCAGGGAAACAAGCCCGTCATGGGGATTGTGCAGGTATGCCTTTATGGGGTTCACCAAAATAGGCTTCTCAGCGAAGGACTTACAGCGAAACAACTGAACTCCTAGACGTGTTATTTTCCCGGTCTTCTCGGACTCAAGGATATACTTCATAGTGCCGTATGCGTCCATCGTAGACGAACCGACCTGTAGGCTCCACTTGAAAAAACTGTCGTCCATTCGTTTGAGTGTCACGCTTGCTTGTGAGCATATACTACTCATTGGGGGGGGGGCGGGAATGAAAGAGAGGAGAGGCGCCGCCTTCGGGGTTTTGGAGACAGCTGAAAGCCAAGGGACGTAGTCGCAGAGGAGAAGCAAGAGAAGGGGCTGAGATGAGGAGAGAAACGAAAGGCGAGAGACGTTTGACAATCTCTGCGGGGAGAAGAATGCATGCAAGACTAAGGCGGGAGTTCGACACGTAAATCGGGGGTGATTGTCTGCATTCTTGACTAAAAGGCTGTGACCCGCGCGACTTCCGTTATTCCGACACATGTTTTCTGTTTCTCTCCTAAAACACCGTCATCTTGAGGTACTTCGGTTTGTTTCTGCTGGTTCGCCTTCAGTCCTCGAAGGCGACTGAACTGTGTGCTTAGACAGCGTCGTCTTTCCTCACTGGTTGCCGATTAGAACCGTCGATGCGGTCGGAGACCGTCGACTTGTCATCTCAGACTTTGTTTCTAGAATTCAATTCACCTCACACTTTCTCGATCTTTGTCGATGTTTGCGGCTTGCTGCCTTTACGTGTCTCTGTCTTCTCGCTCTCTCTGTCTCTCTGTATTCTTCGCTCTCTGTGTCTAATCCCTTCACTCGGTGCCTCTTTTTTGTTTCCCCGCGTTTTCCTCGTCGGCAAGCATTTTCCTGTCTTGACTTTCGCCTCTTTTTGCAGGACTCGTTGTTGGCTGTAAGCAAGTTTACGCGTCGAGACACGTTCTTGACGAAGCCGATGGTGTACAACCTTCTGCTCCAGATTCCGTACTGGAGCGGCGTGGTCCCGCCTCCAGCAATTCTGCACCCCGTGCCGCTGTGGACTGGCAAGCAGTTGTTTTCTCTGCTGCTGTTCTTCGACTCGTCTGTGTCGGGCGGGAACACGAAAACGCGCATCAACATGCAGCGCGATGTGGGTGCGGGTTTGGTGGACCGGAAGAAAGAGAACTTGTTTTTGAGTGAACGCGACGAGCGCGTGATCATTCGCCAGGGCGAGTTGCTCGCGGGGAAGATCTGCAAAAAGATCGTCGGCTCGGCCAGCGGCTCTCTCATCCACCTACTCTGGCTCGAGGCGGGCCCTGAGAGGACGAAGGACTTCCTCTCGACGCTCCAGAAGCTGACCAACTACTGGCTGCTTCATCAAGGCTTCACCGTGGGGTGCAAAGACATCATTGCAAATGAGGAGACAAACGAGAAGGTGCGAGACATATTGGACCAGGCCAAGAAGGAAGTCGACAAACTGATTCGCCTCGCCCACCGCGGCCGCCTCGAGTCTCAGCCTGGAAAAAGCTTGCGCGAAAGTTTCGAGGCGAGAGTGAACAAGGAACTGAACAGCGCGCGCGAACGCAGTGGAAAAGTCGCTGCAGAAAGCCTCGACGAGTCCAACAACATCATGGCGATGGTGAGACAGAGGGCGAGGACAGCGGCACAGGCGACGGCCGCGACGACTTAAACGCGGGGCCAGTGGGCGGAGCCGTGAAAAAGGAGAGACCGAAGAGAGAACCTGAGAGGAAGAAGAGAAATGGGGAAGGTAGAGGAGAGGGAGTGAGTTGTTGTTCAACACCTTTTCGAGACTGGTGAGTCGTCTGTGACGAGTTTCTTGGGTTCGGTTGTGACATCTGCATTCGCCTCTTTTTTCTGCGCTCTCAGGTGCTCGCTGGATCGAAAGGAAGCACCATCAACATTTCGCAGATCATGGCTTGTGTCGGCCAGCAGAACGTGGAGGGGAAGCGAATTCCCTTCGGCTTCAATGAACGTTCTCTGCCACACTTCCACAAATTCGATTACTCCCCCCAAAGTCGCGGCTTCGTCGAAAACAGCTACCTCTCTGGACTAGAGCCTCATGAACTCTTCTTCCACGCTATGGGTGGTCGCGAAGGTATCATCGATACAGCCTGCAAAACGTCCGAGACAGGGTGAGAAAAAAAACGGACACAGAACACTGGAGAGAATCACACATTCTTTTCGACGAACGCGCAAGCCAGTGACGCAACTCTATAAAGATCATGTATATGCGTTTATATATATATATATATATATATGTATCGCTGTGTGTTGATTCATATACTCTGCTTCTCTAGGCCTGCGTATTTCCTGTTTATTTGTGGATATCTGCACATGCATTGGTCGAGAGAAATGTGGTGCCTTTCTATGTAGCCAGTTACTCCTGTCAGCTGGAGAGGGTGTTGGTGCGGAATTTTGTGTTTCTCAAAAGGTACGCCGTTCCCTCGACTTCGGGTGTACGTACAGCTTGTTGTGCAGTAGATTGCGGCTTCCTTTTTCCATCTTCTCTCGCCCAGGTACATTCAGCGTCGGTTGATGAAGGCGATGGAAGACGTAATGGTTTACTACGACCGAACAGTGCGGAATTCGATTTGCGAAGTGCTTCAGTTCCTGTACGGAGAAGACGGGATGAGTGGCGAATTCGTGGAGGACCAGACGGTCGAGTTGATGACGCTCGACAACGAGAAGCTGAAGCGGCTGTACAGACATGACGTCGACCAGGAGAGCTACGGGAAAGGGTGGCTGTCTGACGAGTTGCGAAACGAGATTTTGACGGATTACGAGTTGCAGCAACCTCTCGAGGAAGAGTTCGAAGCCATCCGCGAGGACAAGAACCGTCTGTGTCGTCACATCTTCAAGGACGGGGAGACCAAACAACACATTCCGATCAACATTCTCCGCCTCCTCGAGTTTGCGAAGGCGCAGTTTCCTAGCGGGGACAGCTCGAGGAAGCAGAGCCCGATTGAGATCGCCCGCAAAGTGAATGAACTGTTGAATGAGAAACTCGTAGTGGTTAAGCAGACGACGAACGCAGACGCCATCTCCGCAGAAGTTCAGGAAAATGCCACCATCTTCATGAAGGCGCACTTGAGGACTGTCCTCAACTCCCGGCGGCTCCTCGAAAGAGAGTGCATCGGTCCGAAGGCTCTTCAGGCACGTGCTTCGAGAAAAGAAGGGGACTTTGCGACACTGCTTTTCCAAAGTGCAATGCTGAATAGAACGAGTTCCTTTTCAGAAATGACGGCTAGACAGTCGAGAACGCACGCGTCTCTGAGAGACTGCGTTCTCGACTGTCTAGGCTCTTAGGTGGGGGGAGATTACACGAGAGGGGGTTTGGGAGATGAAAAAACTGAGGCAAAAGAGACCAAACACAAACTACAGAAAGCATAGAATGTGAACAGCGTGGAATCAATCTGTTGGATTCATGTAACATACAGGGCATTTGTTATTTCGCATGGCGGAGCTTTTTTCCTCTAGTCAGACGCAGAGAAAAGGCCGATACCTTTTGCGGTTTTCACATGTAATTTTCTGTCGGTTTGTTGCCTTTATTGTGGCATTTCCTTTCCTTGACTTTCGAGTCAGGTCTCTCCTTTGGCGCACGCGTTCACTCTGTAATGGAAACAAGCTCTCTGTGGTGACTGGATGCCCTCGTGTAGATCTTAATCTGTGCGCCTTCCGGATTGGGGGAGTATATATATATATATATACATTGCGAGTTGGACTCCTGGTGTTTATGTACGTCAGACAAAAGCACTTGTGGAAGCCCAGGCGTCCTGCTAGAAAAAAGGAAGTGTAATCCCTTTGGGTTTTCTTTTTCTCGCATGCATGCAGTGGCTGCTCGGAGAAGTCGAACGCCATTTCCACCGGGCGCTGGCGCATGCAGGCGAGTGCGTCGGCGCCATTGCAGCACAGTCTATCGGAGAACCTGCGACGCAGATGACTCTCAACACTTTCCACTTTGCCGGTGTCGGAAGCAAAAACGTGACGCTCGGTGTGCCGCGCCTCAAGGAGTTGATCAATGTCGCGAAGCAGGTCAAGACGCCGTCGCTTACGGTGTATCTACAAGACGAAATCGCGATGGATCAAGAACGAGCGAAAGACGTCCAGGTGCGGTGACCGCTCGAGGAGGTGGATTTCAGTATCCTGCGACGTTTCTTGGCTACTCCACATCGACTCTGCATGCAGCGCCAGTCAGGCGAAGCTGAGGCTACCAAGTTCCTAATGATCGCTGGCACCGTATCTCATTCGATAGCTCACGCCAGTCAAAAATGTTAGATCTCAGTAGCCCTTGGGTTGTCGTCTTTGCTCGGAAGCTGTTAGTCTTAAGTATGTGCGTTTCGTGAAACACCGGCGGGAACTAGAAGGGGAGGGGGAAAGGCTCGCAACTTCTTTGCTCTTCGTCGCTTGCTTTGGCAGGTTTTTTGGTCAGCCAGAGCGTCTGATTTTCGTTTCGTATTCTCCGATTGTGTGCCCTTTCTTTCCGTCACCACTATCTTTGTTGTCATGTGTCGCTCCTCAGTGTTCGTTTTCTTTTTCTCGTCGTCTGCCTGTGTGTCTTCTTCCTCTTTTGACTTTTCTCTGTCTCCGTCCTCTCCTCAACGTCCGCTTCCCTCTCCGTCGTTGTCTTTCTCCTCGGTCGGCGTTTTTCTCGCCGTTCTGTCTGCAGCGCCGTTCGTCCAGCTTCGTCTCTTCGTCTTGTCTCCCCTCTGGTTGACTTTTTCTCGCACTGTCAGTCGCCCGGCTCCGTTTTTTGTGCGCAGACGCACTTGGAGCACACGACGTTGGACCGCGTGACGGTCGTGTCTCAAGTGATCTACGACCCAGATCCCACGGATACGATTATTCCGCAAGATAGACAGTGGGTGCGGGACTACTACGAGTTTCCGGACGACGACGAACTGCCCAGCAACTTAGGCCGGTGGCTGCTGCGCATTCAGATGGCGAGCAAAGTGATGATCGACAAGAAGCTGACCATGAAGGAGATCGGCGAGAAGATCTATGCGGAGTTCCCCAACGAAGAACTCGACTGCATCTGGACAGACGACAACAGCGACGACCTCGTTCTCCGCATCCGGCTGAAGCAGCAGCCTGGCGAGGGCGAAGATGAAGACAAAGACGAAGACGACGTTGCCGAAGCAGGCGACCGCTTTCTGCAGAAACTGATGGTTCAATGTCTCGCGGGAATCACGCTGAGAGGCATCACCAACATCTCCAAAGTCTACATGCGCGAGGAGGCGCGAACTATCTACAACAATCAGCTCGTGGGTTCCAGACGCGTAGACGGCAGCGAGGGAGTTGAGTACAATCCGAGTCTAGGACTGTTATTCCCCATCGGTTTTGGTCGAAAGTGCGACGTTGGTCAATAGGGTGCCACTAGCTAGCAGGGCGTTCTTTCACATTGGTTGTGTTCTAGGGGCGCACACGACGGATCTTCGGATGTACATACACTGCGAAAGGAGATCGTGGGTCAGTTCGCGGTATCGGGGACGACGCGCGCTTCTGGTGGAGCGTATCGAGGCGGAATGGTGTGTTAAAACGTGGAGGAAGCCCGGGTGTATAGATGTGGAAAAGGAGTTTTGCTAGTGACAGTGGGAGTGTCTTTTTGAGAAGGACTTCAGAGTTTTTTCGTAGGACTCCTGATGGCGTCGATTTCGTGGTGCGATAATGCAGCCCATGCAGCCAGCGATTCTCCAGTCTGTGGGTTAAATTGGACAACACATGCCGGAGTGTCTAGACGGCGTTTTCGGCGCACTGGATTCTGAATTCGTTTCCGTCCACTGCATCGACGTCTAGTTTTTTCCTTTTCCTTTCCATCGTTCACTGTTTGTTCTTCAGGGCAAATTCGAGCGTACAAACAACTGGGTGCTGGACACGGACGGCTGCAACTTGGAAGACGTCTTGCCGATTCCAATGGTGGACGACACGCGCACAACATCGAACGACATGACCGAGATTTTTCATGTCTTAGGAATCGAAGCGGTGCGTCGCGCTCTTCTCCGAGAGCTGCGTGCAGTCATTTCCTTCGACGGGAGCTACGTGAACTACCGCCATCTAGCGATTCTCTGCGACACCATGACCCAGAAGGGTTACCTGATGAGCATCACGCGTCACGGGATCAACCGCATCGACAAAGGCCCGCTGATGAAGTGTAGCTTCGAGGAAACAGTCGAGATTCTCATGGAGGCGGCGGTTTTTGCGGAGGCCGATCACCTCCGGGGCGTGACGGAGAACATCATGATGGGGCAGCTGTGCCCTCTAGGCACTGGCTACTTTGACGTGTTGATCGACGAAGAGAAGCTGAAGGATGCGTCGCACAATTTGGACGGACTGGGGGGCGCTGGCGAGTTCGACGGCGGGGTGGGGACCTCGCCCACGTCTTCGGATCCACTGGTGATCACGCCTGACGGGTCGTTCACGCCGTCGCCGCACCTGAACTCGGTGTTCTCGCCTATGCCCTTCTCCACCGTATACTCATCTTTTGCGGCGAGTCCTGCGAACCCTCTGTCTCCCACGACGCTCGGAACGAACGCGGGTGTAGATACACAGCAACTGGGTGGGAAGTTCTCTCCGACGCAACAAACGCCGCGGTCGCCGACTTCTCCCCTGTCGCCTCTGTCGTGTTTCTCGCCGCGAAATCCCCTCAGTCCTCTCTCGCCCTCCGGACCTCCCGGTGGGGTCTTCTCCCCGACGTCTCCGATCCTCGGGAGCGCCCTCGAGACGTCCTCCCCGTCGTACTCGCCGTCGTCTCCCCAGTCAGCGTACTTCCAGAACGACGGAAGCTCGAGCGCCGTGGACATGGTCATTTCTCCCGGCGGTGTCGGCTCGGACGGCAGAGGCCGCGGCGGATCCTACTCGCCGACGTCGCCCACTCTCTCTCCGTCCTACTCGCCTTCTGCCCCTCCGAGTTACTCGCCCACGTCTCCCGCCTACTCACCCACATCGGCGCTGAGCATCGCCTCGCCTGTCCCGGGAGTCGGCGGAGACGGTCGCACGCCTCTCAGTCCTTTCTCGCCCAGCAACAATCCGATGTCTCCCCACTTTTCAGCCTCTACGTCCTACTCGCCGACGTCGCCCGTTCAACAGAGCAACCCCACTTCTCCCACTTCTCCGTATTCTCCCGCCTACTCCCCCACTTCGCCGCGCTACTCGCCCACCTCCCCCATGTACTCCCCGACCTTCGCGCCGTACTCCCCGCAGAGCCCGAGCTACGGGGCTGGACAAGGACCTCTCTCGCCCAGTACGCGTCAGATCGTCGGAGAACACAGCGCGGAAGGAACGAGACAGAGAGCACAACACACGGCGTTCAGGAGGGAAAGCGAGAGGGAGAAACGAGAGACGCCAAGGGATTGGGAGACGCAGTGTCCGGAGAGCTTTGGAGCAGTGTCTTTAGTGACCGTGATTGCTTCTCGCCTACACAGAGGGAGATGGAGGGATCAGACAGACAGTTTAACAAGTGGAGAACGGGAGGTGTCGAAGGGGGAAGAAGGGGGATAAAGTCTGTGGAGAAACCGTGTTATAAAACTCTTCTGAAGATGGTTTGTTCTTGCTTCAGGCTTCACCGTCCAGTCTCCTCGCTATTCGCCGTCTTCCCCGGCTGCGTACTCGCCGACCTCTCCCATGCCAAACGTTGCCGGTTCGCCTTCTTATGAAGATTCACATGCGCCTGGGGGAGACACGTACTCTCCAACGTCGCCCATGTATGAAGCAAATGGTAAGCGCGAAAAACAACGCGGATTCAACAGAATGTGCGTGTTTCTCTCGCTATACTTGCGGAAATACAAGAACTGTCTTTGTCTCTTCCCAATCATGTCCGCCT
This sequence comes from Toxoplasma gondii ME49, assembly GCF_000006565.2. NCBI lineage: Eukaryota > Apicomplexa > Conoidasida > Eucoccidiorida > Sarcocystidae > Toxoplasma > Toxoplasma gondii. Next base: position 2,373,436 of record NC_031478.1, read on the forward strand.
TGTGGTGTGCTCGTGCGCGGCCTCGGAGTTTATATATATATATATATATATAACCGTGCGTATTTGGTGATACCGGCGGACATGCATATTGTTGCATTTTTGCGTATGGCTGCCTGTCGATTTTGGCGTTATTGGCTTGTGTGGGCGGGTGACAAAAAATGTGTTTTTCGCTGTTCTTTGCGTTGTCCGAAGACACTTCGAGAACCTTTTTCGTCTTGCTAGAGAATAGCATTCCAGTGTTGACCGGGTTTTGGTTTCGAGAATCACCTCACAAGAGTTTCTGCGTTTTTGAGCACAGATCCCTTCTCGCCAGATCCGTTTGCCGCCGAGGTTGTCGACGAAGTGGGAGATGTCGCTGCTCTGGAAAGTCCGACAGAAGATACACTCGGCCCCAACCAAGGTCGTGGCGGATCAGCGTAGCGTTGCAAAATAGGCAGAAAGATAGACAGTGATACGGGTGTGTCACTGGAAACAAGCACGTTGAATTTTTATCGGACCACGGTGCAGATGTAAAATGCCGCTTGGGTGTGGGTCGGCCTGTGGCACGGGGTGTGAGGTTGAGTTCTGCTGTCAATGAGCGTAGGAGGGTTGGACAAAGAAGTGGAAAATCGCCTTTACGTCTGACTATAAATCAGTTCCTGGTGAATGTCCAACGTGGCAGCTTTGCTTCATGCGTGCAAAACGGTTCTCTCGAAGATGTCTGCGAATGTCTCACGCGTTCGATCCACGGACGCAGTTAAAACTCTACCGGCACAACCTTGACAAAGCCTTTAGGCGAGGACAGCATCCATTACGGATTTCCCCCCCATTTTTCTGGTCGTGCTGCGAGTTATAGAATCTTCCCGAAGATAATTGGTCGGTTCGTCACTCTTTTGAAAAAGCTTTGATTGTAGTTTTGGTGTCAAATCCCTGAAAAATCTGAGACAGTTTGCGCGCAATGGTGCCTGCTAGATGCGGCACAACGGAAGCTGCTTTTGTTGTGGAACAGAAGAAATGGTGACAAAATAGTCTCTTTCGTGAAGTGCCACCCAGGGCGATAGATCTCCACTTGAAGGAACGGCGTAACGTTCCGGTAGTAAAGATCTAGATGTTACCAAGCGATTCGCGTTCCAGTTACAGCAGCCGCACCTCAGCACACATGCACTTGTCATACCCCAATAACGAATAGAAAGCGTGAACAAGTTGGAGGTGAGTCCGATCCCTTCTCAACATGCGTAGAGTCATGCAGTGGAGCAACAGTATATGCCACATGATGATGGCGAGAAACAGTGCTGCAGTGAAATATGCGCGTTCTTCTGCCGTCGAACAGACTCTGACCGATAATGCAGCCTCTCTCTTTTTTTCAATGCCCGCTAAGCAAAATTCTTCTTCGCGAATGCCTGTTAAGACGACGCAACAATACTGCAGAGACAGATGTTAAAGATCTTGTTCATGCTTTGGACTGGATACGTTTAAGTGTTCTGGATTTGCGGTTTAATGTTGTTAGCTTACGCCATACCACACGGTTGACCTGTGTACGTAACGTTGTATGATAATTCGTAACTTCGCAATTTCAACAAATTGCGATAGAACTGTGGTTCGGGTGTGATGGCTGTACCAGTCAGATACCCATGAAAGCCTTCCGGTGACACACTTCAAAGTGGGTGAACATTGTTTCATGCGACCATTCAAGCTCAACCTCATACACAGTACCAGAAACTATTGGATAAGAGTCCAGAGTTGAAAGATACACTGTGCGGTATCCCTGATTATTGGAGGTAGTGTTATTCGTAAATCCCTACCTCCTCACGGCTTCGGCATTTCGGTGTTTCCCGGTCGCCTGCTTGGAGGCACATCATTCCTGTTCCATGCGGAAATGAGTTTATCCTTCTTCCACGCAAATGAGATAGAACGGGCGGGAAACGACTCCAGGGGAAACTCTTGTTAGCGTCGTAGGAAAGTCACATTGAAAAACTGGTAGGCCGTACCTTTCAGTTACCCAACACACGCATCCTGCGTCGAGTCACGAGTTCTTCGGTGCATGCACGCTGGGTCTTTCGTGTAAGGCGATTCTCGGTGGACTACTACTGAAGATTTGGCAGCATCTGTCTCTTTGTATAACGTTCCTAGGAATTAAGGACTTCTCTGTGATTGCATACGGTGAGAGACTCAATCGCGGAGAGCGTTTCGATCGTTGAGAGTCTTGACTCTTTTCTGGATCCTTCACCGCACGCGCGAATTCGCGGGTGCTCACTTACGCGAGGTAGGGGGAAATCTCGCTGAGTGTTTGCGTGTTGCGGTCTTTCACGACTGTATCTGCAAGATTCACGAATCAATGGTTTTCGGAGTGGCGTTTAGTATCGTATCTCCGGAAAGGCGCAGAATGGTACGCACACGCGTGCAATGCTTAACAAACTCTGTCGATGGAAGAAAACCTGAAGCCTTTGGCCGCGGGGAACTCTTGGAAACATCCTGCTGACGGTTTCCTCTCTTTGTCTAATCCATTTTCTCCGCCACAGCCAAATCATTTCGCTTCCTGTCTGGCTTTCCACACCCCATCCTTTCAGGCAAGCGCATGTGTGTCATTGCTGCCTGCTGCGTTGTCTTTTCCGTTTAGCCCCACCAGCATGGAGAATCGTGAGGGAAAGTAGCCAGTCTCTTTTGCTGCAGTTTCTGAAAGTGTTTCTGATCGTTATTTGTCTTCTCCCGCACTACGGTTTGTTTTGTCGAGTGGCAGACACGTAGGTGCTACGGACTCGAGGTGCCTCTCCGAAAGGCAGGCGTCACCATGAACTGCTAGGTTCTCGCCTCTGCATGCGGCAACATGTTTTTCCTTTCGAGCTTCTGTCTGGGGCTGTGGAGGCAGTCGATTGTACGTTGCGCAGATAACACCGGCGTGATCAAGGCGTGCATTATCGGCATCAGGAATAAGTACGGCACGGGGAAGATTGGTGCACGAATCCGGGTCTCGGTGCGCGACAAGACCCCCGAGTGCACGGCTCCCAAAATGCCAAAAGGCGTAATTGTGAGAAGGCGAAAGGAAACGCGGCGGAAAGACGGCAGTTACATCAAGTTCGACGAGAATGCATTCGTCATCATTCAGAAAAACAAAGCCCGAGGGACGAAAATAAAGGGGCCCGTCCCCATGGAAATCCGGCACAACTGCAAAACCCTCGCGAGATGGATTTTCTGAACAGAATCGCTGGTTCATCAGAGGCAGTGCAGACCGCATACACTACCGGAAAGAAATCCGAGCAAGGACATACAGGCCGGAAGACATACTTTAAGGTCACGTATTCGTACAAGAATATATGCATATCTACATGTACGCATGTGGATATGTAGGAATGGGGTCAGCTGGGTAGAACTCGAAGAGTGGAAATACAGGGTACAAGTCGCGCTTGGGAACGGGTGTTTTTGTTCCGCTGAGAGTGTGTGTTCATCCGTTGACTGCCTTTGTTTTTGATAAAGGGATAGTACACTGCGTCAGGATCTGCCTGACACGCGTAGCTAATCGACTCGACTCTGTTTTTCTTTCTATTAGACAGGAGGCGTGTGTCTGTTGAGGACTTTCGAACAGCGAGCGCTTTCTCGTCCTTGAAACCTGACGTATCTTCAGAGTCAGGCGGTATATTCACCTGAGAAATAATCAACTTGCCTGCTGATGCCTGGCAGTACATTTAGGCGCCGGCGGCTGGAGTGATTGCCAGTAAACCTTTATGGCCAACAAGCGAACACGAAACCAAAACAGCCGAGTGAATGCCCTCAGTATTTGGATCTAAAGGTGCGCAATGTGAAAAAGACACTCGTGTGTCTGGAGAAGGCCACGAAAATCGCCTCGCAAACAGTATCCAACCTTCTGCTGTTCTTTGTTGGCCGTGGTGCAGTAGTCGTGGGCTAACCTATCCGTCTGACGGTTCAAACGCAGCGACTGTGAAGAGGATAATCCACCGTCGTGAGGGTTGTCATGGAAATGGTACGCATGGTTACAATCCCGTGGAACAGTTCTTTTGGTTCAAGTTTTCTGTGCGTCGTTCCGACAGATTTTCCCCCCAAAACCACAAGTATAATCCCCTTGTGGTAAAGGAAGTACTTGCTTTCCAGTCTACACAACACAATTGCCGGCCTCTAGCATCCTATGACAGTCTGCGACGTTTGTTAATCCATGCTCAGGGAAGCCCTCGCTAAGCAGCGGCTCGCGTCGAAAACCACGCCGACTTTGATGTACCTGTGTACAGACAACTAGCGGAAAGCGAAATTCCAATGCCAGTGGACCCCGGATAGCGCTTTTGCTGTCTCAGAAAGCCTTTTTGATTTGAGAACATACCCCAGAAACTCATTTGTCCCCTTGGTAGTCCATATCCAAGGAAGGCAATAATTCGATGAAATGTAGATACAATAATTGTAAATGGCGATTAATCTACAGAAGCGTCGAGGACTCTCCGTTCATACCAGGCGTAAAAAACGTCCATCCAGTTACTAAACAGGTGTCAGGCCAACAAGAATCTGGTCCATGTATTCCGTACAGACTAACATTAGGAAGGAGACTACCACAGTGAATTTTAGGTTTTCCAAGAAATATATTTGGAAAAAGAGACTTGCTAGTATTACCGTAATTACATAATATACAGTCCCAGCCGTTCCGGTTAAGCTATAGAAGAGTCAATAAAAGAGTTAGACAGTCGAAAGGCATAGAAAGCATCAAATTCACTGACTGGTAGTAAAAAATTGACTTGTGTAGCTATTTCGCAGACTGTTTCAACGATATGAATAAATAGACGTTCTCTGCAAGCACTACGCCATCCAGTGTAACCTCAGTTTGTCCACCATCATGCAATATATATGTATATATATATATATATATATACATATATATTGCGGATGGTTCGCGATCAAAGCCCACATAGGGTTACGTATCATACCTGAACCGTTGAAGACGAGTTACCGAAGTGGTCATGGCATGACAACGGAGACTTGTCGAATCTCCTCTCGCAGTCGATTTTCTCGTCGATTCATAATCTTTATACAGAACTCGCACACCACGACGCTAGAAACCACGCGAACGGAAAGGGAACTCGGCTGCTGGTTTTGCAGCGTTCATTTGGCCCCTCCCCGCAGTATGAACTATGCAGCCAGCCTTTTCCCTACGCATCGTCACAAACGCTTCCCCGACAGCTTCTGTCTTGCAAAAGAATACACTGAAAGCGCTTTGCTGGCTGTAAGAGAGGAAACAAAACCGTGTCTGAATGCCGCCTCAGAGTCAAGACCGGTTCGTTCGCTGACGTCACCGCGCATGCAGCGCGATTTTTTCGCACACTTTTCAGCCCAGCAGCCCCAGACAGCATTTGCAGCGGCGCGTACTTTCGTACATTTTTCGAGCGGCCCTTTGCTCAAGGAATGTTAATGTCCATCGAGTTCTATCATCAATGCTATGACTGTTTGGACATGTTTGCGGTACACGAGCAGCTATACGCTGGGAGGCTTTGCAGGCGAGCCGTCAGACCCCACCACGGGGTAAAGAAATCGCCATCGCCATATCGTGTAATTGCGTCTTTCTCCGAGTTTTCTGACGCCCTGCTTTCTGAGGTATTTGTTCCGGTTTCCGTGGTGTGTAGTTAATCGCTGTGCTCTGTTTCTGTGCTTGACCCATCGGCCGCGCCAAAATGGCCGGTGCAAGGACCCAGCTCTCGCGTAGAGGTGGGTCTGCGTTCTTTACTGTTTGCCGTCTGTGAGTCCTTGAGAAGAGCAAATCACCTGATTTTTCCGCTTGCGTCGTCTCTTCTACTTGCTTCTCGCCACCATGTGGACATCTCTCCTCCGCCTCTCGCAAAGCTACCCGAAAGGGTCGTTTCATGAAGGTCACATCAACCCTTTCGCCGACGTCCAGTGGTACGACCTAGAGCCGCACACGAGGTGTATGTACACCCCAGAGAAATATACCTGCATCGCACTTCCAAGACTTGCCGAAAATGGCGACGATCTGGAGACACGCTTCTTCTTTATTCTGGCGGGAATTGGGGAAGATCTGCGGTGATCTCATCAGCTAACGGGTGTTCTACGCATCCCGAACTCTCGAGTCTGTCCGGCAACAGAGACGTGATCCGTGCCTTACACGTGTTCTCAGCTGCTGACGTCGGACCTCGAATGTTGCGGTGTACCCGACTTCGTTATCTGTGTGTGCTTCGTGAATGGGCATTCGCTTTTGAAATTAGCTGACCTTTCCCGCTGTCATTCCCCCCGCCGTGGAACGATGGCTGTATATACCTATAGACGAATCTTGCTTACTGTGAATGGCCGACGTGGCTGCGCTGCTACAAGCCGAGGATGAGAACTCTGAATATTATCTGGCTTGTTATTTCCTGCTTCTCTATTCAGCCGGTAGCGACAAAATCTACAAATCCACACTCACTTTCGGTAAAAGAGTTCCGACACTGTCGTCGTGAAGTGCCTAGTTTCTGTCCGTGTTGCCACCGGTGCTTCGAAGGCGCTTGCCTGCGTACGTCTTTCTGTTCCGCACAGCCGTGACCGTCGTTCATGACCAGGCCGAATGGGTGCCTCGGGTCGAGGGCGGCGGCAAAGTGAACGAACTTTCGTTTCTGGGTCATTGCCCAATGTGTTCGCAGGATAAGTCGGCCCTTTATGAAACGTAATATGCCCAGAGATCACCACCCTCTTGCGAAGCAACACACGAGCCTGAAGGCTGTGACGATGCTGGATGAAGAGAGTGGCAATCACTGGCATGTCCTCGACGGCAAAGGAAGAGTGAGGACATCGTTTTCACGCACAGTTGACTCTTGAGCATGTTTGAATGCAACTTCTACTCGCGTTGCTGCATTCTGTGAACTGCAGTCGCTGCAGGATGCAAACGTGGAGTTCGATGCAAGGCTTTTTTTCAAGAGTCTTGTTTGCAGGCACTCGCTCTCCCTTCTGTCGTACCAGGAACTCCCGTGGAGCCCCTGTTCTCAGTGGTGTCCCCAGACAGTCATTCCTCCTCTCCTTGCCCATGAAGGCCGCAAGGAGCCGCGAGAAACTGCTTTCCTTCTTTCCGCTTTCTCCCTTCGTGGTTGCTGTTGAACGGGTTTAGTTGCCAGAAATGGTGCCTAGTTGCCATTCTGCCGTTTTCCCTCTCAAGGGAGTTCCTGATCTTGGCGGTGTTGAAACGATGTCTTCACCAACTAACTCGATTGTTCATGCGTGAGCTTCGTTCCCGGCTTCTCTTCTTGTCGCAGAGCGTCGGAGGCTTGGCGGCGCAAGTCGTTCGTCTTCTCCAAGGGAAGCATCGTGTCGATTTTACTCCGCGCACTGCCGCGGGAGATAGCGTGATTGTGGTGAATGCGATTCATCTCAAGATGGCTGGACACACGTGGGATACAAAGGTGTACAAGTTTGATCGGAAAAGTAAGGAGGAACAGAGAAAACGATTGTTGCATGTTCACGTCAGGTTTAGGTCCGCAGCCACACGCGTGGAAGAGTTTCTAGTCATCCGTCTACCGAATTGGTTCTATGTTTATACTAAACCAATACTGTTAATTACTACAGCTTCCAAGCAAACATGATTGCCGGTAGGATATTGAAATCCAACAACAGTCGCCACATACACTCTGAGGCAATGGTGGCTTCTATCTCGCTTCATGTTTTCTGCATTGATCTGTCTCCTTGTGTCATTCTTTAGACTCTTCCATGTGATGTCGCATCAGATCTTCTGTGTGCACATGCACGTGCATATATCCATTATGTAATATATATATATATATATATATATATATATATATATATATGAGCGAGTTTTGTCCCGTGTACGTTTTTGGACCTGTGAACGTCGTCCGCATTTTTAGTCTGGACGATATGTTGTGCATGTTGCCGAGAAGGATAGGAAGAAGAGGGATCGGCGGGAGGCATCCTCGACGTTACCACTGAATAGGCAAGTGACGGCTTGGCGTCTACTGTCTATACTTCGCATCAACTGTTTGTGTTTTTCTAACTGTCCATCGCAGCTCATCCGGCTGGGCCGAAAATTATCACGGCCAAGACGATCATGGCGCGAAACCCAGCTATGATTGTAAGCTTCTCTGCCAGCACTGCTGAGAATCATATACGAGACGGAGTTCGCTGTTGCCAGGCAGAGAGAGGCGCGGGAGACCGACGCTGTTTTCATCTGCTGCCGAGTTTCCGCAGTCAACCGAGCGCCCTAGAGGAAACGTGGGTTTCTTCGCATCCCAGCTACCACGGCTGTGTGCTCCGCAGTATAAGCCGAGTTCGAGTGGAGCGACTTGGTCGTGAGCGTGCCGTTTCTGGTCTGCGTTGTGATACATTTGTCTTGCCTAGCGAAGAGGCCATTCATTGTACCGCTTTAATATCGTGGGACAGATGTCGCGGGGGAGGGGGCAGCTGGGACAGAAGGCACACATAAGCAATGCCGCGAGACGAAGAAGAATTCTGCTTTGTCAGGCAAGTTAAGACATGCAACTTGTTGATACGGAAATCCTGAAAAATCATTAGGTACAAGCTAGTCGCAAAATGGTTTTTTGCTGGTCTCCTATTTTCTCATCCGCTGTACCTATAGCTCAACTTGGCTGTGAAACGCATGCTGCCTCCGAATCGACTCCGTCCCATCATGTACAGGTGAGTTTTGGTGGCTTTCTCGGGCGCTTGTCAGTGTACATTTCTCCGGTCTTCTGCTCCAGTTTATGTCCGTGGAGGTGATGCGACTGGTTTTATCGAACTTCGCTTGTCGCTCTTTTTACGAGTTCCCAGCGGCTTCTCGAATAGCGTCGTGTCGATTTCGTCTGACCCGTGTTTTTTTGCCACTGCTACTGTTTCGGGTGTCTTCCTTTCTTCCACAGGGATGCCTTTCAGTTTGCCGAGTCTCCTTGTGAGCCCCCTTCTTCCTCTCTGTGTTTCCCCATTTCGCCTTTTCCTGTGTGTACATCTTCTCTGGAGTCATATCAGTGTTCTCGGTGCTGCAGTCCCTACACAATTTGTTTGTTGCGCTGGCGTAGATCCCCGAGCTGGACTACTGGTTTCGATCTTAATTTTCTTACTGCCGGCGGTTGGGTCTACGTTCATTCCCAGCCAACATCGTTAGTGCCTACGGGGCAACCGCTCCACACACGTTTGAGGGAGTAGCAGCAGTAGTGCCCAGCTAAACTTTGACTTTTAAAATCATTGTGGCATCATGGCAGGGGTGTCGTGCTCTGACGTCGCTCGGGAACAGGTGGTGACTGTCGTCCTTCCTCCTGTAGCCCGTGCTTCCCTCTCAGGCTCTTCGACGCCTGCCGTCATGTGCGTATTTGTGTCCGTGCTTCTTCAGAAAGTTGTTCGTCTATGCAGGCGCCCTCCACCCCCACTGGCAAGTTCCTCAGGTCATCGTCCCTGCTAAGACACCGGCAGAAGTTTCCTTTTTGCCTTTCTCCGTCGAACGTGCCGATCCCGTTCAAGCTGCTGCGCGCATTGCAGCTCTGGGGGATCGCATGAAGATGGAGTAGCGCGTGTTTTGACTGGGAAGCAAAAGGGACGCATCGGGAAAAGTGGAACTGTTTTGCATTGAGCAGGACCAGGCGAAGAAAAGGGCACGCTTGCATAGGTGGACATTTTTACTCAATTCCACAGAACCGCGGAACGGTGCTTTCCCACGAGATGCGTGACGGGGCTTTAGTCGCCGGTTGTCTTCCTTGATACGTTGTTCCCGCTCACTGAAACGACGACAAGCGGCAGGGCTGGGAGTTGTTGAAACGGTGAATGCCGTTTTTCCAGTCGCAGGCATTACCATTATTATTAGTACCCACACACACTTGCGTCTGTCTGTTTGTCTCCTACAACCGTCTCTCCCGTGCCATCTTCAGGGAACCTAGTTGTGTTTCATCATTATGTCCTTTTCAATCGTTCTGCACCGATTTGTTGCTGCGGTTTGCTGGAAAAGGACCCTGGAGATGGTTACAGCCCGAACGATGGTACTGGCAGTAATAGCATCTGAGTAGTAGACTGGTCTCGTTGTTGATACGAGCGATAACAACAGTCCAAGTATTGCGCCAGGAACATAACCGATGTGGAATAGCCGTAGCGTCGTAGAATGTTGAAGTCCAGCACATGTAGCTGTCTTAAGAATTCCAGGGGGATGGTGAAAGTCTCTGAAAAACCTGTAGAAGATGGTCGGAAAACGTGTTTGTGGGGTCATGTAGCTGTCGGCTCGTGTACCTCAAGAATCGTGCAGGAAATATAGTTCTGAAGCGTTCAGATCCACCCTTGATCTCTGAGCTTTCACACTGTAGTGTTCGATAACACAGTTCACCTTTCGCCATATCGAAGAAAACATGGATGGTGGTACGCGGCCGATCTTTGATTCCGGAGAGTGCGCTGTTTTTGGAAAACTCCCGAGCACAAAAAGCTTCACCGAATTTCACCGACGGCCCTCAAGTCGTTTCGCTTTTTCAAACGCCTGCCATCATTGTTTTGGCTACCGACGAAACTGCTTTCCTGAACAGAGACATTCTAAACTCCGAAACGACGTTGTTATCTATAGTTATGTCACACTGGACAATGTCGAATGCGGTGTCCGCATATACGCGCACCAGGTACGCGCCTAAGATACTATTATATAAAGAGACGGAATCCGTCTGGGGCAGTAAAACAATTTCGTGGCTACAGCTGCAACAGTTTACTTCCATATCGACCAAAGACGACGCATTGAAAAAGTTGTGCACACCATTCATGCTTCACCACCTGCTGCGGGTGACCGGAGTACCTTTGCATCACTTCCATCGATCATGTGCCGCCAATGGTTGGCGCTATTGAAAGAATCCGTTGGGTAGCCCCATCGTACCGCTTTTTCGTAAGTTTGGAATGCCGAGTTTGTAGCATTTTTTCCTGAGCACTTTAGCCCAAAGGTGCCTGATTCCGTTCTGCGAGTGAAGGCTACGACCTCTGGACCGCTGTGAGGCGTAGCCTTTTGACCGAGAGTTTTCTGTGCTTTCATTTGTGACGCAGGTCTTTGTTTACCGGAGCCACCTCCTATTTGTGTCAGCATGATTTCGAGAACATTCAGCAAATATGTGAGTCTACGGGCACAACTTGTCTTTTATCGGTGTACTCTAACTGTAACAATGTAGCGTCCGCTCTCTTCTAAGTCAGGCTCAGTGAAATGTTGCTATTTTTGTTATAAGCGTAGAACCAATCCGGTAGCAAGGTATCAGATAATAGCTAATGTAACGTACATGACGCACGCTGTTTGTGGACGGGCACTACTGACTTAGAGCATTCCCTGGGTTCCGAGTTCCCATTCCGCTCCGGGTTTGACCAGGGAACAGCGAAAGTGACGAGTGCTCGCCTCTCCGAGCTGTTGACTGGGACTGGAAACAAGAGATATTTACATTGTTTATTTCCAATCACAAAAGCTGACGGCTAACTCATTGTCTCACATTACACGACAGTCGACGCACACTCATGAACGGTCTGCCCGAACGAGGCGCCTGCACCGACGCAGGAGACGAAAAAGCGGAAGATGGCATGAGAAGCACAGCCTTCTCGTGAATGCACGAGGAAAGTTGCTTTTCTCCACGGAATCATGGTTGAGTGCGAGGCAAGAAATGCAATGGGGAAAAAAGCCACAGACAAAAAATTTCTTCTGTGAATCAGACTGGCATGTGCGTTTTACACGCGCGTACGGACAGCGTTACCCGCTAACCCTGTACACGCCCACAAACACTGCAGGCAAACACTGTTTAGGGTTTAGGAAACACACCTGGAAAATTCATCTCCCCCGTCTTGACTTTTCTCCCACCGGGAGATGCTGTGGTTGTCTCTGGAAAAACCGATGGGTGCTCGGCTCTCCGCCGAGTCACTCCTCGGTCAACGCCGATACTTTTCAGTGACAAAAATACGACAAACCTCTTCGTGCACGCCTGCGTGCACGAGTCTAAAAATGTACTTTCGCACTTTCACCACCCCGATCACCGCAGATGGTCTTGTAGCTGTTTTTCGTATGTGTGGCCACACACGGTTGCGCTGTGTCACGTGTTTTCCACCCTACTCAGGCACGGATGGCATGCCGCTCAATGCCTCGGTTGTGTTGTTACCGAAGCAGAACGTCTGCTGCGCTTCCGTCCTTTCTGCTACACACTTCACTTTCGCCGCACTACCCGTCACGCATGGTGCTTTTTCTTCCTCATGACAGAAACATAACACAGGTGAGTGTGCGTGCAGGCGACGGAGCCAGGTCATCACGGACACAATCCACCCTACGCACTATAACGCGCTCATCTCCTCTCGAAGGGAAAAATGAATTATACATGCGGGTAGCCAAGCGCCAACACACACACACACACGTGTAAACATACAACTATGTATAGATACATATATATGGCGGGCCCAGCCATCTAACTCAGTGCCTCCAGAAAGAGCAGAACAGTTGGAATACACGCGTTCCCCCGCCCCGTTCATGTCCACTTGTTCCTGTTCCAAAACTCGCGACAGTTCAGTCCCTGCGTTCGCTTGTCCGAAGCGAAACACCTGGTCCTTCGCGATCGCCGTTAGGATGGGTTTTCGCCTTGTCGCCAAAAAAGTATAGAAGGCGTCCTCAGCTCCCCGGCGTCAGAACAAAACCGATAACTTCTCCGATTGGGGGTCTTCTTCGTCAGTCTCAAAGACGAGATGGAGTTACGGCCTTTTCAGTGCGTGAACGCAACAAGAATCGGTTTCGCCACCCAGTCTTTCTCGCCTCCCTCGAAGCCGAGTGATTCTCGGAAAGGGGTGGGAATTTCGCACAACATACTTGCACGTTGAAATGCTCAACGGACACGAGTTTCACTGTCACCCATATCCGTTTCAGTCTCATAGGAAGCAGCTCGTCGCATCTATCTACTTACCCACAGAAGCGAGTAAAAGTACAGAAGCAGAGAGGTGAACTACTTCTCAGGAGCTCGTACACCACCCAGCAGGGTAAGACACGCGGCAAGTCTCTCGCCGCCGTCCTTTCGCTGCTACCTATTCTTTGTCGAGCACTTCTCCAGTCGGCACTCACAGAAAAAAAGGCTACCCAGCAAACCAGAAAGCAGAGAAATCTATACATGCGTATACGGATGGACCGCGTCACGGAAAAAAGATGCGTTGAAACCAGACAGCATCTCTCTCCCACGCACATGTGCCGGGATGGACCGCTGCAGACAAGAGACCCTTATTTTCCGATAAAAAACCCAAAGCTCTAGGAACTCTTAACGCCCGGAAGCGCAGTGTCTCGGCACCCCCTCCCCCCCACGCAGACCTAAATGAACCGCGAACGCGGGTCCACACCCGAGACCCCAAAATTCGGGTATCTTCCGCAAGACCGGTTCCGGCCGTTTTCGCTGTTTTTTTCTTTTCCCTTTCTTTCGTTCTCTCGCTCCGGCACACACCGACGCTGAGAGACGCATCATCTCTCACTCTCTGGAAACGAACGGCCTGTCTCTTGCGCCTTCTCGCGGTTCCCCCTATCTCAAGCATCTTGCGTGGCGTTCGCCGCCGCCTCCCAGACACTTCGTCCATTAAACGATCGGCCTCCCTCCTTGAACCCGTCAAACAGCTCGGAACAGCACTGCCCTGCAACGAGTCCGTGTGGGTAAACTCCACTGTGTCCACGCAAAAACGTGTTCTGGAGTCCCCCACTCCGAGTTACATCGCAGTTGTTTTCAAGTTGCACTTGCCGCCTCTACTTCCCGGCGTCTGTCCCCCGAAGAAACTGGCTTCGACCCTCCTGAAGCGGGTCGGGGACAGGGAGGCCCTGTCGCTGGAAGCCCGCTCGAAGCTCAGCAACATCGGCGCCTAGCACAATCGCGCCGAGAGAGAGACACAGAATACCCCAGACAGTCGCGTCTCCTCTGGCCGCCGCATCGAGGACAGGACGGCCGAGCACGCGGGCGAGTTTCCATTCCAAAACGCGAGCTGAGGGAAACGGCTCGATACCCCAGCAAAACCACCGATCGGGTTGAAAGCGTCCAGCCGTCACGCCCGCGGCCTCCAAAAGAGTTTTCGTCTCCACCGGCAAAGGCCACTCCGGGCGCCCTGGGGCTCCTCCCCGCAACAGACGCCGTAGAAAGGCCCGCCGATCTTCTGCACCCTGCAGCTGCTTCTCGAGGGAGAAAGAAGGATGCTCAGACAATGCGAGAGGAATTCCGATTCCCCCACGCTGCGCAGACAGTCCGCAAACGCCTGAAAAGAAGGGAGAAAACTCGACAGCAGAGACATTACAGACACCTGAGACAGAAGAAAGGCGATGGAAGGGGACTCGTGTTCTTAACCTATAGGGAAACAGAAACATTGCGAGCTGGCGTTTGTTTCGCGCTCTCACACACACGCACATGCTTGGGAGGCGCGCGTCGTACCTAAGGGCCCTGCGCGTCTCGGGAGCGCGCGAGGCAGAGGCGGAGGGAGGGGCGACGATCTCGAGGGAGACAAGGAGAGAGAATCCGGAGGGCTCGCACCTGTCGCGTTTGCGCGTATCGGCGACGTGTCATCCTCAGAAGACCCGGGCAAGGCGTGGTTCCGGAGCTGTCCAGAAGGTTGACTGCCCGGGGGTGTCGCGCGGCTCGGAGAACCGCTAGGCGCCATAAGTTGCGGAATGCTGGCCGCCGTTCCAGCGGTCGCTGCAGGCGTCCGGCCCCCAGAGGAGACACCGGGACTGCCACCTTCTCCGAAGCGTTTGAGAGTCTGCGACGAAGCACATGAAGCACTGGCCTCCCTTGAGAAATCTCCGCTGCGAGTCCTTCCCGCTCTCTCCACCTTCTCTGCAGTTGCACCTGTGGCCGGTCCCGGGCGCGTTCTTGACAGCCAGGCCGGCGCGGGTGGGGTCGTTCGACCCGGCGAGTCGGAGGCCGGCGAGTTCTTCGCTTTCTCTCCACGTTCACTAGGAGAGGCACCGCCTCCGTTCGCTGTGACAGTCGCTACCTTCCCCTTCGTCCCTGAGGACACAGTCGACGAGGGGCGGCCGCGAGCGCCGCCAGGCGGCACGGACAGCGGGAGCGGAAACGCGGGCGGGGGACCCAACGGCGTAGCACGCGCGCGGTGGCAGGTCTTCATCGACTCAGAAGCTTCACCTGACGCCTCCTTCTCAACCACAGAGAGTCCGTCACCTTCGTCGTCTTCCGGACTCTTTAAGCGCCTGTGCTCAGGGCCGCTCTGAGGGTCAGCCGAGCTCGCAGGAAGCATGGAGGGAAGCATCGGAGAGTTCAGTTGTTTCAGCCACGACGGCAACGCCGGAGGCTCTGAAGAAGACGGGAGTGCGCGCCCACGAAGGTGAGGGCCGCCGCTGGACCCCGAGACCAAATCTGCACTGGAGGACGATGAATACGTTTCTCCACTCTCCGACAGCGACAAGGCACCTGCGGACAGTTCCGGGGACCGCTCGACATTTGAGATGGCGGCGTCAGGCTGCAGAGCGTGTCTGAGAGAGTCGCCGTCAGAAACCTTCCAGTCGAGAGGAGCCGAAGTCGCAGAAGAAGCATCCGGCGACAACGCAGATGTGCCGAACTGCGGCGAGGCGGCGGACGCGCGTTCTGGCGGTTTGTGGTTCACGCACCGGGAACACGCTGTTTCTCGACCTTCGCCGTCACTGTCTCTCCCCGAAAGCCCCTGTGCTTCTGGTCTCTTCGAGTCAGACGAATCCACCGACAAGTCGACGGCAGAGGCGAGGCGACTGGAGCGATGGGAGCTGGGAGCCGTCGTTTCCTCAGAGGAACCGGCGTGATCGCTGTTTCCCGGTGTTGAAAGGGCAAGTGCATCACCAATTCTCGCGCTTCGCCTTATCTCTTCGCCTCTCTGGCGGCCTTCGCTCTCGAAAGAATGCGCGGGAGGCGGCCGCGTTTTGTCGTACCCCCTGCGCGACCCCAGGATGCGGTGTACATACACCGGGGCTTCGTCGACTGCTGCGGCGCTTGACCCGCGCGGGTGGTCACTTTGTCGTCGAGTTCCTGAGGGGTTGGGAGACTTTTTCTCCACATTCGGTACGAGAGCAGACTCGGAGGCGTTTGCTTTTTTCGGGGGCGGGCCGCTGTCGACGTCCGACACGCACGCCTCTTCCGGACGCTTCCGGAGGCGCGTTTTCGGCGCGCATGCAGCCATTTCGGAATGCAACGGGCTCTGCTGCAGCCGTTCGGGCACAGTTGTCGGTGACTTTCTACGAGCGAAGTTCAAAAACAGAAGAAAACACAGGACGAGACAGCCGCCAACAAGAACGGGTGTGTCCAGTCGCTCGAGCTCCCTGGGGCGACTTTGCTCGTCAGTGACAGACGAGGCGGGCCACGTGCTCTACAGAATCGACTGGAAAACAGAGGAAGGCACCCCACCTGGAAAGTTAAAGGGAGTCGCAGAACGCAGACGCACGCGGGTTCCACCCCACATAAGGTGCAGGGGCACAAACTCGGAGACACATACGAAACAACTCCCCGGTGACCTTGTGCCCCGGACCGCCTACTCGTCATCAGAAATTCACGCACGTCCGTTCGCAGAGAAACGCAGAAAAGAGTGTATGGGGAAAAAGACGAACGCCCCAAGAAATTACGCGGATCAGACATACAGGACGACGTCTTGTGGACGCCCGAGACCGGGATCTACATGGTCCGGTAAACGCAGATTAAATGGTGAAGGCGCTTGTTGACCAGGTCAGATGCCCGTGCTGCTGTGATTGCCACGAGGGACTGAAGATACACAGCAGGTTGCACTCTCGTTCTGTTAGATGAAGATGAACACAGAGGTCTGCAGAATCTTCCATGGGACAACATTGTGGTACGAGATGGCAACGCAGCATCGCTCAGAAAACTAGAAAGGCAGAAGGGTCAGGGGAAGTTTCGTTCGTTCATCTTGCCCGCATTGCGTGATCACTGCAACGATAAGTTAGATTCGAGTCGCCTCCAGCTTTCGAAAATAGCCACAGAATCGATGCAACCTACACAGGGTCCCGGACGCGCCCGCGACGCACGAGACAGGGACAAGGAAACAGACGATCACCAGTATACCGCAGTGTGTAGCGCAGTGGCAAGACCCTGGTGGTGAAAAACTCGAAAAAGGCATCTCCGCGCCAGGGAAAACACACGAGATCGAAAAAACTGATATCTGGGAAGAACGGCAACGACTGAGGGAGCTGGAAAACGAACGCGCGTGGAAACCGCCTCCAGTCAAGCTCAATGTCGTGCCTCTTGGTTGCCGCACCGCGCAGGTGTCCTCGCACTGGCACGAGAAAGCCGTTGATTTTTCGGCAGAGCCTCGACAGCACGGGAAAAGGAAAAGAGGGAAAACTCCCAAAAATCTCAGAGAAACCTGGGAGAAGAAAAGTTACTCACACAGAAGCCAGAACACACGGCGCAGCAAGGCGCACTGCCGGGCGGCGGAAACCCCCTCTCCGAGTTAAAACGCATTTTTTACGAGGGAGCCGACAGCTGCCTGCCAACCAAGACGCGTCGAAACGCAAAAAGACCACTGAAGTTTCAGAACAGCGCTGTAGACAAACCCGCAGTTGGCATGCAGGCGAAACAGCACCAGTTCCCCCCTCCCCAAACTGCAAGTGGCGCGTAGGTGCAGTTCCTGCGGAAGGAGACTGGCATCTGTCCGACTGGTACACGTGGGAAGGAGCGCCTGCAGGCTGCTTCGGGTACGCAAAAGGAGATTCAACGGTCTCTCAAAATACGTAAACTCCCGTCCGTTCGTCGGGAGGCATCTCGCGCCGTGTGTGTACACAGAAGAAAGCAGACCAGCTAGAGCTGGAAGTGTCTGTGAGTTGCCCGAAGATCTATGTTTGAAGAACCCAGCGTGTACACACCACTGTGCACTCGTAGCGACGGGAGAGGAGACGAACAGACGACTCGAATACGACACTCCAGCAAACGGACCTGACGCCGCTTCGAGTTCATGAGTGCCCGTTTCTCAATTTCCGCGTGCCAGTGGTTGTAAAATCCGGTATTCGAAAAAAACCGAGGAAACGGCGCCAACGAGCGACAACGCGACGCAGACGACGGAGACTGCTCTGGCGGGCACATGGCGTTCAGCGCGATTCAGCGACGCACCAGCAAATGGAGACACAACCAAATGGGTTCCTGTATTGGCTGTTGTGTCGCAATTCCCCCGCCTGTGTAGTGGTACCAGTCGAGTCTGAGGTCTCTAGGCGGCAACGTGAGGAGCCTCTGGCCACGCTCAGGTCCCGCTGGACGCTGACGGCGTAAGCAGGAATCACCCCGGCACCACGAACACACGCCGGGACTTTGTGCTCTCCACACGGGTTGCCAGCATCGCAGATAAGAGACGGAGTGCCCACCAACAAGGCGGGTCTCTGTTCCGAAGTCCTGTCCTCGCTCCAGTGAGCTGTACGAACCAAAGCTCGTGGCCGTGAATCGCGGCTTCGTTTTCGACCGATCTCTCAAAACGCGGAGGAGCTGTCGATGTGGAGGGTTAAGATGTCCGTGTTTGATGCAAGCAGCTTTTACACAGTAGACAGCCTGTGCTCGGAGGACCGCACACACGTTGACGGTGCCTGAAATTCGAGCGCCGGAGACGCGACGAAGTGTCGTCGTGGTACCGAATAGGTCCCCCGCTACACACAGCCCGGTGTTCGTCAGTCGGTAGCCACTTGCTAACTTGCAACTGCCCCTCTCGCGATCTTCTCGCGGCACATGAAACGGAAGCAAATGATACTATGACCATTTGTAAATTTAGGAAACATGGAGAGTGTATACACGCAGTGAAAAGCGGTAAGACTTGACGCGGTCGTTCGGCCGTCCTCGAGGAAGATACCGGAAAGCATTTCGGCTGTGGGTGCAGACTGTTCTACCTGCCTACAAGAATGTGCTTTTGACGTTCAAGTGACCCCAAGTACACCAAACACACGCAAGTACAACGCTGAATCTTCATCGCCTCCGGGTGGGGGCCTCGGGAAACATGGACGCGCACCATGATCGTTTCGCCGTGTGTCTATGGGTACTGAGAAGGCAGACATGTCATGCCCCACCCGTTTTCCTAATTGTCGCTAGTACTCCGACCTCAGTTCGGCGACCGCTGGTTGTCCCGTTTTGCCCAGTACAAGAAGCACGTTCATCCCGAGTGCGCGAGAGGCTCGGGGCAGCCAAACACGTCCGAAGTCGAACACGAATACCATTCTCCTTCTTTGGTGTTGATGTTCTTTCGAGTACTTGGGCAAAACTACTGTGTTTCTTGTGAAAGCGAGCGTCTTCAACTACCGGGACGTTTGCAGCGAAAAGAAACAGAACCATACCGTGGGGAGCAAGGGCGATGCAAACGATTTAGAAAATGACGTGCGACTGGATTTAAGGCAAACGCATTTTACGCACTTTGTTGAAAGGCAGTTGTCGTACTCGACCCTGAATAACGGAATTCCCTAACAGGGAGACTGCGACGGTTAGGTCAACATGTCTACATTTACATTCTTTTGCATATACAAACATACCCAAACCCAAACAAAGGCATGCACACCACAGATACCACTGTGCTTCTGTACATTCGAACGCCAGCCTTTCACATACTAGAGGTGTCCACATACACATTCATATACATCCATATAAACGCAGAACCTCAATGTGAGTTGTCGCCCATCCCTACCTTCGAGGCATGAGCCCCTCCACTGCCGATTCAGTGGAATACCTCATGGATCAGCATGCACACGGGTTCGCCGTACTGGAGTGTGGCATTCCCCGCCCTGTTCGTGGAACCGAATCTGTCTGCAGCTGAGCTGCTCTTCAAATGAACGTGAGTGCACCATGAACGAACAAGTATTCCTGCGGAATGTGTGCCGAACAATGACGAGACACTTCAAGTCGGCACAAAAACAACCATTTTCGACAGCGACCGAAGACGGAAAACTTGGAAGGAAAGAAACGTCCGGCGCGTGTAGAAAATCCATTCTGCTACGTTTTTATCTGTATAGACTTTTCCGGTGTATGCCATCACACGGAGATCGTCCCCTTACAGTTCTTGGGTTGAACCGGAACCTCTTTGTTTCTGTGCCTGTCCGCACTTTGGGAAAATGCGTGGATTCCTCGATGTCTAAACCCTTCTTCATAAGAGAAACACACAGCTCTGCACTGTCTGTTCCTAGCCAAGAATTCGCCGCGTGCAGACGTCTTTACTGCCACGCCGCCTCTATGCGTCAGAGACCCCGTGAGCTCGTTGATTCCAAACTGCTGGGTCTACGTGCTTGTACTTCTCTAAACCCTTTCGGCACAAGCTCGGAACGACCGACACGTACTTCTTTCCCCTTTCGTTGCCTTCGCTCGCTTTGCAGAAAAGAGTATGTTAATCGGGGACACCTGTCAAAACGCCTGACGCGTGTTTTCACTCGTTCCGCTTTTCTCGATCCGAGACACCCCGAAATACTGGAAAAAGAGCCTTTACAGGTCTACAGGGAGTACGTAGTATTCACTCCTCGCAGTAGCGGCTGGACTCTCGAAGAGTCAAGTCTTGTCCACACGTACCAGGCGCAAGACGCTCTCTCCAGTGGCGAACGCGCCGTCCTTTCTTCGGAGCTACATGCAACCCGCCTGCCACGCGCCTTTGTTGGAAAAGCCACTGCAGGCGGTCCCCCTGCGCCTCTCTCTCGCCCTCTTTGCGACACTCGAGTCGATTTTAAAAAGGCTTGTACGGATTTTTTTGGGACCAGATGTCCCGCGTGACCCGACACGCTTTCTGACTGGCTTCGTCCTCGGCTGCCTGAAAGATTTCCGGGTGAATCTCTCCCAGTTTCTCTGCCACCCGCCGGCTAAAGGGATAAGTACCCTCGATGTTTCCTCCTGAAACACGGTAAAGGAAAGGAGAGAAAGAATCGTGGTAGAAGACACCCCGAAAACGCCGCTGTCTGCCTCGGCACAGCCTCGCGAGTTCCTCTCGGCCTTCCCCGCACTCACCTTCGGCGTAGTTGCAGACCGTCAGAACTTTCTGGCCAGCCTTGTCCCCCAATTTGCACGGCTGACGACAATGGCGAACCGCGCATGCACCGAAAAGAGACCGGTCACTCATCAGCTGCGTGAAATGCCCAACCATGATGCCTTCCGCGTGACTCTCAGGATTGCACTTCGACAGCGGCTGCGCCACACACGGATTTCCCGTTCTTCCGTATCTGAAAATCACAGTCAAGGCGCACTTAAAGACAAGCAGATAGACCCATAGATATATCTGAAGAGATGAGAGACGCGGCCAGAGGCCCGAGGAACTCGAGAGGAGAAAAGCTGGCTTGACCTCCCGCCGTCTCCGCGTGCACAGTGACGTCGAGAGTTGCTGTGATGAGGACGCCGCCTGCGACTCGAACAAAAAGCTCGCGAAGTATATCCCTAGCTGCCACAGAAGGAGTCAATGAAACAGATCGGTCGGCACACAAAGCAAACGGAAGTTCGAAAAAAGAACACGCAAAAAAAGGGAGTAGGCGACTGGCAGTTCTCACCCTAAACTGAGGCATGGAGGGTACCGCGACGGACCTAGCGAAAAGGCTGCGTTTGCTGCAAAGTCTTCCCTTTCTTTGTGGACCCTTCAAAAGACAACCGCCACTCCCGCATTTCGCCTGCATCTCCTTGCCACATAAAAGGCCGTTTTAATGTTCGTCAGACACGTATTTTGCCTCCAAGCTGCGAAATGTTTTGTGGTCTGTTTCTCCTCACTTGTAGCAGTGAACTTCATCGAACCAGCCGGCGGGGACATCTGCCCACGAGGTCGATCCCAGCGTGCACGAAATGGAAAGGTTTTCGCCCGTGGTGTTGAACTCTGGAGCGTTCATCTGCAGAGACAAGATCCAAAGGGAGCAAAAACCGAAGGGCTCCAGAGAAAAAGCTAGAAACGCTTCTAAGATACCCATAGCGAAGTGGAGAAAAACACTGAAACAAATTGCCACCGAAGATATAGGACCCTTGGAAAGAAAAAAAGACCCTCTAGTCGAGAAAAACGCACCATGTATCTTTAGAGGGCAACAGAACAACAAAGCAAGAAGACTCGCCACAAGGTCGACTCCGTTCGACATCTTTGAACACTCGAAAGTTACATTCGAAGCAGCTGCTTGCAAAGGGCAAAAATAGTATCTGCCGAGTGAGAGATAAACCGCGGCTACATGAGGCCGACAGGAAACATCTCCCCTCTCTTCTCACTAAATTTACAACACGCAGTTTAGCTACCAGACCTTGAGAGGCGTGTGTGTAAGGATATGGGTGTGAATCTGCATTCGAAAGTACACTTGATCTTTCGCCTGCATCCGTTAAAAAAACCAGGAGTTCTCCATGTGTGTCGGGGACTTCCGCGAGTCCAGAGAACGCCTGTCTGCGTCTTTCTCTGAAGAGTTGTAACGGGCAAAGGCGTCTATATATACACATATATACATGGATGCACAGCGAAAAAAAAATTTGTGTTCGATTTTAACCGTAGGAACTCCCACAAATTATAGTGAAATCCCCCTTCCCATTTTCAAAGTGTAGCGGCCATCAATTTTATAACTACTTCCACTGATCCCGGTACACTCTTTGTACGCGATTTTCCGGAGAACATGCCTTTTGACAGGGGTACGTCGGAACTGAATGCGTCTGAAGCTTACATAGGCAACTCGCGTCTCTCGATCAGAATGCCTTATCGAACAACCTTCTTCTTCTAGGCGCCACGCCCAGTACTCGGCGAATTTCTTCAGAGACATGTTGAACTCCAGCGGACGGACACCGTACCGGCGACGAAACGCGTTGTGCTTCTCTAAAAGGACTGAACAGTTTTCCAGAAGAAGAAGCAGAGAACAAGAGGCGCATGCTGGGCCGAGGCAGAGAGAAACGAGCTGATGACGGTAAGATAAAAACATATAACAATTGACCCATCCATCTCCGAAACACGTGAATGTATGGAATTCGCCTTTTTGACACAGTCCTGTTGAGAACAAGTTTCACTCAAGTGAGGATACGAATTCCCCAGAGAAGCACGAGCAAGAAGCAAACCACGGAGAGAAAACTTCCTTCTTCTCAGAATAAGTATCCTCGTCTGTCAGATTTCTGTAGACCTTTGAGTCCAGACAAAACTCCTGTATGCCTATCTCGGATCCCTTCAGGAGTCGCCTTACTTGAATCAACCGCCGCCTCGTCGACTGCAAGAAACCGAACAAACGCGAGAGAAAAATACGTGCTTTGCAGAGATTTCTTTCTTCCTCATCTCTCTGTAAGTACACTACACCCACAATCTCAGTAGGCACTGGCACTGAGGGGTGTGTTCACTAAAAACGTTTCTTTCCACTTCCGTCGTAAGCCGATTTTTATCCACACCGGAAACAGTCAGTCTTTGTCCTTCGCTTCCCGGTCTCTATCAAGGACTGCTGTCTTTGTCTTGACTTCCAGATGAGCAAGAAACCTCTGCCTGGTGCTCATCAACGCGCTTTTTTCGACAAAACTCGGAAAAGGCTCGGCCTCCTCGATCATGGCTCAGAGGATGTTCACGTTCAGACGCCGACGGTGTAAGGCTCGAACGGAATGCCTGACCATGTGTGCTGTTATGTTGATCAAACACGCTTCGTCAATAAAAATACTTCACTGACATGTTGACACAAGAATGAAACACTACAGAAAAACTTCTACGGAACTGTTTGAATCAAGCCATGACAAATAATGCCATTCACAAAGACAATCGAAGTAAATACCTGTGATGCTCAGGTGTCCAGGAACTCGTGGGTACAGCTTGGATAGCCACCGGTGATGCATCCCCAGCACAGTGTGATTATATGGACATGGGCATCCCGAGAGAAAAAGCTTATACTGATGTTGAACAAGTTCTACGTCTACACGGTCACCATCTCAACCTGCGCTGCTCACAAACTCCAGCCTAGATCCGGTATACGAAGATGCAGAAAATCTCCATCGGGAGTCCACCTCGTACGCGCAAGACATTCCAGACGAGCACATACACAAACGCCCCAAATCGCGTCTCTTTTTCGCCGTTCTGCTTTCTCCTTACTGGGCGGAATAATGTCGTCGTCAGTCAAGCCGAGAAGAGAGACACACTCGAATTTGCCCGGGGCCGTCTGTCGCAACTCTCGCAGAAAGTACGCGCGCACAGCTGCGCCGGGTGTTTGATCGCCTAGAATTTCTCCGCCTTCGCGTCGAAAGCGTCTCGTGTGGCGGGTCGCAAAAATCGAACACCTCCCCGCCTCACTTTCCACTGCAAGCACAAACAGGCGTTCTCGTTCGCAACTCCTGTGAGTCGCTGAATTGCAGGACAGGGCGCCGGACGCTCCACCGACAAGAGAGACGGAAAGGCGCATTGTTCTCGACTGTTCAACTGTTTGACGCGCCGAGGTCGCTGGACGAGACAAAGAATCCGACACTGCAAGCAAGACTCGAGCGGAAGAGTTCCTCTCACAAGATACCGACCGGAGAAGCGGCCTCAAGAACTCTACGAAAAGACACAGTCTTCGGCAACAAAGGTTGTTCTTGGATCCTGAATTCCGCGTGCGATTTCGGCTCACGCGTCGTGAATATTCAATGGTTCTATCAAAGGAAAACCGTTTCATTCTTTCCGAACTAAGCAGACACCCCAAAACGCGTCGTCTTTGCATTGGGAAGAACAATGTTCCACCACTATTTTATTGAGTCCAAAGTACCTTGATACAGTGCCAGCAATAGATGAGAAGACACTCTTTCACCGTCGACTCCAAGAGCGAAAGAAACTGGTCCGTCGACACACGGTAAGTTTCTTTCATTGCCCACACGAGGACTCAGTGCGAAAAGACGAAGAAAAGAGAGGGAACCCCCACTAATATTTTGCAAGAGAAAAACACAGGAGATGCAAACGTGGCGCCTTTGGAAAAGAAGAAAAACTCGGGAAGGAGCTGCAAGGCGCTTTCCAGGAAAATTGCAAATTTCCGTTCGCGAACTTTCACGCCATCCGCTTTCAATCGGAAATTACTTTCGTCACTCGCCACATGAGGCAGTTCAGATGAATCTACCAAACATTTCCAGCTGTCACAAAAAGCAAGTCTACGAAACAACACGGGAAGTGCGTCTTCGTCAAAAGGATTAGCTGCGACGCTTTCTACTCAACATTTGGACCCGATGCATAGTGCTTTGAACGGTAGTCCCAGAGTGGAATGAAAAAACTTGCATTTTGTTGATGAATTGTATCAAAGACGCGAAAACGTGTACTGTTCCGAGAGAGAAAGAGAGCTCGGGTGTGCAAGAAAAACCGACAGCTCAAACCTCGCCACGAAGTCTCTCTGCAGTTGAAACAGGCGACGTATAAACAACGAGTGACCTGCAGCTCCACGACTACGTCTGACAAGCGAGAAACACACCTCCACCCTTCCTTCGAGGGAAAACGACAAAGAACAGTCACCTTCTATCCACCGAAACCAGCAGAGCTGAGAGAAAGGCAACGGACAAAAGAGGTTGTGCCACACCAAAGACACCAAACGTTTCAGAGATGTAGCCCAGGACGAGACTACTGGCGCATCTGTCATCTGCGCAGCAACTTCAAGACCAACGCTGGAGGAAAAAGGCGTCGACGGACCGCTCGCCCACGTCGTCTCGTCGGGGAGCAAAGCGCCGAGTTCGTCGAAAATCGCCTGAGGCATGTAGTCTGGGCGCGTCACCCGAAGAACCTTCCATTTGCTCGCCAGATCTACGAAGAAAACAGACAAAGATCCGTCTCCCTTGCCGTTGCGAAAGAACGTTAGACCGAGAAAGACTCCTTTGACGTCCTGGGAGGAGAAACATCCTGCTCAGAAGAGATTCCCGCCACACATCTCGTCTCTTTTCTAAACAAGGACGGAGTTAGAGAGTCAAGACCTTTCTGCTCAGCAAGTAACTTTAGGACGACAACTCTGGACGAGCTGGGACTCTTCAAAAGCATCTCTCTTCCACCGACCTCGGCATCCGGAAATGGCTTCGCAGTGAGAAAGAACAGAGACCGTTCCGCAGTTAAAACCATCGGGCTGAACGTGGAAAAACAAAGTCGTGCCAACCCCACACTGCGTCGAACAGACTGTCGGCGTCGAGACGATGTGCGGGCAACTTGCTGAAAAGAAAAAAAGGCAGAAACGAACGAAGGTGGCCAGACGTTCACAGATGGAACGAATACGTGTGACAGAGGTTAAAACAAGGAATGAGAAGCGAGGTGATTTTCGAAAGTGGACAAACTGTGACGAGACTTTTAAAACAAGAGGCAATGTGACACGCGTTACAAAAACGGAGTGAACACGAGGAAAGCGACAGAAACGAAGTGAAGACGTTTCATCTCCCAGAATGAAACTCCGAGTTCTTCTATCGGCACAGGTCCTGGTGCTGAGAAACTTCCAGTGTGCAGTTAGAGAGACACATGCGAAGACATGTGTACGCGACGAGGCAGCGAGTAGGCTTTCGGACATCAAGACACTCAAGAAAGTATGCTTGACAGTTCTACTTCATGAACTCTCTGCAGGCATGGAGGTACGGGACTCTATCTGCAGCCAGTCATCTCCACCTCTCTCCCTATCTATCTCAATGTATATACGGATGCTAGAAAGCATCGATGCGCACAATCATATTCATCTCTGTCTATCCGAATCTGCTCGAGACCAGCTGAGGTGCACAGACACACACAAACACACAGACATCTGCGAATACCTCTACTTACATATATTCATACATGTATGACCTATCTATCTCTGAATCTGCCTATCTCTCCATCTTCCAATCTATCTCTTTAGCTTAGATCCAACGGAGAGGCAGGTGTGAGACAGAGAACCACAGTTTCGGACATACGTAAGTGCGTTTTGCTGAAGGTGGAGGGTTTGAGTTGATGGCCCAGGGAAGCGAAATCGGGGGTGGACTGTAAAACGCGTTCTTTGAAGAACTGGAAAAGTTCATTTTCTTGAGGAGCAAGGGAAATCACTCTCGGCGTCTCTGGATACACCGCAACGCGTCCTCCAGTTCGAGGCGCTGGAGCAATGGGCGCCGGCCGCCCGGCCATCAGGTGAGAGAGAGGATTCGATTTCCTCCGAATCGCCTCCTCGTCTGAAGGACAGGAAAAGCCACCGAGGGCAGAGGAAAGGCAAACAAAAATACTTGGTTGTCGTCCTTCACAGTGAAGACAAGACACCTTTCCACGTCTCTTTACCCTCACTTCGAAAAGAGCGAAAAGCGTCGACAATTAAATGAGCCACCACCCGTTTTCTGTGTATAGCTTTCACCATCCCATATTCTAAATTTTAGTACTCTTGACACGTCCAACGCGCAAAAAAGAACCAAAAATTCAGTTGGGATCTCTCACCTCCTGGACAAGGAATGTACGCGCCAGTTGAAACGAACTCGTTGACGAACGCGGAAGTCTCTTTCTGTCTTTGCCGACCGGTGTAGAAGAACGTTCGCAGCGCCAGACCGCATTCTGTATCTGAGAGAATTCGTTTCTTGAAATGGCGTCTCGACGGCGCCGTCTCAAAGGTGAAGTACACCGAACCATCCGCGAGGACCTCTGCAGTGCAAGCGTTCGAAAAAATCGAGAAACGGACACAGTTTCCCTGCAACATTCGTGGAAGCGCTCAGACGCGCTGTGAGGAGAAGATGCTTCTCACTGTTGCTGCGAATGAAGACAGCGTTCCTCATTTTACTTTTTCCTCCAAAAAATTTCCTGCTTTGCATGCACGCCTCGTCTAAATTCGTTTTCGCGCCCTTCTCCAAAGTCAGGTCGACCGAAAAGAGTATCGGCGTGCAGCGAGTTAGAGCTCCAATCTCAGAGAAATGTAAACTTGACAGAGAACTGGAGCTTTACGATCCGATAAAGGTGGACGAATGAGAGAGGATATCCCCAGTTCAAATCTCAGATCACTGAACATGATGAGAGACGATGTTCGTAACTCGAATCTCAAGTGACTATGGACAGATCAGGAAGGACACGATTTGAAAAACAACGCCTCGAATCCGCAAAATCTCACGGTGTCCCTGTTTATTTGGTCTGATGTATATATAGATTTTCGAGTCGCGCAAGGTCTTTGCGCAAAAACGAAATCTGCTTTACATGAAAGTATTCGAGTGGATCTGGTAGCGCATTAGAGCGTCGAGCAACAAAGCGAAGGCACACACACTGGCAACTTCCCTTTTTCTGCGCGAGAGAAACTCAGGCTGTTCCCTTCTCACGCTATGCCACCGAAGAAAGCATCTCCGAAAACCCGCAACGTTTCTAGTTGCCTTTTTCGAAAACCAACGAAAAGCTGTTGTTTCTGATTATGAAAAATCTTCACGTAACGTCTTCAGACGAGTCCAGAAAGTCGACGGCGCACCTGACTCCCATGTAGATTCATCGGGAAGTTTTTCACCAAGTTCGAGGAAAATGGGTTCAGGCACATCCGGCGGCTTCGCCACTCCCAAAGCACTCCATTTCTCTTGTGGGGCTGCATGCGCACAGAGTGGAAGTCGCAGCGACAACGCAACCCTCGAAATCAGTACGACACAAGGAACTCAAGAACCGTAGGCGCATGCATTTCCACGTCTCGTTTAAAAAGGATTACATACACAAATCTATCTCCATGCATAAAAAACATGTATATTTATACATGTATACGAATATATATATATATATATGTGTATAAACGGAGATAGAAACCTAATTGTGTATGTTGAAGAAGCGAGAAGAGTACATGCAGATGAGCGTTTTTGCAAGCGTTTAACTAATCACTCTTTTCACGAGAGGTCCAGACACCGGGGAAGCGTCTTTTCGCCTTCAAACCTCTACCACGGGAGAAAAGCCAGACGACATTCGATCGAGCAGACTTGAGGTGCAAGCATGTAAGTGTACGGTTCTCACGCATGCATTCGCTTCGGCAAGCTGACTACGAAGGGAAACCAAACACTGTCTCTATCTGTCTCTATTCTCCACACACTTTATCACAATTACACAGACATGTCTAAGTATACATGCACTCTACACATGAATACATACATATATATATATATATATATATACATGTCTATGTAGATAGATCAACAGGTAACATATACGTATATACACGCAGAAGTGACTTGCACATATATGACGAAAAGAAAAAACTGTGTCAGACTGGAGAGAGACCGGGACGCCAGAGGAGACAGGCTCAGGTGCTGACAGTGTGGTTCCCCGGTTTGTCGCTGGGCGTTGTAGCCTGAAACATCGTAGAAAAATTGCTTGGAATGTTCAGAAAACATTCTGAGTCGATCGAAGAAATTTTCTCAAACGTTTCCTAAAAAACTGGAAGATGCCTGAAAACGGTCGAAGAAGTCTCTCAAAAAGGTCTTTTTCGAAGAAGTCTCTCAAAAAGGTCTTTTTGTTTGTTTTTTCCAGAGAACCTGATCTCACATCTCACACTCACTGGGGCAGCCTGAGACGCCCACACAGCCGCGCGAAGAGAAGAAAGTGGAACAGCTGTCTCCTCGTCGCTCTTGCGCAACTTGGAACCGGTGACCCTTCCCACAACTCGCTGAGCAACGACTCCAAGTCGATGTGAATTCCGGACATCCGTCTGAGGACGAAACAGAAGAGAACATGGAGAGGGAATCGGGGAGAGAGAATCGGGGAGAGAGAATCGGGGAGAGAGAATCGGAGAGACCACAAACATTCGTGTCTGTCTACGTATGCGTCTCTAATGATTGACCCATCTACCTGGCTGTAGGTATGTTTCTCTCGGTCTACCTCCCTCTCTCTATAACTGTCAATGCACATCTATCTAGCAACACCGTTCACACACTACCTTTTTCTGGGGAGTAATGTACTACGAGTTGGACTCCTGGTTTAGATCTTGAAGGTGTCTGCTTTTCTGTATCCACGCATCATTTTATATATGGTGACGTCTGTTTCTCGAAGAGCTCTGCATCTCTCTCTCATTCTTTCTCCATGTTGCCTATGTCTCGCTGTGGTGGACGTTGGAAAAATGGAGACGAACGCGACACAAAGTCTGTCCTTTCCTTTCTTCTGCCTTACAATCCCATTCTTTGCCTTCGAGGAGAGAAACCGAGTCTGCAACGATCGCGAATTCTGAGTTCTGCACTGCCCACTTCGCCACAAGACGCGCCAGAGCCGGTTCAAGTGCACTCGCGTTTTCTAAAGAGGGAATGCCAGCAGAAACAGAGAAAAAAGTAAAACTGTGTCTCGCAGGACCCCAAGCGCATGCAAGTGACAGCCAACGCGGCGGAAACACGGCCCGTGGAACTCGTACCTTCGAAAAACGCAGAGGAAACCTATCCCGGAGGCGAAAGCAGCGTTAAACGCCACAGAAAATGGTGATCCTTTGTCAGGGATGCACTCTGCCAGCATGATTCAATCACTCCCACTGCCATCTGAGACGCAGTCTTCTCTGCATGAAGACGCATGCATATCCATGCAGACTGCTCAGAACATGTGGACCTGTCCCATTGATTCCCCTCTTAGTACGACGGAACTGATCATCCTCCCATCTAAGCAGTCATTTCCTCTGTACATACACATCGTTTTACAGATATACATTTGGAGCATGACACGCTTGGAGAGGCCAGATCCTGTCGGAGACATGATTACTCCCAGGACGGAGATAATAGCAGCTCGCTGCTATACGCATGCATCCACTCGTTCTGATCGATACACGTGGAGAATTCGGATTCTGTCTCGGAGACCTGCGCTTGCAACATGAGGCTTCCGACCCCAGTTGCATGTGAGCAATCCCCCTCCTCCGGTCATCTGCATGCAGGAAACTGTCGTCGCTTGACGCGTGAACGCCTCAAGAGTCTCTCGACACGATTTTCGAAGTTTTCGGAGACATTCAGAATCCAGACGAAGAGGAAACAATGAGGAACGGAATCACATACGCGTCCACATGCATGCTCGAGGACGGGCGCGAAAAGGAATCGCAGATTGAAAAGGGAAGGAAAGAGACACAGTGACATAAATCCCACTCGGCACCAAAAGAGAACCTTTCTTAACACTCCTTTGATCTGAGGTTGAAAATAGAGGGAACGTCTACAAACTAGACTCGAGGATGTGAATGGATACTCCTCCAGATTCTCGTTGGCTCGACACCCGTCTGAAAACTACTTAAGATCACTTTTGCGCTGGCAGACGCATGCACAGCGTTCGAGTCTTCTGCGGCTGAACCGCTGCAGCTGGATACACAGTGCATGCAAGACTTGCGGCCGTGCTGGCCAGCGCGCTCGTCTGACTCAACTTCACCGAAAACCTAGTATCCAACTGTCAGTTGCCCGCCAGAAGACAAAGGTCCACGATCTCTTGATCTGCCGCAGGTGTGGAACCAGAAGACTGGCGAAGACCGCCTTTTGAGCAGCAGTTCAAACCTGTCCAGCGAACTACAGAGTGAAGAAACTTGGCTGAAGATCAGGTGAGTGTTGCAAGTGAATGGGTCAGGAAAACGAGACAGAAATCTCTGGAAGCAGTCTTCCGCCTACCCAGTGCTGAGAAGGAAACGCCGGAAGGGGAGACAAAGTGACTCCCGCGCAGCCACCGTTGGTTCCCAAGGAGCGAGGAAGCACGGCGAGGAGTGGAGTGATGCGGCTGCCAAGAAGACTGAAGATTTACGCTTCTATCAGAAGGTCCTTCGTGAGGAGCGTGAGGAGAAGCAGAAGAAAGAGCTGTCGAACTCGACTCTACTGGAGAACAGACACAGAGAGCAGAGAGAGAAGGAAAGAGAAGAGTAAGCCGTAGACAGACAGACAGACGACGGAGGGAAAGCAGCATAGTGCCGAAAGGGAAAAGAAGTAAAACGTACACAGAGAAAAAAGGGAGCAAGTCGAAAATACAAACACGGGGGAGACGCATATACAAAAAAACAGAGCGACAGACAGACATAGTCCGGAAGAGAAGAACATATAGAACAGGGGCCAGAACGCGAGAAAAAAAAACCAAGGTGGAGTACAAAGAAACATCAAGGAAGCAAACACAGCAGAAGATACGGGTGGGAGGCGGAGGGACAGTAAATAAGTAAGTGACAGACAGACAAAGAAACAATGTCTGATATCAGTACCCTCGTCCTGGGAGGAATTCACTAGCGTCAAACAACTCAATTGCTCTCGCCATTAATACGAGCGACACCAACAATCCACATACTGCGCCCACAACATAGCCGATGTGGTAGACCCTAGGAAATGTTACACACCTTGGCTGATAATGCACAGACGCCAGCACCGTACGGAGCTGCATGCGCCCCCCTCAGACACCACGAGCCACAAAGAAGAATATGGTTCTGCTGCTCATCTTCCGTAAGAGAGCTTGCTCACGACAGAGTCACTCTTCCTGATGGAAAGAGATTCCAAGATGCCCCCACTTTCCATTATCGACCAACAGACGCACACAACGATGCTCTTGCGTCCGTTCTTGTGGCGAGCGAAACTCTCTGCCTCCATCAGAGACTCCCCCAGACAACTTGGTGTTTCCCAACGTCTCTTGGCTCTCCAACCGAGCTCTGTTCCACAGCGCCCTCCCTCCGTTCTTCGCCCACTCTAGTTATAACGTTCCCTTCCGTGGAGACAACTTCAGCCGGCCGGGAAGTGACAGGTGCCTGTAGGAAACGCATGCCTCAAGAGTCTCCTTACTTTCCTCATCTGCAGGTAAGAGAGTCCTCGACGAAGAGACAGGCTTTGCTGGAACAGAGGCGTCGACAGCAGAAACATCGCCGCTGCTAGACGGTTCTCTTTCGCTCGGTGGCTGCGTGGGTTCTTTACTGGAGTCGGTCGAAGACGACGGTCCCGCGTTGGGATTGCAGGGAAAGGAAGAAACACGGTCACTGCCAGGCTGAAGCAAGGAATTCGGAGAAGAAAAACCAACACGAAGGCTCCGATTTCTTCAAGGTGGTCTTCGAGAGAAACGTAGCAAAAACGACCCGTCCAGAGTCCCGGGTGACGAGGAACAGGTCTGCGAGGAAGACCATCTGTACGATCAGCCGCGTTTCACTTCAACGTCGCAAGCTGTGAGCGACAAAGGTGAACGGGACTGCCCAAGCAAGGTCCAGCGACCTTTAGCAGTTTTCATTTTGTGCCCTTGGCCCGCGGACAGCATGCGCGGAGACTTTCGAGTCCAGGCTTGTGAAAGACAGATTTTCTCAGAAAACAGCTCGCGAACCACACCTCTGGACACAACGCTGTCACCCGCTTCAGAGGGAGGAGAAATGGTGGAGACTGGCGTTTTTCCTAGGGACACGACGGTTGCCGCCTCGATTTTCAACCGCGGCGCGATCTGGTTCTGCTACGGAACACTCTGCGCTTGTTTCTTGGTCACAGAGCAAAGCATACAATGCAGATGCATGTACCACATCCCAGAAATGAACTGTGAATCGAAACCAAGAGACGTTTCCACATTTCCCATCTCCGCGCCGTATGCCCCGTCTGACACCGGAAGGCGCGACGACCGAGGAAATCGCGTTGATCTGAGGCATCTGTCCAGACCACTAGAGCTCACCTGCGCAGCCGATGCAGAAGAGGCCCTCGCGGAAAAAACAAAGGCCACGAAAATGAGGAATAGCCGGGCGCGAGTCGTCCGACCCGCCATTGTGGTGGCGACGCTGCACTTGCCCGGACTTCTCCACCCTCTTACAAATGGTAGAGCCTAGAATCGCAGTCGGACAGTGCACGGGGTCTCGATAGAAACGAGAACACGCCTTGGGGGGAATGACAACGAGGAATTAACATTGGACGCCCTGGCGCGGAGCCAGTCGAAGAAGGGAGCGGAAAACAGAGTCAACGTTGCGGTGCAACCGACCGCGCTCCCAGTTGGGTCCATCCGAGGCGGTCGCGTGTGGCGGCTCAGATCGCTGTGGCAGAAGCCGACGGGGTCTGGAAGTGAACATAATTCGAATTGAAAAAGACTGCATTGACGAATAAAAGGCTAAGAAGAAGCTAGAGGCAGGCGACTTCTTCTACGGGACGCTTCTGTCCGGCTGCATGCACCTGCGCGGTCAGCAACCGGCGGGGGGCAAGGCACAGCAGAGGGGACACGATGCGACGATGCGTCTTTCGTGTGGCGACTCTGGCAGTCTGAGCTCGTCGCGCAAGTTGAAACCGTTTGACCAGCGACTGAAAACCACGGCACGTCTGCTGAATACAGAGGAAAAACAATTCGGAAACCGTGTGTCTCCACCAAGAACATGGACGTTCACAAGGACTGGACGGCACAGCAGGACGCAGGGCTGGCGAAGCTATGCTGCCGACAGCGACGACCCAACAAAGTGTAAAAGTGTAGCGCTGCAGCGCCAGAAGGGCTGAAAACGGGCACGAGCCATGCAGACACGGCAATGATAGGACCTCCAGTTTGCTTACTTTTACTCTCTTCCCTCGACTCCGATATAGCGGCGGCGTTCACGAAACCGAAAAAAATTCTGGTGCCAGGACAGCATTTGAAATCGCAGGGACTCTCGTCGGTGGCAGAGGCAGCCATGATGTAGCTGACAACGGAGACAAAGCACCTAAATCGTGTTCTCAAGAGTCTTACCGGCGAGAGAAAAGAAATTCATTTCTCGAGGCTAGCGTTTGATCCGATTTTTTGTACGTCTCATGGTATCTTTGAAACGGCGGGTGCCCTAGACCTCGAGCGGTCTCGTGACTGGCCAGCGCACTTGACGCGCTGAGTAGACCGGATCGCTGGATTGCCTAGATGAGCAAGGCTCGCATTCAGCGGAGCAAGACACGTGCCGCGAGGAGTGGTTGGACCGCTTCTGTTTTTCTGCAAAAACGCGGGGAAACGGCTGTTTCCATTTCGGGCCCTCACTATACGGAGGCGCAAAGCGACGTAGGAAAATGAATTGACGTCGGTCCCGTGCCGGACAGCAGAGTCGTCTGTCTTGTGCGGCCGTAGAGGCAGAGGGTAGGGTAAGGTTTCGGTGTCTCTGTGTAAAACCCCGCGGAAATATATTTTCGTTCAGGGCACTCTGCAGTTGAGGCCCATTTTATTGTCGATTGTTTTGCTCCTACGAAAGAACCCCGGTTGTTGTGCAAGATTCCAGGCAGCCGCTCGGGTGTCAAGACACTCCGTAGCAGGACCGCCGGCAACGATGACTCAAATCCCTCTCTCGGAGCTTCGCCCGTTCCGACATTCGTTCCATAGCATTTCCGAACCGCTTGCTTTTCTGTGTTACGCCATTTAAGTGATCTTGAGCTTCCGCTAAGCTTCCAAAGAACAGCACCGAATGTTTTAGGTCGGACTTCCCGGCTTCACGCGGCACCCCGCACAAATCGACGCGAGAACCTCTGCCACGACAGACACGATGCGCACCATCAGGTCAAGGGAACGGCCCAGCAAGTAGAATGCAGTGGGATCGAGCAACATGGGGCTGTTCGCTTTTCTTTCGAGGAGATGTCTCCTCCTGTTGTTCTTCGCCGTCCTCCTCAGCGGCGAGGACTGGATCCGCCCGACACTTGCCGCGGCGACTCCACCATCTCTGGGCGGGGCAAACGTTCGCGCTCGTCGAGCACGCAGAAAACTAAAACAGAGTGCGGAGGCGGTGAAGGTCTCAGAGCTCGGCGTAAGCTTGTTTGTACAACACCGGCCATGAGGCACTGCTTTACAAATACGGTCGGCGGAAAGCGTGTTTGTATCGATTCTCTGTCTAGGTTCGTGGCTGGCTTTACATGGGGGGCATACACATTTTAGGGCTCTTGCTTCAACAGCTTGATCCCATTTGCGAGGCTGGATCACAGGAATGGACCGCGAAGATTTCCAGTGCCTCTATAAGGCATCACCCTTGTTCCTCTGGTGATGGCCGTGCGACAAGCGGCCAGCGGTAGTGGACCGCAAACGCCAACTGAGTGCAAATGCAGCCCGTTCGTCTGCCGAAAAACCTACGGCTGAAACAAAGAATCGCGACTTGCCTTCTCAGGAAGCCACCACAATTATCCAAAGGCCTTCGGAAGTTTCACCCGCACCTGATCCGCCATGTTTTGCCGTCAGAAGCCGTTTGATTTGGACTAACTTCATGCTGCAGCTCCTGTTTTAGATCCTGTAGAAAAGGGACAGGGTCTCTCGTGCGTACACGTCCTGTTTCTTTGCCTTCGGGGGGGCATAAGACTTACCGTACACGGGAGGAATGCGTCGAAGGCCGAGCTTCTAAATACAACTGTGGACTTTTGTGTCCTGTTTCTGTTCTGTTGTCCAGCAAGAATTGGTCAAGGCAGTGGTTGAGGAATCAGGGAAATCCGAGGCCGAAATTCTTCCTGCCGGAGGGGAAAGAGCCCTGGTTACCGAGATGGCTGTCGCGGAGGGGATCCAGGTTACTCAGAGTTCAAGTGACACCGTCCGCGTGGTCAGTCTGGTTCACTCGCTCGTTTTTCTCCTCTCTTTCCTCAAAAAACAGGGCTTTCTGCGGAATGTGCTTTCCTGAGCTTGGCTGCCAACGCTTTCTTTTACTCTGTTTCATCCGTCTGTCTCTGGCCCTCAATCTTGATCCATGATGCCTCCGTGCTCACTGAAGTTCCTTCGCCCCACTTCACTACCGTTTCAGGAAGTGACTCGAGTCATCGGTCGCATGCATCGACTGCGCTTCCCTCTCAACTCCCCGTTTCTGTGCGCCGTTTTTTCTCGCCACATCATTTCGCGCCGTTGTCGTCCCTCCTAAACGCGCTGCACGGGATTCTTTTCCCGCCGCTGCGCCTCTTACCATCTGTCCTTTCCTTTCTCTCTCGCTCTCTGCGTTTTCTCTCGCTTGACATCTTCAAGGAACGCCATCTGTGTGGCTTTGTTCATTGCGCCCCTTTCTCCCCTTTTCTGTCACTCTGTCCGTTTCTCTTTGGTATCTTTCTCCCCTGTTTTTCTGTCCTTTCCGCTGCGCTAGTTCATCTAGTTCGTGCTCCTCGCTTCTCCCAGGTGTACGCCGCGCTCCCGCTAGGTTGTGTCAGGCACTGGTGTTGAACGTTTTGCTCACTTGTCAAGCGTTTGCTTTCGGTTCTCTGTTCTTTCTGCAGTTTGGTGCCTCGCTCATGAGACGCCTGGTGGCTCTCACGGGGAACTGGCATCTGAAAGAACTTCCAGGCTTGGAGCGTGTTCTCATTTCCAGGACACCGCCTGCTGGCGACGAGCGCCACGGCCGCGCCTCTGCGTGCGTCTCAGTCACTGGATTTGACGCCTGTATGTTTTCGCGTTGAACATTCTCCAGACTCTGTCTGGCCGAAGCATCAATCTCGGTGTAAACTGATGTGTTCGTATGGACTGCAGGACTGCTGAGTGTCTGTCTTTCTTGCAGCATCTCTGCATTCCCTATCGAAGCCTTGTTCCACTGTTCTACTGTGTTATCGACTCCAACTAGAATGGTTGCAGTTGACAAGTATATGTATTTACATATATCGATCTATCTATCTATCTATCTATATATATATATATATATATATGATAGGTCCACTTGATAGGGGTGTTTTCCGATGTAGTTTTAACTGAACGATCCAAACAGGAAACCTAGTCTTTCTATTAAGCGTGACTTTTTCCACGTCTTGTCTCGGTGAAATTAGTCCATAGTCCATTCCTGTGTGGTGGGAAGGAAATAGGGAGAGGTACGCTTGAGGTGAGATTAAACATGAAGCAGACTGAGGAATTTTTCTTTCACAGAACGCCGACCTGCTTACTCTTGAGTCACGTTACGGTTAGAGACATTTGAATCGAAAGGGAGGTCCCGGCTTTTCGAAACTTCCACGCATCAGGCGTGGTTCTGTAGACATCCCACGAATGCATTTCCGCCGATCTGCGGTCCACACGTGCCCTTGTTCCACCCGCTGTCGACGACACACATGCGCATCGTACACGTCGCTGCACTGTTTCCTTTACCTCCTTTCGATCTCTGCAGCGGAAGACCCGGCACCGATTATCTTTGTCAACGGCCTCGAGTTCGTCCAGATGCTCTTCATGGTGATGGCGACCATGCACCAGGCCTCGACGTTGACGGAAACCAAGGATTTGCTCGCGTTCATCCCGCTTCTCAGCACCTGGCGACTGGTGGCTCAGCTGCAAATGCTCTATTACACCTTCCTTGCTGTGCCTCTGCACGTGGCGCTCAAAGTGCTCGAGGAAGAAGTCCTTCCTTCGCTCTCTGGCGACGCCAAGGCAGATGCAGAAACGAAACTCGCCGAACTGCAAAGAGTGCGTCCACCGTCTCAAAGCTGCCACCGAACGCGAGAGAGAAAAGGAAGCGGGATCAGGGAACTGTTTCGGAAGGATGGGAGGAATTCACTTGAGTAGGGAGACTTAGACGAATGAAGAAGGATCTCTGTAAAAAAAAAAGCCGAGTGCACACTGTGTTCGTGTGGGGTCTCACTTGAAAAGCAGAAAAACTGAAATGTAGAGGAGATGAGAGACGCTTCAGGAGCGAAAAACGTCAGGAAGAAGAAAAGATCTTAAAACGGGAGGAATGTGTGGACTCGTGGGTGGTTGCTTCACGGGAACTGTTTTTCAAGAGGAGAGGATGGAAGAAAACAAGAAAGGAACGTGGAAAGCTCCGATTCCTCAACATGCGAATGCACATCCGTCAACGCATGGAGAGTTTTTTGGAAGAGCTCGGGAGCCTCCAGGGGGGCGTGAACGTCGCTCGTGAGCTGAAGAACAAGACAGAAGAACGAGAGCGAACAGGCTGTCTCTTTCACTTGATGTCCAGATCTCTGAAGTTGTCAAGGAACACGCGCCTGCAGTTGTGTCTCCGAAGGACCTCACCATTCAGCTGGACACATCGGACGCCACAGAGAAGGCGATTGTTAGCGCCTGCGTCAAACAGGGTAAGGGAACAATCCCTCGAAAAGGGAAGTGCAAGCGAGAAACTGTTTCTGAAGTGGTAAACCGGATAACCTTGTTTTCTTTTCTCGTACTTCAGAGCATGGAGAGTCCTCAGAGGTGTCAAAGTCCGAGACATATCACGATGTGCAACAACAAAATGTATGCAAATGCATACATTTATATATTATTTGCAAATATGTTCATGTATGCATATATGTATGTGCGTATTTACATATATATATATATATATATGTTCAGAAAGGTCCTTGTATATTTTTTACAGGGACGCCTGGAGCTTAGATGGATCGCTCAGAACAATTTGCTGTGCCAGGGGTGGTGGAGCCTGTTTGTGTTTTTTGTGACCTTTCATTTTTGTTTCACTTGGTTCTCGCATAACCGCAGGAAGGCGTATCCAGGAGCAAGTGATTTCGTTGCTCGTTTAAGATCAGTGACGCGAAGCAGTCGCTTTAGAAACCGAGAGATCACGCCCTCTCCATTTCCTTCGATGTCGACGCAGACCCATGCGGATGTGCTTTGTGTTCACTGGCGGTGTATGGAGAGTCTGGATTTCACTGTTTTTCTCGTTTTGCGCCTCCGTGTCTCGGACGCTGACGCCGGACCCAGGAGTCTCTTCTCGCTCTCGGCAGCGCAGTGTCTCTGTTAGTTCCGGTGAAAGTGTCTTCCTATGCTCTTTGCGTCTGTGCGTTTCCGCGTCTCGGCAGACATCCCGCTCGTTCGCTATGGAAAGACGAGCTTGTTTCTGAAGAACGCGCTGAAGAGTCGCTCCTCGTTTTTCCAGACGCTCCACAAAGGAGGCGCGCATGCAGAAGACACTGTGGGCGAGTTGGTGCAGCATGCAGTTCTCAGTTATTTCGAGTCTCACGAGAAGTCTTTGAGTGTGGGAGAGTTTATGAAACCTGACTTCTGGGAGAACGAAGAGGAGGCTGCAGTGACTCTCGACCAGGTTCTGGAAATGACCAACAAAGAAGTCCAGAATGCGTTCCTCCGCATGCAGGTGAGAGACACACGACGGGCTCGGGAGGGCAGAAGAATCATAGGTAGGTTCTCTTGGCATCGACGTGAAGGGAACGAGGCGCCGTTAATGGTCCATCTCTCTCTTGACAATTTTCTTGCCCGCAGTGGGTGTTCCAATTACTTTCAAGAGAACGCCTTCTCACGTTCGAGCATCTTTGTTCCACGTCTCACCTCGACTCAAAAAAACAGGCAGATGCGCATGTCTCCACAATATATATATATATATATAATTATATATGTATATATATGTATATATATATACGTATATCTGTATGTGCATATGTGTAAGAGTGCGTACATGCATATATAAAGAGTGTGTGAGGAGGGATAGAGGTAACATGCCTATGTTGGCCAAAAAGAGATGTGGAAAGTCAAGTCAAGTTGCCGTACGCGTCTCGACATACTCAGCACTGCGGTTTTTCAGAGGAGTTAAGGTCCTCGTCCTGGGGGTCGCGTTTTGCCTCGTCTTCATGGTGAGAAGCAGCTGTCCCTTTTTCTTCTTCAAAGGAGGGCGTTAGGGACATTCGATTTACGCTTCTTACATTCCGGCTGCCGCAGCGTATCGTCGGTAACATGCACTGTTTGATGCTACTTGTCAGGATCGTCTCGATGGCCAAGTTACTTCAGAAGTGAGGCACCCGTATTCTCGGACAGTTTTTCAGCCGGTTGTTTGCAGCCGACTAAAATAAATTAAAACACACATATAAGTATATATGCATATATATATATATATATATGCATATATATATATATATATGTATATGCATGTCTATGTATGCTTGTGTATGCAGTCGTATGTATGCCTGAAGTCTGGGTGCAGATATTTGCAAATATTTTTCAGTGTCGGGTTCCCTCCTTTGCCTTTTGTCTTCGCTTTCGTTTCCTGTGTCTTCGGTGAGGAGTCAGAAAGAAAACGAGTGTACTGTTTCGCGGTTCCACAGTGTCCCGGGATTTTCACCGATCCAAGAGAAGCGAGTGTGGATCGTTCCTGTTAATCCTGTCTCGGTCTGTCTTTTCCTCTCTTCTTTGTCGTGGTATCTGTCTGCCTTTTTCGCGTCGAGTTTCTCGCCTCCTGGATGGTCAACTCAGCACAGGACTCACTCGTACGTTGGGTGTCCGTTTCGAATCAGTTCCGGAAGATTTCTCCCTCTTCGCTTCGTCTTTTTAGGAGCTGTCAAGAGTTTTGACTTCTGAATATATGACATCTGAAGAGGTAGGAAGCCAAGTGCTTTTCTTGACAGTTGTCCCGGCAGTCTTCTTGTCCGTCATCTGTTTCCAGTCCTCCCTCAGCCTCAGCCCAAGTCTCGCT
This sequence comes from Toxoplasma gondii ME49, assembly GCF_000006565.2. Lineage (NCBI taxonomy): Eukaryota > Apicomplexa > Conoidasida > Eucoccidiorida > Sarcocystidae > Toxoplasma > Toxoplasma gondii. Next base: position 2,414,402 of record NC_031478.1, read on the forward strand.
TTGAATGTTCCTTCTGCTCTCCCGGATCCTTCGAGATTCGATTTCCTGTGGGTGGTGCCTGCTTCCACTCTTCGGCCTGTGTCCGTACGCTCTTCCCCTCCTCCCTACCGGGTCTCCATCACAGTTTTCTCTCTTTTTTCTTCGCATTTGCATCCTCGTGTCTGGTGAGGATCGCGCGCACCGCGTACCGCTGTGGTGTCGGACTGCGCAGCGCCGCGCGCCTCGGATTCCCCTTTTCCTTGCTACATGGAGAAGCAAAGGCGCGTTTTGGTGGGGAGAATCCCTACTTCATCGGCAGGCGTCCTCGAATTCGTCGCGCGTCGACAAGAGTTCCGTAGTCTCTGTTCTATGTTTGATCGAGTCGTGTCTGCGATTTTCCACGTCTCTCTCGAATTCTGCGTTCGCGGGTTGGATATGTTTCCCCGCTTCCATTTTCTTCGTCGCTTTCTCTCCTCGGCTTCCTTCACGTTCCTTCAGGCTGTGAAGAGGCTCAGCAACGTCTTCGCAGAAGGAATCAAACAGGCGGTGAGTCTGCCTGTTTGAGTGCGTGTCTTCCCCCCGAAACGCGTACTCGTCGAAGTCGCTCGATTGTCCGCTCTGTGGACTTAACTTTTTGTTTCACTTGTCTCCACCTTTCTTTTGTCTGATGTGTATATAGCGCGTCCGACAGATATCTCCTGCAGCATCTTTTTATGTCCTTATCACCATCTGACTTTCTCTGGACATAGCATCGCATGTGGAGGTGTACCTAGGCTGAAATATGTTCTCTTCTGTATCTATGTGTGTACGTAATCACATGCACATACACGCTAGAGAGGCCACCGGGCGTCGGACGTCTCTCTGTCATTTAGCCGATGAACAACACAGACTTCTTGAAGATAGATAAGTAGGATCTCACCTGCCCTCAGAAGCGAGACAGCCAATGGCGCGGTTTATTCGCGTTGCAGTTCTTCGTCTTCACGTTTTCCCCCTCAAACTCTCAGACCTTCCGCCATGGTAGACAGAGTGCAGTCTTCCCCCAGGGTGCGTGACTTGATTTGATGCGAAGACTCGCACTTTGTTTCGTCCTCTGAGAAACGGAACGAACGCCGTGTCACTCGTGTGTCAAGGTCCAGAGCTCCACTGAAAATAAATGGGCCGTAAAGGCGTCGATTTTTTCCGTTTGTTTCCATGGTTTTAAGGAGGCGATACCTGCTCTCTTCTGCACGCGTTTTCGCTCAACTTCGCGGAACTGATTTGTCTGTTGTCTCTTCTCTCCACGCGAGAGTCTTGCGTCCTCGAGTTTGCTGAGGTGTTTCAGCGTTTTTCCGTTTTTCTAAAACTTTTTCAGGAAAAGGAGATCGGCTTGTTCTACGAGCGACACGACGCCCGCGGACTGTGCGAATTGGTGCGGACTGCGGACGTGAAGAAGCATCCCTGGATTTCCCATGTGATCTACATGTACGCCGAGCTCTCGCGCTTCTGCAAGAAAAACGAGAAGTTCTGTCAGGATCTGCTCGCTTGTCTTGAAGAGAAACGTAAGTTCTCTTGCCTTGAAAGGGCGTGGACTCTACACGTTGTGGATTGCTCGAGGAGAGCGTTGAGGAAGCGCGTTCGCAGAGACGTTCGGAGACCGCCTTTTCTGAGTCGTTTCTGGCAAATGAAGTTTCAAGGAAAGTCGAAAGTGGATGGCGGACGCTGATTGACAGGGAGAACGACAGATGGACAGAGGGACCTGCAGCTGCGCGAGGTGGAGCAGCAGCAGGTGCTTCCGACCTCGTACATTTTCCCCAGCGGAGCTTGGAAAGCGCCTAGTGTGTGCGTGCGGGGTTGATGAAGTCGCACTGAGAAACAGAGCACCTCCAACATAGGCCTCGCTGTCGAGATTTGACAAGGAAACGCGGTGTCCACCTTTTCTCCAGCCCAGACGCAGACAAGGACAATGCGGTTCCTAGTTCTCGTCAGAAGGACACAACGCCGAAACTGTACTCGTGTTTCCGTTTTTCCAATCCTGGCAGCGATGCTGTGCAAACGGCGGGGGCTGTCTGTCGACGAACGTGGATAACGCTCTTTTCAGGCTTCGAAACATCCTTCGGGACTTGCCTCCCTGATAAAGCACTTGCGGTGTCGAACCCGGTGGAAAGGATGCCTTGTTCAGAGCTCGAAGGCGAAGATTCACAAGCGTTTTTTCGTCCGTTGAAAACTCGGGATGGGGGCAAGTACAGTTCGAGAGGCTGGGATATCAAGAAGAGAAGCAAGTCTGGAAGAGAAGGAACCGCGTTTCGTCTGATTCGTTTTCTCTCTGCTGCTTCTCAGCACCTGAACTTACAGCAGCAATGCAAACGTTCGAAATGTCTCGCCTCCTCAAATCCATCCTGGTAAACTACAGACACCCGTGACATCCACGGTTCTTCAAAGTCTCCGCGGACGCCGGGCTTCTCCCGGTAGTCGCACATCCACTGCTTCGGAAGGCAAAGGAATTCTACAGATCGTCGTCTTGCTGATCTGTGCTCTATACCTGCAGATCGAGACATCGCAGTGCACAAACTGGTGTCGGTCGATAAGCACTTAGATAGGTGAATGTGTTCAAATGTAGACGTATGTCGCTTCGCAAGTGCCTGTGTTTACGTAAGATTATATATATATATATATATATATATATATATTTGTAATTCTGTACATGTGTGTGTGTGTGTGCGTTGTGGGCCGAGTGTCTCTGTTCGTACAAGTTCGAAGTAAGCACGCCGTTCAGTCTGTCCATTGGCTTTTATAATTTGCGTTTTGGATGTGCATTAGCATGCGTCCGATTGGGGCATTTAGCGACAGGTGTGAAACATCGTTCAACATTTCAACTCTGAGGGGGGTGTCGCTTTCGCATGGAAACATGCACCAGAAAAAAGCGTGAGCATTCTACGGAATTGGAATTTGGTTTAAGTTTTTTATTTCCAGGCGACGACTTCGAAAGGAGGTTCAGAGGCGCTTGCGCAATGTAAGGTCTTTTCGCCGTGAGAAAGAAACGGAGAAACGCCCCCTTCTGTCCATTCTCCGTTTCCAATTGTCCACAGGCGTTTCCCATACTCCTTTTGTTAGGTAGCAAACTGTTTCTCTTTTCCATTCACATTTTCTTCACTAGAACGTTTTCCAGAATTCCTCACTGAAACACCTCTCTCCTCCGCGTCTCCTCTTCTCAGTCAGGTCCGGCGATTTTCCTTGTTTTTTCTGTCTGTTCTCCAGCTTTTGCCTCGGAACTGAAGGCCGAAGCTAAAGAAATCGAGAGCATCGGTGAGACAACTTCCGAAGCTGTCAATCAGAGTCACTGAGCTGTTCTCGAATCTCCGTGCTCTCGAGAAAGGTCTCGCCTCTACGACAGATCAGCGTGCGACTCCAGGAAAGGATTCTTTCTTTGCAGGCACACACACACGGCAAATACTCCTGTGTTCACATCTGTAAATGAATATATGTTTTTTTCTAAATGGTCTGCCGACAGCCAGGTGCTCTCACAGAGAGACGGATGCGAAGGAGCGTAGAGAACTCCCATTTCTCCACCTCGTTCTACATGCTGGCTTCCCAAATCGCAAGCCAACAATATAGACGAACGACATGATACGAGAGAAGACAAATTCTCAAACCTCTCAACTTAAATTCGACCACATATATATACTTATATATATATTTATGTATATTCGTAGCTATATGTAAAAATATAAATACAAATATATAGAAATATATGTATGTTTTGATGAAGTGCGTTTGTTTCGCCTCCAGGGGACGTATAGCTTTTCGTCTTTCTTGAGGACCTCTTTGTGTTCGAGAAAGAAGGATTTGTGGAGGAAGGCATGTTTGCCTCGGTTTGATATCTCGTGCTTTTCCCAGGCCACAAGATCCACTGGAGTGAGGTTTCGTAGAAGACATGTTTGGTTGAAAAGGCGCAGCCGGGAGTTGCTGTCGTCCTTTGACAGGAGTTTCGCAAACGCGTCCGGAACTTCACCACCTCATGAAGTGACTTCTTTACCGTTTGTTTCCACTCTTAATCTAGTCTCGTCCCACTACCCTACATACATCTACATATATATATATATATACTTATATATATACATATATTTATATATACATTTATATATGTGTGCATATACATATGTGTTACCGTGAGGACGAGGTGTTGTATTTGCCTGTAGGTCTGTGTTTGTAGCTCGGAAAGATCAGGTTTCTTTGTTCGTCCTTTAAAAATCGGATTTCTTTGTATTGGTTGTGAGCTGTTTGTGCCGGCGACCTGTGTCTGCCAGAGTCCGCGAAGAGTGAGGAGGCGCAGGCGTCCGAGGCATCTTCCGGATCGGAGGCAGGGAGTGCTAGCGGCTCTGCGGCCAGCGGTGAAGCAGGGGAGGCGCGAGCGTCGGCGAAGGAGACAGGGAAGGAAGAGGCCGCTGCCGCCAGCAAAGCGGCTACTCTCTCTGAAGAGGGGCGAGCGTTTCTTTCAGACCTCTCTCACTGTAAGTTTCTTTTCAACAGAACAGAAGGAGCGCGTTGCGTCTTCACACGGAGACGGAGAACGAACCGGGTGTGTGTCCACGGAGGCGGGAGAAACGAGCGAGAGAGGGAAGGCGTTCGGAGTCGGAAGCCGGTGGTTTCTCTGTTCTCCCTCGTTGTATAGGCTTCGCAGGAAGAGGCCTGTAACTCGAGAGAGGAAGTCAGGCAACGAACGTGGAAATGATCTTTTTTCTATCAATCTCGGCCCACTTCAGCTTCCGTCCTCACGGTTTCACATTTTGGTGACTCGAGAGACACAAAGTATGCCTCTTCGTTCCCTCTTTCTTCTTCCTGCATTTGACTTTTTCCAGTTAGGGAGACTTTGAGGCTCACGGATTTGGGTATGGTGCGAGCTTCTCTGCAAGCGATGAGGAACTACGCGCTGTACAGACACCAGGACGTCGGCGTCTTGGCGCGCGTGGCGTCCGACTGCTACTTTCTCGAAGAGTCTGAGTCCGTCAAGGAAGAACTTCGAGAGGCGAAGAAACGACTGCTTCTCGAGAGCAGCTCCGGACCGGAAGGCGTTTCGCACGGAGACGAGAGACAAGAGAAACATTCCCCGACGAAGGACGTCTCCAAACAGTCATTCGCCGAACAGTTGATGAAACATGTTGAGTCTCACGCTGACTCGATGAAAGACTCTGCCTCTGCCGACTCGAGAAAAAAATCAGAAACACACGAGTCTGATTCTTCTTCGTTCGTTGAGACACCCTTGGAACAGCAGAGGCCTTTTTCTCTGTTACCGGCAGTTAGCTCCTTTTTTTCTCTACAGAGTCTTAGACCTTCTGTCTCTTCTCTCTCGTCTGCTTCTCTCTCTTCCTCACCTCTCTCTTCTTCTTCCTCTTTCATCCAGACTTCTGCAGCTCTGGGGACAAAGCACCGAAAGAGCAAAACGAAAAAGAAATCAAGAAAGCGAAAAAACAAGAAGAAACAGTCGAGCCCTGTAGCAGGCAAGACGACTCTGGAGGATGTTCTGCGACGGCACCGCGCCGGTGAGCCGAATGATTAGGCTAGCTCAAAAGTCTCCGGGATGGAGAGAAGAATGCACGAACTCAGAAGGACAGGGATCTGAAAGTGAAATATATTCCAGGAAAAACAGAGCAGTTTTACAATTCCACTCAGTGATATTAAACTGCCTATTCAATTCGTGTACGCTTCCATATACAAGCATGCATTTTTGCTGGCTGCATTCCATACGCATATACGGGTACACACATGTACATGTAAATTGTATACATACATGTGTATAGATAGGTACTTATATTCACGTGTCTTCGTACCTAGAGTCTTGGATAAATATCAAAAGAGATACATGACTGTGTCCATGTACTTTTCTATGGCCATATGTATAAATGAGTAGGGAATATAAATATATATATATATATATGTGTATCTCTAAAACTGCAAAATGTGAATGCACATGTATATAGCTGTGTGCGCCGGATGTTGCTGTGCTTTTTTGTTTGCGAAGGGTGTGACGTTTAGATCTCCTATAGAGTCCGCTTTCCGTGTCTCTTTCGTGTATGCTCGGTTGTCCTTGTTGCTCAGTTGCTTGCTTCGTCGTTGCGGCGGAGGCTCCTCACATGCTCTCGCACCATTCACCGTATGACATGAAGACTCCGGCGAAGGCAGCGCGGGTCGTGTCGAAGACGCAGGAGCAGCTGCGTTCTTCCTGGAAAAATACGATCTTTTCAGAGTCTCCTGTCCAAAAAGCGCATGCCGAAGCCTTGATGTCCTACGGCGTTGCTCCACTGAGTGTCGATATACTCGTGGAGAAGCGAGAGAGAGTCGTTGCGTGTGAGCCCAACGTCAAGAGTTTCTCGGCGATGTTTCGTCCCAGAGAAGGCAAAAAAGTGCATGCATTCACGGAACAGAGAGAGCTGGACATCTCGGTGCTTTCAAGTGCCTGAGCCTTAGCAGTGGAGAGAAACCACAGAGATTGACGGAACGGCGGCTTGGGCGTGGACTCAGGCGTCAGACTGGGGAGGCGTTCTGTTTCTTGGGGAGAGAGCCTTTTGTGTTCTGGAAACCTTCGACTCGCTGCGGCTTCTTCGAATGCTCTCTCTTCCTTTCGTCTAGACCTCGAGAGATAGGGAGGACCGCCGGATCTCTGGGAGTCAAAGAGACGCCTGTTGTAGAGTTTTCTGAGTTGGGTTCTAGCGAAGGAACGCCGCAGCGAGCGTTGTGAGATTCACTTCTTCCAGAGAGTTTTTCGGACTCTGTTTCTTCAGGGCTGAAGGCCGAAGTGGGGACCCTCTTCAACAAATGCGGAGACCCAGGGAGACCAAGCTCAGGTCTCTCGCCTTCTCACGCGCGTCAAAGCCTCCAACTCTTTCAGTTTTCTTCTTCAGACCTTGTTCTGCTTCAGAGTCTCTTCGACGAAGTTTGCGGTGCGTGGAAAAATATGGTTTTTCCTTCTTGAAGGATTCGTGTTCACATGGTCCCTCTTGCGCTTCTTCAGTGTGTTTGCAGTGGTGTATCGAACCTTTGTTTACACAAAGAGAAACAGGTCTGTCTCTCAAAGAAAAACATTTACTCCAGTCCTTCTCCCTTTCCATGAGTCTTCAACAGTCTGTGTGTAGGGGACGGGTGTATATACGAGGAAACCCTGCGTCGTTCCCGATGAAAACGATTCGTTGTTGCTTTGTTCGTGGTTTTCCAGCGAGTTGTGTTACATGCATACAAAGGAGAGCGCCGCTTTCTCGTCTTCTCGATGAAAGACGCGTTCTTGATCCTTCTTTCTGATGTGAAACGCGCCTCTTTGTAGGCATCCGAGGGAGGCGGCGACGCTGTCGTTCTTCCTGTAAAAGTTGCTGCTGTTGTCTCGTTTTGATGCTGCCGTATTTTTATTTGGGGTCGACCATCAAGTCGTTTCAATCTTCTCGAGCAGGGACGCAGAGGTGTCAAGAAACAGAGAAGTCTCGTCAGTGCCGTTTTCTGTCGCGTGTGAGATAGCTGTGTCCACATCTTGAGGTCTCTTTTGACACAGGCGATTCTGACCGAGCGACAAGCACATGGAAACACAGATGTGCAAGCGTTTAGGCCTTCCATTCTACGTTCCGTTCTGGTTGATTCTCTATGTTGCGTACTTTGTTCTTGCCCAGTGTCGATGCTGCAGACTCATTTCCTTTTTTCTCTGTGGCGTTGCTCTCTTCCTTGCAGAGGCGATCCGCACTGCCTGCTGTACGTACATCGCAGAGGTTTGGGGACTCGCAGGTTCTGTTTCTCGGCGTCCTTCGCCGGGACGCTCCGTCGAGACAAAACGGAATTCTGAGAGACGAAAGTGCACAGATGAGCCGCACATGTTGGAGTGACTGGCTGAGGGCGTCGCCTGGATTTCGCAGAGAGAAAGAGACAGAAACGCGCGGGGGTTCCATATGGGAGTTCACAACTCAGATGCTTTTCTCGATACCGGTGATAAACACTGTTCGTCCAACCTGACAGGCACACCGCTTACAAATGCCTGCCAAAGCGCTTGCATGCATAAATGCATTCCCATGTCCTCATATAAACAGCTATACATATATATACATATATATTCATATATATATATATATATATGTATATACATATATATATGTGTATTTATATGTAGATATAGATGTCTGTACATCTGCAGTGTACAAGGCTTTTGCTGTCTTTTGAACAGTTTCGTTTCCCTGAATCAGTTGACATGCGCGACAGCCAAGAGTCCAAGTTTTTTTCTTCTCGTTTCTCTGCAGCGCACATCACCGTCAAGAAGGAGCTTCCCTCTATGACTACGCCCATGGCGCTTTCTGAAAGTACGTGGGGAGTGCATGCATGCGTGTGAATTCCTGGAGTTCCTCACTCTGTCAGGACGCGTTCCACATCCCTCGAGGCAGGCGTTTCTCCCGCTGAGGCAGCATTTTGTTTCGCTGGGCTCGGTTCCAGGTCTGTCACTTCTTCGCGAGTCCAGATTCCCCCCGAGGGAGGTCTCGTTCAGAGGGAGGAACTTTTTCGGCTTGGAAAGAGCCGCGCGGAAGGCGCTGTACACAGTGGGGAGAGGGGTGTCTGGCGCAGTTGGACAGCTGTTCAAGTGTTGAGAAAAGACTGATTTTCGCTCGAATTCGTAAACAGTGGTCACGCGCTTGCGGAGCTCGGGTGTCTGTGCACTGGTTGTCGGTCGCCTTTTTCGGATGCGTTTGTGGCGCGATACACAGCTGAGTTTCTCGGCGAGTTCATCTCGCTTTTCCCCACAGTGGGAAGCCTGTGTCCGAAGCGCCAACAGACCGTGTGCGCTTCAGAGGACGCTCAGAAGCACCCAGGCTCTTTATGCTTGTTCAGGCTCCTTGAAGACTTGTTTCTTGTGTTCTCAGAGATCATGAAGATTCCCGGTGAGCTCAACGGATTCTTCGCGTCCATCGGCGCAGAAGACTCGAAAGCAGGACAAGACGAACGAGAGAAAGACCTGGAGACCGCTTCCGGTCTCTGGCGTGTGGGGCGCGAACGGTGTCACAGTCGGAAGCCCGGTGGACTGGCGAAAAGAAGTTCTTTTCTCATTTCCTTCGTACAGTTGGAGGAATCCGAGGTTGCACTGAGAAGACGCAGAGTCGTGCAAGCGACAGAAATCACGAGTTACGAAGTAGCAAACAGGCAGCCTACATGTATTTTCGTCATTTCTCGAGCCGTCAGTTGTTCTGCGAAACCTGCTAGGACCCCAGAGGGCTTCGTTTCCAAACGAAGAAAAAGGGCAAATAGTCGAGGTGCACGAATTTCACGGAGAGTATGTAACACAGACAAGGATTCAGCGTTTGTCGGATTCGTGATGCATGCCGGGAGCCTGCCGCTTCGCGCGAAAGAGGCCTTCGCAGCCCCAGTGTCTCATGTCGGCCGAGACTCTGTTCCAGAGGCGTTCTTCTCTTTGCGCAATGCACTCGGCGCAAACAAAGGCGTCAACCTGTGTCGACGACAACAGCTTTCCTGTGCCAATGTGGACGTTCTTTTCTTGAAGAAGTGACAAAGTCGTGGTTCTATGTCGTCTCGTGAATCAACTCCCGCCGCGATGCGAGAGCGATGGAGAGGGAAGCGGCAGTCCCATTTCTTGTGCGAACGTTGTGTGCTTGCTTCTCGCAGAAGACGCTGCTTCTGTGACAAAAGGTGAGCCCCGTTCTGAAAGCGTTTCTTTCGTACTCCTCCGTCCGCGTCTGCACTCTTCACACGGCTTTCCAGAGACATCTCGATCTTTTCTTCTGCGAAATGCGCTCCAGACAAGCAAAGGACTTCAAAGTCGCAACCTTCCTCGCGATGAAGCTGTGTGCACTTATTGCCTGGAGAGATCGCAGTCCCCGTATGCATTCAGGAATACAGAGCGCGGAAGGCTTCTACATAACAAAGGAAACAGATACAAATACGTGAATGGATGTACACAGAGATAGGTATAAATAGGAGGCTAGTAGCCACATAAATCCGTATGTAAATATGAACAGATCCATATATATATATATATATATGGATATGCATGTGTCTATATATATATATATATATATTGAGAACATGATTTTGAGAAATGCTAGAAAAAACGTTGGAAATGAAGCGCTTTTCCGTTGCGATGTATGGCACAGCTGTCGGGTCTTCGTCTGACATTTGCTTTGCCATTTCGTTTTTCGTCGCTGCTGCAGAGGGTGCTGCGATGGCGCCGCTGGTCACTGAGATGCTTAACGGTAAGAAGAGTGCGAGGGGAATGGGCAGAACTGGCGGGAGGGAGGGAGAAGGGGGTCGACACCTAGGCGCAACGTTTGGTTTTTGAAGGATCGGTTGCTTTGAAGAAGCCGAATCCCTCAGAGGAAAAGAGAACTCCGTAGGCTCGGACTCACTGGAGTTCCGTACAAGTCAGAGTTTGCCTGCTCGAAGCGAAAAGGCGGTAACGAAGAAGTTGCAACTGGAAAGAGGAACGACGAGTGTGTCGCAGGAAGAGAGAATGCGTCAAGGGCATGCGGGAGTCCACACACGTTTCAGAAGTCGAATGCGCAGCATCGGTGCGTTTTCCTTTTTTCTGCAGTCCTTGGAGACAACGACTTTGGCAGCTCCTTCAGTCCCCGTAGGCCAGAAAGAAGAAGCCTTTTCTTTTTTTCGCATGTATCTCGACTTGTCGTTTCTTACCTGCTTCCTGTTCTTCCACCTGTCTACTTTTTCCGGCTTCTCCCTCCATTTCTTCCTCTCTCGGTGCCCTCTGCCTCTCACTCTTTCCTTCTGTCTCTCCTGCTTGCTTTTTGCCCTCGGGCTTCCTCTCGCCTCTTCTCTTCTGAATCTGCTTTCCTCAGTTCCACGTTTCGCTCCTACGTCTCCTTCTGCATTTCTCTGTGCCGGACCCGCGCCTCTTCTCTACCTGCACGCTCCTCTTGTGTCGTTCTTCCCTCCGGGAGATATGACTCCGGTCTCTTCTTCCACCTCCTCTCTGGCCTCGGCGTCTCACTCGTCTCGCTTTTGTCACGGCCTTTTTTCGCTCACACAGTGCTTCTTCTCCGAAGACTCTCCACCCGACACTCCTGTCTCTTCGCCTGCACTCGGTCTCTGAATTTCTATGGTTTTCCTTCAGTTTTCAATCGCGTGCTCGTCGCCGGCGAAGCACTTAAGGGTGAGCCTCACCCGTCCGCGAAAAATCACAAAAAAATCTGAAAAAAACACAAAATGCGGAAACGAAGCAGACGAAAACGAGAAAGTCGTCGCTTATGCTTGCAGGCGTAAATGTCAGTCTTGTGTTTTTCTCGGGACTCTCTCTGGTCAGAGTATGTACAGCGCCCGGGTTGCCTGCGCACCAGGAAGCTGGAAAAACGCCTCTGAAGAGATGTTGATCTTTTTCGATACGCACCCCAAGTGGAGGGAGACCGTCTAAGAGCGCAGACTTGGCGTGCGAAGCGATTAACACTTGCCAGACATAGAATTTTGGAGAAGAAACAGTACCCTCTGCATTTACGTTTCTCTGCATGCACGTCGAGGAGACTAGCCTACGGGAGCAACAGATGAGAACGGTCCCGAAGGAGCGAGGCACAGCCCTTTGCAGGCTCAGAACGGGCGTCTGCCAGTTTCTCAGGACCCAGAGCGAAGCGCTTATGTGCCTGCTTTAGACGTCGAAGTCGTAGAAAACCGCGTGTCAAAAGTACCATTTTTAGCCGCCCACAGTGTGGAGTTCGTATTGAATCCTGCCGCAATTTTCTGGGTCTAAAAAAGCGTAAAATCGGAGACAGCAGTCCCTGTCCTCCCCCAGCTGCTGGACTGCCCTTCCCGAGTCTTGGCGGGATCTGTCTCGGTTTTAGAGTGCACTCAGCAAAAGAAAATGTGTGCGTAACATAGTTTAACAGGAAGCCTGGAGGTTTTCAGGAGAGAGAAAGCAAACAGAAAGCAAGTCGCTCTTGCGAGCCACAGACTGAAGTCTTCAGGCGACAAAACAAGAAACACAGTCGCCGTCGATGCGAGATCGACAGGTGTTGAAACAAGAAGTCTGTGACTGCGTTTCTCTTTGCAGCTTCCAACGACAAGACTCCTGAACTGACGAAGGCGCTCGAAAAAAGTAAGAGCTCACCACAGCGCATTTCACAAGTTGCTTCAGGCATAAAGGACAAAATTCAATCTATACATTTCTGCACGACCAGTTCCATGCTGCATGAAGTGCTCCGCTGCGTCTAGAGCGCTCGGCAGTGAACTGCGAGACCGGGGGATAGATGCAGCTTCACACAACGCGCATGAGACGCTGCGAAGCCGTAGTCCTCAAGGCTGTTCGATCCCCTCGCTTGGTAGAGTCGTAGGTCGCGGGGTCTCATCTCGAGCCAGCTGTAGACGCACGCGAATCTTCTGAGGACGCACATAAAGTACTCTGCTTTTCACAAAACAACGAAACCTGAACCTATGCGCCACTCTCTCGTCAGCAGAACTTCCCGCGTATGCACTGGCGTTGCCCCATTCCATTTTCCGCGCGTGACGATATGAGAGCCAAACCACCCATGTGTGGGCGGCAGTCATGCGCGCTTTTTCTTCTTTTCGTCAAGCTCCACTTTGCCTCCGTCTGCATCTGCTGCAGTGGAGACGAGACGCGAAAAGGACGCGCGCGACGTGAACAAAAGTAAGGCGTTCTGTCACGGGACTCCTATACAAAGAACAGGATTCTACGCATGTTGGTTATCTTTCGAAGAACAAATGTTAATGCATCTACTACCTATCTTGAAATGCAACTATGACGCTCTGTGCATGGCGTATATACCGATATATCTGGACTTCTGTATGTAGAACCATGTACATTTACCTAGAAATACATACATATACATAAATATACATATCTCTCTATATATGCCTCTATATAGATATATATTTACATGTATGTACAAACACCTATATATGTACATGCCACATATAGATAAGTAGATGGATAGATAGCTTTTTGGAGACTAGAGGAAGGTTGTCGTGTACAGTTTGGAAAAGAGATTCAAATCATCACAACGACGCAGGGGGTACCTCGTATCTGATTTTTTTCTTCTTCATCAGGTCTTTTCATGTCGACTCCACCTGGTCAAATCAAGCTCACTTTCGGTAGGTTTTAGTGCCGCATACTTTGGTTGCTTTCACTAAAGTCTATCAATTTCCATTGGGCTGCGGCGGGTGTGTTCGCTGCCGCGTCGACCAGGAGTGACAGGTTTTTGTCGTGAGAGAAAAACTTATATGTTCGCCTCTTTCGTCGCATCTTGATGGGGTCTGAAATTGGTCTCGAATTCGACAAATTCACTTGCCGTCGAGAGACGTCCTTATAGAAAACTGGATGCTTCTCGGGGGGACAAGACCTTTTCCGAAACGTTGGGTGGCTTCTGCGTTGTTTTCAGATGTCCGTGGACTCCGGTTGTGGTATTCCATGATGCAAGTCGCTCATGACGGTAAGCGGAGATGAAGTGTGTCGCTTTTTAAGTTTTAAGCGTTCGGCGCGATATCTTTCTTTCCTTTCACCATGCAAGCCTGTCTCTCGTTTATTTCCGCCTTACGTGACATTCCTTTCTCTGCAACAGTGTTCTCGCTTTCGTTTTTTTAGTTTTTAAGAGCGACGCTCATTTTCGCTTTTCCCTCGTAGTCGAAGGACCTCTGCGTTTCGCTTTCTGCAGCGCGCAAACCGTTCAAAGGGAGCTCTTGCCCCTTCAGAGGAAAGGAAAGTCGCCTGTTCACCTGTTTCATGGACAATGACCGCTCTCCCGCAAGCGTTCAAGGTCCACGTGTCTGTTGCAGGTTGAATGTGTTCTGTCTCGCATTCTCCCGTCTGTCGAGGTCGCCTCTCCCCCGAAATGCGCGTTCAGTGCCATACGCTTGTTCGACTCTTTCGTTTTGGGCAACATCTTGGCAACTCGCAGCAGAGTCCGCGATAAACGGATTTTTCTGTTTCGCGCTCCGCTTTTTTTGAGAGTCTTCCGAGCGGGAAGCAGGAGACGAGAGCGGAGGAAGGGGAACGACGTAGAAGAGGGAGAGAAAAGGAAGCACTCCGTTTCCAGACTCTGGCGTCTTCTGCCCGCCTTCAGAGAGAATCTCCAATCTATGAAAAAAAAGCTCCAGGCCTTGAGAGGCAAACAGGGGACGGAGACAGCAGTGACGAACGCCGAGGGTTGTCTGGCGGATAGACGTTGGTGTGTTATGCCAAGGTTTTCGATTTTCACTCCTCACCGGCGTTCGAAGAGTTCCGGAAGTCCTGAATTTCCAGGAATTTTGTGTTTCTTCTTCTCAGCGTTTCGACGTCGGAAAGACCACAAACGGAAGGCGAGTGTGCTCGCTTCTCGAATGGAGCTCGGTGAGCATTCAGGTCGACATTTCGGGATTCTCTTTCTCGGTTCTCTGTAGTTTCGGGATCTCGAACTGCACGTGCCTCTACCATTTTTACCAATCTTCAAATCTCGATTTTGTGTGCGTATCTGTCGATTTTGTTCCTATTCGTGTCGTTCTCTATCTCTGTGGAGGCGTCCGTCGTCATCTCCATATTTGTCTGCGCATATATGCTTGCCTGTGTGTTGAGGATGGACTATATCGGCGCATGTCTCTGTCTGTCTCTCCTTTTCTGAAGTTGGTACCCTTGTGAATCGAGTTTTTCGTTTAACTCCTAAGCCACCGTTTGCTGGACGTTCACCACGCGCGCTTGTCTTCTCCGGTGCAAGTATCCACCCCGGTCCGGCTGCTGCTGATTCCTTCGTTTCCGAATTCGTCTCGCGCATTTCACGACGGTCTTCTCCGCAGCAGCGCATACATGCGTCGCTTCGAGAAACGCTTTCGAAAGTTCGCAAACGTTTTGTGTGCCCTCTTCAGTCAAGGGTCGCCTCAACGTTCTGGAGTGCTTGGCGAGACAAGATGCTTTAACCAGTGAGTTTTCAGAAACACCGCGAAACAGTCTATTTCGAAAAACTCCAGAACACGGGCGGTCGACGTTCGCGGACAAGGTGCTGAACGTCTGAACCTGCTTCATGAGGAGTCTTTCAAAAAACAAATCCACATCGACGCGTGCAGACGAATCCCGACAGGCTACTGGGGGCAAAGGTGGAGAGGAGGCGAAGCTTCGATTCACGATTCAGTCTCATCTAGTCCTCTTGTCTCTGGTTTTCGTCAGAACGAGACATTTCACCCGCTCCGGCTTCCACGCGGTGTCTTTACACACACAATGCATGACTAGGGGGGCTCTGTCGAGGTTTTCATGCATCGATGTTTCCGTGTAAAATGTGGGCAAACTGAACGTCTTTGGCATGTGCCCATCACGAGCAGCTGCCTCGCTGAGGTAAAGACTTCTTTCGTTTCTGTCAGTTGTCTTCGTTGCCAAGGTCCCGTCTCCCTCGTTCTCGTCGCCTTGAGCTTTTTGGATGCTCAGCGAAAAACACACAAGTGTAGGCACGCTCATGGTGCGGACTTTGCTTTCTGTGAACCTCTGCTCGAAGCTGAGCTCGGAAACGTTTTGTTCGTTTTCTTGTGCTTGCAGAAGTTGCGGCCGTCAGGTCGTCCACAGCCTCCACGAGTAAACGGCCTGTCGAGTCTCCTTGCTGCACCTTTTGCCTCGCGAAAAAGGATACGCGTTTGCCTCATTCCTGTCTCTGCCTTGACACACACAGACACTCCTGCGAAAGCGTCTGTCCTTCCGTATCCCGATTCCAAGTCCAGACATGCGGATGTATAGATGCATGTACATGCGTATATATAGATATATATATAGATATATATATATATATAGGATATATAATATGTGCATATATATATATATATATATATATATTACAAATATATCTACATATATATTCATATATATATATATATATATATATATATGAATCTGGGTGTTGGCGCTTGCCTTCACGTATCGTTCTTGATTTGCACATCATCAGGTACTCTTGATGTTTCTTCAGAGTAACCTTTCACACTGTGCATCTCTGCATGACTTAGTTGCTGAGATGGATGTCACAAAAAGTCGACATGAGTGTTGATTTCTGTTCGAGTCTTCTTAGCTGCATAGAGGACAGGTCGACGCACCCCTCGGTATGCGTCTATCTGTTTCTCCTTCTTCTTGTGTATCCACTTTTTTTTGGACAGGCAGCCTGTGTTTCTACGTTGCTCGTTGTGCACCTGAGATTCACTGGCGATGACTGATCATTTGCACCGTTGTGTGCATTGACTTTGTCTCTTTGTTGTCTTTCAGAAACTCAAGTTTTTCCAGGATGTGCAAATACCGTGGCGCTGCTCCGTCATAAGCGACTGCTGGAGAACACTTACGAGACATGTCAGAAGGGTAAGAGGAGATGACAAACGTTTGCTTCTTTCCAGAGGAAGTGGACATGAAACGAGGAACGTTTTCTAGATTTCTACTCCGAAATGGATTCGCCGAGACACACCCCCTCACCGAGACGCTTAACCGGGTACATGTGCGGATCTGTGCACATCCGGGTGGTAGAGTCAATTTTGAGCGGCCGCGGTTTTCTTAACGATCAACGAGCCAGCGAAATTCGAAAAGGGATCGAGTCGGAAAAAATTCTGGGTTCACAAAATTTCCAAGTCGTCTCTTGATGTCTTTGGGTGTTGACGTAAATCAAGTAATACTTCTCAAGCACCTTTTACCTAGTTCGCTGATTAATCTGCGTCATACAAGCCTTTTTACCAGGGATTCCTGCGTCTCAACACCACCCTCTCCCCAGAAGAGATAGAGCAAGAGAACTTTGTTTTTGCATGCATCCCCACAATAAAGTCTCACCCCCCCCATTCACAGGATAGAAAGAAAGAAAGGTCTCGCGAACGAGTTGTAGGGATCGTCGACCCCTCGGCGAGGCTGCCTTTGGGGAGAAGGCGCCAGGGTGTCTGTTTGTGTCCTCCGAACAAGAGCGAGGATCTGCGTATTTCGTTTGCGCGACAGAAATGAAGATGTGGACCTTTCCTCGTGTTCCGCTTCAGTTCGTGCGTCTGCAGGACCAGCAAACGCAAATGTCACTTTGGTCGCATGCAGTTTATTCAAGTCTGATGTTTGCTCGGTCCCCGGGGCGCGGGTCGAGTACACGGCCAGCACGCTGTCCGTTATTCTTCGTTCTTGAGACGCTTCCAGACAGAAACAGATGCTCACGTTTCCTCTTTGTAGTTTGCGGCTTCGGCCATCCAATTTTGTTTGAATCTCTCGGTGTTTCTGGAAGGCATCTGGAGTGACGCCATCTCCGTGAATGTGCAGCCCCCTCGAGACGGGTCGCTGAAGCAGTGTATTCCAGCCGTGACTGAAGCGAGATACGTTTGTTTGAAACGTCGATTTGGCGTTTCCAGCCAAGATCTGTGTGTGACGGTCTCTCATCCCGGGAGTGATCCACTGCTTTTCGGGGGTCAGACCTCGCCTTTGTTACCGCTGTAGGAGAAAGCCATGATATGAGAGTCGTTTCGCGTCATGCGGCGTGGTGCGTTAACTGTTGCATCGTCTTCATCATTGATGGCTGTCCCTGTCGGTCGCACCCAAGTTTGTGTGGAACCAAGCGTCGGTCGGTAGGGCGTATCTGATTGCTCCTCGTCGGATTTCCTGTGTGACTCGCGTACAGAGGACGCTTCTCCAGCCGTAAAGTCGAAGAAGAGGCCGGGTCTTGGTTTCAAGGGGAAGAAGGAGGCGACACCAGCGTCAGACTCAGCGAGTGCCAGCGCAGCGGGCAGTTCGCATTCAGAGTCGGAAAGCGCCGCCGCAGCTGCACACCAGGAAGCCCCAAGTCACGAAGCGCAGAAAGGCCTTGGCTCACGCCCTCTGGGAAGCGCCGAAGGCAGCCGGGCGTCTGCGGACTTCCTCTCTCGCTCCTCGTCGCTGACTCTTCCGGGGTCTCGCGGTCACTTTGCGCGCGCTGCGGATCACGACAGAGGGCGATCGCAGACGAAGAAAACGAAGGAAGAGCGCGAGGAGGAGCGCAGAAAGAAAAAGGAAGAGAAGAAAGCCAGGAAAGAGAAAGCTGCTCAGCGGAAGGCGCAGGCCGCCTTGGCGCATGCCGCGAAAAAAGACGGGTCGGCGACGAGGAAACAGCGCAAAGCACAGGCGCGACTGCTCAAAAAAGCGAGTCAACCTAAAGGAGATACAGGAACGCATGTCGAGCATGGAACGCCGGAAGAAAAGGCAAAACAGCAAGAACCTGGAACATATGCACATCAGACACACCGAGAAGGAAAGGATCACGAGCATGGTAAACATGCAGAGGGAAAGCATCATGAGCATGATAAACATGCAGAGGGAAAGCATCACGAGCATGGTAAACATGCAGAGGGAAAGCATCATGAGCATGATAAACATGCAGAGGGAAAGCATGCAGAAGGAAAGCATCACGAGCACGGTAAACATGCAGAGGGAAAGCATGCAGAAGGAACGCATCACGAGCATGGTAAACATGCAGAGGGAAAGCATGCAGAAGGAACGCATCACGAGCATGGTAAACATGCAGAGGGAAAGCATGCAGAAGGAACGCATCACGAGCATGGTAAACATGCAGAGGGAAAGCATGCAGAAGGAACGCATCACGAGCATGGTAAACATGCAGAGGGAAAGCATGCAGAAGGAACGCATCACGAGCATGGTAAACATGCAGAGGGAAAGCATGCAGAAGGAACGCATCACGAGCGTGGTAAACATGCAGAGGGAAAACATGCAGAGGGAACGCATCACGAGCATGGTAAACATGCAGAGGGAAAACATGACGAGCACGGTAAACATGGAGGAGGGAAGTCTCCATCAGGGCATAAAGAGTCTGAAGGATCCGCTTCTGCCTCGTCCACTTCAGCTGTTCAGCTGTTTGACCGGTCTTCTCCGCTTCTGCGACACCAGCGTTGGGAGAGAGGAATCGAGTCTCATTTCTGAAAATGCGGTTTTGTAGACGTCGACAAGGAGCAGATGTGACCGATTGTTCACCAGTCTGCGTTTCGTCTCTCCGGAGGTCGTCACAGGGTTTATGTTCGGCAGGATGTTCAGTTTTTTTCCCTGGAGCTTTCTGGGTCTTTCGTTTCTCCGAGACCTCGGTATTCAGTCACAAAGAAGGGCCGGGGGAGTCGCGTATCGTTTGTGTTTCTGCCGAAACGTTTCTGACAGCGTTCACTTCCCGGTCTCGAAGGCGAAACTCGGAACACCTAGCCGAGCAGGTCCGCCGCTCCAGACCATGTGGTGACGCTGGCACTTCTGCTCGCGTAGTCCAGTTCGCTGTCTCCAGATATCCTGTTTCTCTGCTCAAAGTTTGTTAAAGATGTCGTTCTCCTCGTCGGCGAACTGCCGGCCCTCTTTGCACTCATCTGACAAGACGGTCCGTCGAAACCGGAGGACCTGCGAATTCTCTGGAGGCCATTTACCGCTGCCCTTTAGAAAGCAAACATGTGAGATGCAGAGCACACCCCGATACACAAGTCACAGGGTCCACAGCTTCTCCGTTCCTGGCCGTCCACGCAGCTGGGCAGCATTTCTCTTCCAACCCCGACGTAACTTTGACCTTTCGATTTTCGTAGCTGTCACGACGCGCGAAAATGCGCGGAAGTGCTGAACCGAGTTTTTCGAAGAACAGAGAGTGGAGTGGCACAGAGACAAGACAATTTGAGATTCTTTCGTGGACCCCCTTCACCGGGCGACCGTTGTCGGTTTCAGAGAATTTCGCTCGCAGGATGGTGGCGCCTGTCCCAACATGTGAGGAGCAGTCTGTATGCGCATGTGCACAACGGTAAGCAGGTAAGAATAGAGATGTGCATGTGTCGAGAGTTGGGTTACTGTCTGCGAGACTTCCGCTCCGAGTACGCTGGCTGGCTGTCATCTACGCTCGCTGCGAGGAGGAACTTGCGTGTCTGTATCAGGAAATAAAGAAAAGAGTCAGCGGCGAGCTTCTCCACCACACCCCGAAGACGGGGTTGTGTTCACTAAAACCGCACAGAAAACAAATGTTGGTCGCTTGACGCACGGGTGCGCCGACTGTACAAGTGTAGGACGTGGAAATCGTTTTCGACGCTTTTCCTTTCCGTTCCCAGTCTGACGGCTTCCCGGAGTGTTTCAAATAGTGTACACACATTTTTGCGCCGCAGTTTCCCGGTAAAAGCTTTCGCAGACGGGTGAGCACACATGCCCGACTTCTTCGAGACTAACTTGTTTTAAAGTTTCAGCAAGTCCGACTGCTCCACATCTCGAAAGCCTGCATATGTGCTGTATCCATGTGATCCTCAGCGACCTGTGGCGAGTTTTCTTCACTCACACCGCTCGTCATTTGCAGTCCACAAGAACGATGGCGAATCGCTTTTGCCCAGTCCCTTCGAAAGAACCTCAGACTGCTGACGCAGCTCTCGAGGTTCGCTGCAGCTGCGTTTCTCCGGCAACTTCCGCTGGAAATCCGGGTGGAAACAGTCGCCTCTACAGCGGGCGAACCTGCCACAGCAGCCTCATCCTTCCGGAGTTTTGTTCTGCCCATTCCAGGCAAAAGACTGCTTGAAAATATATGCCTCCAGTGCGCGAGGACCGACATTACTTTCTCCAATCCTTAATTCGACCCGTTTCTCCAATAACTGAATTCGAACACACAACGAGACACCCCCCGTCGAGACAGGAGGCGTGACTCCTAGCCCTCCCTTCCCGTCGACTCGAGAGTTTCAGATTCGAAGATCCTGCCGGACAGATAGTGGCAGATCACCGAGTCGGCTTGTTTTTCATTTTCTTCCCAAGAAAATTGTGCGAGAAATCCAGAGAGATGGTTTTTTGCCGCGGCTTTTACGATTCGTGTCTCGTCCTAGCGACAAGACAAGGGTGAGCGTTTCCCCCGTCTCCGTGTCAGTTTCTGGGAAACACTCGCAATGACGATTTCCCTGCCAAACATTTGTGATTTGCAGTGAGCACTTGGCCGAATCGTCGCGCCTTCCCTTCGAAGTCTCTCTGGAAACGTCTCGGCGCAGGTCACGGCCGCGAGCCTGTGCATGCACCTCGAGGCGCTGACCCTTGCCAGGTTCTCCTACGCTTGTTCGTTCCGATTTCTTCCTCTGCCCGTCAACTGAAAAATTCGCTTCTCTCCACTAACACGGAAGAACTCCATCCGCTGAATTCGCTACTACCCTGCGTGGAGATTTACGGAGTCCGCCATGCAGGACAGAGTCACCTTTTGAGAGGCGGCCGCCCTCGTTCTCGTTTTCCGTCTCTCCCTGCCCGAGACTTCTTAGCGTGCGACGAACTCAAACACTCGTCGTTTTCTCTCGCTTTTTAGGGGGGGTGCGAAGGTCCCCGAATTCTCTCTCCCCCCGTTTCGCTGGAAGCCTCTCTCTCGACAATGTCGGAAGGACGCCGAGCTCCTTGCCTTGCAGCGGCGTCGGCGCTGAAGTTTCCGATGCTGCCCGACGCAAGTCCTCTTTCGTGGAAATATTTAGCAGAAGGGGGCGTTCATCTCGTGTTTCGCTACGTCGGTGAGAAGGAAGGTCTCCAAGGAAAAGTCCTCAAACTCAGAAAGCGCCCCAACGCAGTCAAATGGGAACTGGTGCAGGAATTCTGTGCTCTCGTACGTACTCTGTCTGAGAGAAACGAGAGAGAAAACGCAAAGAGTGAAGGCAGGAAGACCCTTTCGGCGAACTCGAAAATCCAAACACACGCTCAAGGTAAAGAATGTGAACAAAGAGAACAGGAGACCTCCGACGCTTCAGGAGCTTCGCGCTCCAACGCGTCTTCCTCTCCTTTCTCTTCTTTCTCTTCTTCTTTCTCTTCTTTTTCTTCGTCGTCGTCGTCTCTCTCTTCTGAGGAGAGTGACTGCTGTCCTGCGTCTCGTTTGTATGGCTTGATTTCTCCTCGTTTTCTTTCAAGACAGTCTCTCTTTGTGCTTCCTCTTCGCTCAGCTGATTCGCTCTTGTCTTGTGCTCGGAGGAAGACGCCGAAACGCGTCCTCGTTTCCGCCCCGCGAGACGGTGACGCAGAAGCCGCGGCTGCAGTACAGACACCCGAGGCTGCTCGGACGCGTTGCTGCACTCTTGGACAGGAAGGCGACGACGCGTCTTCTCCCTGGCTCGAAGAAACCGACGACAGCAGGGCGCTCTGCCCCTGCGTAGTCGAAGACGACTTTGTCGGAGTCCCGCCGGTGATGCAAGCCGCGTTCGCTTCTTTGGAGCGGAGAGAGACGGACGCTTGCCAGCCACCGGAGCGCGCGAGAGAGAGTGGAGAGAAAGTCGGCGACCGCGGGCGGCGCCTGAGCAGTCGCTGTCATTGTTTGACGCATCTGCATGGGGACGCAGAAGCACCGGCGCGAGCAGTTGGAGAGAGAGAGAGGTACCTCGAGGTCTCCTCGTTCCCCGCGCGCTACTTCAGTGTCGAGCTCAAACCCAAGTGTGGACTCTTCGAAGACGATTCGTCAGCAGAAAGTGGAGCCTCTGACGGCGCCTGTGTGCCAGCTCGGAACGAAACGCCCTTGTCTCCCACTGCTCCCCAAAAGAACCTCAGAGGCGTTGACGATCAGGATCCTCGTCCCGACCCTCCAAACGCCTCTCATGGGTGTCTCTCGTCTTCCTCTTCTCTCTCGTCTTCCTCATCGTCGCTGTCTCCGTGCTCCAGCTCGTCTGTTTCGCCTTCGCCTCCGTCTGTCAAAGAAGGCAGAAAGAAGAAGAAGAAGAAGGGAATCGCGTTGCCGAGTCGATTCGCCATGCAGCAATTTCTCAAGCTGTCTCGCGGAGCTATTCCTACACGTTCGCTCTTCGACCCGCCGCATCTGTTCCGGTGTACGTACACCGCGTTTCGTGCGGAGATTGCGCACTTGGCTGTCTCGCCGCAAAACAATTTTGCAGTTTTCCTCGACGGGCAGCCGGTCTCGGCGACCGCCTTGGTGGACTCTGGCTTTCTGCTCCGGTTCAGCGCCGAAGCACACACGAAAAAGAAGCGAGACGACGTGGAAGAGCTGAGGCGCCTCACAAGCGGCGGGTCGCCGGAAGACACGACAGAGGGGAGACAGCAAATTGGCGGAGACCGGAGAGAACACACATGCGAGAAGAAGGCGTTGCATGCGCCGCCCTTCGCGCAAAGCGAACGCGAGACGCAAGTTGACGTCGGAGATCTTCTTGCATGCATTTGGGAGGAAGCGAAAGACTTGTTTTCGAGCATCTTGCTCCTGCAAGCCTTTGCAGCGTCTCAACAGAGACTGGCAAATTCTCTCGCAGCCGCGCTCAAAACAGCAACCGCAGGCATGCACCGTCCTTTCAGGGAAAGGTACCTTTTGACGTCCTTCGAGAGGTATTGCCAGGTATGGCGAAAACTTTGTCGCGCCTTCCTGCTCGTGGACGCAACAGCTGCGATGCCTGTCACTCGTCCTTCGCGGCGATGTCTGTTCTCTTCACACTCCCAATCTCGACACCTCCCGCAAACATGCATGCACATATGCATGCAAGAGGAGACAAAACACGCACATCGATATATATATATATACATAAATATATATATAAATATATCTATGCATGCATGTGCTGATGAAAGGGATGTATGGAGACAGATAGACTAGTTGTATATGAATGCACATTGCGTTGCATATGAATGTGATTTTAGGTATGCGTGAATAGGAATTCTGATTCAAAATGGTACACATGCATATATATATATATACATATATATATATATATATATATGATTGCACGTACAGGGAGTTTCTTGCGTCGACAACCGTGTAGCCTTTCGAAACAGAAAGGTGCGGGGCACAGCCACGGACCCGCAAGGCTCTCAACCGTCTCCAAGTTTTGTTCTGTTTTTCCTCGTCGGTAGACAGGCTTGAGAAGACGAATCTCGCTCGTGTCACCGGATCCCTTCTTCGCGCCTTTGCGTATTTAATATACATCTATACAAGCACATACACAATACATATATCTATATATCTGCATCTATATATCTAGAAATACTCCGGTAGAAAGACAGCTGTGAATACGGTTCGCCACAGTCCTTTGCTGTGACGCCTGCAGGCTGTGACCCAAGGCCTCGCGCTTCTCAAAGATCCGGTCGTCGCCCCGACAGCAGTGTCTTCTTCCTCTGCTGTCTCTTCTTCGCCTTCCTCTTCTTTAGCATCTTCTTCCTCTTCTTCTACCTTTTCTCCTTCGTTTTTGCCTGCTGGTCACCGTGGATTTTCCTCGGCCCACGAGGCGGCGCAGGACCTTCAGATGGCGCACGCCAAAGGCAAGCATCCGAAATGCACTGTCTGAGGTGCATGCAGAAATGCTGAACTCGACCTCGATCTCCTACCGAAGCCGTTTGTACACGCTGATGCAGGGTCTGCTGCTGTCCTGTCCCTGTCCAGTCGTTGTATTAAGGCGCTTTTTCGCTACACCTACACTATATGGATTCTTACAGGTGGAAGGTTTTCTTTGTTCCGCCTTCCTCTCTCCGAAAGACAGTCCAGAACTGCAAAAAACATCGATACTGCATCTGAGTATTTATATATATATATATATATATATATGAGAATTGCGTCGTGCTGATATATATATATATATATATATATATATGGATAGATAGATATGTTTTTCTATTTACATGAGTATATGCAGATGTGTGCAGCTTTGCCGCGGTACTCTCAGATTTATGCGCGTGATCGCGTGTATGTTTACGCACTGTTGAGACTCCCATTTCCGTCTGTGCCATGTTTCTGTCTCCGCGTTTTCCGCCCCCCGTCTTTCTGTCTCGGCGAAAAGCAGGGCGACCTCGCCGCGCGCTCGACTGCCTCGATGTGGACGTGGACGCGTCCGCTGGTGCAGGTTTTCTTGAACGAAGCTCGGGATCTTCTCCCTGTTCGCTTGTGCATGTTTTCTTGAACGAAGCTCGGGATCTTCTCCCTGTTCGCTTGTGCATCTTTGCAGAAGGCCGACGCGTGGTGGCGCGGCTGCGCGGCTTGACGGAGAAAAGTCGGCCAAGGCGACTGGACGCACCTGCTCCCGTTTCCTCCGGAGAGACCAGCGTGCAGATCGCTGAGGGGCGCGAGAGCCCAGAGCCTCCGCGGAGACCTCCAGAAGGCAGCAGCCTTCTTTTCTGCGGTGACAGTGTGTCTTTTTCCGGTAAAGGCGTCTCTGAGGAGCCGAACGCAGTCGACGAAGGCTTTGCATGGCTGACCAGATATCTAGTTGGCCGTGCTTTCATGGACGCGAGCATCATGACGAACATCATCGTCACCGGAACAGGTCTGCTGAACGGGGAGCACAGGGAGAAAACGAAGAACAAGCAAAAGAAGCAGAAGAAACACAAGGCGAAGGGGCAAAAGAAACAAGAGAAGAAGGAGCAGAAGAAGAAAAGAAGAAAGAGGACAAGAAGAGAAAGATGAAGAGAAAAAAGAGGAAGATCGAGAGTGGGGGGAAAACTCCGAGAGCAGAAGGTTCACACTCTTCTGGAGAAAAAGGAGACCAAAAGGCCGCCAGGGCGTCACTCCGAATATAAGACAACTGCAGTGTTTTGGGCATGCCGAGTGTGTTTAGTCTTGAGCTGCTCTCACCAGCAAAAAGTCACTAGTCAAATCAAAGGAGAGAAGAAATAGGCTGAGGAGGCGACAGAGACCGGAGAGAGAGTGGGAGAGAAAGGCGATTCCAGGAATGAGACAGACAGTGAGGCATAGGGCCTGAGAGAGGAAGCTGAAAGAAGCAAGAACCGGAGCGAGAAGGCGCGTATGGACTTTACGGAGACGCAGAGATAAAGCGTGACGCTTGCAGATCCCGCAAAAAAGAGAGTGTCTCGTCATTGCATGTGCGTGTATCTCTGTATTTCAATCTTTTCACGAAAGAGTGTCAGTGATAATTTGCAACTGGTTGAAGCAACTGTTGTCTTGTTTCTCATTTGCATGTAGATCGCGCGGTCGAGGAGATTGCTCGCGCGTCCACTTCATCTGACGCCTCTTCTCTGAGTCGATTCCGTCGTCTAAAAAGACTGCCTTTGCGGATGCAAAAGAGAGAGGTTTCTTCTTCGCTCTCTGCCTGCACTCTTCACGCAAATGGATCTTCACGGATCTGTCGGGGGACTTCAAGCGACGCTCAAGAAGAGGAAGGCAAAGAAATGTCCGAAAGGGGAGGGAACCGAGCAAAACAACGAACGGGAAACGGACAGCAGAACGGGGAAGGACAGGCAGAGGGGAGAGAAAATAAAAACGAGGAGGAACCGAGACATGGAGAGGAAAACGAACGTGGAGAAGCTGAGGAATTCCAGCGGGATACACACTGTGGAGTCCGATCTTCCGGGGCAGAGGGAAACAGAGACAGACGATGGAAGTCTTCTCACATGGTGGAGCGGCAGAGCGACCGTGAAAGTGAGATACCTGCAGTCTTTTACCGGTTGTCTCTGGTTGACCTCGATTTCAAATCCGACGAACGCATCGAGATGTGAGGACAGTGGGGACCTCTGAAGAATGGCTGAGCGTGCACTCTTAAATTTAAAGATGCGGCAGATTTTGTCAACGGACAGGACCTGTCAGGCCGCGTCTGATGTTCTTCTGCTCACGGTGAAATCCCCTACCCACAGCGGGATGTATGTAGATAGAGCTACATATGTATGATTAATTCTACTCTTTCAGAGACGGGAACATGTGGTGATATTCGCACATTTGTGTAGGGTTTTACCTGTCATCGTTTTACATGTGTCTCTCAATTTGTTCTCTCCCTGGGTCCTTGTGTATCCGCGGGAGACAGTGCATCGAAGGTAGAACGTGGCCGACGCATTTTTGCTCATCCTTTCTCACTCCATCTGTCTCACGTACTCTTGTTCAATAGCTTCGGATGCTCTCTCTCGTTTTTTTGCCAGGCGTTCCTTCCTCTTTGTGTTGTCGTGGGGAAGTTCTCGTCCCGTTACTTTGACTGCGTTCGCCGGCGTTTCTTCGCTTCTCTCTTTTCCTCTTCTCGTCCGTTCATTGTCCCTGCTGCTCTACTCTACAGAGTATCATCTGGCGCTGCATAAGCTCAGTGAGAGGGCCGTTTTCTTCGGATCCATTGGTAGTCCATTTCCGTCTCTCGAGTTCCGTATCCGTTTTTCTCCAGATGGCACCGAGACTTTGAAGGAATCAAACGC
Source organism: Toxoplasma gondii ME49 (assembly GCF_000006565.2). NCBI lineage: Eukaryota > Apicomplexa > Conoidasida > Eucoccidiorida > Sarcocystidae > Toxoplasma > Toxoplasma gondii. The sequence continues at coordinate 2,441,376 of NC_031478.1, forward strand.
GCCTACCGGGCTGCGAGCGCCGGTTCGTTAGAACAGACCGGAGTTTCCAAGCTTACCTGAAGGAGGAAGCCAGTTTAGTCGGAACTGCATGCGCGCGAATTTCTAGGCTAGGTAAGCCTCTGTCTTTTGCGCTTCTCTAAAGGACACGAACAGCTGTAGTGTCACGGCCCTGCTGCTTAGAAGTATCGTTTCTGTCTCAGGCAGTCGTTTTTCTGCGGCGTGCTCCGTGGCTTTCCTGGTCACCGCTTTGCGACCCAATCGGCGTCCCGTGTCCGCGCTGTTCTACTGGAATATGCGTCCATCGTGCCCAATCCGGTTTCCTCTGTGATTATCCCTCTAGGCCCCGTCGACGGGATTCGAGTTTTTCAGCTGGAAGACGCCAACACATGGGCGTGAGTGACTGACCCGAAAACGTCACGCCACTTAACGAGCAGAATGTCTTCGGCGTGTGAGTTTTCTCCGTCGAAGAGTTTGTTTTGTCAGTGGACGGGTCTACAGAAGTGTCGTTGGCGTGGTGGACAGCAGAAAGTGAGACACGCGTTTACTGAGCTCTGACAAAATATGTAGGATCAGCCGCAAACGTGTATCGATAAAAAACATGCCAATGGAAGGCGTCGCGTAGACTCTACGTGTGAACCGCCAAGACTGTCAGGGGTAAAAGGAACGCCTTTGTGAAGGTTCTTCTCAAACAGTGGAGCCGCGAGAGACATGAAGTGCCCGCTGTGTTCTCAGTACTCATTTTGATCTTATGAGAGGGCGTTTTGGGCGGGATATTAAACAGAAACCTCTGCGTTGCTGCTACAAACGTAACGGGTAGGTCTTAACAGGCGACACGGTCACAAAACGACGACGAACAGTGGTCAGAGGTCGGCATCTGGAGGCTAAGTTTGCCAAAGGTGTGCTTCGTCAACGGCTTGCAAAGTGGAGTTCTAAATAGAACTCGTGGAGTCAGTGGACGCGTCTCGAAGGTTGGGAGAACCGTCGTTCACCGATGGGACGTGTCTACCCAGTTCCACGCCACGGCTGGACCGCCGCCGCCGAGAGAGTCCAGGGTAGCCACGAGAACTTGGGGAGTGATAAATCCTTGCGAAAGAATGAATACCGTTGCGCTAACTCCAAAGAGTCCGAACGTAATGGCCACTGGACCGACAACTCTTTGGTGCAATGTGCACGCGCGACCCGTGAAGAGAATGCCTGCCACACACAGTGGTGATCTTGCAGACTGCTGGTGTCGGTAGTACCGACTATTCAAATATTCTACAGGCGACAGACGGCATTTTTCAGAACTAGAGTGTAACGTGCGGATATCCGCACTGCTTTGATGTAATGTAGATACAAGATTGGAAATAGTTTTCTTCGCTGCAGAATCTGCGAACTCCACGTTTTACTCGGTTTTCGAGGGCTGATGACGATCTGGTTCACCACGGACAGATGACCGCCCAGCGTACACGTCTCTGCTACCGGGTGCGGCGGCACTTGGTTTACATTCAGAGCCGCGCCCATTCGCTTACCTCCGTTAAGATCTGTCCAGCAAACGTAGGTGACATACAGACCAATACAGAAGGAGAAAAGGGCAGCGACGACGCCGATGATAGCACTACCGATGACAAGAGGGTATGAGAAACCTGCAGCAACGGCCATGTGGAGAGTGCACATCCAGAGACGACAGAGTAAACGCCCTCTTTCTGCAGCGCTTTTCGTATATAACGGTGAGGAAACGGGAAATTGCGTACACACGAGAGTCGTCAGGATGATCCAACAAGGACGAGTGGCACTTCAACCATGGTTAGAAACGGTCCACTCACGTACCTATCGAGACGATTTGGACCCTCGAAACTAGATGGTGCAACTGGAAAGACGGGACACTCTCTAGCTTTTCTGCACAGAGAGGATTCGTCTCGGTTCCACTCGTGCTGTAAAACTCACGATCAGCCACCGGTTCTGCTGGTTTTTTTTTCACGCTTGCGTTGTCCAGTGGAGCTTCCATGGTGCGCTGTTGGCAGCACGACCAGAAGAGGCGACTTTGTTGAGTCTGCAAACAGTAGAAAAGGGCGCCCTTCAAACAAATATAACAATGGAGCCTCAAGAAAGACAAGGTCGCGTTTTTTTGTTAAAATGTACGCACCGCGGCGTTGCCTGCTCCTTTCTGAGGTCACGCCTGCGGTGGGTTCATTCGTCGTATCACTGCTGTGGATGCGTGACAAACCAAGAGTTACCGTTTGCATCCCGGGCGCAACGTGAAAATCTGTCACAGTTTGACAACGGAAAAGAGGAAGTCTGCCCACATAGATTTGTTTAAGAGTCCTGTTTATTTCGGGACCAGGGAAGCAAATAACTGACAAGAGAAGAGGCCGCACCGACAGCAGACGCTTCGTAAACTGGTGAATCACTGACAACACGAGAGACCTCGTGTCCAGCGACAACACACACAGCGTAAGCAGATGCTTTTGTTCTTTGATATGGTCGAAAGGGCAACCCTCTTTTTCACGCTACCACAACCGTGCAGTTGAAGCAGCTCCCGAGTTACAGCCTTGGTGACGTGTGCCCGTTGTTGGTTGACACCAGTGGAAAGGCCGTCAGCAACACGAAATCAATCTTCTAACAGGAGCTGGTGCTGAAGCTGCCGCCATCAGGTTCACAACCAGCCTACAACCGTCAGCATTATCGAGAGCAAATATATTCAGAGCGTCGGTTCTGCGCCAAACGCCCCCCCCCTCCCTGACTCAGTGCGTGCTCGATACTGCAAGCATGGTTCTAGCTTGCTTGAAACTACGAAAAACGAACCTCTGTGGAGACATGCGATAATTGCAGAAGTCAACCTACATAGACACGACGTCGGGATATCACTGGAAAGCGCTGTATGAGCACAATAGCTTCGCTTCGCCTGCAACCTCGCGCAGTACAGGTTACATAAGAAACGTCGTGTGCCTTCAGTTTCCAGTTACCGATACCTCTCTTATTCGCCAGTTGCCCTCGATCAGCCTTCAGAGCAATCTTCTACAGAAAAAGGCGACACTCTCAATTCCCTTGCTGTGCTACCCCACACAGAACGTTGTCGCACGACGTCACCACGCTAAAGTTCTGCAACAATGATCCATTGATGGCACGAAAAAAAATCCAGCACATTGTCTGTATTTACTGGCTTCCATGCTTCTGTTCGCAGAAATCCGACCACACTGTACAAAAGCATCAACGATACACGGAGCACGGAAGAACACTCCTACGGCGTTAAACGATTCGCAAGAGTTCGCACCCACGCCAACAAATTCACCCAAGCTGGAACAAACATGGGTGACAAATTGTTTGTGCCCGGCACAACGACACTGTCAATGACTTCTCGTGACACCCGAAATCTCCTTCGGAAAGGCGTTATAGGAGTTACAAAAATACAATGCCAGCATATCAAACAGCCCCTCTCCCGGAATTTCTGTACGACCCCTTCGAACCCCTGCCTGTCATGCGGGAACCCCGCGAATTTTATCTGATTACAAAACAGGTTTCACCAAAATACAGCAAAGGAGTCGCACAACAAACCATGGAACACTGAAACCGGCGAGCATTGCGAGAGGACAATCGCCAGCGCCTTGCGGACGACTTTTTGTGCCGAAACTGAAGCAGGGAGACCCATTATCCCATTAGAGACGACAGTAGAACGCAGTCACAACGGCGATTTGGGGAACGGCCTACTATGCGAAACATGATACTTGTATTCTAATCAGGTATAAAAACGTGGAACAGGCGCGTGAAGTTTTATTCTAGAGTTTCGAAGGTATAGCTAAGCCCTCAGCGTAACAACGTTTGCTGACGCTCACCTGTGTAAAGCTGCGTCGCATCTGCGTGCCCATGGGGTAACACGCAACTGCTGCTACCAGGAAAGTGTCGCTACTGTGAAATCGCTGCTTGTTTACCTGCTTTCCCCCTGCTGACATTTGTTTCAGACAGGAGAGAGAGAGAGGTGTCCACTGGGATGGACGCGCAGCGTTCAAGTCGATTCCAGCAGGTCAAAGCATCGATCATTCAACTCGTCTATTGGTGCCTACTGAATGCTACCATGGTGCTTCCGATATTTTGTGTAGTTGTATGTATGGTAATCGCCAATAATGTCGCCGGAATGGACGCAGGCGACAAGATCCGGCCTTCTGGAGAAGGGGCCGGGAATAAAGTCACTCACTCGCAAAGCGAACCCCATTTTGGCGGGCCGCATGCCATTGAGGCACCACTACAGGCCGCGAGAAGAGATGACAGAAAGACATCGAATGAGGAGATACACAAACAATCAGCGAGTGATGACACAACCCATTTGGAACTTGTCCGCCTTCGAACAGAAAAGAAGAAGCAACCGGGGGGCGTCACGCCATGGCTAAGACGACGCTGGATTTATGCCGCCGGTGTTGCTACGGCTGTGCTACTGGGAGCTTACGGATTCCGACAATTTCGTGAGCGGCGGCAGCGACGCGACCAGGAGGCCAGAACTCTTGCAATGGCTGCAAGATACTTGCAGGGCCGCGCGGAAGCATCGAGGAGGATTGAGAGAGAACTTCAGAAGAAGGAACGAGATGCTAGTTGGTTTCTTCCGAATGCTAGGAACGCCGAGATCGTCTCCAAGGGCACGCCACGACACGAGAAAGAGAAGGCAGACAAGCAAGCATTAGAACGGATTGTCGAAATGTTAGAGACCCAGCGAATGAGAGTTGCTAAAAGCGAAGAGGAATTACGTGCTGCACGCAGTCTCCTCATCAGGGAAAATCCTCAACTAGCCACAATTTCTTTGACCGAACAGGAAGAAGCAGACGCCGCCGAACGTGGACGAGTGACTGAAGCAAGAGGTTTCTTGAATTATTACCTTCCAGAGACCGAGAAGTTGGAAGACGATTTAGTACCTGAAATGCGTGAGTTCGCGGGTGCAGCGTTGCAAGCACCGAGGGGCACGTCTGAACGACGCGAGTTTTTAAAGAAGGCATTGAGTACTGCTAAGGAGAGGACATCTAGAAGGGTGTGGATTTACGTTTCGGGAGTAGCCAATGACCTACCGACAACTGTGGGTGTACAGGCCTCTCGTTTAGAAGAGCGCCTTGGGACGAGTCAGGAACTTCAACCGGAGTACGTCGCTGTGGCCGAACGGAAATTAGACCAGCTGAGCGAGCCGGAAATTTCACACTCAGATACTCAATAAGACAGACGTTGAAGCCTGTTGTTTGCGGTCGTTTTCACATGTACCATAAAGAGTCAACATAAGGCATGTGCTATCCCTTGTCGTTTTTGGTGCCAATCTTTGAACGTTGGTGTATTTCCTCGAAATATCTCTTTGAGTCTTCAAAGGAAGCAGTCGCTGGTGAAAGGGCGTGGGTAGGGGAATTACAAAAAACCTTCCTCGTCTCGTGGGAGAGGTGTAATGCATATTTTCCAAGGCAAACAGTGATTCGCAGTTTCAAGGATTCACTTAAGAGTATGCGAATGCTACTGCTGGCATTCATTCGTCCCTGGAAGGAAATCTATGGGGTCGACCGGATGTGACTTGCCTCTTCAGAGCCTACGACAACGTACGTCAACGTCTTCAGATGAAAAGGCTCGCTTCCAGCATGACAACTCTTGTATATTGGAAATTATTCTTTGTAGACACTCGTAGGTTTCATGCTGCACATCTTGTCCACGCGTAGTACCGCCATATGCTACTCAGATGACGCAGCTCTCCTCCTTCAGCCTGTATCTGTTTTGTGAATAAGGAACGCTACTTGCCTATGATAAATGTATCTTGCAACACGCTCTGTGTCTCGCATACCAATTTGGGTTTGTAGAGGTAACTCATTCAGCAGACGAAACTCTCTTGATTTATCCTCGACTGCTAGGTATTCACACTGAACGCTCATTCATCTCGCCGTTCAATGCCATTGAACCGTTGCCTTCGATAAGCACATCACACCAACAACAGCATGTACTGGCCGTGCAACTCACGCACTGACTGACGGGTTCGAAGGTCAAGGTATGAGTGACCCTACGGGCACAGGAACGCAGTGGTCAATACGAGTGTTCATAGCTCTAATGCTTTCCCAGTCCGTCTTTGTCTGTTACTTCGTGTCTCTATACACAGCAAAGGCCTCGTCAGTGGACAGTGGCAGGGGTACCGCCACCCTTTGTACGCTGATGGCAAACGTTAAAGTGGCTTCACCACAAAATTGGCACCAGACTGGATTTGTGTTTCATAGAAACGGGCCCTCTTCGTCTCAACGCTGATTCAGACGTTTGGCAACAACTCATCCGTTAACGCGGCTTGCAGTTCGTCAGCTCGTTTCGCTCGAGGCGTCCTGACAAATCGCGTGGTTCTCTCTGGCCTTCCCGACGACTTCCTCCCCATGAAAGCAAAATTCGTCAAGTTAAAAAGAGATTTCTGTACATACTGAATGAAGTAGACTTTCTTGTGAGAACAGGGAACAAGACTGTGCGAGATAAGAAATTTCATCAAGGCTTCTTATTCAGCGTGAACAGAATCCCGGATCATGCATATGGAAATGTCTTCTAACGCACAGTCCACTGCATGTCGTACTCGTCGAATCCTAGAGTTGTGGCGGTGTCTCGCGGCCAGCTGCGGGTCGCAGCTGCTGCTAGCCAGCAACAACAGAATTGGTGTTTTGTTGATATTGCGACAAAAGGAGCACAGTATTGGGTGGCTTGAGCAGGGGTTTTTTATTATGGACTTCCCGCGTCCTTTTGTTGGTTTAAATCTGAAGATGGACATTGTTTTGGAGTAGTCAATGCTTGAGGCGGAGTATTGCCTACGGCGGCTGAGTTCGTGTCCGGAGAAGATTACCATGTGGCAGGCGGTCGCCTCACTCAGGTGTAACCCGCTTTTGAGCTTCGATTACAGATCGTCGATCCACATATTCGTTTAGCGGTTATGAGCACCATCTCCCTCTCCCAAGGCAATTGTTAATATGAGGACCCAGTGGCAGCTGCTGGCCTTCATGTGGATATGCGGCGTCCACAGTTGTGCTGGTTCCCCACCCCACCGAGGTTCGTCCTGAGGCCTCAGCGTGTCTCTTTTTGTAATCGCCCAGGTGAACAGCGCGTCTGACCGATTTACTCGGTAGTATCGGAGGATACGCGCCGGAGAGAGAACGCCACCCAGCAGCTGACAATTTGTGTTGTGACAGAAATGGCTAGTACGGCACCTTCGCCCTGTTCAAAATCCTTAGCGGAAGACGGGTCTGTCAAATGGCTTGTCTGCGCGTCTCGTGTCATTGCTGGTCACCTACAGGTACAGGTTTCGTAACTTTCAACTCGTCAGAGATTCTCTTGGGGAAAGATGTCGGTCGCCGGTGGCTGCCGCGTGCGCAGCAGGAATATCTGTCGCCTCCGCATGCGGTTGCGTTCGTGCAAGTGACAGAAGAGAGAAGGGTAAGTTGCACGAGCCACACTAGTTCTTCTCGCGAAGATCTGTGCGAACCACAGTTGCTCTCATGAGTTTCATACTTGTAATATCTGTCCTGCCAGGGGAGGATTGGGAATCTCCTACAAAGAGCGGCGGATTTCATTACAAGAAGGAATCTCGTGACGGAAGAGGAAACACAGGCAGCCATTGATGAACATGTCAGGACGAAGGACGGATTGAATTTAGGTAAGGTCACTTGTGTGTTCGGGGAAGAAACAGAGGTCAGGCTCCTCATGAGGTCGCAGAAATCACAGTTGCCATCGGGTGTCGCTTATGATGCAGGCATCCTCAGCTGCACCTCGTATCCTAGCGAGAGAACTCGCAAGAAAGTGGATCGGTTCTGCAATGAGTTTCCCCGCGGAAGCCAGCTCATCAGCCTCTGCCATAGGCTTGAGCATTGGCTTCTTCAAAAGTTAGACCACCTGAAGACCAGTTGCAAGAGCGGCGTTGCAGGTGAGGGCTCTTGTCCCCGCGGGAGGTAGTTTCACTTGTTTGGCGCACTTTCCGCCGATGTTCCTGTGCTCAAGCAGCACTTGCACTCGCCATCGTGGAGAGGCCCGTAGAAGGCAATTCCAGGAAGGAAGGAAGAAGCAAAAGAAGAGCTAAGTGACCGTGAAAGCGGTAACCGGGGAGAGGCGAATGAAGGTAGAAAAATTGAGTGAGGGAATACGGAAGGTGAAGGCGAAGCATAAAAGCAGAAGACAGTATAAATACTCTTTATACGCAACATTTCGTGCCTGTTCGGACGCGTGTGTACTGTTGAAGAATGCCTGCAGCAACTGCGCTTACCCTTGACGCAGACGGCCTTGGTAGGCCTCTACAGTGACGAGGGTGAGCACATTTCATTGCCGCAGTTTGAAACGCGCATTGCGATGGCCAATAGCGTAGCCTGCAGTAGGTGCGAGTTGTGCCTCCGAAGTGCCTCACGCGGTGCTGGGTGGCTGCAGTTTTGACAAGATAACGGACGCCATGATTGTGCACATTCTGCTTCAAAACGTTCAGGCGGTACTCATCTAATGTGGAGATCCGTGTCGTGGTTGTGGTTGCGTTTTTGACAGGTGATGATGAGTTGTACAAACTCCGTCGCCCTGACCTGCCACAGGTAGATCTCTCTGTTCTGTACAGTGGTGAAGACGCTGTTTCTCCTCTCTTTAAGGAGACGGTCGGGGCATCTTTCAGCGTGTCCGTCTACGGCCAAGAGAGGGTCGAGGGCATTGTCAGCGCCAAACAGGTGTCGGCTCTGCCGCCAGAACGGCGACACCGACTGTTGCTGGTGAGATATGAACGGCCGATTTTTGAACCGTACGTAGCTGCGAAAGGTACTTGTAATGTTAAGAAACGAACCATAGTGATTGTGTAGAGATTTTTATGGCATGCCAGTCAGACTACATGGAAACAGCGATTCAGTCTTTCCGTTCCCGTGTTTGTTGCTCTCTGTACATTGGTCGGACAGAGCCTTCTTGCCTATTTTCTACTCGATTTGCGAAGCATTCCACTAGTTGATCCAATGCTGATCACCCTTCTACTACGGTTAACCACGAGCGGTTGCGGCAGAACGGAAAAGCGGAAAGTCGAAGTCGAAGCAAGAGGCAGGAAAAGACCTATCAAAGTGAAGGGAAAGCGCGTAATGCTCGTCGCCTGGTCCGAGCTTATCAAGCACATGGTCGGAATCGGAGACTGTTCATCCTTCTCTTCGGCCCCTAACTGCGTCCTTTTAACGACCTTTCTGCATTGGCAGCAGCAGGTGACTGAGCAACTGAATAAGGTATCTGTCGGGCAAGGCGACGAAAGAGAGGCTGACCCTAAAGGTGACACGAATGCTGCCGAACACACCCAGGCCGATGAAAAACTCCATAAACTGGCGGCCAAAGTCCTACGGCGCGTTGAACGCACACTCCTTCTCGGTGAGTTGGGAATCTACCCGGGCAGCTGCCACTGTTGTGCTGAGTGTCCTGAAGCAAAGAAGGTAGCTCCTTTGTGAGTACATATGTTCTGTTACCTCCGAACGCAATCTCGTCTTTTCTTTTAAGCGACGGTTTGATTCAGAAACCTCTGTCAATTCTTGACGCCACGCTGAAGGCATGTGGGAGTGGTAACCAGTTGCTCATCAGCTGTGTTTGTGTCCTCACGCAGTGAACTCAATGATGCAGATAAAGTTCAAGTGGCTCATTAACTTCCTTGGGAATCACAAGTCGTCGCGGAATCTGCTCCTGAAAGTGGCTAAAAAGCTGGCCAATAAAACCTTCGGATTGAGTACAGTGTCAAGGAAAGCTGAAAAGGATGCGAAGAAGCTTGCGATGCCTCTTGCAGCCCGATATGGTATCGTTCTGTTCTACAAGGTGCAAAAGGAGGGCGAAGTTCTTGTTTCAACAGGGAAACAAGGTTTGGGAAAACTGGTGGGTCAGCTGGTCCGCACGACATTGAAGCAAATGTGGGGATTAGACACAGACATCAAAGCCAAGAAGCGCAACGGACAGTCACTGATACAGAAAGCATCAAAGGCGTCTACAGTCGTCAGCTTTAGGAAGATGTTGCAGGCCGCTGGAAAACCCGTAGGAGTGAGGTGGATCCCTCGTCATTCACTGCACTTCCCTTGCGACAGCCGATTTGTAAGACAGATGAAGGCTTATATCTTTCCAGGGAATTTTTCACACTGTGACGAAGCCCACATATCTCTCATTCAAACTGGAACAGGAGGCTTGTCAAAGAAGTTAGTTACCGGAGGAGCTGGACTCGTCGCTATAATCTTTGGGATTTCCGGTGTGGTGTCTGGAGGGATATCCATGATATTCCCTGCCTTATTTATTATTGGGGGTCTCTGCCTCTGTCTTTACAGTGTCATTTCCTCGCTGCAGGACCTCGGCATAGTGCCTCGTCTCGGTGACCACCAGTCGGCGGGAACAGAGGACCATGAACCCTTAGAGGAGGGAGATGAGTCTCCCGATGAGGAATTAATCGGATGATTGGAATTGTTGATAGGTGTAAGATTGAATCTGTGCGTTAAGTCCTCAAAGGACAGAATGTCTTTTTCCGAATGATGAAAGGCACGCTTCATGATCTGGATGGAATAATTCGTACGGACAACTTGCAGGACTGTGACCGGCAATGTCTTCATCCAGCATGATCTGATGCCTCGTGAAAACAATGGATTTTTTAGGTCGTGTTTGATGGGGTTTTCAGTTCTAAGAAGCCTTAAGAGAACTGTTGACGGCCGCGAACATGACCAGCGCCATTTGGGGGGTCGTAGTGTTTTCGTAGCTCCCGTCCAGCATGAAATCCCGATTAATTTACGATGTGTACATGCACAATCCCCGACGGAAGATCAGGACGGCGTGCCTGTTAAAACTGGAGTCGTTTTTGTATGTTTCTGAGCCTGACCTTCCGTCCGAATTAAACACGCCTTGGGGCAGGTGCAGAGCCGTTTGTGCCCCTTCACTGTCTCCGGCCTATTGTCACGACAATCGAGCGCCAGGTGTTCGCCATTCTGGAACACTTATGGCCCTCCATGCATATATGCGATGATCTTGTTATTTGTCTCTCTACGGCCTGACTTGACGCTGAGTCCCAAAACTCGTATGAGTTTACTACAGCACCCTCTAGCCACGCGTGGCTTTCTCGTTGGTAGGCCGTCAGAGGTCAGTAGTTCTGTTAGCATTGCAGGTTTATGTTTGCTTCTACCTCAGTTTTGTGAATGCCTTCAACGTACTGCTACTTAATGCATTGACCTGCCTGTTTCACAGTGAAACGCCATGTGGGTTGGCACCACCACATGTTTGAGGCTTAGAACAGCGCGTGAAGTGTACATCTACAATGTGCAACAAAAAGCGCCCGCCTGACTTCTACTTGCCTGAATTTTGAAATTTCGTTCTTAAGTGGAGGCTTCAGAACACACGGTAATCATTTGCCTGCTACTTCTGGCTACTGCGCTATTATAGCTCATCGTTTCTGCCATTCAGAGCTGTCTTCTGAGTCGGCTTTAAGCACACCATTCAGCCCGCTTCATCCATTATATGTTATGCTTGTTCTGTCCAGAACTATCCCTACATACTTTTGTTTTTTCTAAACTGTGTGCCTAGAATGAACCGAACGTATTGGCACGGCTTCGGCGAGACACGTCGATACTTTGCAGAAACGAAGAAGAGGGAGAACCGGACAATCTGCAGAGAAGCAAGATCGTATCAGCTTACTGTAATTTCACTTTACCCGCGGCAGCGCCTTCACAAGTGAACGTGGTCGTTGGCATCCATCTGAACCTTCGACTGGATTCGCTCCAAAAGGATTTCAAATTCTAAGGTGGACTTCATACAACACAGGTCTAAGGAGACAACAGGCTTCTCGAGTACACTGTGCGTTTTTCTCGTCTCTAGGATTGAGAGTTTTTGCAATCGCTGTACGCGTTGAACAGTCAAGGTTCCGCATGATCGGAATGCATGCTGCAATTTGCAAACGCGACTTGCATATGCGAAGGAAATTCCTGTCGCATTAAGCAGTGTTCTGGGTCACTGCATTCATGCGACCAGGTGCCGTTGCAAAACCAGACGTATTTACAGAAATGTGAGCCTCAGAATGTGGCACCGGTCGTCAAGGTCGCGTTGTGGAAAAGCTACCTCCACGTGAGGCATGAAGCTCACTTGAACTACATACTGGGTTTTGGCTAAAGCTTCGCCGGACCAAGCCAGAAAAGGCACATCTCATTAACTTACACGGTGACTGGAGCGTAGGAACCTGATAAACACTTTGAAACGAGAGTGAACTCGCCTCAGTTGCCGTTCTTTTATTTTCACAAGTCACCATTTGAAGGCACAGTACACTCAGTTGAGTCGGACTACGCCGTCAACAATGTCCTCAATGTTCTGTGTAAATCGTCAGTTGCAACCTGCCAGTGTGACCGCTTCGTGTACCCTGGTGTAGAGATTGTATGCCAAAAGGCACACGGTCATGCACACGTGATGGAGAATTTGTTACTCGTTCACTTCAGTTAGATGACTGGCGCCTGGCGAAGGGAAGCAGCGAAGGTTCCCGGTTGGCTGTTCACGTGGTCTGCTTCCGAAGAGGCCATTGTTTGCATACGACTGAGGTGAGGCTGCTGGGGCGGAGTGCCACACTCAAGAAGTTCCTCGTTTTCCTTCAGTGGGTCTAAGTCAAATGGTTCGTCCTGGGCTGAGCCTGAAGCTCCTTCGGACTTGCAATCTGCTGTCGATCTTAGTGGAGGTGACAGCGTGTCCCGGTTTTTAGAGTCGTCGGAAGGCTGTTGCGTTCGTTCTCCCTCTGCTGGCTGAATTTGGTAGTCTAACGTTTCGTTTTTTTCCTCAAAACTCGAGTCACCAAACTGGACATCCATTCCAACATTGGGAACGAGGAAGAATGTCAGCGCCAGAGGCAGCAAGGGGAAAATTCCAGATGCTATGATGACAGCAAGGCCAAGGTTGTCAAAATTGCAGCTGCTTTGCTCGTCGTTCATCGTTTTTATGCCCAACAGGTACACCGAAAGGAAGTTGCCCATATACTTGGCCAGCGAACTTCCAAAGTTGTTGACGCCAGCGACGACGGCGTACATAGTACTTTCGACCTGTCGTGGACACAGGCGGGAAATCAGGACACACGAAGGCATGAACGCCCACATGCTAATCACCTCTTCAATAATTGCGGCACTGCAGAAATACCAGACTTTGTCTGGGATTCCCAGATAATCGATATTCCATCGATATATCATGGTAACATCGAAAATTGAAGTGAGACAGGTCAGAAGGGACGTAATCCAGAAGGCCTTGCGAAAAGTCCATTTGCTGACGAATCTTTGAAAGAGCATAACGCCAAGGAATCCGAAGATAGCTTGTAGAATCGACGTCAAGGTCAACAGAAATGTCCAGCTGAAGTTCGGTCCACGCTCGACACAGTCCGGACCGCTTCGCAGCCAATAGGTCACCTGAGACCCGATATTCGGTAGCAAAAAGCGACTTAGGAATAGGTAGAGTATCGGCTTGAACAACGTCATGGGGAGCGTAAACCACAGCATCCCCACCATAGAAATTCCTGCGAAAAGCGCGTAACTGAAGCCGATAATCTGCTGGTCGTCATTAAAAAGGCCTGCAACGACAGACCCCACTGCTAATAAACTCAAAACGATTGCGCACATGAAGAGCCTCCTGTGTTGCCGAAACTTTTCACCCTGTACGCATCAAATACACGGGTAGAGCCAGTCCGAATAAGGGCACCAGTACTGGCATTTCGTTTCGCGTTGAAGGCTGCGGTACGTGGACACATGCACTTCACGAAATTTCCGAGGGCGTGCATAATGCGTCCGCGCCCACTTCGTTTCGCGCTTGTATGGAAACATACCTCCTCTTATTCGTGACACACATTCTTATTGTGTGAGAAATATAGCGTTGCGAAGAAGAAACAAACAGACGTTGGCTTCTGTCAATTTATAGCGGATGTAGAGCTGTTCTAGGTTATTTTAAAAGGCACACGAATCACTGAAACGAATACTCCTGTTCACTCAACACTATAGCCTGCAGCTGCAGGCTTGTTTCCCTGCGATCGCTACTGAACAGCGACCCAAAGGAACATGGGCTGGCGCGAGATGCTAGTGTGTCCACAGCAGTGGCAGTCAAATGCTCAATGCCTCAAAGCTGTGTCGATATTCCGCTAAAGCAAACGCTCTTCGAAATACAAAAAAAGTCCAGTCGACGCAACCACGATATGCCGGAAAATTCCTTAGATCTACTCTTTCTTTTAGAGTGCGGCTACGCTTAAAACCATCCTTCTTTGCACCATCGCTCAGTACTATAGGCAACTCTTTACACTTTCGTTTTCAGAAATTGAACTCCACCGACTGCGTGCATGTAACTGTAGGTAAAACGCATTCAGAGGTGCGAAAAAATCGGCAAATCTAGCGTTCACAAATGGGAAAACTTACCATGACGCGAGAGCCAACTGGGACATACTGCTCTCGAAGCAAGCCGCCATGTTCTTTCCACTTTTTGAATGGCCACGGCCAGACAGTGACAAAGAGTTGCTGGGTAGTGAGGAAGAGAAAAGGTATGAGGACGACTCGAAAGGAAACATAATCGATGATTGGTCCGACCCACACTGCCGCCAGTAGGCTTCCCAGGCAGGAGCATAGCCAGACAAAGGACGTTAAGGCAGCGCCCGTCTGGGGCTTTTCTGCCATTTGGCGCGTATAAGCGCCCTCGCACAGAAGGTCGTTGAACGAAGCTTGTGTCATAATCAAAAAGAACGCCAAGACTGCCATATAAAAGACAATGTCTCCCGCAGAAGCGTATATAAGTATCGCTCCGGTTACACCGAGCAGTGAAGATGCGATCATGAAAGGGCGCTTGTGGTAGCCAGACGGAGCAAATACATCGCTCAGTGTCCCCAGGAACCCCTTCAAACACCAAGGGATCATATATATGGCCGACGCAACATTGTGCTTCTCGGCCGCCAAATGCAGCATTTCTCGAAATATTGGAGCGGAGGCGCTAAGTGTGAGGTTATATGCCATCCCTTTAACTAGGAGGTAGTTTGACGCTAGCATGAGCATAAAACCGCCTCCAAAGTCACGTTTGGTTTTCTGGATGTACGCAATAGGATCACGAAAAAGAAATCGAACCATCCCACCCACGAGGCTCCTGGTAGCTCTGACCGGTTTACGCCATCGTTTTCCTTCAGAAGGGTTGGTCGATACAGATGGCAGATCCCCATGGTCATAACCGCTGCAGACGTATGACAGCAACGGACAGCATGTGCAGCATAGAACAGTTTTCCGTAAGTCCTCGAATTAGTAACCGCTCATTAGTTCTAAAATTGGCATCGCGCGTGGAAACAATATCAGAAGTCGATTTCCCAAAAGATGACGCCGCTGTTTCACACGTAAGAATAATTCACCAACGTCTATCTATTCATTGCCTCTTTATTTGTCTCCGCACCGTTTATTCCTCAGCTTGTGGCGGTCCCTGCCTCGGCAGTTTTTATCTGCAGCCTCTCGCGACATTTGGCTCTCTTTCATTGTTTTGGAGTTGAATTCTCTATGCGAACCCTGATTACCTTGCTCGTGCGATTTCTTTGGCCACCTATCAGTTCCCAGTGCGTTAGAGTATTGTTTTCCTTCGCTTGTTCCCTCGCTGTTCACCAATCGTCTCCACTGACTTCCTTTTTTTCTGAATACCGCTTACTCTTCACTGGAACATAATGCATTGGCTGTTGATGGATCCAAGTGCCCCTCTTGGGCGTCCGCGGCACCACTTATCATCGCCATGGTGTACAGAAGCAGGGATAATTGAAAAGCGTATCTTGTGATTCCACAGGCGTAAACTGTTTTAAACGTGATTGCATGGAAGCGTATTCAATGTGTTGATCAAAAACGCGACTATTTTATACAGACGTGGTAAAGCGAGCGCTCATCAGTATAAGCGTGTAAGAACAGGGGCGCTAGCAAACCTTGACTGCATAAGCTATAGATATCCCAGTAGCACGGAAAGGATGACGCTGTCCCGATTGACGCTGCGAAAGTCATAAACTGGTACAGGACGACATAGTACAGATCGACAATGAAGAACAGTACAACAGCGTAACACCTGCCGTTTTGGTTTGTAGTTGGAAGCAGAACCACGGAGTGTGGCAGAATATTTAAGCACTGAACTGGAGGATTTGTCACAAGATTCAGTCAAACGCCTCACCATGTTCACAATCGTTTCAGACGGGCATTCATCTGTTGCACGAACAACAGCCCTGCTCGGCGGTCCTTGAATACAGGAACGGCTAGACTGCTGGCGAGTCAGTCTAGCTCAGTGGCCTGGCCTTCCCATTGAGGGCGCTTCGGACATTGTGAAGGAAAGTGAAGCTTGAAAAACAGACTTGAAAGGTAAACTGGACAAAAACACCAACGAAGTTGTTGTGGAAGAATGATCTCTAGGACTTGTGTGCCAAGGAGCAAGGGCTGCGTCGAGAACAGTCCGGCACAGTTCGCTTCCACAACAATCAGACAAGAACAGGGTACCTGTGATAATGCGGAGAGGCATAGTAAACGTAGAATGTGGTGCTGCTGTGCCAGTCCGCCCTCCGGCGCGTTGTGATATGTTTGAGAAACTGTTTAAGGTGGGCAGAAATGCGGTTTCCCCATGAGAAAACTAACACAACCTCCCGCCTACAACTGACACGCTTAAGCGAGCAACACTCCACGGTGGCACTTCAGAGGGGGCGGTGTGGAACTGTAGAAAAACGACGGATGTCCCATGGTAGGCAAAACAGTCGTTGCTACGCATCCTTCGTGATTTGCTGAAGCGTCAAATTGTGTTGAACAGTGCATCTGTAATTGACTTTCACAAGGTAACGTCACGTGGTGGCGATTCTGCGGTTGCAGGCTTTATCTGTACCACAAAGCATCCCGCAGAAGTCACAAATGACTGAGGTTCGTCGACATATCTGGCGCTCATGCGACGTTCCATCATCTTCATCACATCGAGACCACACTCCATACTATGCAGCCTATCACTTGCCAGAAAAAAACAAAAATAGAACTGTTGGCGGTCCGTGTTCCTAGGAAATCAGTGTACGAACACAAACACCACATTGTGAAACCCAGTTCGTTACTGATTACCGATTTATCATTTTATTTCCGCAAAGTGCCTTCCATGAAATCCGTGGCTACACGGCCTTTCTGCTTGTAGCACCCGCAGGGGCACGCACCAGATATTGTTTGTGCCTTTCGGAGGACATCCCGCAGACTTCTGAAGAATATTGCTTTGTGCATCCATACT
The DNA here is from genome assembly GCF_000006565.2 of Toxoplasma gondii ME49. NCBI lineage: Eukaryota > Apicomplexa > Conoidasida > Eucoccidiorida > Sarcocystidae > Toxoplasma > Toxoplasma gondii. The sequence goes on from NC_031478.1 coordinate 2,458,563, forward strand.
TCTTTTGTTAGCATTTTAAACTGCTAGCCTGCTTGCCGCCGACGCTGTAGACTTTGTATGAAGCAGGAAATGTGAGGGAAACCCCTTTCCTGTGAACCCTGCCCCCGCATGTACAGTGGCGGCATGCGAGTGTTTCAGGATAAGAGTGGTTCCGTTTGAATAACTGCCCCCAAAGCCATGGTATTCATCTTAGCGCAAACGAACCAAGAAAAATAGGGAACAGAGCGAACCGGATCTTGCCTCGCAAACAAGTGTCCTCACCTTCCAGCTCTCCTGTACATCGAGGAATTTTGTGGGAGGGGAGAAAGCTACTGGTTGTTCTCATTCGAGTCATACATCGGGAACTATAGAGACTGTCGTCTTGCCGAAATATGCGCAGCCTCTGTGTTCCGTGTGCAACAAGAATAGTGGAATACGCCTGACATGTTGCGCATCAAGAAAAGCATACCAACGATGCTTGATTGCACCGTGCTTCAACGCAGCCTTTGAACTGTGTTTCTCAGAAAGGAAAGTAACAGTGGCAGAAAATAAAGGAGATGTCACTGTCTTCTTCCCCCGTTCTGCTTCCCGAGTTTTACAGAAGTGGCGAAAGGAACCTGCAAGCCTCCCCTAGCACAGACTCTTGAACCACTGTGTCGCTGCTGTATGGTCTTTTCAAGGTGGAAACGGCGATCTCGGGCAGTCTGGGTTACTGGACTTGATTCGTGAGAATGCTCATTTTGCGTTAACGACACGCGAAATCTTAATGTCAGTTCCCGGCGAAAACGTTCGACCGTCAGACGCTCAATAACGAAATGCAAAGTGCACTGGTCCTCTCTTAACCTGTGTCTGATCTCTTGACGTGCATTCATACTTACCTGGTCCCACAAATATGCTGAAGCATGTACATATACATACATGCAAACACATATACATGCATATACTGAGCATGCGCGCATAGAAACTATGTAATCCTGTGAAGAACAGGTGCGTTCTCGGGTAATGCTTCACGCGTTCATCACGCTCGACTTGTTCTACCATTTAAAAAGTCATGCATGCAAGAAAAATGCCTGAGCTGCTTGTTTGTCTTCTTGTCGCCGTGCCTTGTACTTCTGCTTCGACGACGTCCCTGTCAACACACCCCGACCACTCTCGGCTCTTAGGCCCTTCTTGTCTGAGCCTCTATTCTGGGCTTTTGTCCCGCTGAAAAGCAGATACAAAAAGCCACACACGAAGATTGATGGTGAGAAATATTAAAAGGCCAGCGCCTCGCATTCGAGACCGAGACTGTGCCGGGTTTCAGCCGGACGAACTCCCTCCAGAGATGCATGTTGCGTCCTTCGCCGCACATGCCTAGCAGCCTGTTGTCTCCTGTTGGGTACACTTAGTGGCGGCGGTTTGCATACTGCATACTCCACGAACGAAATCGAACTTCCCCCTGCTTCCTGCTCGTTTCTTTCGCTTACGAGCACCTAGGTGTGGACTCACGATGGCATAAATACAGGGGCAACCACCTAGGAATCCACACACCAGTCAAGATGCCCAGGCACTCAGTCCCACGAAGGCGAGAAGTCCAGTGGACTTGAAATCGAGTCTGTGTTTCTCGTGCCTGTCGTCTCCGGTCCGGAAACCCAGGCCCGCGAGCGACACGGAGAGCAAAGCCTCCTCCGTCTCGTTTCTCTCCTCTTTCCCTTCTCTGGCGGTGTAAAGAAGGATCGTCCGCTTCTCGTTTCGCAGTCGGAAAAACCAGTCGCTTACGCTCGCCGTTTTCTTTTGCCGCCGTGCACCGAGCGAGCCTGCTCGCTGACCTCCCACCATTCACGCAGTCTCCCTTGGGCGTCTCTCACGTAGCTGAGGCAGGGCGACGGAAAAGAACCGCAGAAAAAGCGAATGCATGGGAACATGAAAACAAGTGAATGCAGGACACAGGAAAAGAATGCATTTGAGGCAGAGAAGGCAAAGGAATGCGGAGTCGATGAGCAACGTAGCTAAGGACCTGTCACGGCAGACGTCGAAACGCGGAGTCCCAGAATCTTTGTCGCATCGAGGCAGCACGTCGACAGGGCAAGGAAATGCGGGAAAGGCGGCCGCGATGAGAAAGGGAGGCGACAGCTTTCCCCAGAACCATTTGCAGAGAATTCAGAGGAAAGGGCCTCTTCGTTGTCGCCTCTACGATGTCTCCACCTCACAAGAAAGAAATAAACCGTTTCTTCTCACAGGACAAAACTCTCTGAACTGCAGGCAGGATGGAACTGCGTCGTGTGTCCTTGCCGCGGAGAGCGAGAGCGAGAGAGAGCAGAAAGGCTTCTCATCGAAATCTCGCCCTTCTCAACGCCTGGCACGTACCCGTCACTTTCCGGAAATCTTCCCTTACTCCCGTCGGAGCCACGGTTCCCTCTGGCTGCCTGGAACTCCGTTTCTGTTCCACGCTTTGGCAGTGTTTCTTGCGGGCGGTTTTTCGCCTTGTCCCCCCTTGCAGCGCTCTGAGGAAGCGCGTTCTCCACACCCTCATCAGCGAACAACAGGGAGGAGGAAGAGAGGGACCTGAAGGAGAAGGGCGCCTCTTCGTCTTCCTCGAGCGTGCTGTCGAGCGCCGTCTCACGACCCTTATGGCAGGTCTGCGGTCGCGAGCGCGGTTGTCTCATCGACGAAGCGGAGGAAGAACTCGAAGAGAAACAATCACTCCGTCCAGGGCATGCAGACACGGCTGCGTAGGAGTCATCCAGGAGCGCCAGAACGCGCCCTTCGTGTTCCATGTCCCTTTGCAGAGGCCGCGCCGCCCCCAGGGTCTCTCTCCACTCCGCTGTCTCCTCGCAGCTGTCCCCTTCGCCTTCGTCGTCATGTGGAGAGTCGGACACCCCCCGTCGGCCTCGACCGCCTGGCCGTTTCTCTCGCTGCAGGAGACGAGAAGTGGAGTGGGAGCGAGGGAAGTCTTCGTCGTCCAAGAAAGGCAGAGAACTCCGATCGAGAAGCCTCAAACTTCGTCTGTTTTCGGCGCTCGTGTCGGCGAGAAGATCACGGTTGCTCTGCAGTTTTGGCGTCTCCTCAGGAGGCGCGTCATCCTCGTCTTCTGCTTCTTTGCTCTCGTGGTGTGGCTTGGCGCCTAGCGAAAGACACGCTTGACTGTTGCGCGTCGCCTCACGGCTTCGCGGTTGTCTTAGCGCCTCCCGAAGCGGCCCAGCTTTCTCGCTCACATCCAGTACCTCCTGAAGACAGTGCAAGACAAACGTCTTTCTTCGAAGCCGCTGTCGTCCAACAGAGCAGGCGGCTTGCCAGAGAAAAAAACACAGGCACTCGCTGACAACCAGGTTCCCACTCGACGACCGCCTCTGCCTCTCTGAAGAGGAGCTAAAGGAGGAGAGAGGTTGACTGTTTCTGAGTGTTGTGCACAGCGGTTCCGCGAGGTCTGGGCATTTGAACTGCTCCTGAAAGAGCGTTGGGGAAGAAGCCGAAACGTTCGAGGGCACTGAGAAAGCAGACTGTGAGCATGCGTGGGGTGAAGCAGGGCGATGGCGAAACAGAGCCACTACGCACTGCTGTTCCTTGGCTCGTTCGTGGAATGCATCACGGGCGCTAGCTCGTTTGAAAGATAAACCGAATCGTAAAGAAGCAAGACGGGGGATGGAAACGAGCTTGCAGGGAGAACAGACAGAACCACGGATGGCGCTACAGAGCAGAAGGCTACACGTGGACAAGACAGAAAACCGAAAGGGAGAACGACTTCGACAGAGGGCAAGGGGTTGGGCGCAAGCAGCGATAGGAACAGCGCTGTTTTCCGGAAATGAAAGAGAGAGAGGCGGAGAACGCAGGACACAACAGACAGCGAATGCAGAGAATAGAAGAGACATTTGCTCGCAAAGGAATGACGTACAACGACTGTCCGAAGATGGTGTTTATCTGACATATCACCGATGGTGTAATGCGAGTCTCGGTAACTGTGTTTTTCGTGCTTCAATCCCAAGAGATGTCTGGGGAGGAGCATCGAAAGAACGGAGGAAGCAAGAGATGCCGAGGAAGAAGCGAGGGAAGACTCCCTTCTTTCGAGTGGGCACACACCCGACAGAGACGCGCAGAGAGAAGAGACGACTGCGAACATCGGTTCCTTTCCTACCAGAAGACGGAGGAGATGTTGACTCTGCGAAATGTCTCTGAAGAGCGCCCGACCTTTGCCGAGTTTCCACTGGCGAAGGAGAGCTCGAAGAAAGCAGTCTCCCAGAAAGGAGAAGGAAGGCGTCGGACTCCAAGACGCTCCAGAAAAAGGAAGACCTGTCTGAAAAGAAGCAGACAAAACAGAAACAGAAACCTGCCAACAGGACGCATGCACTCGCGCGCGCAAAGCTCGACACACTCACGCTTCTTGACGCTTGTGTTGAACAGGGTAGTCCTCCTTTCTTCTCCGACTCTTCGCTGTCTCTATCTGTCGCTGCTTCCTTTTGTGTCCTTCTCGTTGTCGTTCTGCCTGCTCCCTCTTCGACTGCCCCCCTTCTCTGAGAAGTCGTCCGCTTCTTCGTGCGGACTCGTCCTCACCTTCTTCACATCAAGTCTTCTGCTTCTCTCCTCGAGTTATCCCCTCTCGATTCGCTTCCTGTTCCGCTGTGTCGAGCTTGACCCTCTCTGAGAATCTCTGCGTTGTCTCCCTTGCCACTGTTCTCTCCCTTTTCTCCCATGTCGAAGCCCCCCTTGGGTCTCCTCTCTCCCTAGGTCTCCAAACCAGTCTCCTTTTCGTCTCCTTCCCTCTCCGCTTTACTCTTTCTTTCGACTCTAAATGGCTTGCAGCCTGTCTTCCGTCTTCAGTCTCTCGACCAACCTCTCTGTGTCAGGCCTTATCTACACTTATTATCTATTTATCTATACTTATCTACGTAGCTGTCCATCTCTCAGTCCGTATCTATCTACCTCCTTTTCTATGCCTATCGACATATTTATCTATATCCATCTATATCTTTCTGTCTACCTCTCTATCTATCACTCTATCTCTCTCTCTGTCTGTCGCTCTATCTATCTGTATCTATCTATCGATTTACCGATCCTTTCCATCTATATCTATCTATATGTGTCTGTCGCTATCTCTCAGTTTCTCTGTCTGTTTCTCTCTCTCTACCTCGATACGAGACGAGTGCGTCACTGAAACTCGGAGACTCTCTTTTCTCGAGCGGAGTCGATCCACTGTGGAGGAAAGTAGGAAACGAAAAACGGGTGTACGTACAACGTCTACAGGAGGGCGGGAGAAGCAGCTGCTGCCGGCGCCATCCTGTGCTGGACTCTGCAAGACAGTTTCCGGTACAGACGTCTGGATTCTTTTGTTCCTCGTCGGCGTCTCAGCTGTTATTCTCCTTACCTCATGGCACTCCAGTCTCTCCACAGCCGCGAGGCCGAGAAGAAGATCGGCGGCTGTGGCGTCGATCGCTCGTGCTGTCGCTGCGCGAGCAAGCGCTTCTGCGAGTTCTTGAAGCAGCTCTTCAGTTTTCTCCATCTGCGTCCTCCCGTTCTCTAGCTCTCGCTCCGCGCTAGAGCAGCCGAAAGGCGTTTGAGAAGCAGAGGCGAAACGCGCCTCGCGGGCGTCGGACAGCTCGGGGGCAACCAGGTGAAGCGCTGTTCCGCCTCCATGCGTCGTCGATTCGCCTGCTTCCCCCAGGAACGAAGACGCGGCGCACAAAGAAGAGGACAACCGAGAGGAAGAAGACAGAGAGGAAGAAGACAGAGAGGAAGAAGAAGGGGAGGAAGAAGACAGAGAGGAGGAAGCAGGGGAGGAAAGAGAGGACTGAGGAGAAGAAGCGGGGGGACTGCGAGAAGGAACAGACAGAGAGGGAACGAGACAGAACGTTTTTGGGTGGCGGCGCAGTTCGTTTTTACTTTTCCGAAGAAGACGCGCACGCGTAGAAAGAAGAAGAGAGTTCGCTGAAACCTGGTTTCTCTATGCTTTCTACGAGAAGAGGAAAACGCGTGGAGAGACTAGGTAGAGTTGCTCGGTGTCTCTTTGTACCTGCTTGAAGGACAAAGAAGGAAGCAGAATCGAAGAAGAGAAAAACGAGTGCACAGTGATGAAAATCTCAAACGGCGCGTATCCGTTTGACGCGTGATGCGGGTATCGGTGGCGTTTGGGTTTCCTTCCTATCATTCTACAATCGGCGTATATTCGAAGACTGAACGACTTCCCAGACACCGTGTTTGCTTCGCTCTCTCCCTGCACGACGCCCACGTTCTTCGCCGTCGACCGCCCGGAAGCTCTATGGATCCTTTCCTCGGATCAAAGTGACGTTTAGCGGCGTCCTGAGGCTTACACTTTAGACGCGAGGGAGACGCGTTGTTTCCCCATGGTCTCATTCAAAAGTCCGAGAAGCTCAGGCGGAGAAGCCGAGCGGGCACGTGTACGCAGGTGCTTCGTGGAGATCGAGAGAGATCCCAGAAGAAGAAGCAGGTTCCGCGGAGAAAGAGTGTCAAAGGCCTCGTCTCTCGCAGACGCCAGAGCAGGGAGGAAGCGAAGAAAGAAAAGAAGCGAGGCTGAAGGGAAATCGCTTCCTCCCTGTCTCCACACAGCAGCCGCGCTTCCGTCTGCTGTTCTTTCGCTTGGGCCTTTACTTAGTCGGAGGCTTTCGAAAGTATCTCGTGCCTCTTTCTCGCCACTGTTCCCCCCTTCCTTCGTCTGTCTTGAGCGCGGCGACGAAAGTGAAAAGCTCACTTCCTCTTCCCAGAGAGCAGAAAGCAGGCGCAGCAAATCTGCATGTGCCAGGCCCTTTTCCAGGAGACAGCTGTCTCTCTCGAGTCTCCAAAGAGAGGACCGAAGAGGCTCGACAGGGTGCTGAAGCAAGGAAACAGAAAGTCGTGCGGAGGTAACAGTGGAACAAACCAAGACTCACGGACAGAACGCGACGGTGGGAACGAGAGAAAAAAGGAGAAGCAGATTCGGCGAAAGCGACGAACGAGCACCGCCTCTGAGCAGGCATACGAAGAGAAAGAGTCACTCCAGTGGAGACATGGAAAAACAGACACCGGCAAGGAGACCGTTAAATACTTGTCGACGAAGACAGCGTAACATCACAGACAAACTGATCTGAGTGTTGACAGGAGACACCCTGGAGGCGTTTAGAGGCACCGTCACCTAAAACTGAAGACTACAAGACGTACCCCATACTCTGCGCACAGACGAAAGACTGCCTCCACAGTCCGACAGAGTAATGCAACGTCTTCTTCTGTTTGCCCCAGTGCTGCGCTTTCTTCTTTCTCCTCTCGACTGAGAGGAAACGCGGGAAGAAACGAAGAGGAGGAAGGAGAAGAAGAAGATGACTGTCCGAGAGTCGCCTCGAGGGTCTGCCCTAGACGATCTAGACAGGCGGATACTTCCTCGACGAGAAGCCGAATGAGAGGAAGGTTTTCAACGCGCAAGGTGAGCAGAGCAGCGGCCAAGGTTCCAGAGTCTTGAAGTCTACGCCGGACCGCTGAATCGCTTTCCACACCAGCTGAAGAGGCAGACGAAACAGAAGACGGGGACGCGGAAGCAGGACCAGAAGAAGATGAAATAAAAGGAGAAGAAAAGACCCCAGTCGTCGAACGTGGAGACAGAGAGGGAGCACTGCAGACTGCAGCTTGAGAGGCAGACGAGAAGGGCAAATCTCCGCTGAGACGTTCGTTCTCCAGTTCCGTCTCCCTCTGCTGCATGCGTTGGCATTCTTCTCCACTGGCGCCTGCAGGTGCTTTCCCTCTGGCTGCACGGAGTTCTCCCGGAAGATCCCGAAAGCGTTCTCTCGCAAGCAGAAGACACAATTCGTTCTGGAGCGCGGACAGCAGCTTGTCGCCATTCTTCACACCGAGACGGCCGAGAGCCGCGAGGGCGGCGACCAAACTGGCTTTGGTCACGGCCGCGGGTGTATGTACACCCCAGTCTCTTCGCACGGCCTGTCGTGCAGGCCCCGCGTCCTGGGCGTTCTCCGTCGGCCTGGCTGCAGAGTCTCGCAGACTGCCTTCGTTCAAAAGGCGTTCCATTTCCTTTTTCAAGAGTGCGAGCATGCGCTTGACGGGCGCTGGCGGATCCGGCGCCGTCCGGCCTGCGCTGAGGTGTATCGATACCGGAAAGAAGAAGCTGTAGGCGCTGAGGACGGCGCACAAGTTGTCCAGGCTCATCGTGCGAATGAGGCGGAACTCGAGTTCCTCAGCCAACCCAGCGAGGAGCTGCGAGGAGGAGACGCGGAGAAGAAGCGCAGAGTGGAGGAGAGACAAGACGGCCTCGGTCTGCAGACTGTGACGGTCGGAGAAGCACTGCGCCAGGAGGACGGAAAGCTGGGGTGTCTCCGCATGCAGGCGTGGAGGCGCGGGCGAGGGATGCCTGGGATCGCCTGAGGGTGCGGGGAGAGAGGAGAGACTCTTTCGAAGAGAAAGACGACGCAGAAGCGCCACTGCCTCTGCTCCGGAAGAAGGGGAAGAAACGTAGGAATGGGCAGCAGACGATGAAGCAGACGCAGAGGAGCGACCGGAGAAAGAAGAGGCAGAAAACGATGCAAATGACGACAAGGCGAGAGGCATTGCACGAGGTGACCAGTGGCGAGGGGGGAGAGCGGTAGCTGTCGACGAGACGACCGGAGGCAGGGAAGGACAGAGACAGGAGAGAGCGAAAAACGAATCGCGCGAAGGCGAAGAGGCCCAGTGGCGGCGAACGCAAGGACGAGACACGGGGGGACCCTCTTGTTTCCTATGCGAGGCAAGGCGAGAGCAGGAAAAAAGCCGTCGAGCTCCACTCACAAAAGGAGAACAGGCTTTCGGAGACGAAGCGAAAGACACACCAGAAGAAGCCGCAGACACAGCGAACTCTGCAGAGTCGCCCGGCAAACTGACCAGGCGAGGAGAAAACGCGTCGGGCAGAGAAAGCGAAAAAGCTAGGGAAGCTGGAGAAGACAAGGAAGGAGCACGAGCGAAAAAAGAGGAAGCAAGAGCGGAGGAACAGAGAGACGACCTCGAGAGAGAGACCGGAGACACTGTTCGCCGCGTGAGGCAGCGCGAGAAGGATCCCCGAAGAGGGTGGAAGGAGGGGAGGCCCCTCGCGCGGCGAGCTGCCATTGGACTTGGTTTCCGTGTGCCTCGAAAAAAAAGGAAGTTTGCATAGCGTGAAGAGACCTCACTGAACGTTCTTGTGGAACTTCGCGTGCGTCGAAAGAAGAAATGAAAAACGCCGGATTCCAGGACTCGACGACGTCGACGGTGTTCTCTACTGCAGTGGCACCGCGGTGCGGAGGCTACGTCAACATCTTTGCGCGCCTTTTGAAGGACGTTCCTTTGCTGTTAAGGAATTCCTTCTGCTGTGGCAGCGCAAAGCAAAAGTTCCTCGTTTCGCTCATTTCACAGGAAAGGGAAGGACGCTTTGCACGTGCGGCCAGCCTTTGCGTTTTGCGGCTGCGTTGCCGACATGGCGCCCAGTCACGAGCAACGAATTCCCCAACTGTCTCCCAGAAAAGTTCAAGCTGGGCTGTACAGGAAGACGCAAGGTCGCGAAATGAAGCGGACGCATGGAGTCAGTGAAAATGGCGAGAAAAACGAAGGAAATTCACCGGCGTCGACACCGGCACCTTTGTGCCCGGCGCGCCAGTGTGCAACTGTAGCAGCAGGTACACAGCCGGCGCGAGTCGGTGCATCCGTCAAGCGAAACGGCGCGGCATCACCCGACAGAAACGCGGATTTCCTGGAGACAAACGCGCAACAAACGCCCTAGGCCAGCAGCCAAGAGTTTGCGGTGTCTCTTCGGAAGAAGATGCGCGGAAAAACAGCGAAGCTTCGTCGAGGCGAGCGCGGCTTCGCTGTCTGGGCGACTCGCATGCGCCGAACTTGCATGCATGCGCTCGAACGCGACACGGCGGCGGGTCTGAGTCAAACTGGGAACTGTGTCAAGGGCCAGATGATTGTCTGTTTTTTTCCTCTGAGTCTCCACGTTTGCTTCGGCCGTTGTCTCTAGAAGTAGAGCTCAGGGGAAAGACTCGAAAGGTCCAGCTCCGCGAGTCGTCTTTGCCGGTCCCTTCCCTTTCTGCCGTCGAGTGTTTTCTGCCCCACACGCGGCGCCAAGTGGGAGAGTCATTGCCGCGAAGAGTTGCGTTTTTTTTTCTCTGGGTTTCTCGTCGTCTGCTGCCTCTTCTTCTTGAGTTGCGTGTGTCTTTCTCACCTCGCAAAACGCGCTCTGCTACGCGCAACGACTCCGTTTCTCCCGCGAGGGGCTCTCGTCCTAGACGCGCTCGGCAGCTGCTGAACGACCCGCAGGGCGTCGTCTGTCTTTTTTTGACTCCTTTTTCGTTTTTCCCCTCGACGCAGTTCGCTCTCTTGTTTCTCTCTCGCGCACTGCGGAGCCTGCGTCTTCTTCACAGGCTCTGTGTCCGAGTCGAACGCGTCTCAGTTTGCAGGGAGGTCGACTTCTCTCTCCGCGCCTCCTCTGCGAGTCTCTTCTGCTCACGCCTGTTCTCGACTTCCTGCTGTCCTCCTCTCCTTTTTCTCCGCTTCGCTCTCTCCTTGAACAGTTCTCCGCCTTCGCCCCCATGGCGCAGACTCAGCGGGGCCGACCTGGCTTCCTGTCTGTGAACGCCGCGTTCTCGGACGCGGCAGACTTCCCGCGAGCAGCGCCGCGGCGTTCGTCTGCAAAGAGCGGCGGCGCGTCTCAGGCTGCCTCTCGCCCAGCTCCAGCGCAGTATGCGCCGTTCGCGTCTTCCTTCCCCTCTTCCCCTGCAGCCTTCTCCCCTGCGGCGGTCGCAGGCGAAGTCCGCAGACGCGAGAAACTCGCCCAGCGCGCGCGGGGGGCTGCGCGGCCGGAGCCGGACTCGGAGGTCTGCGCTCCCCAGAGCGGAGAGCACCTCGAGCGGCTGGCGCGGCCTGTCGAGGCGGAGACGGTGTCACCCGGTTCGCTGCTTCTGGGGATCGTCGCGGAGGTTCACACCAGCGAGTTGATCGTTCACCTGCCTTTCGGAATGATGGGGTGCGTCCCCCGATCGCAGACTCAGGAAGAGTCGACGCCCAGTTTCGCGTCTGCAAGGGTGTGTGGGGAAGGCCTCGGAGACGCGTCGGAGGTGCCTGGGGCGCGAGACGGCAAACCGCATGCGCAGACCTTCCTGCCGCTGTCGCGAAGCCACTATGTCGGTCAAGTCGTCCAGACGGTCGTTCTGGGAGGAGGAAAGGAAGGCAGAGAAGAGGAAGGCGACTGGCGCCGACACTCGCAGAACTCGAGAGTTCTCCTTCTCTCGCTGCGGCCTTCCCTCTTCAATGCCGGCCTCTCGGCGAACTCCCTCGCCCCCGGGATGGTCGTCCCCGCGACTGTCGCCGCGGTCGAGGAGCACGGCTACATGCTCTCCTTCGGCGTGGACAGTCTCTCCGGCTTCCTCCCTTTCGCGGAACTGGCAACTGGCTCTGCAGCTGCCCCGGAACGCAACGTCGACACCGACGCCGCTCTCCCCCTCCATTCCGTCCTTTCTGTGCGAGTCGCGAAGGTGAGCAAGGCCGCCAAAGTGATCATCTGCGCACTACCCGGAGAGCAGGAGACCGCGGAGACACTCGAGACGCCGGAGGCGCCTCGCGGGGAGAGTCGGAAGAAGCAGAAAACGACTTCTGCGGACTCCCGAGAAGCAGCCAGCAGTGGAGGCCAGTCGCCCGGCAACAGTAAACGGACTCCGGAGGTGCCTGCGTCGCTGAAGACGTCGCTCGACTGGAGCTCGATCAAACCGGGTCTCCTGGTTCAGGCGAAGGTCACTCAACTGATCAGGCAGCGGGACTTGACGGCGGAGACGACACGGACGGAGAAGAAGAGACGCGGCGATGCAGACCGCGAACGAAGCTCCGAAGATGAAGTCCGAGCCCTCACAGTGACATGTTTGAACGGTGTGCCGGGCGTCGTCCACCAGACGCATGTGACGCATATAGTGACGCATGCAGCGGCGCCTGCAGGCGGCGCGAAGGCCTCCAAGGCGGCGTCCACGACCGCCACAGCGCTCCACGCGTCTGCCGAGTCTGCCGAGCCTGGAGAGTCGCTCGACGCCCTTCTGGAGCAACTCGCGTCACACGTCGACTCACTTCAAGGTCGCGTCGTCGCGGGGCGCATTGTCGGCGTCTTCCCGGACGCGCGCCGAGTTCACATTTGTCTCCTGCCGCATGTCGTATCGTGGAAATCGAAGATCCTCCCTTCCCATGTTGCTCGTCCTGGCGCTCTGCTCCGCGGGCCTGCAGCCGTTCTTCACTCTCCGCTCTCCCCAACAGGCGACCTCCGCGCCGTCCTCGCGGTCGGCGACGATTTAGCGGACGAGGAGACGCCGGCGGGTGGAGAGGCGATGCACTTGGTGGTGCGCATTCCGGCGCGATTCAGAGCGCATGCGCATGCAGCACAGAAAAAGAAAGCAGGCCGAACGGCTGCCGCTCTGAGTCCCGGCGCGCCGCTCGCGCCCGAGGCGGCCGAGTGTCGCGTACTGTTCGAAGACCGGTTTCTCGGGGAGCTTGTGGCGGCGAATGCCCCCCCAGTCGTGAAAGAAAAACTGCTGACGCCTTGCGACTTGAAGGCGGGTGATTTCGTCTTGGGAACAGTCACGAAAATTCTCTGGGGACGCGCAGAAACTGCAGACCGACACAGCAAGGCGACGAACTCGCGTGATGGCGTCGTTGTCAGGTAGGCGAACGAAAACCGGGGACAAGGAGCTTGACCGAAAGACGCAAATGAAGCGGACGTCCAGGCAGAGCGGCGACACTGCGACGGACACTGAGGCAGAATGGGGGGGGGGGGGCAAAGAAGAAAGAAAAAGAAGAGACCTCCCTTTCCGTCGCTCTGCCTGTTCCACCATAAGCATTTCTCTCTCCATCTGCTTCTCTCTCCACACCTGTCTCTGCCCGGTTCCTCGCTGTATGTCCTTGGTACTGCTTGTCGTGATCCAGTTCGTCTCCGCACCGTTTGGCGTTGACTTGCCTGGTGCATCAACGGTCAGGCATCCCCTGGTGTATATGCGTCGTTTCTTTCTTTCTCTTTTTCTTTACTCTCTTCAGTTTGCCTCCGCAGGTGCCGCGCAGACCTTCCGTTGTCTTGCAGTTCTTGTCTCTCGCGTTTTTCTCTCCTTTTCGTTCAGCTTGTCTCCGCACCTGTCGGCGTTCGTTCCTCTGTATCAACTGTCAGACATCCCCCTGTCCACGATGCCGGCGTTCGTTAGCATTGGCGCGACGCTGAAGCTTCGCGTGCTCTCGCGCGTCTGCTGCGCGAGCTGCAGCGCGCTAGACGGCCCAATCTGCAATAACTTTTTCTACTTTTTCAATCCGGCGCTGCCTCTGCCTGGCGCCGCGGATGCGTACGCCCTCGCGAGACGTCGCGGTTCCAGGCTGATGGAGGCGGGGGGCGGTGGGCGCGTTCGGCTCTTCCTCACGGCGAAAAAGAGTTTTCTGCAACCCGCAGAGCAGCCGCTGTTTTTCCTCACCAAAGATGTCCAGTGCTTTGCGAAAGATGTGCTCCACGCCCGCCTCGAAGGAGGAAAAGGAGACACTCTCGCCTGCGCCCCCGCCGGCGGCCTCGTCGAGGGTGCAGTCGTCTCGGCGTATATCGGGGAAGTCAAGGCCGCGAGAAGCAAGGCTCGAGAGGGGAGCGACCTGCCCTTCGTCTCGCTGGCCTTCCTGGGGGGATTGAAGGCTCAACTGACGAAGGAACAAGTCGCACAAGCCGTTCAGGAGGGCCGCAGTCTCAGCGTCGGAGCCTTGTTGAAGGTAAGGAGACACTTGTGGGGCGCGACGGCCCCCGCGCGGGGCGAGGCGACCCCACAGGAAGGGAAGCCGAGTTGAGGAGGCGACCGGAATGGTGGAACGGAAACCATCGGGTACGAATCGAATGCCAACTGGTGCACGGTCTCAGGTCCACGAGACAAATGTCTAGAAAGAGTTCCTTCCGGACTCCGCTTCTCTGCAGGCTGCGCGTACTTGCATTGTTCTCTGAAACTCTCCAGACATCTTTCGAAACGTTTTCCCAGTCCGTGGTGCGTCAGGGCGAGCATTCAGAGGCACACACCTGATCTGCAAGCTGCAGGTCTTTCCCTCGCTGCGGAGTACCTTATCGAAGGTGCCTGGTCGTTCGTTCTCGATTTGCAGGTTCGCATCCTCTCCGTCAACTGCGAGCGTCGATCGTTTCGGGTGTCGCTGGACCTGGACGGCTCCAAGAGCGAGACGTCTGGAATGCTCAGATCGCCGACGCTTCTCACGGCCAAGACCGGCTCTTATGTTCGACGCCGCAACGCATGCGTCCTCGCCGTCACCGAGGAAGGCGTCTTCGTTGCCGTTCGTTCTTTCTCGAGTGCCGACGCGGAACCCAGCTCTTCGGAGCTCACTGGGAGCGCAGAAGACGCGCAGCATGGCAAGAAAAGCAGGCGCGAGAGGAAGAGAGAGAGAAGCGCTGAGGAAGGAAGGACGGAGAACATCGTTGTGGCCTTCGTACCCAAGCTGCATCTCAGCGACGATGTTCGACTCGCAGAGGAACTCTGCACCCTCGTCAAGGTGGGCAGACGTCGCAGAGCATATGGCCAAACAGAAGAGCGCACAACGAAGAGGAAGCACAGCCGATCCCGGAGCAGACAGACGTGAAGGCAGCAAGTGGACAGGGCGAAGGAAAAGACGAAGTAGAAGCAGGGGTGGAAGTCGAAAAAACTTGGTGAATGAAGAGTCGACTTGTGCAGAAGAAAAACCACTCGAGTCGATTCAAGAGTCTTGTTCTTTCAGGTTGGCGAGGACCTCCCCATGGACGCCGTCCTTTTGTCTCCCGGCGCGGCGGTTCGCCCAGGCGCGCCCGTCCGACTCTGGCGAGGAGAAAAAGCAGCAACGGCTTCGGTCGCGCAGATGGCGAACGCTCTCGCTCAAGAACTCGAACACAGCGACGCAGATCGCGTCGTTCGTGATGTGTGTCTGCTCTCCTGCAAGCCGTCCCTCAGAAGTACGAATGAATGGGCGTTCGCGTGCATCTGAGAAGTCAGGCAGTTCCCCGAGGAAACTCCTTTGCTCTCTGCATTTATGCACAACTGCTCTTCTGTGCATGCATGCGTGTTTAATGGTGAACGCATGGATACAGGTGTGCATGCACTTGCGCGCCTGCGTCGCTTTCGCGCACTGGCAGCATCCATGTTTTGCAGTTCGAACTGGAGGAAGGAACTCGTTTCCGTGGACGCGAACGCCAGATGCAGCTTCAGGCCGCTGCACCTCGAAGTGTACTCTTGTAGCGAAGCTGTTGGATCGAAAACCTCTCGTTTCGCACAAGACGCAGGTCGATGTGCAGGTCTCCGTCTCGAGACGACTTCACAGATGTCGGTTGAGATAGCCACAGCTGGATGCAGACAGCAAGATCGGTTTTTCGTCATCCTTACTGTGAGCCTTTCCGCTTGCGTCTCTTGTATTTTGTCATGAACTGCTTCTCCGCGAGTGTGTCTTCTGTGTGACTTTCTGCAGACAGCGTTGCCAACGGAACGTTTGTGACAGGTTCCAGCAGCTTGCTGGCTCTGGCTGGCGCGAACACCGGGAAGCCCCGCGTAACGTTTGGGTACGTGCGTCGCGTTGGAGCCTTTGGCTTGCTGGTGAGCTTCGGCGCTTGGCAGCTCACGGGTCTCGTTCCTCACAGTTACATTTCCGACGCGTTTGTCGAGGGCGAGAGCCTCCTGCACCGTCTGTACCGCGAAGGCATGACGGTGCGTGCGTGCGTCGTCTCTGTGCACAAAAAAACGGAGTCCGGGACTCAACCCACGGTCTCCGAGTCCGGAGAGGCGGGGCATGTCTCCGCGGCTTCGGCGGCGAACGACGAGAGCGGCGAGAGCGGCGAGAGCGGCGAGAAGAGGCGCAAGCCGCTCCAGTTCGTTGTCGACATCCGCCCTCGTCGACTCAGTGTCCTGCAGAAACAAGAAACCGCAGGCGAAGCCGAGACAAAGCGAGGAAGGTCCCCAGGCCTCGGTTTGCTCTCTGCGCTCCTCGACCAGCGTGAGTTCGCCTCTCAACTCGGAGGGACGAGCAAGGGGAAGGCGGAATCTGCATGCGCGGGCCGCGTCTGGGGTCAGCAGAAGCCGCGGTTCCACTCGGGGCAACTCGTCGAGGGATGCGTCACGCAAGTCCTCCCGAACTGTCTCCTCGTTGCGCTCGAGAGTCCGGAAAAGGCGCTCGAAGGGGGCGACGCAGAGGAGGCGAAAAACACAGGCGTGGTGCTGGAGCACCAACTCCCTGAGGGAGAGACAATCGAGCGTCTGAGTGAACGGCAAGCGGCCGAAGTTGCGAAGACCGGAAGGGGATTGAAGATGAACTTCGTCGCCCTCGACGTTGATGAAATCACAGGCATCATCGACCTTTCTGCGCGCCGCCGTCTCGTCGAACCCCTCACCAAAGTGCGAAAGGCTCTCCACGAAGCCGCAGCCGCGGGCCGGGTGTACGCGCACTTCACGCTCCACGGCCCCATGCATGCAAAGAAGGAGGCGCCAGCCGAGTCGAAGAAGAACGGTCTTCATGTCGGGAAGGCCGAGGAGTTCTCGGAGATTTTGCCGTCGTGTTTCTCGGATCTGAAGAAGGGGAAAAAGCAGAAACGCAGCCGTGCTTCTGCGACCTCCGGGGACCTCTCAGCGGAGGCTTCCGTCGACTCCTGGGACCTGTCAAGAGATCTGTTTCCACCACGAGTCTTTGCGCGCATGCAGGAGCTGTGCGCGGCGACGCCACCGGTCTCTGCGGAGGTTCAACTCGAGAATGCTTCCTACGCTGTCCTCGCCACCGACTTCTCTCTCTCTCTCTCCACGTCGACTTCCCCGACGCCTCCGGCGAAGCCGTCGCTCTCCGTGACGCTCCCGGTCTTCCTTTTCTCGCTGTCATGTCGAAACAACACACTGCAGCCTTGTCAGTTGTCTGCCTCTGCGTTCGAGGTCTCAGGCTCCGCCCAGGCGACGTCTGCGGCGACAGTCGCCCTGTCGCCCCTCGTGACTCGTCACGCAACCTCCGGTGTTTTGCTTGCAGACTGTTGCTGGGAACGACACCACCAGGCTCGAATCGAGGCTCAGCAGAAGCGGACTCGCGGCAAGGACCGCTTCGTTCGCGACCAGCTGCAGAAGGTCTTGCGAGGCGAGAACCTCGGCTTCGCGCGAGGCTCAGGGGCAGTTGGCCCGGCCGTGGGTCTCCGCGGCTTGGGCCTCTCGAGCGTCGCCGACGTCGAGAAGGAACTGACTGTGGGCAAGGTCCTGCGGTGTCGCGTGACGTCTCTGGGGGCGACGGTTGCCCTGGCGCGTCTGAAGAGTCCGAAGAAGGCTCTTTTGATTCGTTTGCATGCCGCGAACGCAGTGGGGGAGGAGGCGAGTGGAAGACGCGCAGGCGAGGCGCCCTTCCAGGGACTTCGTCCCGGATCGATCGCCGAAGTTCGGGTGCTCCGCCTTTCTCGGTGTGCAGGAGAAGGCAAGACAGAGCCGCAAAGAGGCAAGGGCGGGAAGGCAGGACAAGTTGGAGAGTCAGCGAGCGAAGACGAGCAGGGCGTGGAGGTGACGAAGAACGAGTGGGTCGCAGATGTCGAGCTCGTTCACCCGAGGCAGGAACGCGCTTCCGGCGGAGACATGGAAGGCGACCCAGACGTCCACAGAAAGAGCGAGGGGAAGCGGAAGCGCCCAGAGACAGACGACGAATGCCGATGGGCCGTCGTCGAACAGGTAGGGCCGCGATGCCTCAAGATTCACTGCGGGGTGCGTCGGGGACCTTCTGCTGAGGCAGCCTCGACTTTGGCGAAGTCCCTCAAAAAGCGGAGACTCGCAGGCGAAGCGGCTGGGCCTTTGCCTGAGGCCGCCAGTCCAGAATTCGTTGAAGAGAGAGGGCGAATCGAGTGGGGAGACATCCGCCGGGACGCTGGAAAAGAAGCACCCGAGAAACAGTTCCGAGTCGGCGAGCTTCTGCTTGTTCGCCCGCATCCCATCGTTGCATGCACGCGCGACATGTTCGAGGAGGCGCTGGCCAAATTCGTCAAGACGAAGGAAGACGACGGCGAAACTCGAAGTCGCGGACCG
This sequence comes from Toxoplasma gondii ME49, assembly GCF_000006565.2. Lineage (NCBI taxonomy): Eukaryota > Apicomplexa > Conoidasida > Eucoccidiorida > Sarcocystidae > Toxoplasma > Toxoplasma gondii. Next base: position 2,476,523 of record NC_031478.1, read on the forward strand.
CGCGAACCTGCTGGACGAACTCTTCTGCGAGGCTACACCATGGTGGACGCGGAAGACGGCGAGAAGAAGCAAACGCAAAGAGATCTGTGCACCACGACTGTGCCCCGAACGCTCTCACAGGTCAGGACGAAGGATGGGCGGCGCGGGTCTTCTTGAGTGTCGTTTTTTTTGGGAGGGAATCAAGCGAAGGCATGTCGTGCGTTTCGGAGCCAACAATGCGTTAAGCGGGGGTGGGGGGGGGGGACAGGGCGTTTCGAATAGGATCAAGTTGAGGTAGAAACCGCCAGTCTGCCTCCTTGTTCGCGAGGGAAGTCGGTGAACGTCAGACGGTCGCGCTTTCGGCTTTCTCCACTTTCTTCTCGCGAAAGGTCGAGTCTCGCTTCACACTGAAACTGACGAAATGAGAAGGAAGCGTGCGACGGCGTTGTCCGACCGTCTCCGTCGCGCGTTTCTATCTCGTTTGTGCTGCCTGTCGCCTACACATTTCCCTTCTCTGTTTCGCAGTGGCTTTTCGCCCTGGGTCTTCTTTCCTTTCCTGAATTTCTTTCGCTTCTTTTGGTGTTTTGCAGGTTTTCACCTCCCTCCCCAACGCGGTGTCTGCGTGGGCTGCTTGGCAATTCCCCCCGAACGCGGTGTGCTGGGGAGTCGTCCACCATTTCCTCTCTGCGCCGTTCGCCGTCGCCGTTCAGCTGTCGAGTGTTTCCCTGTCTCCGCGCGACCCATCCAACAGCTCGTCGTCCAGTCTGACGAGCGCGGCTGACCTCGTGCAAGTCCCCGTCCTCGCCGCCGTCCACCTCGTCGAACTGACGGACGAATGGGTTTCCGATCCCCTGAAGCGCCTGGACTTGAAGGTCGGACAGTCTGTGAAAGTCAAGGTCTTGCCGGTCGCCACCCCCAGCGAGAACAAGAGCCGAAGGACAGAGGACAAGAAGGAAGTCGAGAGCAGAAGCGGCCTTCCGCTGGAGGCCTCTCTTCGCCTCAGTCGCGTCGAAGCAAAGGAAGGACTGACTCGCCTGCATCGCCCCGCAGAGGACTTGCGGGGCGACGACATGCGATTCGAGCACCTCGAGGTAGGATGAAAAGAGTCTCGGGAGGCGTTTAGCGCGACAGCGAAACATGTGGAGTCGGTGGAAATTAAGAGAGGCAACGCCTCGGGCAGGCGACGACAGGGGAACTACTGTTTGTTGCAAGCTTTCATCGGCCGAGAAATCAGGGAAACTGGGCGCATCTGGTTTGCCTGCGAGCATGGGAGCCAGGTTCCGAGGGTACACAGGGTGGTTGGCCGGCTGCAGTGACTGAACGGTGTGGGGTTGCAAAAGGCGAGTCGCTGCAGTCTCCTCAGCGATGAGTCACGGTGATGCGAGTCTTGACGCCCGAGCATATTCACCTAGATACAGACGCAGTTGTGTCGAGATAAACGTACCTGGAATAGACTCGTAGATCTACTGAGCGTTCGTGAAACCGTGGTCCTGGGATCGGGGAAACAAACACCTTCACGATCTCAACCAGGAGTCCAACTCGGCGAATAGACTCCCGAGGAAAGGGAGATTTTATAAATGTAGAACTCCCGTTTTCCAGTGTGTAACAGGGAGTCTAGCGAGAAAGCTCCAAAGACATAGATATACAGGGACTCGACTTCGAGATAGAGATCCAGAGAACGTTCGGTGGACGTGTGAAGATGCGAAGATATCGTGGTGTCGAGACACAAAGGTGAAACAGAGATAGTCAGTTTGTCTCCACGTACGATCACGGTCTGTGGGGAACTGCCTCTCTGCTCTTCGCGCTTCAGCGGTTCTTTCCTCAAATGAGATATCTGCATGTAGAGCGCGTTCGGTGGCGAGCATGTAGCGGGGCTTTTTCCGACGAGTTTGTTCTTTTTTCCTGTATCTCCCACTCCCTTTTTTTCGACTCCTTTCCATCTCCGTCTTGCCGGAGATTCGTGGTTTCAAATGAAGTCGCTTTTCACTTTTCACATTATCCTGACTCCACACAAAGCAGGTTGACTCACTGCTAGCGCGCTTTCGACTTTCAAGAGATACGTTCCTTCCTCTCGACCTTCGCTACCGGCAACACGGCGCGTCTCTCATTTCTTTCGATCTTCTGTTTTCCGGAAAGAAATTTCGTTGTTCGTCTCATCTCTCTCTTTCCGAAAAGAGAGTTCTCCACTTCTCTCGATCTTGTCTGTCCACCGGCAGCAGAGAGTTATACCTCGCTCTGGCTTCGCGTCCAAAGAGACGCTGAGTTCCTCTTCTTGCCTGTGTGCGTTGCGTCCTTTCCAGGTGGGTCAGCTGGTGTCAGGCTGGGTTGTTTCTTCGGGCCAGGCAGGAGTGTTTGTGGCGCTCAGTCGGAGCCTGACGCTGCGCATCAAGTTGCAGAAGCTGCTGCCGCACTCCGCATTTGCTCCAGAGGCGGGGGCCTCCGACCCCGCCGCCTCCGGCCGGGTGCCCGTGCGGCTCGTGAGCGGCGAGGAGGCGAAGGCGCTCTTTCCCGTCGGCCGCGTTCTTGAAGGCATTCGCATTGTCGTCTTGGACCCGGAGTCCAAGAGAATCGAAGGCTCGCTGCGGCACAGCAGCGTGAAGAGACGAGAAGACGGAAACGGAGACGAGACGAAGAGCGGCAGCGCCCGCGAGGACGCGCGACGCGAGGGCAGTGAGGCGGGGGAGACAGAGAAAGTGGAAAGTCAGAAGAAGCGACAGGGTTCGAACCGCCTGCTTGAGAAGCTGAAGGTGGGGGATGTCGTTGACGGTCGCGTTCGAGGACTGGAAAGCTTCGGTGTGTTTGTTCGCCTCGAAGACGGCGAGGAGGGCGACGAAGACAGGAGTGCGCTAGATGTGCTCTGTCACGTGAGCGAGATGGGAGGAAAGGACTGGGGAAACAAGCGAGCGAGGCTGCAGCGCCTTCAGAAGGGAGACCTCGTGAAGGCGCGAGTCACCAAGATCGACCGCGCCCAGGGCAAGGCTTGGATCAGTTTGGACGCAGACGTATTCGAAGACGACAGTGAAGAAGAAGAAGGTTTCGGGGTGTCTCAGGACTCGAGCGAGGAAGACGCGACGGGGGAGAACGACGACCCTCGGAGCATCGAGAACGCCGAGTGGGGGCGTGAGGAGCAGGCTGTGGATGTCGACGTCCAGGTGGAGAAGCCTCGGAAGAAAAACGCGAAGAAAGAACGGATGGGCGAGAGCGAAGAAGAGAGTCCAGAGAACGACGGCGACTTCTCAACGGATGAAGGAGAAGAGACAGGCGGATCCTGGAGTGCAGGGTTGTCTGCGGGCGACACTTGGGGGTGGACTGAAACTGGGCCTTCTGAGGACAATGGAACGAGTCGCAGAGAAGGTTTCGTTTCAGACTCAGAGGGTGAAGACCCACCCGAGTTGAGCGACGTGGAAGAGTCCGAGGAGAAAAGGTCCAAGGCTGCGCGCCGGCGGCATGAAGAGGAAGCGGTAGGTCGCAGGAGACAGCCAGTGGTTTCTGGGCCGAGATACTGGGGCTTCTGTGAAGAAGAACATAAGTTGTTCCCCAGTAAAAGAACCTGCTTCCGGTGAGAAAAAAGTCCTTCATCAAATGTACAATTTCCTCGAGTGCGTTAACTCGAAAACGCTCTTTCGTCAAAGTGTAGAGGGCGAGAGAAAGTAGACAACGCAGGAGGCGAGGCATTTTAATTTCCTCAGTTCCACGCATGCACGAGTCCACTCTCTCTTGTCTGTTGACGGGTTCTCACACGTCTCTGAGTGTGTGTTGTATTCAAGCACTGGGACTCTCCGTTCCTTCCGTTCTGTGGCCCGGTTTCTTGGAATATTCACACGATCGAACCGCTGCGTAGTTTGCGTCTCAGAGAAGAAACGAAGAAGACACTCGACGGCTAGAAGACAACGCCGGCCGCTCGTGGATGGAGGACCCGCGAAGCCCCGAAGACTTCGAGCGCCTCGTCTTGGTAAATGGAAACTCGGCTGCCGTCTGGATCAGGCAAGTTGACATTGCTGGTAAATGCGTGCGTGCGTCGGACAATAAATAAAAGGCATCTGTGCCGTAAAGTCGAACGCAGACGCCCTGTGGATATGAGTCACTTGAGACATAACGAACGTCTTTTCGGGGGGGCAGGGGGGCAGAGTGTTGTTGATGGCTGACGTTGTGATCGTAGGCCTGTCTTTCTGGAGAGAAGCCGTGTGCTTTCCGTCGCTTGACGTATGTCTTTCTGCAAGTGCCTGGGTTCTTTCGAGCATTCGCCGACAGGGGATCCGATCGGTGAACGCTTCACAGAGCGTATGCCGTGTCGCATTCGAAGTGCTAAGACCGGCGACACCCGCAGTGGGTTTTCTTTTCCTCTCGAAAGACGCCGGCATACGTTTTCACTCGAGAGATATCTGCATGCGGTATTCTATTAACTGAATGCCTCTGGAGAGATGTTCCTACGCGCGCGATGGTCCATTGTCGTTGCGTCTCGTAGTCTCCTTCTTCAAACGCCTCATGCGAAAAGGCGGCCCATCACCAGTGATATCCTGGCGTCTCCACTGTTTGTTGATGTTTCAGTGGATAACCAGCTGCGTTTTCCGCATGCAGTTTTTTCCCTTTCGTGTTCGAAGCAGACGTTCCTGGTGCCTGTTCCGTGACGTGCGTCACTTGCTGTCACGTCTCACGTTTTTGTGAACTTTTTGGCCCATTTTTCCTTCCAGCTACATGGCGTACTATTTGAAGCTGAACGAGCTCCAACTAGCTCGCCAAATCGCGGAGCGAGCCGTGCAGCATATCAACTATCGAGAGGAGCAGGAGCGGTCGAGTGTCTGGATTGCATATCTCAATCTCGAGTGTGTCTATGGAGACCGCGTCGACGATGTCTTCAGGAGGTAGGCGCCCGAAGAATCCGAGCTTTTGGGTCGCCAAATGCCCGTGCGTTTCAGGTGTGGATGTTCGATCTTTCCGAACCTGTGGCACCGACCTCTTCGCCGCGGGGTTCGGCGTGTAGCTGGACTGTTTGCCTGGTCCGACGGAGAAGGCAAATGTGGCGAGATCTTTTTTATGTAGCGGAGCATCCATTTCATGCATCCCTTGACACTCTTGTGAAACTGGATTCGCAGCGTTCTCTAAACGCGTCTGTTTACAGTCACGGTTCCGGTCCTTTGTTTCCTGTCAGGTAGTCTTGTTCTCCTTCTTCCACTGTAGGAAGCGTCCCGTGTCGCGTTCGCGGTGTGGGCTTGAGACTCAGACTCTTCTACGTTTTCGAAACAGATGTGCTCAAACAACTGGGACGGCAGAGTTCGCTAGCGACCGTCAGGCAATGTGACAGTTTGGGTGGGGACAGACAGGCAGAACGTGTGCGGGCGACGGCGTGTGAAACGCCAAAGAGTCTCTGTGTTCTGTTCGAAGAGGCTCCCTTCGTCAACTGCGACGATGCCATGGGTTACAAAGTCTCTGCGGGATACCACGGCATTTTCAGGGCCATCCAGTACAACGACAGCAAGAAGATTCACTATCAGATGACTTTCATTTATGAGAAGGCGCGCCAGTTGGACAAAGCCCGTCAGATGTGCGAAAAGTGCTGCGAAAAGTTCCCGGAGTCACAGAAGGTATGCCAAGCCGGGGTGTTAGCTTCTCACGTGCATCGCCGAGGATCAACTCAGATGCAGACAAGTGAACACAGTGAATCCTTCTACGGTGTGCAGTACTCGAGTCCACAGTCTACGAAGAACTGCAGTGCCTGGTGTATTTCGTGTAGCCGTAAAGAAACGAAAATGCGTCATTCAGTGGCCGGGTCGAGATTGGCAGGACACAGAGAACTGAAATCCGCAGCGGAGCATTCAGTGCGTCTTCTGAAGAGGAATGCCAAATGGCATGCACTCTCCATGACTTCCAGGAGCCAGTGCGGTTGGTTTTTCCATGGAATCTGTCTTCCAGACAGAACAAGACGCTTCCCAGTTTTTTTCTTCGTATCTCGCGAAAACCCGCAAGCTACGGTAGCTCAAACTTTATTTCGACAGTCGAACGAGCGGAAGCCATTGTCGGCTTTCGAGCAGCCCGACAGAGGCGCCTTTTGCGCCTGCGTGGCAGCTGCGTTTTTGCGTCGAGTCTCGTCTTACCGATCTCGGTGAGCAGCCGCGTTTGTTTGAGATGACACAGACTTTAACTGTTGTGTTCCTGTGATGTCCAGATGTGGGTTCGTCACCTCACCTTGCTGTACACGGCGCTGGATGCTGCGAGCGCAGCCAGGGATCTCATGCTTCAGGCTCTTTTCCGCCTGCCGAGGAGGAAGCACATCGAGTTTGTTGCTACATGTGCGCGACTCGAGTATAAGCATGCAAGTAAAGAGAGGTAAGGAGGTGGCACAGACGTCTCGCGTATAAGCCGTCGAATTCGCCGACGACCAAATACGTATCTACACCCCAAGCCTTGCGCATGTTTTTTCTCTCCAATTCGAGAGGAGCTGACTTCAACGCCTGCGCCGTTTGCCTGATAGCGACACTCGAAGGAGTTCTGTGGCACCTGCGTGTTGCAGCAGTGTGGCAGAGACCTTGACATTTGTTTCCTTTATGGAGAAGCCTCAGAGACGGTCGTCGCACCAGGCGCGCGGCTGCTGTCATCTTTGAGATAGAGCCGTTGTCGTGAAGTTCATTCCAGGAAACATGCAAGTGGCGTGACTCCGAAACTCTACTAGGGTTGGAGACTATGGGGAGTGCAGGAACACTGCCGGCTTAAGCGGGGTTCCTTTTCTGTGTTCCGTTGAAAACGGTTTCCGGAAGGTTGTGATGCCCCCCGCTGCACGCGGCGGGTCTCCCGCATCCCCGAAAAGGGTCTTCGGCTCGTCGAAGTGAGATGCGAGATCCTGACTGTGGCTGGTGAATGTGAATGTGTCTTTGCATGCGTTTTGGGTGTTTTCTCAGAGGGCAAACGTTCTTCGAGAAGTTGCTTGCGGAGCATCCAAAAAGAACTGACATTTGGTCACAGTATGTAGATGCGCACATCGCCGCACACACGCCTCCCCGGTGTGTGCCAGCGAATCTGCAGTCGATCCGCGTTCTGTTTGAACGGACGACATCCCTTCAGCTCAAGCTGCGCAAGATGAAATTCTTTTTTACCCGATGGCTTGACTTTGAGAAACAGCATGGCACTGCGGAGACGCAAGCGCGAGTGCGTGCGAAAGCACGGGAGTTCGTTCAGAGTGTGGAAAACAAAATCCGGCACACAAACTGAGTTGCTCCCTAGGCAGGGTTCGAGCGTCGCATCCTTGCAATTCTGTTTGGTACGCGGACATTGTGGGAACGCGCCGTATCTCACAATCCCGGCTTTGAAAAAACATCATCAAAGCATGCATACAGTTTTGTATATGCGCGGACTGGTTTCTTCAACCTTTCGTTATGCGCGAGTCGTACTGCATGAAACATTCTTGTTATCAAACGCAACCTGTCACTGAACAAGGATTTCCAGCACATGGCCAAAAACGGCGTCGAGTCGTTGGGCTGCGCATTCGGAGTCACAGGGCGTCGACGATTACTGGCGTAGAGAAAGGCGGCGCTGCTCACGCACAAAAATAGAGACTCATGGAGCTTCGGTACACAGCGCGGTGCAGGCCGGAGTCTTGAAAGGGAAACGTGTGCGGGCATTAGGCTGTGTCCGTTCTCAAGACCGAGAAGCTGTCTGCATCCCTAAAGCATATTGCCTGCTCATCTAAATCTAGGCTGAAGCATGCTGTGTTGGGACCTCGAAGGCGTTTGCTTAGTCGTCAACGACAAACTGATGCACTCTGTTGGAGTAGTGAGGTAGTACACACCGAAAGTTCATCAGTGACTGCCACCAAACGTTCTAGTTCGGCAACATCATGAAGACGACGCGCAACTCAAATTCCACACGAATGCCTGTGACGTCTCGAACATCCCCGCAGTTCATGGTATCAGATTGCCCGTGATTATCAGTTACCAAAACACTCAACAGTGTCTAACTAATGCTCATCAGCCGCAGCGACTCGGTGGTGAAGCGCTGGCCGGCTAGCGTACTCTCCCAACTGTCGATTGCTTGTAGGGAACTACCGTGCTAGATGTGTGTGATTTTGGTAGCGCACAGCAAACACTTGGAATTTTGATGGGGCAGAAGCATACGACTTGCCCACCATTTTAGACTGTTTAGTCGATACAGCATAGGAAAACCCATCGTTGCTCTTTGGCAATCTGGACGTTACGTGGCTGTTCGTCCCGGGTGGAAGCAAGCGTCCCGCCCGCAGCGACGCTTCCTGCTGCAAAATATCACATTCCTGGTTGCTTCGTGAACCACAGGAACATTACGGTCTACGCTATCGTTTTGAGTCTGAGGAAATTTCGCCGGGCTTAGATAGCACACGGCACCATCTGCGTTGCCAGGGTCTCCTTTGTCGGAGGAAAAAATGAAAACAAGGGGACATGACTGATTCAAGCGTCTGCGCCTCCTGCCCCACGCATCGTGTGCTGTCGATGCCGATGGCATCATTTTGCTGTGATGGCTTGCGGCGGGATGGTACGTAGTGTGTTCGCGGCGTTAACAACGTCACACGCGGATCCTCTTAAGATCTGCTGTTCTTGAGATGGTGGGGCATTCCATTCTTTGACGGTGTACCGTTTTCTGCGCTTTTGATTCTCAGCATTTTGATGCAAGAGAAAGTTGATGTGTGCGAGTTGGCATGTAACGGCGTTTGGTCAGCTCCTGAACGGACTGTGACCGTTGTATTTCATGATATCTTCAACCCCGATAAGCGGGAGGGGCTTGTGCCACTGCTGCAGAGTTCACTTCCATCAACGGCTGTATGCATGCAGTCGGTTTTAAGAGGAATTGGTTGCTCCTTAGTGGTGGCTGCCAACACAGAACTCTATCAAGAGAAACCCAAAACGCCACTGTCAGTCCATGCACGACCACTGTAACGTCAGCGAATACGCCCAAATTCTTGGTGCGACATAGGCGCCAGACTTCGAATCCTAGAGCATGCCTGGGTCATTCATGAGTCGTACGTGCAAGCAAGGATTGAACCGCAACTAAAGCACATACAGGTCGCTCTGCTTAGACCAAAAGCTTGGATTACGAAGTGCAACACGGAAGCACGGACAACGCGGAGCATATCGTCAGTTTGTGGCGACTGTCGCCGTGACGTCGCATAAGCAGAAATGCAGTTCTTGGTTCTTGGCCATCGTCTGACTCACTTGTATATCACATCCCATTAGCCCTGCGACAGAAGAATTGCTTCCTTCCTACCTTTTTTGTCAGTGTAAAACGCGGAGTCGTGTGTGCCTCCGCTGAAGAAAAGCTGAATTCAGGCGTACAGGTGTTGCTCACCAGCAGTGGACAGTCGTCCATCATCAGAATGACGATCGAGACGCGCGGACGGAAATGACAGAAGGCATTCCGGCTAAGGCCAGTGTGACCCACCAGAATATGTCGCAGCCTCCGGTAGTATTTCTTTCATTTAGTCGATGTTTTTGCAATTTCAGCGTTTTGTAAGGACGAGAATTTTTCTTTTTATTGATAGAATCAATTGCGAGGTCATTGCTTTGTCGTGCCTTGATGGCGTCACACGGTCTGCCGAACCGCCTTCCGTGCCCCCGCGCAGAGCGTTTTCATTTTAATGCGGTTTGGGATATTTTTGCCGCAAAGTGAATGAGCAGACTTATTCTAGCGCCTGAAATCGAGGCCCTGCATCAGGGTTGTTCCGGACTTATGTGGGTAGAGTGGGCAGGAAAGTCAATTGCATTCTAAGCGATCTACAGCAGCTGAAACGCTATAAATCTGAATCTGAAAGATGGCAAGCAGAAGCGCGCTACATGATGATTTATCTGAAGACGATTTTCTTCAGAGACGCCCTCGGAAGAGGACGTGGGGAAGGTAAGTATCACAGTCAAGTGGAGTGGGGTCCAGCCTCTGAGGTGTACAGAGCGGCCGGTACTTTATAGTGCTGCCGAACTGAACCACTAGGATGACATAACTGGAACGTTGACTTCCGTATCCGATACGATGGTCACAGACAGTTAGGCGACGATATCCAGCATGTCACGGGGTCAGTCCAGTCTCAGCTGCCGTTTCCGTTGATCCTGGTGAGACGTGTTGTGCAGCATTTACTGTGGCCAGATAGCACGCCGCTGAAAGGATGTCGAATTTTGTTGTTTAGACGCCCCGCTGATGTGGGTCATGATAAATCAGCTGAGGCAGATCAATTGCATTCTTCCACCAGTTTGTTTCTGGAACTGCAGGACGTTTTCGGTTTCGAAAACAAGGACAGGCCCGTGGGGAAAGGCTCTCAAAGTGGGGACCGTGGCTATTCTGGGAGCCGCTGCCCTCGGGATAGCAGCGAAACTTGGCCACAGTGCGGCACAGATATGTAAGAAGAAGAATAACGCTTCAGCGACTTGACGCACCGAGAGGTGAATTCAGTCGGATTTCTCGGGGCAACCGCCGGCATGCTGTTGTGGTGTTAGTGGAGGGTAACGGTGGCAATTCTCTTCCGCTGTTCACTGAGTACTGCTCTCCTTTAATCGCTCACAGTATCTGCGTTGCGTGGATTTGTGATGAGTACGTTGAGAGATCATCACCGATTGGCCAGTGCTAGTCGTGTACGCTGTTGCCAGGACAGCACTACGTCTGCTGTCGCACGGCAGTTTTCTTTGAGACCAAAACGGGATTTTTTGTATGGAACACGTTATCTTGGATTTCGGCTTCGCTTCTACACTTCAGACAGAAGACAGTAAGTCTCACCACCATGCGCATAGAGGCGAAGGGTTTTGAGCACAGACGGTGTGTGTCGGTTCATCAAAAAGATGTTTCTGTCTTGTTTTGTCGTTTGGTACCAGCAGACAGTCCGTAAGCGTCTCGTAAGGCGGGTTCTCAAGCAAGGTTGAATGGTCATGACAGTGTTACCTGTAGCATGCGACTATCCGACACTAGTTGCTTCGTGCGGCTCTATAATTTGATTGCGGCGGAAACAGCAACGCTGCGTCTCTGCTCCTAGCGTTTTCCTCAGAATGGGAGGATAGGAAGTAACCCGTTTGCAGACGGAAACGATTTGACGAGAGTGAACGTCATGCAGAGGATGCGTTCCAGGCAGACCCTTCTGTATTTTTAGGAAACCCCAGGAGGCGTAATTGGTACCGACCCATACGGGGTAAGTATAACCAGAGACTCGCAATGTTCAGAGTCATGTGGAATATGATGCACCTCTGTGAAATGCCAGTAGCAGAGCAGTTCGCGTCAGCGCGTTGGGGACGGTGTATTTAAACATCCGGCATACATTCAGTGCATATTTCACAGCATTCCTTCCTCTGATAGCAATCTCTTGCTATGTTGTCGATGCATCATAAATGACCCGGCGAGCTCTTGGTCGGAGCCCGTTCGCTACTGATTAGACAGCCAGACAGCGACAGAGTAGTTTTGTTGCGGTTCGCAGTTCATTTGTGGATTACGTACTGCCGCCCTACGTAGCAATCTAATGGGGCGGAATACTTGTTTCTTCGTGGTCGTTCATTGTAGGTAATTTCGGCAGAAGTGCATGTGATAGTAATTCATGTTCAAGTGATCATGAGGGTCTTACCAACAGCATGCAAGTATCCGGCACTGGTTGCGTCGTGCGCCTCCAGAGGTCAATAACAGCGGAAACAGCAACGCTGCGCCTCTGCTGCCACCGTTTGTGTCAGAATGAGAGGATAGGAGGTAACTTAGATACACATGGAAACGCATCTACTGAAGCGAACGGCACAGAGAGAATGCGCTTGATACGTTTGTTCGACCTACCACTTCCGTGTGCTCAGAATCGACCACCTGGCCAAGCCGGTTCCCCCCCACCTTCGGTTAGTAGAACGAAACAGTATCGCATTATGAAGTATCTGATGGAAACTGAAGCAGCGATATGAAATGACAGTAGCTGATCCATTCCTGGACCCACACTGAAAACAGCATATCTAAACATCCATCCTATATCCAACTTACAGTTATCACTACTACGCCTTTTGACAGTGCTGTTCTGGTGCACTGTCGAGACTTCACAAATTGCCATCGGAGCATTTGGTCGGAGCCCGTTATGCTACTGATTAGGCAGCCAGAGAGCGAGAGAGTCGTTTTGTTGCGTTGCACAGTTATTGTGTGTGTTACGTACTGCCGTTCTACGTAGCAAACCAGGGGGCCTGAGTAGTTGCTCGTCGTGATCGTTCAATGGAAGTGAAGTAGACAGATATGCATTTGGTGTCGCTACTCGGGTATTACATAAGTTTTCACCTTCGTTTGCAACGTGATGGTGATGGTAGGTCGTTGAGATTCCCAACAAGCGCGTTCGGGAGTTGTCATTTGTTTCGATAAAGGTTTCGTCAACACAGAGCCATCAATTGGAGGAAAGAGCTTCGAACCATCTTCGTAGTGTTTGTGTCTGCTTCATCTCATTGACTGTGGTGCTCGACGCCGCGGGTGTATGTGAATGAGGACGCAGTCAACAGGCTGTTCTGGCAATAGTTTAGGGAACTTCTATGCGATCGTTTCACGATGAAGGAAAACAGCAGTCCGTGTATGGATCGTGGAGGTAGAGAGTGGATGATCTGCCGTGCCTCTGAGATGTGCATTACGTTGGAGGCCTTGTTCCGTTTCAAAGCATAGGTTTATCTTTTTGGAAGGAAGCTCATTTTCGATTCCGGTCAGCCTCTTGTTTTGTGATCGTGCGTTTTGCTCCAGTTTCGGAGTCAGGCCGAAGCCGATGCAGCATTTTTTAGTGACCCTCTCATACGGGTAAGGATACTTTGGGGTCGATGATGCGACGGCCACACCTGGGGCCCTCTTGGTGCGTCCAGGGTTGACAGAATTGCTCAAAGAAGCAACATGTTCAAATCAACTTGCCACAGGACCTCACTGAATGCTGCCTTCGAAATGTCTCATCACCTGAAGGTGGTATACAATGCAGATTACTAGAAATGATTTTTCTGTCTTTTTTTCTACGTGACTTCCGGTCTGGTGAGCAAATTCTGCCACTATCTGTATGGAGCACCCAAGTTGGGGCTGTCTTCAAGACTCGTTCTGATAGTTGTGTGAAGTTTTTTGCCTGTGTACAGGAGACAATGGACTCCCAGTTACCGTCCTCTTCTCTACGACGTGTTAATGAAGAGGCATATGAAGGAAATTTCGTGTCAGCGTCTTCCGCGGCCCCTGCTTGGTGGCTTCCGGTAAGCTTCTTGATTGTGTAGTTCTATAACTGCGTAGAAGACAGTCTGTAGGTGCGACACTCGAGGTTACCAAAGGAATTTTCTCTCGCGTATGCCGGTTTCGTCACTTTGCTATCGTTGTCATGTTGTTAATGGCTTGCAATCGTGTGTGCGTGCTCAGGAAGAGGAACAAAATGAGCCCATTCCCGTGGTTCCCTTGCCTGACTTTAGCTGGATGCTAGTAAGCTGCATGACGGTCCACCACGACAAGTGCTTACGGCTGTGCATCACTTAGTAAAGATGGGCGTCGTTCAAGAGAATGGTGGGGGAGGGAACATCGTTGCTTTCATACAGGCAGCAGACCATGTAGGACTGTGGACTTCCGAAACAATTGTTGCCCTCGGAGTTTCTCTTTTTTCTCTTTGCACCGAGACCGGAGTTGCGTTCCGCGTATCCAACTGGTGGGTGCCATAAGTGGTTTTCGATAACGACTAGGTTGGTGGTAAATGCTGCTGGCTATCAGAAGGGAGCGGCTTTTATGGAGTTGTTAGAGCACGCTGTTGTTAACACAGTTTGGCTCGCGTGGAGCCACAGTCGTGTTCAAAGTTTGCGCGCTATTTTTGTGTTTGCAGAGATACGTGCCTCAGCGGGTATTCGACGCTGTGAACACCGTCAATAGAGTAGGCTTCTTCGTAGAACGTATACCTTTCGTTTGTCTATCAGCCTGAGTAGTACTCAACTTATCACATCCTTGGCTGAAGTCGCAGGCGGTGATGCGTACAGACGAAAATCTTTTCTTCTCAGGATTTTCTACTTTCCTCGGTGAACCGCGGCGCCGGGAGTTCGCTCTATGGTGTCTAGAAAAGCCTGCTGAACACGGAATTACTTGTATAGAACTATCGATAACGGCACTGGTGTGGGCCCTGCATTGTTAACCTGTTAGGGAAGGACAGAGTATTATACATTCTTCCGTGAGTTTGTTCGTCACTAAGATAACATTCAGTCTTTCGTTAAAGCCCCACATCCTGGAATATCGGCATGGAGAAATCCACATCAGATGATGCCAATGCTCATGTTTGCTTTTCTGCGTTATACTCTAACAGTGGATCGATGCAAGAGAGAGGATCCCAGTTAGGCAGGATAGAGAGTTTGGCGAGAGGTAGGCCCAACGGCTGAATCTGACGGTGTCGCCTTTCTCATGCTTTTCCACTTCAACATCGTGGCTTCGTAGCTGGAAGATATGTTGGCTGTGTTGTGAGGTCAACTCGTGCTTTGAACGGATCGCGGGTTACGACCCTCTGTGAAAGTTCTGGCCGACGATGCGTATTGGTTGGGAGACGTTTTTTCTGCACGTGTGCATGCTATGTTGGAAACTGCGTCTTAGCGAAAAATAACTGGGAGCATTTCCCAGCGCTTCACTTCAAGTGTCATGTTCTTGCATGTTGCGATATGAAGAGAAACTGGCGTTCTGTGCGGGTGAGATGTGCCGCCCGATTGCTGGATCTGATGTAGAGTTTCTGTACAGCGTCGTTTGCTTTATCAGAAATCAGAATGTAGGAGAGCGAGGGTTAAACTGGTCATCTTCGTTGTACAATGTGATTGGTCCACCGTTAAAGTTCTCGCCTGTCACGTGGTAGTCTCAAATGTTTTGCTTGGTCAGGTGGCAGTATCGAGCCTCTCGCTTGTACATATTCTTGAGTATGGAACGACTCTACCATGGCCGAGCCTCTACTGCCTTCCGAGTGAAAGGGATCCCCGTGCTTCAGATTTTTGCTCCAGAAATTTATGAGATGTCGCGCCTGCTGGTTGGTTGTTCAGGGGCTGAACTCGAAGTGCATCTTGGGAATTCTTATGGATGACCGAACAGGCTTGCCTAGGGATTCAGGTATACTGCGGCTCTACCAAAACTGAGAATGCTTGTGGCAACAAGACGGGGGGGGCTCTACGGCAAAGACGTTTCCGGTGAAGATAGCGAGGCAGCGACGAACTTGAAATTATGTACTAGAGCTGTATGTGCGGTTAAGGTATTTTTCTGGGATCGTCTCGAGCGTACAGGAGGAGGAGGGACTGGCAGGCGCCAGGAGAGATTATTCACAAATAAGAATACGAGAATGAAGATGGCCGGAGGTCGTCGAGAAGGGACTGAGTACACCTTGAGTGCTTGTCTCTTTCGTCCAGGTAAAAAAAATCAACGTCCCGGTTGTACATAATTTTCACCAG
The DNA here is from genome assembly GCF_000006565.2 of Toxoplasma gondii ME49. Lineage (NCBI taxonomy): Eukaryota > Apicomplexa > Conoidasida > Eucoccidiorida > Sarcocystidae > Toxoplasma > Toxoplasma gondii. The sequence goes on from NC_031478.1 coordinate 2,491,864, forward strand.
CCATATTTGTCGCTGAGCAATATCTGTGTATGTGTGTTGCGAGCGCATCACCCGTCAGCGCTCCAGTGTATGGCATCGCGTGGAAGGAAAGAGCATGCCCACCCAAGTTTCCTATGGGGGGTCCGGTGTTTTCAAAACGTATGACGGTGTCGTTGCGCTCTATGTAAAAAGTTTAATTTAGTTTTGTTCATCTTGGCGGTTCTGTGTTTTTGGACACAGCAACAGAAAAACGGCAGCGTTCAAGAAACTTGATATATGCACACCCAGCGATCGGGGTTTTTTGCAGGAAACCTGGTGTTCCATGTACGGCTCAACAGCTTCCCGTATGCGCTTTCGAAGCCGGCTGTGCCCTTCTTTATGCAAATGAAGACACCTTTCCCGAACAGAACCACATGCGTTTGCACGAGGACGTTCCCACGCTGCTTAGAGCAGGAAGATAGGATTCGGCACCAGCAGGTTTGCGTTGCCCCGTACGGTACCCCTTGCTGTCGCTTGGACAATATGAAACGCCGTATAGATGCATGATCATCGCAGCTAGATTGGTCAAGCAAGAGCTACGGACTGACAAGAAACGGTCGTCAAACGAGGAGGACGAATGGAGACGTGCGCGAAGCGCTGAAGCTTGCGCAGCCGATTCGAACAAGAGAGACAGCAACCAGTGGCCAGATCGCGCTGTTAGAACACGAGAACTTACGACCGACCCGGGGTTGTCGCAAAGGGTTCTGAACTGGGCGCTATTCAGTCTATACATCCCAAATATGTGGACATAGAAGAAGAATTGCACTTTTTTCCATCTGCACACTTTCAAGACTAGACGGCGTGTTTGATCCCACAGGTAACGGGTTGTGTGTGTGGATAAGGATACACGAGTGGCGGGAAAATAACGAGGATCGTCTGCCAGAGTCCACTTTCCTGCGGTGGCATTCGGCGCCTGTTTATACTACGAGATGATGTCGGGAAGGAAACTGACAGACCTTCATTCCCGCAGCTATCGCGTGTGGCAAGGGTACGTACACTCGAGAGGCCACCTGACTCGGCATGCGCACGGGCGAACCGCGGTGACACTGACCCAGTTGTTCCGTTCCCGCACAAGCTCCCTTTCTCACCTTTCCTGCGTGCCCCGCTTGCTTGTTCCGACGCCACGCCCGACCACCGGTTGGGAGAGGGTCTTCGTCGCAGAGCCAGTCGTCCACCGGGTGACAGGGGTGTGGTGCCCTCCTCAGAGTTCAGAGATCTCGGTGATGGCTGGCGCGTTTTCGCGGGATTTCCCCGGTTCTTTCTCCGTTTCTCCGTGAGATCGCCGCTTCCCTGCGTGACGTCTGACCGGGAAAAAGGCGAAGGCGGAGGGAGAAGCTGTGGAAAGCTCCGTTGAGCAGGCGGTGCCTGGTCAGCAGCTGCCACGCCACAAGGGTGTGGGTACGCACCACGAACGGAGTCCACTGGAGCGCGCGGTGGCGGTCGGCAGAACGCCGAAACCTTTGACTTCGACAACTTCCCAGCAGTTCTTTGTTTCGAATTCTTCTTCGAGACACGGAATCTGTTCGCGTTTTCCGCTTTGCGCACAGGGAGCCGAGCAAATCCCTTTCTCAGGAGAGGGCCGGCGCCTCCAGGCGCGCTCGCCGCGGACGAAGAACACGAGGCACAAAAGTAGAGTCTAAGGTATGCCCGGCAGCGCGAGCTTCGCACGCTTTTATTTCCAAACTTTTTTTTTCAAGGTCTTCGAGCGACTGCCTGCTCCGTCCCCTTGTCGGTCGCCGCACACTGTGTGTATTTTTGTGCATGCGCGTTCTGGAGAAACTGCAGGACACACCGTATGTGTACGCAGAGTTGCGTTGCCTCCCCGTGTGTACGCGAGAGACTCTCTGCGTTCCCCTCTGTCTCCTCGGGCTTCTCCGCCCTGACACAAATCTCTTGACTCTCTTTCACCTTACACACTCTGGAAGGAGCGACATGAGCCGAGAGGAAATTCATTTCCCGGGAGACGTAGGTAAGCGCCGTCCGCGCGTCTTCGCCCTCCGATTCTCATCTCTTCCTCCGTTTCTCAGAGTGACAAAACGTGGTGGAGTGCGCCAAAAACGCGGCCTGAGAGACACTTCCACCGACGAGAGAGTGTGCGCCACTTCCAAAGAAGAAACGCCGACCGATCCGCATGCAGGAGCTGTGGATCCCTTTTCAAGTCTGTGTGGTCTTGGTGAGTGGACCCAGGGGCAGTGTCTCCTCACGGACCTTAAAGGGCCAGTGTCGGAGACAGGCTCATCTCCCATTTCTGTTTTCCAACGAAGCCGCACGCACTTTGGAGCGCAGTCCCTGGCCGGTTGGGGTGCTCCCAGTCCACGCAGCGCTCAAACGGAGGCCGTCTCCCGGCGGTGTCCCGGTCTGTGAAACCTGCATGTGTCCATCGTCTTTGCTCCTCCTTGGACTCCGACAAATAAGCCGCAGGAAAGCGCAGATCTCTCGGCAGCCCTCGTTTCTTTTCTCGCTCTGAAAGCGCCCTGCGGAGGAGTCAACATGGAGGCCAGCCTCAGTAGATGCCCCACGTCTCCGGGGGAGAGCGAGACGGAGAGACAGGGAGAGCTTCAAGTCGTGCGAAAGGGCTTCGCGGCTCAGGGAAGACACCCGGGGAAGGGGGAGGCGAGTGCACCTCTCGGCAGTCCCAGCACAGCGAGAAAGCCTGAAGAGGCTGGAGGCGCCACATGCGACGCAGGGGAGGACGTAGGAGCGCGAGGGGTCGTGGGGAGGAGCGAAGACGAGAGACTCAACCGGGGTGACAGTCGGCAGGAGCTGGCAGAGGGTGAACTCGGGGGGAGGGCACAGAGCGACGACAAGGGAAGGCGAAGCAAGAGGCGACGCAGGGCCGACAACGAGGAGAGACGCGCGCCCTGTGAAGCGGCAGAGTTCTCTGAATCGCTCGAAGCCTTCCTTCTCGGTGGGCCAGAGCCGGAAGGAGACGAGAGCGTTGCGGCGAGACCGGTGCATTCGAAGGGAGTGTCTGGGGTAGTCGCGAATGCTGCCACTCACACACAAGGCAGCACACACGGCTTTCGGAGGAGGTCTGCATACAGATCGAGTTGTACCAGCCTCGAGGCGAACGGCGGGGGCACTACGGGAGGTTCGAAGCCATTCAGGTCCTTCTCTCCAGACTGCGGCCTGGCCTCCACAACGGTCGGGTCGAGTGTCGCCGCATCTCCTGAGGGGTGGAGTGTCTCCACGACTCCAGTGCCAGGCGCCGGTGCCCGCGCGACTGGAGCTCCAAACTTCGGCTCAGCCTGCTCGATGACGCCCGCCTCGCGGTCGCGAGTTCCCTCACCTGTGGGCTCGCCCCCTGCCGGCCAGGCGAGCTTCGACGGCTTCTTGCGAAGCCCCTCTGGAGAGGACCGAGGCCTCTCGCCCTCCCGACCGGACGACTGCGATTCGGTGAGCTCAGGCACCGACTCTGCCCAGAATGCTCTCCGCGAAGAACTACAGACGATGCTCAGTCTGGGCCTCCTCTACTTGAAGCGGGAGCGCGACGGCGAAGACACAGCAGATCTCGCGGCCCACCTCGCGGCTGTGGCCGGGAGAAGCAAAGAGCCGAGGGGTGGCGAGGACTGTCTGTCTCCAAATCGTACTCAGACGCGCCCAACCTCCTCGCTCGCCGAGGACGAGGCGACGCCGTCTGGTAAGCTGCCGGGCGCTGCGGGGCACCAAGTGTCTCCAGTGTCTCCGGAGCGCGAGCTCCCAGCCACTCGAAGCTCCCGCGGTGACAGAACGCGCGCTCGCGCCAAGGGCACACATATGGGGTGGCCGCGAGGGGCCGAGGGCGACGAGGCGGGGACCGTCGAGGCTGACAGACCAAAGGCGAAGGGCGGCGAGGAGGCAGCCGAGGATGCGGAGACACGCGAGCGGAGGCGACCTGGCGAAAACGGAAAAGATGACGCAGGCGTTGTTGGAACTGCAGAGAAACGCCTCGGCGTTCATTACAGCCGCTACGACCGCTCATGGGTCGCCCGGTACACACAAGGTAAGAGGTGCGAGCCGAGACAGCCATCGGCTACACAGTCTTGCGTGGTCAGCACTGTCGGTGGGTCGGTGCCATGGAGTTTTCCAAAAGAACAGAAAAAGACGTTTCATCGTGCAGTCTTTATGTGAAGGGACAACGTGGATCTCGAGTGGCACTCCGCGGAAGCGACGGAAGCGACGTCGAAGACAAGCGATTTTTGAAACCCCTCTCTGGGGTACGGCAAAGCATCGAACTCGACTGGCTTGACAAATGCGAGACAATGTTTCCCTGGCCGTTTCTTTCTTCCTCTCCGCCTCCTTTCTGTACTCGGCCAGAGTCAGCGTCTCTCTGCGGTGTTTGTCTCTTTTTCGTTTCTTCGAAAGGCATATCTTCTTTGCAAAAAAAGAGCCAGGGTGGCACCGGCGTGGATGTCTTTGCCTCCTGTTCTGTCCTTTTCTTCAGGAGGGCGCGTTCTGAAGAAGTACTTCTCCACCAAGGTGTACGGACACGAGCTCGCCCGGGAGAAGGCCGTTGCGGCGCGACTGGAGATGGAGCAGCAGGCGCAGTCGAGCGCGTCGGCAACCTCGGGGGCCACGACGGCCTCTTCGCCATCAAGCGAGAAGGCGCCAATCACATGCCAAGACGGAGACGCTCCGTCGTTCAGCTCTTCTGGAAAGCTCGCAGGTGTGTGCGCGTTGTCCTCCGGCGCGTCTGGCTCGCTTGGGTCGGGGGCGGAGGCCCAGGGTCCTGCGTCGAGCGGCTCGGCGGCCGTCGACGTCTCCCCCGGAGGCGTCACGCCCGTCGCCGTGGCTCACGCCTATGGCTCTGCTTCCCCCTCTTGGGTTTTTTGTCCTTACGGACAGGCGCCGTCAGCCGTAGCTTCGCGTTCTCTGTCACCGTATCCGTTTTCCACGCCGCCGTTCTGCGGCTTCGCGCCCTTCTCGAGCCCCACGGGGCCCTGTACGCCCGCGCCGCCACTCTGGTGTTCGTACACCTCATCTGCCTGCGCGGCGGTGGGGCAGCCGGTGGGCGGGTCGCGCGGGAGGTCAGTCTCGCCGGAACGGCCGCAGAATGTCGCCGCGGAGAAGAGCGAAGCCTCTCAAACCTTTGGGCAGGCAGACGAGGCGGTGCCAACCACTTGCGTCACGCCTTATGGATGGATCACATTTACGCCCTTTCCACCAAGGCACGAAAGCAGCAGACTCGCGCGCGAAGACGTGAAGCGGCGACGCCGTGAAGACCCCAAAGATCGTGGCGAAGACGCACAGAGAAACGAGACGGCTGGGCAAAGGCTGCTCGAGGGGCGGGCCTCCCTGTCGGCTGCAGAGAAAGGCAAGGGCGCTGTTGTCGAGGGGGGCGAAGGCTGTCGTGTCTGTACCCTTCGAGGCAGTGAACGTGCGAGGACGCCGCAGGCTGTCTCGCTCGGTTCCTCGGCGTCGCTTGCGTTTCCCTGCCACGGCTTCGCTGGCGCTGCATGCCGCGCATGCAAGGCCGAGCCGGGCAGCGGAGAGCAAAGGGTGTGCGAGCAGGGGGCTTCGTCTGGGTGGCCAGTCGAAGGCGAGAAGAGTGGAACGGCGCACTCGAAGCGGCGGCCCTCTGGAACAGAGCTCCCCTTCGAGGTTTGGCCCACAGGCTTCCCCGGCGCCGGCCCCGTGGTCCCGAATGCCTTCCCTTCGCTGCCCTTCTCGCCGTTTCCTTACTTCTTCCTCCCTAGTTTCCAAAGCGTAGATTTCTTGTCTGCTCCCTCGGCACACTTTCCCCACCAAGTCTGCTCAGTGCCAGCTGCGCTTGGACTCCACGGGCGAGCGCCCTTGGGCCGGTCCGCCTCCAGCGACAGGCCTGCGTGGATGAGGTGCTCACCTTCCGAGGACTCCAGCGAAGATGTACAAGTTGACGGGGATGGCGGCGGGGAAGGCGCAGAGAGACTGGAAGCTTTCGAACGCGAGCGAAGAGACTCACGAGTCGCGGAACGGCTTGTAGAGACTGTTGAGGTGGAGACGGAGACAGAAGTCGAGAAGGAGAAGGAGGTGGCCGTGGCGCCGGCGGAGACAGAGGAGGAGATCAAGGCGGAGCAGAGTGAAGAAGGGAGAGTCTATCGCCCTCGTCTGGACTCCCGGCGAATCGAGTTGCGGCCAGGAGGGCGGAAGAAGCCGTCGCGGAGGACGCCTGTCTCCGAGCCCGAAGGGCCGCTGCGAGTCGCTCCCTCCGCCGCAGACCGCGAGGCGGGCCAGGAGACAGAGGAGGACTGGAGAGACACTGTGGGGTGTTCCGAGAACCGCGAAGATGGCGTCGAGAGGCTGAAGCTGCCTCAGTGGCCCCGAGAAGCAGCCGGATCCGACAACTTATCCGCAGAGGAGGACAAGTCGGACAACGCATGCAAAAGGGGCTACGTGGTCCACCGTGCGCACCCTGCGGCCGGCTGCCAGGCTGCGTCTCTCCTAGGGGTTTGCCTGTCGTCTCCGGTCGGGCGGTCGCCGCCGGGGTGCTTGCATGCGCATTCGCCATGTCCTTTTGCCTCGCCAGTTCCCTGCAGCTTCCTGCCGCCCAGTCCTGTCGGGTCGAACGTGCTTTTTCCGGCTCTTTTCCCAGGAGGTGTGCACCCGGGTCCTGTTTTTCCTGCGCACCTGCCCCTCTTTTCTCCCGTGGCTGGCTTCGCGGGTGCGGGTGCCGGGGCGCCTGCAGGGCCATCGGGTTTTTCCTTTGGATGCAGTCAGTCGCCTCGGCCGAATGCGTAGGCGGCGGACATCGCTCTTTTGTATGTTTTCTCTGCGCGTTGTGGGTGCGTGCGTCCGCGCCTCTGGCCGGGTGTGTGTGTGTGTGTGTGCTCGTTGGGTGTCCAGACACAGCTTCCTCTACTCGTTCGCGTTGTCCGCGCCCCGCGACTGCCCGGGTTCTTTTTTGCTCCCGCGCTGTTGAGGTATCTGTTTCTCTCTGGCAAGAGAGCAGTTCCGTTTCTGGAGGAACTTCGCCTTTGAAGAGGCCAGCCCTCGCAGGGGAGGGGCGACCCCTCGCTCGGAGCAATCCGTGACACATCGTCACAAAGGGACTTTCTCGGGGCTGTGGAGGCGAGCAAGCATCAGGCGGGAGACAGCGAGAGACGCAGCGAAAGGAGACGAGGAAGGAGACAAATGTGATGTCGTAGAGCTCAGTTGGGCGAGAGCGCAGAACGGAGAAAACTGAGTCGCGCGCAAATGGCGCCGACAGGAGAAGACACGCTTTCTCGCGGACAAAGGACAAGTCGATCCTAGAGCGGGGATCGTGCAGAACGAGAAAGCATGAATTGGACTGCGCATCGGGGGTCTTCCAGGGCGCGCAGACTCTTTGGAGGAACGTGTCAGAGCCATCGACACCTGGCGAGCCAGGTGTCTCTGTACCTAACCTGTCCTGGCCGTCGTTTCACTCGAGTTCGCAGACGAGAAACGGAGAGAACTGCAGCAAAGACACAGCTGTTCTCCCCTTTTTTTGCAGGCCGAGGGTTTCTGCCCGACAACATTCCGTGTGGAAGCGTGAACGCGGGCGGTTCCACGTCTGTCAACGCCGTCTTCGCGAACAGGGGGCGGAGCACATGTGCTGGCGGCCACTTCCATTTTCAGATTTCTTGAAGGGAGTTTCGGTGCGTAGTGCGTGGTGGGGTGTGAGGGAGGCGAGTTCTGCATGTGTTGTGGGCGTTCGCTGCACTTTGGGTGTGCACCGGCCAGAGGGGCGATTCACGCTCAAGATGCATCCTGCCTCGCGCTTGGGTCTCCACACCTGCGAGACACATGCGCATTTTTTTGCAGGAATCGAGGAGCCCAGCATACTTGGTCTCTTCTCGACCACCCAGGATTTCGGGAGAGGGTGAGCAGTTAGTGCAGGAGGGGTGCCACGAACTGCCAGAGGCGTCCGCTGCCGTTTTCGCGGTCGAGAGTGCGGCGGTCGGTAGACGCACGTGAAGTGAAGGCGCGGGAGGAAAGTGTTCATGTTTCTGCTGATTCCGTTTTTTGGAGTTTCATCGCAGCGCTGCCGGGGCATCGCCGGAGCATGCGGCCACGGGTTTATGTGTCGCGGCCTCATCTCTGCAGATGCATCGTATCTTCGCGTAGCAGATCCAGCTCTACGCGTACTCGAGACTCCACTCTGTGACACCAGGTGCCCACGGGTGTGTTTCGCTTTTTATCCACCTCAGCCGGTCAAAGAGGGTGTCTCACACCTTTCCGCAGACACGTTGCCTGCAAAACTACCGAATGAAAAGTTCATCCCGAACTCGAGAATCGGGCGAAAGTTGTTGCTCAAGAACATGACGTCGAGAGCAGTTCAACACGTTCGCGCGCCGCAGCATGTCGTACCTGACTGTCTTTTTCTAGCGAATTCCACGGCGTCGAAAGGCGTTCCATCAACTGAACCGGTGGTGTGTTCCTATCTTTGGCCTCAACTTGGCAACGTAGTGCGGACAGTGTTGAAACGCATGTGACCAGCACAACAACGTAGAAGAAGACTAGGTGACATTACATTTAACCTCACAGTGGATACGTGTCTGCGGAGAGCAAGGTGTCCGCAAAGTCCTCGACGACTCCGAGTTTTTTTTCGGAAGCAGCGCGGAAAAGAAAAGTATCACACGCGAGAACAGGTATCGGGCTCTGCTGGCAAGGGCTCCACGTGACTGTAAATCGGTCCTGCGACCCCCAGGCAAAAAAAACGATTTGCAGTGCACGTTCAGAACAGACGCCAGCTCTCCGAGAGTCGCGCACAGATCCATCACAGGTAGTCTTAAAATGAGTAAAGGAGGTGCAGGTAGAACGTGTCGAAAGCTGCGAGTGCTCGTCTACGCGCTTGTGAGCAGCAGGCAACGTTTTCCTCAGAGCAGTTCACTTCCCGGATTTCCGCCGAACGCACCACCTGCGTGTCTGTCACAGCCGTTCGAGGAACAGGCCTGGAACGAAAGTGTCTGCTCCTTTCAGCGCGTTCTTGTCTCGGGCGCTCCTCCGAGTCAGGCAGTTCTTCACGCGAAGCACGTGGACACCGACGGTTTCGGGAGTTGCGAGGTCGTCCTGGCGGCCCACAGGGACGGCGGGCCTCTCCGACAAGCGACGCACACTGTCGAGCGCGCAGAAAATTGGAGAAGTCCAGGAGTGACGCATCTGGAAATATCCGAACGGAAGGAGCGACGTGGCGATGTCTGCCTCTCGGCGAGGCACAGATGTCGAGCAAGCCTTGCTGCAGGCTACTGAAGCCGAAGAAGCGAGCGTTGCTTCGCACCTGCACCTCCGTGCGAATGACGACTTTCATCCCTCGCACTCGAGCCGAGGCTAACCCGGGGGGTGAGATGGCAACGGTTCATCGACGCTAGAAACCGCCACTGGGAGAAATCAGGAAACTGCGCGAGCGCTGTAGTCAGACAGTGAGATGTGCGCAAAAGCTTCACCCTGTTACCGACTCACGTCAGTTCTGCTGGTTCCGGCGTTCGCTTGATGTACGTTGCTTTGAGCAGTTCCCCGGATGCAGGGAGAGCTGCGCGACCTGCAGAGCGAGACTCTTCTTTCCGGCGTATCTTCTTTCTTGACGCGAAAATTCAGTGAGCGCTTCGCTTCCACGGATGCTCCCCGAAACAGTTCGCGTCTGAACGCGAATCGAGAAAACCTTGCGGCGCCTTCTGCCTGGGCAGCCTGCCACCCTGAAGATCATAATTAGAGCGAATCTCTTCCAGCTCTTGGACGTTTAAAAGTGGATACTTCAACTTCACCTGCTTTCGGTGTAACACCTCAAAATCTAATGCCATCGCAACATTAACAACAATCAGACACAAAAGAAGAAATACCACCCAGACCCCTATAACTATAAACCTGTACATATAAACATACACCTATACATACATATATATATGTATAGATAGATATAGATATATTATTCTCTTGTTCCGGTGTCGTCCCGCAAACTATTTTTTTTACGCGAGTCGACCCGTTTTCTGTCGAACTGTTGAGAGATTCTTTTCTCTGCACCTGGCTCTGGTGTCACTCGTGCAGTGCAGCTCCGTCTTCTGGGTCGCGTTCGTCGAGTGAGTTCCCTACGTTTACATCAACCATCATTTCGGGGGAGGCCGCTCGGAGGCTACTCCCCGTATCAAGTGTGAGACGAAACGGTTTCCTGCGTTCCACGTTGTCGCTGCATGTCGGAAAGCAGCTGCGAGTGTATTCCCCTCGTTACGCGTCTTGACCGGCAGCAGAGAGGCGCCGCGTTTCGACCAAGCTCTATCGCCTCTGCTGAAAAGTCTGTTCAGCAGAAGAGAAGTCGGCCGGAGACGCGCCGGGGAAGACGAGGGCATGAGGAGAGGAGAAGACAGACGAGCGGGAGCGAGAAGAAGGGGGAGAAAGAGAGAGGAGAGAGAGGTCAAAAGAAGAAACGAAGCGAGTGACACACAGAGATGAAAGAACCTGTTTTCCCCAGCGCTGCCGGTGTATCGATACACCTCTCTCCTCTCGAGGGTGGCTCTGCGATGTGCCGATTCTGCATGCGAGCACAGACACACGTCCAAATCTCAGATGTCTTCATCTTTTTTTGCGGGGAAAAAGAAACAGAGACGCTTTGTTTTCGACGAACCTCTCAACGCACCCTTTGTCGGTGACATCTCGTGGAGAAAGAGGGAGAAAAGGCGTTTCTCTGCACGAGGAGCCTTCGAATCCGAGCCACAGAGTCGCCTTTCCAGAAGACATTCCAACCCCCCTTTCTCTTCCTTCTCTAATTTCTCTTCTTTCTTCTCTTTCTCTTCTTTCTCTTGCTTCTCTTCTTTCTTCTCCTTGTCCTCTTTGTCGTGTCTGTTTTCTTCGCTGTCTTTTCTCCCGTTCTTGCTCTTCTGTTGCTTGATCCTTTTTCGTCCTCACTTTCTTCTGCAATGCCGCATAGGCCAGAGCCTGCGCCTCTCGGCGTCAGGCCATCGGTTCCCGGCTCGTATCGGGAGTTCGCAAAAGTCAACGGCTTCCTCGAAACGAACCGGCCCCCTTCTTCTTTTTCTCCTTTTTCTCCTCGTCCTTCTCCACCTTCGGCTCTTACGGCCGCTCTTTCTTCTTCTGTTCCACGGCACTGCCTGCCTGCCTCCTCTGCTCGGAGTTCCCCGTCTTCTTCTCCCGCCTCTGTCACGATTTCTTCTTCCAGAGTACGCGCGTTTTTGTCTCAGAAATATTCTTCTTTCGTGGGCTAAGGAGAGGTCAACTGAAGAGATCCGAGTGTAGACGCCTCTGCCGGTGCCGACGTCAACCTTTCTATATACGTCTATCTAAGAACTTAGAGCAATCTATCTCTCTATCCATCGATTTCACCTATCTATTCTGTCTATTCTATCTATTCCATATATATATATATATATGTATATGTATATGTTTATGGCTGTGCCGATACCCCCAACTTTGTTTTGTTGAATTATCTCTGCACATTGTCTTGTGTCTATTTTCTTCTTTTTCCTTCTGGAGCACCGTGCATCGCTTTTTATGGACCCTCATCGTTTCTGTCTCTTCCGCTTCTCGCTGTCACACTTGTTTCGGAGCCTCTTGTTGTCAGCTGTGTGCGTCTTCGTCGCAATGAGAACGGCAGCGAGGCACCCATCTCTCTTGAGTCTCGAACTTGCTTTTCAATTATGCGTCACGCATTGGTCGCTTCTTGCGTAATTCTTTGTCTCCTGTCTGCTTTTCTTTCCTCTCTCTATGCTGCGACCTCACAGCAGGAAGAACCTGCAAGATGCGAAGAAGACGCACTCGCTGGCTGGGGGGGTTCGCCCTCTTCAGGTGTATGTACACCTGAAAACACACCCGAGGATCTGCTGTCGTTTCCAGAGGAGGCGCTAAGCTCCGCAGATCCGATCCTCCTCGATTTCCTCCAGTGAGCTTCGAGGGAGACAAGCTCTTTCTTTCTTGAGAAAACTCTTCTGTAGGAACTTTACTCGCTTTCACTCTCCTCTTTGCTTTCCATCTCAAGGAGAGCGCGCAGGCGTAGCGATTACATACTTCTCTGTTATCGTCCCTGAAGGCCCTCACGTACGATACATATGTATATATACATACATATATGTAGAGTGCGTCTGGATTTCTTGATGCCTAACTCTGTGAAGGAATCGATGCAGTGTATACACCCAGGTGTACATATACAGCCAAACGTAGAGGGAGGACGCAAATACAGCTGAGGCAGGTCCGCTCTTCACACTGTATAACTCAGGGCACTTTCGACGCATTTGCAGGCGGCGCACCCGTTGCACAACATCTCTTCTTCTTTCCACATTCACATACTCCATTTGTTGATATATATTTATTTGTTTATATACTTGTATATTTTTATATTTATACACTTGTAGATTTATTTATGTATATAGTTGCATATCTATCTATCTATCTATATATATATATATGGAGAGAGAGAGACATATATACGTGCATATATGCATGTATATGTTTGTGTGCATAGGTGGTTGTTTGAGTGCTTTGCCGGATTCGTTCTCAGTCAGAACGCTGCATATTCCAGCTCTGTGTTCGCAGGCATCTCCGTCAGCTGTCTCCTGAGCAGCGGCGCTTTCTGATGAGCCCATACTTGCCAAGACGCGACAGAACGCCTGCGGCTGAGAAAAGTCCTTTCCAAGAAAGCGCGAAACTCGAATTCTGGAAGCGAGTACGTACCGCCTTCGACCGCGAAGCACAGCGAGATGTCCATACACCGCAACGTCGCGCAGCTGCCCGCGCTCGCCAGCCTTTTTCACGAAAAACTTTCGTTTGTTGGCGACTTTTTGAAGCACGCGAAAAAAGTTCTTAATCGAGTTTCTTGTGCCCTCCGCCAACTCGCAAAGTCACCGAAGTCGCCCTTCGATCGTCTTCGCTCTTCTCAAAACATACAGACACCTATATACATATACATACATCTACATATATATCTATCTATCTATATATATATATATATATATATATATATATGCCTAGATATATCAATGATTCATGCGTATGGGGACAGTCGTATACGTAAGGATATATATATATATATATATATATATGCATTTGTATATGTATGTGAAGGTGCGTGAGCAGAGGAGCTTTGAATGTGAGCGTGATGTCAAGAGCTCTGCGTTTGGTTTTAGGCTTGCGACGCGCTTTGCCGGCTTCGCGGAAGTCCGTTTTTTTCTTCGGCTGCTCTCGCGCGGTTGCTGCCTTCTCTTCTGGGCGCTGCCGCTTGCCCCTGGTCTCTCATGGGTAGGCGGCGGCGGAAAAAAATTCCGTAGAAAAAGGAAAAAAAAAGCAAAGAAAAAGCAAACAAAAAGGAGAGAAAAAGGAAAGAAAAAGGTAGGCGTCTCCGACCCAAACAGCGGGAAGCGAAGGCGAGACGAGGCACCGGACGGCCAGAGCTGGGGAGACGCGGGGCTTGGACATTTTTATGAGTCAACCAAAGTCTGGCGAGCCAGAAAAACCTGCAGATAAGAAACGGCACAGCGAGCAAGCGTTGTCCCGAGCGTTGATTTGGTCTCCTCAGGACAACTCTGATTTTCGTCATTTTTTTCAGATCCACAGCGACTCCTCGACGGTCTCTGCTCTTCGGGGGCTGTGCAAAGAGCGAGAGAGTTGCGACAAGTCTACCTCGCGACTGTGAGACAGGCGTCTCAGGAGGCACAAGAGATGAAGACAGGAAGACGCGCAGAAAAGAAATGTCGAACGATGTTTCAGTCTTCCTCAGGCAATCAAGCACCTGCCCCTCAGCGCGCTTCTCCTCTCTCGCCCTCTCGTCCTCAGTCTCCATCTCCACCCTCGCAGCCGACCTTGTCGTCACAGTCTGCGAGTCCTTCTTTCTCTGCTTCTCCCTCTTCTGCTCCTCCTCTCTCCGCTTCTTCCTCCTCTTCGTCCTCTCTTTCTCCTTTCTCTTTGTTTTCTTCTTGGTGTTCTGCCTCTCTCTGGCTGGAGAAGGCTGGACCTGTGTGCCAGCGTATGTACACTCAAGTAGACAGGGTAGCCCAAGCTGCGATCGCTTCTGTTTTCCAGAAGCTGCGACAGACGCATGGAGGCGAGGGAGAAGGGAGTTTCGGCAGTGTCAGGACTCGCAAGAGACGCAGAGAAGACGAGAAGAAGCGACAGCTGGAAGAGGAGACAGAGGAAGGCGGCGAATACATTTGTGTAGCAGCAATGGAGGTACAGGTCTCTTCAAACACTGCGAAACGCAAGTGCTTGAAAACGCTTTTCGAGCTTGTCCTGTGGTGCCAGAGGCACCAGAGCTGCCTCCATTTGCTCTCTTTGCATGCATCTTCGGTAGTCATGTCTCGGCGTCCATACACCGCGTCTACTTCAGTCCTACATACATATGCATACACTTACATACACGTATATACATATATATATATATATATATGTAGGTGTATGGATGGTAACAGACGCGTCTTTAAAGACGACAAAGAAGATATGTGCGCGCGGTCCCCTGCTGCGTCGTCGCTCTTTGCGTGGAGAGAATTCCTTTCTTTTCTTTAGAGCAGTGAAGATGGTGTCCAGAACAGAGAGCGATTTCGAAGAAAGTGCAACTCGCAGTTTTGCCTCGTTTGCGTTTCTTACCAGGAACCAACAGAGCCTTTTCGACTTTTCCCTCAGACAGAGGAGACTCGTTTCCTCCCAAAGTGACACTGTCTCTGATGGGTGCAAAGATTGAAGATGACGGTTTTCTTCGCGTCGTTCAATGCACTGTGGGCGAAGCATGCTTTTGAGTTTCGCCGCTTGTTTCCAAGAGTTTATCCATCCGCGAAAACTGTAGAACACCCCCAAGCAGTTGAACTGTTCGACTGTTTTTCTTCGTCTTTGCAGGAACTGACAGCTGAGTTCGTTCGCTGGCTGCGGACTTCCGCGGCGTCGCGGGAAGCCAGTTTACTCGTGAGTGCGATTTCAGGTTCGAGAAAAGAGGAGAAGAAGGAAAAAACGAACGGGAGGCGACGCGACCGAGGGATTCAGAAGAGGAAGAAGCGAAAGAGGAGAGGAAGGGGAGAGGAAGAGATCGCAGCTGTGTGGAGAGAAGAGGAAAGCATTTGCTGTGAGAAAACGAATCCGAAATTCCCTGTGGGACTGTGGCGGTTTCGTTCGACTTTTCTTCCTTCTGTTCCCCGCCCCTCGCTGGAGCGCAGACGCGTTCGTGCGACCTTTTGCGTTTTTCGCGTTTGTGTGGGTTCTCGCTGATTCTCGCGCGTGCGTCTTCAGGAAGAAGAAGACAGCCTGCATGCAGAAGGCGAGAGAACGACAGAGAGAACAACTTTTCTCTTAGCTGAGCAGAGTCTGTTGTCTTTCTGGACAACTCGCGAGCTCGCCGAGGTGAGACAAAGGAGGAAAAGGAACATCGAAAGACGAAAGTTCAATCCCAAATCTCCGCGCCGGCTGCCTGCATTTCTTGAAAGTCTCGCGCTGTCTCGTTTTCACGCTCGTATCGACTCCCCTGTGTCCACACAACTTCCTAAAATGCCGTGTGCATGCACAGATACATACCTAGATAGATATGTATGCATGCATATATATAAATAAACAATAAATAATAAATAAATAATAAATATATATATATATATATATTTGTATTTTTGTAGGTGTGTGTCACCGGGCGATATCCTCGAGGATACGCATGGCTCCTGCCTGTGTCAGGTGGAGCTGCGTGTGAGTTCGCTGAACGTTTCGCGTTTCCTCTTAGGTTTCGTTTTCCGTTGTTTGCGCGGTTGCATGCTCTCTGGAGAAGCAGAAGCCTTCTGACAGATGGGCGCGCGTTTCCATCAAGTCGCGAGGGCGCCTCTGCTTCTCTGTCTTTTTCTCGATGCCTGCATAAGAAATGAGGGAATCCGAGGAGAGAAAATGTTTCAACTGGACAACGAGCAGAACAAACCTGAAAAGAAATCGACATGTGTGGCAGCAGGCAGATGATCCTGCGGCAAAGAGAACAAGAGGAAAGTTGACAGATTCAGTACCTTCTTTTTTCTCTCTCTCCTCCATTTTTTCCGCTGTCATTTCGCTGCTGTCTCCCTTCTGCCTTCTCTCCTCTCTCTTCCCTTCAATCAGGACTCCAGCTCTTCCACTCTCCCTTTCTCCGTACAGTGCTTTCTAGGCTACCTTCTCAGTCGTTCTTCGTCTTCTTTTTTTTCTCCTCTCTCTGCTTCTTCGTCCTCTGCCTCCGCCAGTCTGCGTGCGAGTTTGTGTGTTCTGCCGACTTCGTCGATATGGCCTGCCGCTTCGCCTTCTTCCGACCGACGAGGAGAGGCGAGCGAGGACGAAAGCCTCTCGACCGCGCGAGGACCTGCGGCGCAGGAGGGCAGGGCCGGGACTGCCTGGCGTCGGCTGTTTCCTTGGCTGCTGCGGAAGTCTCGCGAGGAGCGCGCACAAGACGACGGGGGCGCCGTCGGCTTTCTGAAAATCGTGAAGTTCTCCTTTGCCCGACACAGCGAAGCGACGGTGAGGCTCGCAAAGAGCAGAGAGACAGGGCGCGACGAGGATTCAGGGAGAGCGAACAAGACGAGAATCCCGCGCCGAGTGCCAGAAGGAAGGTGGAACCGGGAAGAGAAAGTGGAAAACGGCAATGGAAAGAAGCAGAAGAAAGCCGCAGAAGAGAGAAGAGGAACTTACACCGAAACACGACTGTCTCAAAGTGGAAAACAGGGAAAAAGAAGTAAACCGCGTGGATGAAGGTGAACAAGAAGGTGAACAAGAAGGTGAACAAGAAGGTGAACAAGGAAAGGAAAGCAAGACTTGAGTCCGTGACGACTACGTGAAGACGAACTGAGGATTAAGAGACGGCGAGGGCTTTCAGGGCGTCGAGCGGCTCAGAAGGTCCGAAGGGTGTGCGAAAGGCAACTTTTTCGAGGAATGTCGACGAGCTGCGCGTTGAACTTTGCACCGTTTAGAGTGGGAAAAGGATCTATTTCATTCGGAGAGAAAGATACCTGTTTCGGCGGGGCGTCGCTACGCGAAAGAGCCTTGGTCTCTGAAGACTCGGACGGTTCAGACAGGGCGGAAAACGAGCGTCTCTGAGGAGACGTCTGAAACACCAGTGAAGAATCGTAGCCCTTTGTCTCCCTTCCTCCTATATGTTTCTTTCTCCGTGGAACTGCGTGCGTTGTTTCGATTTTTTCAACTCTGCGCAGATCACGGAAACGGAGAAGAGCCAAGCGCTCTGTCGATACGCGGCGCAGCAGCTGAAGGCATCGGCAGATCGACTGAGAGACAAGTGAGGAAGGCGGTCTCGAAGGATTCACTTTTCCGGTGTCTGCAGCATGCTTTCTCCCGCTCGTTTTCTTCCGCTCGCACTCTCTTCTCTCAAAAGTCCTCTCTCTCCCTGTTGCCGTTTTCCTCCTCGCCCGTGCGATTTTCTTTTCTCTCGTCGCTGCCCCCTCTTCCTTCGTCTCTCCTCTGCCTTCTCTTCTTTCTGCTCTCTCTTCCTTCCCTTCGGCCTCCTTCCGTTGTCTCTTCTTTCGCTTATGTTTTCGCTTCTGGCCATCTCGTGTCTCGACCTCTTTCTTTTCTCTCTCTCTCTGCACATGCGTTTTGCGGCGCAGTGACTCGTCGCCAGCCTCGCCTCTCGCTCGGAGGAGGAGGAAGGCTCCAACTCCCGCTCTGCTCTCTTCTCTTTTCTCGCTTTTTTAGGATCGCCCACCTCCGACAGGAGGCGCTTGCGGCTGCGCGAGCTGGCGACCGCAAAAGTGAGGAGAACTGCTTCTGGAAAATGGAAAGAGAGTTCTCGCCGAGACACAGTCAAGCGTTCGAAAAAGAAATCGAATCTTCTGGAAGAATGTAAAGAGCTCCTGTTTTTGCTTGTCAATTCGTTCCACCCGTTTTCGAGTTCGGTGCTCTGTCCGGTCCGCGACGTTGCGCGAGCTTGAGGGTGACAGAGGCTTGCTCCTCCAGACGTTTCGGACCCGCAGATTCATTCGAAGGAAAACACAATTTCCAACTCTCCTTGCTTCTGTTCGGAATGAAAACTGCCGCTTTCGACTTCTGAATTTTCTCAGCGGCGGGGCATCTTCTTCGCTTCCTCAAACAGGTGGAAGGACGGCGAGACGAAGTTGAGCTTCTGCTCTTGCAGGTTCGTCGCCTTTCCCTACCTCTGTCTCGCGTGATCAGAGCTTGCCGAAGATGTAGACGGAGAAAGAGGGGATAGGGAAGTGGAGCAGGAAGAGGAAGAAAGAGATGAGTGAAAAGGCGATGGTCGAGGGTGGGGCGGTGGTGTCGGAGGAGAGATTTTCTGAGTATTTTCTGCGAAACTCAGTCACTCTTTTCTTTCTTTCCCTCGACTGAGCTCCCGACGTTTATTCAGTTTCTTCTTCTTCCCCTGCGACGCCTCTCTCCTTGCCTCTCGCCCCTGCTCTCTTCCGTTTTTTGTGTATTCGCTTTCCTCTTCTTCCACCCTCGATCTGCTTCCCTCCACGGCACTGTTTTTCGTTCGCTGAAAAGCTTTCACCCGTTCTCTCGGCTGTGAGTCTCTGCCTCCTCCACGTTGTCTGCTTCTGCGTCTTCTCGAGTCGCGACTCGACCTTGTTCTCGACTTTCTTTTGGCCTGCCTTCCGTTTCGCCGACCTGTTCTCCCCCCGTCTGCGCCTCTGGTTCCATCACGCCATCGATCTCCCGCTTTCTGCGTGCGTCCTTTTCCAGCTCGAAAACTGTCTGGGCCGCCAGGCTCGCATGCGGTCCATGAGCGTCGTCGCAGACACTCTCGCTGGAAACGAGCAAGTTCTGAAACTTCACAAAAGGTGAGGTTTGCGTCTGTGGCAAAGGCGACGAGTTGCTCGCAATCCACGCGTACTCCTCTCCGCGCATGCACACGCAAAGCCTCTCTCCAGGCTCTAGCGAGGAGCTCTGTTCATTCGTTTCCTTCGCCTTCTCAGCACCCCCATGTCTGGGCACACCCTTCTTCCTGCAAATCTCTGGAAAAATGCTCAATCGTGGTGTGTGTGCCTGCGCTCCTCAGACGTGGATCCTCTAACGGGGGCTGCCGAACTTTCCATCGTTTTGGGTCCTCCACGATGCTGTCTGTAGACGAACCTTTCTCAAGACTCTCAGGAGATCCGTGTGAGGGGGAGACAAGGATGTTCGTGCAAATGCACATGCAACTGTCTGTCGATGTATGGCCGTTCGCGGGAGTGTCTGTGTGAGTTTGCATGCGCCTGGATGCCTGTGTGTCACCGAACATGCATAGGCGCTTCCACACGGAGCTGCGTGCATGCTGATCACATGTCGGTCTGCTCTAAATATAAACATATTTAGATGCTTTTCCGACTGCTCTTTTTCTTGCGTTCGTCGGTCTCTTTACGGCGTTTCGCTCCCTTTCTCAGAAACAGCGCTGCGCTTCTGGGCGTCGCGCCGGAGACGCTGGAGACGGCGATCGCAGACACACGAGATGCGCAGGAGAAACTTCAACGCGCGGCCGACGCCTTTCGAGTCTTCGCTTCCCCCGGTGTCCCTCCACAGGTAGAAACAGCGAAAAAAGGAAAAAAAGAAAAAAAGGAAAAAAAAGTGGATCGAAAGTCATTCATCAAGTGCCACTCACGCACACATTCGCGTCTCCACGTGTGTGTGCAATTCAAAATACAAATAAATATATATATTTATAGATATTTTTACATATTTATATATATTTATATATATATATATATATGCATATGGGTGTGCGTCCTCGTGACGCTTCGGCGGTTGAGGTTTTGGGTATGGACTCGCTGGATGCATGCGTAGGTCTATCTCTGTATTTATAAATAAGTGTATAAATAGATTTGTTTCAGCTTTGCTTCGGGTGAACAAGGCCATCCTTTTTCCAAGCGTCTGTAGAGTGCGTTCGACTTCTTCCGTCGTCTCCATTTGTCGGAGGCAAGAAATGAGGAACGAGTTTCCATAGTCTTTTTGAAGGCACAGAGAAGTCCGGAGTTTGCCGAACGTTGACTCGAAAACAGAGAACATTCTCGAAAAGTTTGGAACGCGCTCGAAGTGACTAGCATCTCAAGTCCCTCAGGAGGTCCATGAGGAGTGGAGACAACTGTGCTTCTGCAGACGGACGACGCGCTGAACTCAGAGTTGGAGGACCTCGAGAGAAGAGCGCTGGAAGAGAAAACAGCTTCTCTCCTCTCAACGCTGCCGGCAGTTCCGCATGCACTGTCTCCTCTCTCGCTGTCGCCGCGGCCCGCCTCTCCTCGCAAAGTGTCTCCGTTTCTCCCTCGCGTCGCTCGGCTGGCGAATCGCAAGGCGCGAGTGGAACAGACTGAGAGAAACATTCCTGTCCAGAGGCGTACCAATTTATCTTGCTCTGCTCTGCGGAGACAGGTCTCGAGCTACCGCCCGCAGCGCCGGAAAACGCATGTCTACCACCCGTCTCCTCGTCTATCGAAACACAACCAATCACCTCTTCCTTCTGCTCTTGCTTCTCCTCCTCCTGCTTCTCTCGCTTCTGCGTTGCGGCATCCTCCCGTCTTCATCGGGGAGGGGGCGCAGGAATGTCCTCTTGGCAGCTGTGGCTAGGAAAGAGGCACAGTGTCGAGGAAAGAAGCGAACTCGAGACGAAAACCAAGCACTTGACGCACTCGGAACTCTCCAGGATTTTTTCTTCTCTTTACCTGCACCTGTCGATCTGCTTTTCTGGCCGTCTCGCGCATGTGCCTGTCTATCTAGCGACTTCTCTCTCGCTCTCAGTCCAAGAATCCAGATGTTTTTCCATATATATATATATATATATGTATATATACATATATGTATATATATATATATATATACAGCGACTCCCTTGTATAAATGGAGTTTTATGTCTACGTGCTTCCGTCTCTCTTTGTCTTGAGCCCCTCTACACACAGTGAAGTATTTGAAAAAGGAGAACTTTCCTGTGAGTTCCTCGCTGAACATGTAAATGCAGAGTGTCCTTTGCAGATAAATAGTGGATGTTGTCAGGTACGCAGGTTTATATACATGTATGTATGTATATACGTGTATATATATATATATATATATATATGTATATGTATGTATATGTATGAGTATAAAAATGGATATGAGTTTTTGATGTATCGAGAGGACGTCTTTTGCAGACGTCTTCGTTTCTGTTTCCTTCACTTTCTCGATTTTTTTCGACTTGTATACTCTGGAGAAGTTTTTTCTCTTTACACGCGCCTGACTTCCACGTAGGAAAATACGAAGAAAGGGATGCAGCGACGACGCAGAACTGACGTCTCTACGTCTCCATAGAGCGGAACTTTTGTTCTCGACTTTTTTGCGCTTGTGATGAATGTTTGAGACTTCGTTTCTCCTCAGCTTCTCCGCGCGCGCCGCGAGCTCTGCGAGCAGCGCCTAAGACTGAAAAGTCACAGAAATTTCTTTCTTTTTACTCTCTTCCCTCTCGCCTCTGTCAACTTGAAGCGTCGCCGCCGGTGACTTTCTGTCGTGGTCGATCAGAGTTTCGGGAGTCCTTTTCTCCGTTGCGACTTGGCTTTCGAACTTCATGGAACAGCATCCGTGTGAGGCTTTTCTCTTCGTTTTTCGAGCAAAGGCGCCTTCGATTTGCGCAAATACGCCTTCTGTCGTGAAGCGAAGCGACAAGTTCTGAGGCGCTCACCCTGTGTGCCGCGCCTTGTTGGGGCAGGTGACTTTCTTTCGTCTGCAAAGACGCGATCAACTGGAAGAGAGACACACACATTCCGCACATACCGGACTTCTGCCGTCTTCATCACGACAAGAAAGAGACAAAACGGCACAGGCAGACACAGAAAGAACTCTGCTTAGGGTTTTCGCCATTCTGCATGCTCTCCACACATCTACCGGCACAGATTTAAATAAACGTTCTCACACGTTTCTTCAATCATAGATATACATATACATATATACATACATATATGTATATATGTATATGTCTTTGTATGCATATATATATATATATATATAATCTGTACATGGGGTGAATAAGCGTCAGGAGTTTAGGTGTACATTGATGGGGGCATCATCGCACCTAACGGTGCGGTCTGTTCCGGTGTGAGATCTGAACTGAGAAGAAGAGTTCATGTTGAAAACTCTTCATGGGGAATCCGTCAGTCTGTCAGATCAGGTCCGTCCGCTCCCCCTGGTTTTTCCTTCCTCTTTTTCAGTTCAGCGTCGTTGCTTCCGTGGAGAACGGGTCCGAAAGCGAACTTTCGGCCTTCCTCTCGTTTTTCAGGGACGATCTGGAAGGCTCGGTTCGCTTCCTCGTTTTGCTTTCGTTCCTTTCTTTACGACTCGGCGAAGTCCCCTTCTTTTCGCCGCGCGCCCGTTCTCGTCGGATGTGTCTACACGAGCGTCGGCTAGCAAGCTGTACAGGGCTGGTCTTTTTTTTTGCGAAATTCCCTCCTCTCCTCTTTCTGTCCACTGCACCTCGAAGGTGGCTGCCTCTCGCGGTCCTTGTCCTGAAGTTAAATTCAGCGGCAAGCAAGACTTCCGCGACTTTGCAAAGTCTCCGCTGCTTTCGCTCTCAGGTTCCTAGCACGAGCCGTCGGCCCTGGGGGGCCCGCGCGCCAGCTCGACAAGACGGGTGCCCGTGTCTTCAGATTTCAGCGGCGAACCTGCCCGACAAAGAGTCGAGCGGAACTTTTTTTCTTTGTGTTCTTTTCTCCGAACTGTTACTCGACTTCTCCCCGTCTTCATATAGCGTTTTTCTCGCTTCTCCAGTCTGTCCCCCGACGCGTACTCACTAGCCGGCCTCCGTGCACCCGCTGGACGGCCGCTTTCTTCTGGAGAATTTCCTGGAGAGGCATTCGCCCTTCTCGAGAAAAGTTCTCCGTTTCTACGAAGTCGACTGAATCGATTTTCTCTGCAAAGGTCGCCGCTCCGTCCACTGCTGCGCCTTCTCTCCAAGACGCACGGAACCTGGAGCCCCAGCGACGCCGGTAGACAAGCGTCGAGCGCGCGGCGAAAAGTTCTCCGCGATGGATTCAGGCTGGTGCTCGAGGCTGAAGAATGCGGACTAACGAAGAAACGAAACAAAGCCGAACAGAGCCTTTCGTCGGAGGAGGGGATGTCAGGGATTTATCGACGGAATGCAACTCAGTGCGACAGCTTAGAGCCGCTGGGTCCTCAGAGTCTTGCTGTGTGCCTAGGGGTACGGGCTGTCGAGGTGACTCACCATCGTTTGAAGGACGCCAAAAACAGAGTCAAAACGCGGAGGAAAGGGAGCACCGGAGAAGTGACTTCGAAGTGAAGCTCCCTCCAAGAAAGCGAAAAGAAGACACCAAGGAGGTCGAAGAGAAGCGGAACAACGCGGACGCCTCAGGCTGCCAGAGTCGTTCAAAGACTTTCTCTTGCCTCGAACCTTCTTTCCAGAGTGTCCTCAAAATGAAGGCGCCCCTCCGAGTCGCCACAGCTGTCCCCTCTCTCCTCGCTCTCTCCAGCGTAATTTCTCTGCAGCGTCTCCTTGTGTTCTCGCTGCCTCTCGAGTCTGTTGAGTCCTCGCCGGCTTCCTCTCCCTTTGATCCCTTTTCCCCCTTCGCGGCTCCAGTGTCTCCTCACTCTGCCGAGCCTCACCCGTTTGCTTCCTCGCCGTTCGCCGCGGCTTCTCCTGCCGTCCTCTCTTCTCAGACCTTGGCCTCCGCGGAAACGCCGGCGTCGTCTGCGGGAGCGCCTATCCCGGCGGGGGCTTCTCACCTTGCCTCTCGCGCAGCCGCGGCCGAGGAGGCGCGGGATGGACTCTCTCGACGCGCCTCGCAGGTTGTCTCTCTGCTCCAGAGCATCCCGCTGGAGGTGACCGTGATCGAGAACAAAGGAGGCACTGGAGAGCTCCTTGTGCACTCCGTCAAGCCTCACACCCCGCCGCCTCACACTCCCCCTCCAAGCTTGTCTGCGTCTGCAGGCGAAGCAGCTGTGGCGGATCTCGACGCAGTTGCCCCCACATCGCCGGCTGCAGACAACGCGGCGCTGCAACGCTTGCTGTCGGAAGAAGACGCAGAAGACAAGACCGCTGACAGTGATGCAAAGTCGAAGAGCTCGCGAGGCAGCGGCGGCGTCTTCGGCAGAGGTCTGCGATGGCTGAAGAAGAAAGTCACTAGGGTGAGGAGTTCGCCAGAAGCAGCAGAAGAGTGCCCAAAAAATGGGTCAGAGAAAGTAGATGAAAGAAAAGGAAGTGAGGGAAGAAACAAAGAGATACGAACAAGAAATTCAGAGAAGACCCTCGTGAAAATTCTCCACTCTCTCGAGGAAATTAACAAGGACGGTCTGAGAGAAACAGAGACGGTTGAGAGCTGAACATTCGAAACGCTGGCCAAGCAGAGATGCGCCGCGAAGTCCTTCCCCGCGACGCTAGAGGATTCTCGGCTTTAGACGCCGACTCAGTATCCTCGCGACTCGCATCTCTTCGTCTTAAAGAACCTGCCAGTGGGGTGGAGACGCAAGCATCTTCTAGGAGACGCCGAGTCTTGTCACACAGTCACTTGAGTAGGAAGACGACGAATCTCCAGTCTCGAGGAAGAGAGAAGGTCCCAGAGTCCACAGACGAGAGCGGGGTCTCTTGTGCGCCTCACAGGGCAGCACTCGTGCACAATTGGTTTCCCAAATCCACAACTCAGAAATGGAGCAAACACGTACACTGTAGACAGAATTCATATGTGTATGCATTGACACAAATATGTATATATATATATATATATATATATAAACGTATATATAAATGTATTGGTATATATATATATATATGTATACAAGTATCGATAGAACTGCATTGATTACTGTATCTCGTTGTAGAGACAGAAAAAGTAGTCACCAGCTACGTCGTCTGATGTCGAGAGGAGTAGTCTTCTGCGTCTCGTTCGACCCCGCAAAGGATCTGTAGGTCACTTTTGACCAAGGAGAAGTCTATGTTTGTCGTTTGGTTCTTTACTCCTGGAAAAGTGCTTGCGCGCTTGTTTACGTTTCCGTTTTTTCAGCTCTTCATGCGATTCTTCAACCCCACAACTCTCAGCAAAAAGGGTGCCGAGGCGAGAGTCATCGACAACTATCTGAAGGACGCTGCTCATATAGACGGTAGGTTTCCACCAGCGCGCGGGAAGGAAAGAGCCTTCCAAGTGCTTCACGAGTTTCGCCTGCCTTCCGTCGACTGGACATACAAGGAACTTGACGAGCGTTGCTAGATTCATGTAAACGACAATGAGACAGCGCGAGTTTAAATCGATTGACGCAGATTCTCAAACGTCATGCTAATTCACTGAGTTAACCCACACAGGTTCTTCGGATGATCCCTGTGACGAACGCGTCAGAACAGCGAGAGAAAGCGAAGTCAGCTTGAGACTAAGGGACAACCGAAGGTCACGGCGCCCCGCCATGCACTCTAGATTCCTCTTCATTCCTCGTCGACTCAACTCCTGCGTCCACTTCTTTGCTACCTATATACGTGCAAATAAATAATTATATATAAGAGAATCTAAGGTCACCAGTGGAGTATGTATCTTGACATGGCTATGACTCCATACAGATACATGGTGTGTGTGTGTGTGATCGTGTGAAGTTTCTCCAGCTTCGTTTGTGTGTACGCCCTCGTTTGTCTAACTACTTACACATGTACATATAAGTATATATAAATATATGCTTGCATTTTATATATATATGTGCATGCTGGTAGATAGCTGGATATCTGTGTTCTGTGTAGACTGCGTGGGCGTTTGCAGCTGAGCTGAAGTGCGTGGAGATTCGAGACGAGAAGTCTATGAGAAAGGAGTTCCAGTCCTTCTGCAAGAAGTTCCGCAAGTGGCCGAAGTTGCAGGCACTGTGTACGTCATTTTCCGAGTATATCCAGGGCAAACTGGCTGACAAGCACCAATGCAAAGGCCTCGACTTTCGACGTAAGAGCAGTGGCGGTGTCGCTTCGTCGGTTCCTTTCTTCCGACGTTCAGTTCTCTCGTTCAACAGCCGACATCGCGAGGCGGCCGTTTTTTTCTTGCGGACTCTTTTGACTTTTGAGCGTTTAGAGTCTTCTTCAGAGCCTCGTTCTTGCGGCCGTTTTCTGTGCGTCCACTCCCTTCGTCGCCCTTATGCTCGTGAAAGTCTTTCTCAGCTGAAAAAGTCGCAGTGCTTCTTCTCCCAAGGACTCTGTCTTCCGACCATGACACTGGCACACAGAGCGCAGGGGGGGAGGGGGACAGCTGCAGAAGAAAAACGCATGAGTTCTCGCTTTCCATGTCTCTGTGCTGGTCCACTGAAAACCATTTGCATGCGCATGTCTTCAGGACTCCATTGTGGTCACGACAGACCCGTGTACGCTTTCCTGTGTTTGTGACCTGCCTGTTGAGCGTACCGTGTGGGCTGTGTTTTGCGTGCTCGAGCAATTCGAAGAAAACGACCGAACAAGCGAGCCTTCTTCTTCAACTACGAACAGTCTCTCTACTGTTTCGTCGATATCTGCATCAGCAAACGCTGGCTGCGTCGACCTCGCGCCTTTTAAATCTTTGTCTCTGTGGCAGGCCTGCTGAATCTCCATCTGTCTACTCCAGGAGGGAGAGAATGTGTTTTTCGCGGCGTCTTTGTCGTGTGGAGAAGGGTGTGATGCGGGCAGCATTCGAGAAAGGAGTTGCCGAATCGGCGTTCAGAGTGGAGACGCGGTTCTCTTTGTGTCCCTTTTCTTTTCAGAGTGCATGGAGGTCATTGATATTCCTCTCTTGCAGCCTTTGTACATGCAGACGCAGGAAGTGACAGTCCACCGCATGAGTAAGAGAAACCGGGAGACTTCTACTTCAGAAGAGGCTTTTCTGCGGTCTTCTGTACACGTGAAGCGTTTCCTTCAACATATTCACATTCTTGGTTCGTCGTGCGAGGAAAAAGTTCCCTTTCCGCCTGCCAAAGTGAATATCTCTACCTTCAACTCGGATTCGACAGTCCGCTCCTGTTCTTCTGCTCTTGCAAGTCCTTTCTGCCGCACGCATGTAACGTCCGACCCCGCTCCGCGTTCTGTTGGTCAACTCTTTCGGCGTCCTGTCCTTCTTGCTTTGCCTCTTGTGTTCTCTGCATCCCTTCTTTCCATCCTGTCCCATCTGCTTGTTTAACTCCTCAAAAGGCGGCGGCTCTTTGTTCGGCGAACGCGTTCCTTCACCTCCCGGTTCCTTTGCTCCCCTCCGCACCACACTGTGTTCTCCACCTTGCCGCATGCGCCTGGTGTCTCTGCAGAAGGCGAGGTTCTGCGGAGCGGGGGCGAGGTCACCAGCCCAAAGAGACGACGGTCTTTTTCTCGAATTGAAGTGAATCCACACGGTCCTGCATCCGCTCCCTCTGCCGAATTCGTGCTCGGCGTCCCGAAGCCAGCCACCGACTACGCCAAGCACCTCCTCTCAAACGAGAAAGGCGCTTCAGGAAGCTACCAGGGTCCGTCGTGTCTGTTTCTTGAGGAGGTCGACAGGAACTCGAAGGCGGAGGCACACGCGCAGCACCGCGCGAACCAGAAGGGAAGGAAAGACCGCGTCCACCACCTGATCGACGTAGGTTGTTGAAGCGCATGCAGTTCCGGCTAACCTGCTGAAGTGTATTTTCCCGCGGCCTCTGTTTTTAGGGCCGATGGCTGCGTTGCATGCACCTAGGGGTCAAGTCGCGACTGTGTAGAGTTTAGTGTGGTGCACGGGTGAACTCACAAACGTGTGAAAGGCGCGCTCGAGCTGGGAGGTGGAAACCGCAGATCTGCCGGGTCACAGCGGTGCCGAGACGCGCCTCAGATTCGTCGAACTCGATGATGCACAGGGTCTTTTAGTACGTTCCGCTCTGCGGTGTGTGTCGCCGCGACTCGGTTGTGCGGGAGACGCAGTCGAACTTGGAGTCGACGAAGAGAAATGTGAACGACCGCAAAACGCGGCGGCTTCCTCACTGTCCAAGCATATGTGTCACGACCTCTCTGTGTAGCCAAAGCGCTGTAGCTGTTGCAATCAGTGCTTCGACTTCCTGGGGTCTGTCTGTGGTGGATGTGCAGCTGTACAAGATTGTTCACCTTGCAGAGCTGGGGACGCCAGTGGCTTTGGATGGAATGTTTCTCACCTTGTTGACGCATAGTTGGAAAACAAAACATTGCCCGAACGAGGTGCGGAAGCTGCGTCGCCAGAAGCGGCTCTTGAAGCAGGATGGAGGCCCGCCAGTCAAAGTGACGGGCGGCGACATTTTTAATCGAGCGTTGCTTCTCGCAGTGATAAAGTCTGCGATCCCGACCCCCGCGGAGTGCCTGGAGTCTCAAACACCGTCCAGAAACTGCCTCGCCATGATTTACGGCATCAACTTGGAGCGGCCGTGGAGAACACTGCTGAAACTCGCGGCCGAGAACAACAAGGAAGCAGCTCTGAAGCTGATCGACGAACTCCCGCAGACGCTGCAGGGCAAAATTCCTTCTCCCGCCGACCTCGAAAGAGTCCGGAGTCGTCTTACTGAACAAGCTCAACAGGTCTTCTCTCTAGGTGAGAACTTGAGTCGAGACGAGCGTGGAAAGGAGAGCTTCGGCTGTGAGGTGGAGCGCATGTCTCGTTTGGAGTTGAGGACTGGGAGCGCACATGGCAGTTGACGGGATCGCAGAATCGTTCGCTGGAGAAAGGCGACCAGCGGTTTTGTGTTGCGTAAGGAGTGCGGTGTGTTTCCGCGAAGGCAGACTCTCACGTCTGACGACCCGCGAGTGCAGAGATCTGGGAGTGCAGATGGAACGGTTGCAATCAATGCTTGAAGACTGACCATAATCTGGGACTCACCAGAGCCGTTTGCGTTCGGGGTGACAGAACGGTCGAAAAGGAGTCGGGGAAACGCGGCGTCATGCATGGACCTCGGACGACACTGTGTATGTCCTTCCGTTCTGTGAAAAGAGCCTCTGTGCGCACTGTTTCCGAGCCTGAACTCCGTCGGTGTTCATCGAAGGACAGACAAGGTGCACAGAGGGTCGCAGGAGTTCTGAATTCCCCGTTTGCCTCGACACAGACGCCGTGACCGGGGGTCGGAGAAGATCTCCGGTGTCGTAACACTCGAAAGGGCAGCGGCCCCCCATAAATCCCACTACTCACCATTCGTGTAAAAACGGACTGTTGTGACGGGATCGTTAGTTGAGCAGACTTGTCTGCGGTTAGACCAGGAACGCAAACCCGTTGTATGTGTTTCCCTCCACTTTGCTTTGTCTTGCAGCCAGTGGTTCGGGGCGCGCAGGCCGAAAGGTGATGAACGTGCTCGCAAAATGGAAATGGTTGCTGAAGATGATGACGAAGTTGGTGGTGTTTCTGAGCAACTTGCAGAAGGGTGGGTCGGACAAGAGGTCAGTCGCGGCGGAGGTCGGCAAGCGCCTGGCGGCAAAGGGAGGAGACTCCGCGGCCAGTCATTTAGTCACCGACGGGATGCTGCTGGAGATGGCCTCTCGATCGGGAGCGAACATGAAGTGTGTCACGGCTTTGCCGGGGTACGGACGTTTTGTCGAGAACGTTTTTAGGGGCGTCGCGAGCGCAGAGCTCCGGCAGTCGAGGCAGTCTCGCGGTTCGAAAAGCCGAAACGCGCATTCCTTCGTCAGTTTGGGAGACGAACGCGACACGCAGCAAAGCGTGTGGCCGCGAGACTCTCGGGATAACACTGACTTGCCGCAGGCCGACAAGCGGGTCCTAGCTTTGCCTGGAGGCGATGCGACTGCTTTGTCCTTTTTGGGGGACGAGGACGAGTCGGACTCTCCGCAGGTCGAGAGTCCGAAGCAGACGAGAAAAACGTCCAGGCACAGAAAGATTTCCTACGTCGTGATAGCGCTGTGCGTCTTCCTCTTCATTCAAGCAGTCATAGCGACACCCACCGGCGTAGCGATCTTCATCGGTGTGCTTCTCAGTGTCGTGTCTGTAGTGGTATACTTTTTGCCGGATATCATCAAGCTGGTGCGAAATCGGAGTACTGGAGGCGGCGGAGAGGAAGAAGATGAGTTGCTTTCCGGCGGAGACGGAGGCGGGGATGGCGACGAAACGGACGACGGCGGTGGGGACGGTGATGACGGCAACTTTTAACGCGGGAAGAAACGCTTGCCGAAGTCGGGTCCGAAAATGGTCAGAACGAGTCGAAGTAGAAACCGCAAACAATGCCACTCGAGCAGCCCGCACCTCTCCAAAGAGAGAAGCCGCTGTCATCGCAGTCCGGCTACTAATCAAAGCGCAGGCGCTCTTTCGGCTGGTTTCGAACTCTTGCAGCAACATGTGGAGCGAGACACCACTTTTTACGGGGGTCGGGAGGCCACAATGGACGGGGGCAAGTCTTTCGTGTGGGACGTAGAAAAAGTCGGAGAAAGTTTCTGTGACGTTTCCGCCGCTAGTTTTCAAGGCCCATCCACAGGCGAACTTCATCGCACATCTTCGTCGACGCCTCGAGCAGTTCATTTCTAATAGGCATTGGGAAAGTTTATCGTCTCTGTGGACAGCGCCGTGTGGCGGCGTTTTCCCATTTGGCAATACCACGGAGTGCACGTTGTCTTCGTACGAGAGTGGCATCGTGCAGATGAACACGAGCATACGTGTAATGATGTGTAACTGATGGTTCTTTGTCGATCTCATCACCCACACATCCCTCTTGGAACAGCGAATGCTTGTTCTTAGCTAAACTCCCCGTGGCACCTGCTGCTAGAAAAAACGCTCAGTGGTACCGGTCAGGTCTCGCGTCTCGAAGGAACTCGCACTGGCAGAATGCTAACGGATCGTGGAGAATTGATTAGGTGAACTGTTGTGAGAGTAGGAAACAATCAAATACGTGCATGGGTCGGTCACTTCTGAGATCGAGATCTACCTGGACACTGCCTAACGGGCAACGAAACAGAGCCGGAATGGAGGAAAACCAAGCTTCACACACGACTGGCTACTTCCCGTTGGCGCAACATCTGGACAGTCGCAGCTTGTGGAAAATGTGACAAAGTTTTTGCCGTGGATATGCCTCCGTTTTCGTAGGAATCCTCACTGTTCCATTGCTGAGTGGAAGTTTTTAGCTGCAGCGGAGGTACCAGTGTTATGAGTCTGCTTCCCTACGTAGGTGCGCACTGCCTTGCAAAGCGAGTCTGCCTGCCAAACTGTTGTTTGGACAACACTGCAGGGTGCCTCGCGGCGCCTGGGCAGTCCTCTGTCACAGTGATGGCAGAGCGTTTACGTTGTATCTTGCGGGACGTTGTCCTACGGCAAAAACAGTGTTGCCAGTGTCACATTTCGTGGGGCAACTTACCTCAGTTTTCGTTCCCAACTGGAAACGTACTCTGCAAGCTTTCCTCTAATCCGCGGAACCATCACTCACGTACGGTGTATGCTTCACCCTAAGACAGAGTGACAGATGCTAACACTGACAAGTTTGTTCGTGGCCGATATCTGACGCACAGGGAACTCTAGTGCGTGACAGCTTCCACAAATTCGTGCGAAGTGGAGAAGCCTACAGTCCGTGTGTGTCGTAATTAGATGGATCGTTATTCTGTACAGTTGAATCTGCAACAAACGAATATTCGGTCCTTGTGGAGACGCACTGTCGCGCGTCACCAAATGCAGCTGTTCAACTTGTGAAGAGGTCCTGCAGCTGTGTGTCGCACCAAGGCAGCTCCTTGTGTAATCGCTGCTGACCTACGTTAGCAGTGTGAAGTGGTATTGTGCTACCCATCCTTATGTTTGCCCAACAAAATCCTTGCAACGTCATTTATGTCTGAGATCCGCGAATCTACCTGTTGTCACCTCCGCAGGAGGGCACAACGGCAACTCGGTTCTCTATGGCGTACGGCACTTTTTCCACGCTTTCTCGGAAAGCCTGTCTCTGTGTGAGTTCATCCCGTCACACTTGAATTATGCATGTAAAGCATCGGCCCATACCCATTGCTGAAACTCGAGAATTCCAAACGGCTCCAAACAACGGTGTACGCAGCCATCAAAATAGCAGGACCCTGGTGCATGCAGTCATCCAATGCGGGGCAATTCGTGTACTATTCACACGCGCGAGGCCACGATAAGTGAATTTCTTCCTTACATCACTTCCTGACAACACACCAGATTTTCTTCTTCCTCACCTGGCAGTGGATCCCAGCGTCGCCTACTGAGCACCCACGCCACGGCAACAACTTGCGCTTGACACGAGTGATGGACTCAAACATAACAAAGGAAAATAATTATGTCTTGGGTGCTCGAATGCAACTGAAAGATGAGTCATGATCCCATCCAGCTCCTCTAAGTCCCGATTCCCCTATGTCGAACCGTTGCTCAAAGGAGAATTACAGCGATGTGCTTAACGCCTATAAATCAGTACAGGCGTCCTTGATTTTCCGTCGTCTGTGCCTCCTTCTCACCGAAGGGTACAGACCCACTGCTTTTTCTGATAAACTGGGTCTGGCTGGTAGTTGACTATTATTTGTGTGCGGCACAATCTTACTGATAAAAGCTACAGCAGAAATGGGTGAGTCTGAGGAGCCCTCGTCTCCAGCTTCAGCCTTTGAGGCAGGTTCTGCGTCTCAAGATGGGGGAATTCCTGCAGTGCATGAGACGCCGGAAGAACCCTCTGCCGCAACGCTAACTCTCGAAGAGGCAAAACTCCGAAAACGGAAAGAGAAAATGCGAGAGTTCAGAAAATATCTGGTCGATACACACGTTGTCGACGCACTTGCCAAACGTGAGTCGAAGCTCGCAAACCCATCAGTTCTCATGGAATAGCTGAGCATGGAGTATAGAGAAGTCCCTCTCAATATACACAGTATCCGTGGAATCGCTAGAACACACGTATTAACGTCACATTTGTTTTCGATTGTTGTCGGCCCCTCCAAAGAAAACTGCTTCTCCTTCTGAAAACGTCAATATACTCAGCCATGAGTGATACTTACCTCACCATACACCTGAGAGTCTGGAGTGGCCTTCAGCATCGCTAGCAGATTGTTTCACGAAGGGATAAAGATAAGAGGTATCACATGTGACCAAGTCGCGCTGTGCCAGACGTTTCCCTCTCAACCTATTTTCCCGGCAAGCCACATGGGTGGGTCAGAAAAAACTGATGGCAGTTGCACGTTCGTAGCTCGCGGTGAATCTGCAGTTTTGGAAATAAATTTAAGGCTTCCTCGTGTATACGCCAGTTGTTGGCGACTATCGGTCACTCGTGTCAGCCTTTACCACCGCGTGAAGATACTAAATGGCATTTTTGTTTGTCACCTGTTCCCTCTTTGCGAGTACGCCTACGATGCAGTGCTCATTGCATTATGCGAAGCTGAGGAGCGGCCGGCACGACCTCAGGAATACTTTATTGACTACTTTGGGGAGTACAGGTAAGAAGGTGAGGCGAAACTCCACTAGATCAAAATAAAGTTCGCATCATCGGATTACTGGCATCAGCACTGATAAAGCATTCTCCGCCCACCTGCGAATGCAGCACGTACACTTGGTGGCACTCGCATATTGCTTCGTTGTTCGACGTGGACACATCCTTTATCTGCGATAACGCAACCGAAAACGCGCGCGTATGTTTCCTTTTGATCCGGTCCACACGAGTCAACCCGCTGCGTATCTGTCACTGTAGTCTGTTCCGCCATATCACTGTGCCGAGTGGTATGTCCATCTATGTCTCAAATCACGGAGGCACACAAGCCTCTGTGCGTGTGTAGAACCAGAGATGAACCTGGTGATTCTCTCGGTGTCACAGATGACGATACCGTCGACGCCGGCTACGAATTCTCATCTGGTTGTGGTCGTGTGTATGGGAACCACCATGCACCAGAACGAGGATTGCACGTGGTACTCAGTGATTGTATTCGACACGGCAAATAGTCCATGACAAGGCAGAGTCACGAAGTTGTACAGAGCAGTTACCAAAACGTACGAGACCGCGAACAGAGATCTGAACCAATCTCAGCCACTTTCCTCACGCCACTGTCTGGGGGTCTGATCTAAAAAGAGTCTGAGGCGACCCTCCGAACCCACGAGACGGAAAAAAAGAACGGCCACGCGTTTGGAGTGTCAATTTGCCTTCGGTTGGCTAATGTACACGTAGAGATCCTGTGCTGGATGAGATTGAGAAGCTAACGAAGCTGAAGAACGACCTCACTTCTTCTAACAAGGAGCTGACTGAAAAAGCAGAGGAGCTCCGTAAGCTTGGGAAACGACCGGAAAAACTCAATTTTCTTCAGACTGTTGCTGCACTGGCTTACTCAAACTCGAATGCAAAGTCGAAACGCGAACAGCGAAAAACAACACCCTATCATCAAACTTTCTGAACGACTGCCCCGTGCTCTCTCTCCCACTTTGGTCTCGGGAATCCGGAGTGCGCGTTTTTGCTTGCTTATCTTGTGAACCGATGGACCAAGCCCCAAATTCCGGTAGCATCCGGTAAACGTCTCCCTGCGACACTCAACAGAAGCGTCCGCGGCTAGACAGGGAGCAAAATTCTTATGTATCGATACAGAGATTGATAAACATGCACAATCCGCCTTTTTTTCTCGAGGGAGCGTAGAAGAATAGCCAGGATCCTCTGGGACTTCTGTTCTGCTCATTCCAGGCGACGCCATTGTTCTGGTCACGCAACAGCGCATGCATCAGAAAATCTGGGCAGCCGTCTCTCGAGACGCAGTAAGTGCAACACAAAGAGTCCTTTGGTTTTCTATCCGGGCCACTTGACTTCGCTGACTCGAACGAACGACATCTGCAGAGAAAAGCAACTGGGAAAACGGTTTACATCCCTTCTCGGATTGGTGCAGTGGCGCCGCAGACCAGTGCCCGAGCACACGCCGATACAAATCTGGCTGAAAAACACGGTTTCCTGTTTGCTTTCTCTGCAAAAGAACCTGCCCTCGTCGTAGAATCTTCTTACAGAGTCTGTGCACAGGCGTTTCAGTTGGGTGGTGGTGGACAGCAACCGTAAAGAACTTGGTGGCCTCTACCACGTAGCAGGAGTCGTATTCAGTATCCTCTCCGGAAAAAGACAGTTTCTATAAACCTAGGCATCCCACTTCATACTTGGTGTGACGGCGGTTAATTGTCACACAAGCTTGAGAATGTTTGGTTTTTCATGGACTCCGCAAAACTTTTCATCATGAGAGTCCGGATCTGTCGTCGCTTTCTCAGGAGTCGATGACCAGCCTCCAGGTGTACCAGAGGCTGTGCGACAAAAAGAAGCCAAAGACCACGTTGAAAAACCATACATTCAATAAATTGCAGTTTATCCGCTTTCTGGCCGTAAGCACTCCAGAGGTAGGTGGCAGAGAGTGACAAACGGTTTTCTGAGCAGCGAAAATCGACAAGACTTGCAGTAGAACAGTCACAATTCCCAGTAAGATGCATCCCTGTCGGCTCACTTCGGAAACATTCGTCACGGCTCTCGAGCACCATGTGAACCGGCGTATCAAGCCAGTCTCTACACCGAAGAATAACCCTGTATAGGCGAGTCTTTTTGCAGCTCCCTTTTTTGGAGTTCTCCTTGGTCTGTACATGCGAGTAAACTGGATGCCAAGACGGTGGAGGCAACAACGGTTTCACCTGATCGACCCTCCTTCCCTTCCACCCGGAAGCATGCACATGTGTGAGGACTCGTTTCTTTTTCTCGAAACTCCACCTGCGAAAGAACGAGGAACTGCGTTTGCCGCTTTCCTTCTGCAGGACTGGCAAAACCGGATTCTAGTGGCGCTGTATCCGCAAGGGGATAATTCAGAATACGTCACAGGCGCTCCATTCAAAGCAGACCCCGACAACGGTCTGGTGACTTTGGTACGGCAGACGCAAAGACAAAGCACGAGATCGTTTGCGCTTCTCAGTGCGTCGCGGGGCAGCGCTTCACGGAGTATCGTAGAGTGCTCTTCAGGCACCGAAGGCAGGAAACGCATTAAGCGAGAAAGGAAAGCACGCTGAGCTAAGGACCTGTGGATACAACCACGCCCGACAGCAGCAATACCGAGAGGAACACAAGAAGACATGGCAAGCATTGGTATTACGCTCGAACTTCCGTTTTTGACCATCGATATGCAAGGGAAACGATAATGAATATCGGACAGGATCTGAGACGGCACTTCACAAGAGGCGACATTGGCTGTGTGAGGAGGGGCTGAGAGAGGCTTCGCGTCGTGTCTCTCCATTGAAAAACATGACTCTGGCATTGCTTATCACTGTCTTTGCGACATCATGCAACGCACCGGTTCTTCGAGCTGTGCCTTCTTCCAGAGAGCCTGTGGATACGTAGTGTCTCAGGGAAAAGAAAGGCAGGAAAGGGCATCTGAGAGACACGAGCAACAGACGGATGAGCAGAAACCGAAGATTAAAGGGGGACCAAACTGGACGCAAAGCAGAAATGAAGATGCGTCTCATTCCTCATCTTGTTCCGAGTTCTAGAGTTCCGTCTTGGCGTTGCTCCTGCACACTCACACTCCTTTCTACCTTGCTTCTTGCATCTTTCTGGTCTGGTTCAGTTTGTGGAAGCGAACAACTCGTATGACCCGAAGGCGCCCGAAGTTTCATGAGAAGCAACGCACACTTGTGTGCTCCAGTTCGGCTTTCGCAGAGCGCCGCTTTTCTCGAGTCCAACGCCTCAAGCCCTCTGTGGAGCTTTCGCTCACATGTCTTTTCTCCGCGTTCACGCCCGAGGGAAGATTTGTTTTCTCTGAACCGTTTCTGAGCGTTTGAGTACGCTCCAGTCAGACTCTCCGTCGAGACAGACGGCTCAGTTCCGTCGCACATCGACGAACCTCCGCGACGAAACGCGGCGCGGGAAGTTGCAGACTGTCCATTTCGGCCGGCTTCCCCACAGTCGTGTGCGCCTATGTATTCACCGAGATCTCTCAGCACAAATTGTGGTACGTCTGTGTGGGCGTCTCTACTTTTTTCGTACTCCACACATGCAGATGTCTTGAGATGTCTTGGTGTGAAAAGTGGAGAGATGCCCAGCACTGCGTGCACCGGTGAAGACACCCGACGAGCAGCATGTAACTGTCTCTGTGTTGGGGAGGCAAAGTCTGGCTGCTGAGCAGAGTCTATTTCCTGTTGCCTTGCGTCGGCTCGACCAGGTGCCCCCAGTTTGCCGCTGCAGTACCCCATTTTCCACACTCGTCATCGAGACAACAGTCGTTGACGCAGAGGACGAGAAACACCCGCGCGCCGCAGATCGAGACAGTTTTGAGTTTCTTGTCTGCCTAAACGCGCCTATGCGCACACGATTGGCTAGTCTCGACATGCAGGCAACGACCGAAATCATCCAGGAGGATTTCACATGCCAGTGGAACCGCGAGTCACTTGTTTGAACGCAAATTCCACGCTGTGAGCACGACTCTCGGAACACTGGAAAACAGATTTCAGGCAAAGGAAACGCACATGCACGCTGGGCCTCTCGAGACGAAACCAAGGCTGTTTCTCAGGGAAAAGACAGTTGAGGTTGGACGTCTCCCCTCTCGCGTCTTTTTCCCTTTTTTCCACCGAAACACAGTGTGAAAAAGCACGCAAGAGGAGTGGACAGCCGTACAGCCTTCCATCTCACTGCTATCTCTGCCAGTCAGAGATAATAAAGCCAAGCACCTCTCTGCCCCACCAGGCTCCCTTGCTTCGCTCTTTCCTTTGTCTTCGACACCGCAGTTGCCTCGTTTCTTCACCCATTATCCTTCTTTCCATTCTTCTCTGCATCTCAATCGTCTCTCGCTTTCCCCCCGTTGCGTATGCTACCGCCCCGCGCGGATCGACTGAGACGTCTCTGCTCTTCATCAGTCTTCTCTCCGACAAAGGATCTCCTCTCCCTCTTCTATTTCCTCTCGCTCTCCTCCTTTCCTTCCTTGGTGTTCCTCTCCTTTCCTTCCGCGATTCCCCTTTCTGGTCTCTTCTCGCTCTCTCATCTCTGTTCGTTTCTCGGTTTCCTCTCTTCGTCCTTCAAATCATGTGGAAGTTTGCCAACTGGTCGACTGCGAAGTAGCCCCAAAACGTGAGTGCGGCGCCTCCCCGTCGCTGCCCGGCCGAGAGAACGAGAGGGCCGCCCCGTTGATCGCTCGCGATGCTCCTCACCAGTTCTTGGCTTCCTGCCGAGATCGAACAACTGTCCAAGAAACCTGATACACCGCCGCAGAGACACGACGTCGAAGAAATGACAGGGAGAGACGTTCACACGCGAAGACATTCACAAAGTGACTGACCGACATATGTGGACGAAGAGACTCAGAGAGGGAGAGAAAGCTACAGAGAGACACAAAGCTCCAGAGCGAGGCAACGAAAGAGAGGTCTTACAGACCGTGAAGCAGATCGTAAGCAACAGAGAGGCAGCGCGAGACAGGGAACATGCGAACCTGTGTGCAAAATCGTCGCACATTCTGGAAAATTCGACGGTGCAGCAATTCTGGTCTCGACAGAATGGGAGACGTCGCAACGCTGACGCATTCGTTCCAGTTCTCCGCCTGTTTTCCCCGTCTTCTCACTACCTGCTATCTTTCGTTCCTTTCTACGAACGCCTTATATGCGTATACCTGTTGCAGCGTCCCAGAGTTTCAGGGCGCCTGCGAGATGCAGAGGACCACCGACACCAAC
Organism: Toxoplasma gondii ME49; assembly: GCF_000006565.2. Classification (NCBI taxonomy): domain Eukaryota; phylum Apicomplexa; class Conoidasida; order Eucoccidiorida; family Sarcocystidae; genus Toxoplasma; species Toxoplasma gondii. The sequence goes on from NC_031478.1 coordinate 2,530,233, forward strand.
GACTTTGTCTCTCCAAAACGAGCACGCAAATCTTCGCTGAGGCCATGCGACGTCTCCTCCGAGGTCGCCTGTAAACAGGCGAGCCGACTCCCGCACCCAGTCATACAGTCGAGCTTCTCGCTCTTCTTCCTTGTCTTCGTCCAAGTCAAATGGATCTGCATTTTCATGTTCGTGTTCGTCTTCGCTGCTCGGGGATTCGTCTTCTGATGTCTCGAGGTCGCGAGGAGGTTCCGAGAGCTCGAGCGGACCTGTGGGCGCTGCATGTTTCGAGGCTTCGGAGCGCGCCTGCACACTCAGCAAAGACGCGGGGGAAGAGGTCCACTTCTCGCCTCTCCATGTCCTGTTTTCGACTGCGCGCTGGTTCTTGTCTTCGTCTTTCAGAGCGCTCACGCTGGTGCCCTTTCGATCTGCAATGCCGCTGTCTCCGGTTGCCGCTCTGGGCGCCATGCGGCCTGCATACAGTTGAGAGACGTCAGCTCTCTCAAAATTCCCTCGGGGATTTCCCTCCTTCTCGGAGGTTCTCAGTCGCTCAGCACCATGCCCCACAGACGCGAGAGAAGAAAAAGATCTCGGGTAACGAGATGCACTCGTATTGAGATACAGAAAGTACGGAGGAATTGTTTCTCTGCCTGTCTCCTCTCCGTTCTCTTCTTCTCCAGCTGGTTCTCTCTCTGCTTCTCCAGCTAGTTCTCTCTCTGCTTCTCCAGCTGGTTCTCTCTCTGCTTCTCCAGCTGGTTCTCTCTCCGCTTCTCCAGCTGGTTCTCTCTCTGCTTCTCCAGCTGGTTCTCTCTCTCGTCCTCTCTCGTTTTGCGAATCTGTTGTGGGCGTAGGAACTGAGGAGTAGCACGGGCGTCGTCGTGGGCAAGTGTTCTGGTGGCGAGTGCATCCGTTTTGGGGGATTTTCTTGGCAGCGGTTTCCTTCCCTCTTGCGCGAAAGCGTTCCCCGCTGCCGCCTTTTTGCGCGCGCATCTGCAGAGCCGTCTCCCTCTCGAGAGGCAGGAGGTTGTCGGCCCAGTTCACCGCGAGGACCCCTGGGAAGAAGGAGAACGGCAGTTCGAAGAGCGGCTCTGGAGCGCAGGCCGTTTGAGCAGACGGAGAAGACAGGCCATCGGGGAAGCGGCGCAGGTGCGGCCAGAAAGAAGCGAACGTATGGAGTTTTGCGCGCTGCTTCGGACTCTGCAAGTCCCAGAGTTCGCAGAACGGAGAGGACAGCAAGCCTGCGGACAACAGAAATACGACAGCGGAGACGGTGCGGAGGGAACGAAAGTGAAGACGGCGTGACTGCGGCGTCCTGAAGCGGCGACACAGCAAAGAAGCCTCTCTGCATCGCGGCTCACGAGCTCCGGAGAGTGCACAGGAGCAAACGACCGAGAGCTTCGAACCATGAAATCTGAGAAGAGAAGAGAAGAACACAAGGAAGAGAAGAAGAAAAGGAAGAGAGGAAGACAAGGAAGAGAAGAAGAAAAAGAAGAGAGGAAGACAAGGAAGAGAAGAAGGAAGAGAGGAAGACAAGGAAGAGACGAAGAAAAAGAAGAGAGGAAGACAAGGAAGAGAAGAACCGTACGCGTTGCATCTCGCATCCGGGGAGTGTGTTGGCGTTCGCCCTGCACCAGGAGACACCGGCTGTTGGGGGAGAAGGCGAGAGAAGAGAAGCAGTCCAGCTCGTTGAGGGAGGGAAAGTGGAGAAGCTGCTCGCAAGGTTCGACGCCGAGTGGCGAAGTCATCACCTGAGGCAAGGCAACGCGAAGACGGAGTTCTTTCGATGACCGAACAGGAGCCCGCGAGAGAGCAAGACAGGCGACAAAGACACTTTACCAACATCGAAGTCGAGAGAAGAACTTGCGCGAAGACGCGCAGATCAGAAATTCCTTGGTCTGGCACAGATGCAGGGACGGGGACGCGTTTCGCGCAATTCAGGCGTGGACAGGAGATCCTGGAGTCTTCTAGAAGTTGCTGCTGCCGAAGTCGACCGTCTCCGTGCTCCAGTTCCCACAGCTTCTCTTCGTCCTCTTGCTAAGGCGGTTTCTTTCGGCCGAGAACCCGGTAGGAAAGCGGCTAGAAGCAGCTGGTGAATGGTCGACCGGCGAACCTGCTCCTCTACGGAGTCTCTTGTCAAGAAGACGCTCTTTCAGCGCGGGGGTCGGCCCAGCTCCACCCTGTGGAGTGACCGTGAACTGCGCAGGGTACGCGAAAAAGAAGACACTGCGTTTTCGGCGTCGTTTGTCCGCTGTCGACTATATTTCTTTGCTTCCGGCTTTCGTTTACTTCTCAACTTCTCCCGAAACGCAGTCGCCTACCTGCACTTCACCCGAGAGCGAGGCCAGAGCTAGGAGTGCTTCGTCCGCCGAGAAGCAGAATGCAGAGACGCCGCTGTCGCTCTTGACGGCACACAGCAATCTCTCGTTCCACGTACACGCAGAAGAAGCGAGAGAAGAAAACGAGGGAGACGGGAGAACTCGCAAGTCCCAGAAACGAACATACATTTCTGTTGGCGACGACGTCGCGCAGACTGAACACAAACAAGACAAACGACCTCGACACACGCATATACATATGCAGATACACATACATACAGACGTACACATATATGTGTATATTTATTGACACACATGGACAGAAATGTGTAAAGAGATATTTACTCAAATATATATATATATATATATATGCATGCATATTGGAATATGCGCAGCCACGAGGTGATAGATATATGTATGTATATATGAATGTAAATATATATATATATATATATTTGTGAACGTGCATGTATGAATGAGTGGTTTGCTCTTTCGCATAGTAGAAGATATCGCTTTTCAGGCGACAAAGAGAAGAAGGGAACTCGGGGGCCTGCAATGCACTTTTCTTCAGGGCGACAAAAAGAGTCAGCTGTAAGGATGTACGCAGAATCTGGGGACAGAATGACAACGAGCATGCAGCGACCTCCTTCGAGGGCCGAACAGACGAGTCCTCGTTCCAGAAGCGGCATGCGAAGACGAAGACGAAGGAAGGAGAGCGAAGACCCCAGTTTTGACAGACTGCAGACGCAAGAGAGAGGCTGAAACCGAGAGTTCAGTGGCAGGACTGCAAAGAAAGAATGCGGCACCACGAGAAACACAGAGCTCATGCAGCCAGCAAGGAAGCAGCCGCGAGACTGGTAGGCCGCAACTGAAATGGAAAAGAGACACGAAAGATTCACAAGTGAAACACGAGCGAGGGGAGAAAGAGGAAGTCCAGAATGAAGCCAAAGAAACGGTATCGGAATCTACAACTGAAGGCGAGAGAGACCAACCGTTGTTTCCAATGAATTCGAACTTTTCCACTGGTCCCCGGTGCGCCTTCCAGGCTGAGGCAAGTCGCTGCATGCGCGGATCGACGATCTGCACAAAACCGCCCCCCCGGCCGGCACCCAGGAACTCTCCGCATTTGTGCCAGGCGAGAGAAGCGATTCGTTCTTGACAGTCTTCTCGCGTTTGATGGAGTTGCGCATCTTCTTCTCCACGGAGCGCGCCTCTCTCCGATCTGCCCCGATCGGCTCCGCCACACGACGCCCAAGACGTCGAAGAAGCTGTGCCAGAAGAAGACAGACGAGCCGAAGAAGAGACGAGCGAAGAGGTGGAAGAGAGGGGAACGAGTCGAGAGAAGCTTGGACGGGAGACGTCGAAGAGAGCAAAGAGGCCTCGGTCGGTGCCAGCTGCGCCGAGAGACCTTGACGGCAAATACGCGACGGAGGAGGCGACGTCTTCCAGCTGAAGAGACGAGCCAGAAGACGCCGAACTCGGTCGGGGGAAGTCGAGAACATGTGTGGCGAGAAACACACCCGGACAGCCTGCATCGACAGTCGCGTACGGATCGAAGAAGCAGGGCGACGAAGACGATGAAGACGACGAAGAAAAGGAAGACGAAGACGAAGAAAAGGAAGACGAAGACGAAGAAAAGGAAGACGAAGAAGACATGCATACTTCTTCTTTGTTTTCTCTCGTTTCTCGTCGGTTCCCCATCGGGGAAGCACAGGAGGAGTCTCGACTGACCGCAGGCCCATCCCCAGGTGTCGAGACACTCGCCGGCGACCCACTGTTTCTCTCGGCTGTCTGTGGAGCCTCTTGGGATTCGCCGCTCTTCTCTCTCGACCGTGCGTTTTCCTCACTTTCTTCACTCGCTTTTCCGCGCATCTTTTCTTCTTCCGACTCGCCCGTTCGTGTTTTCTTTGATTCAGAGAACTGCGTTTTCTCTGTCTCATCAGGTTTCTGGCTCGAACCTCTCTGAGTGGTTTCTTCATATGCACAGCGTTCTCGGACTCGGCAGACCTCCCGCGCCTTCGGCATCCTCTGCAGAAGCGCGGCGGCTGTCTCCATGTCGCTCGGTGCGACTTCTGCCGAAGACTGTGCAGCGACCTGCGAAGCCAAGCGCGTCGTCTGAAGCTCCCCACCCTCGTTCAGAACCTCGTTTTCCCTCTCTCCTCTCTCTTCTGTCTTCTGTGCTGCCTCTTCTCCCCCTTCGTTCTCTGGCTTCCCGAGTTCTTCTTCTCGAGCTCTCTTGTCTCCGCGGCTCTCCTCCTGTTCGAAGAGGTAGCTGCGGAAGTCGCCGATGGTGCTTGCGACGGCTTTCGCGAGTGCAGCTCGCCTGGCCGCAGCCTCGCGGTTGAGGCGAGTCGCCTGTCGAGCTGCCGCCGTCAGCGCGGCGAAAAACGGAGGCGTCTTCGAAGCCTTCTCTGCTGAAAACGCAGGGGCGCCGGGAGACGCAGCCGACATTGCCGACGAAAGAGAAGAGACTGCGGAGGGAGACGAAAGGAAAGAGGGTGGAGCGCGAACGTCGCAGGGGAGACACGCGAGCAGAGACTCTGCTTCGCACCGAAGCAGAAGAGACGAAGCTGATGGGATGTCAGCACACTCCGAGCTCTTCGGTTTTCCAGAACTCGGTCGCGCATCTTTCCTGCTCTCTCCGTTCGTGTCTCTGCTTGCTTCAGGCCTCGCTTTCCTCTCCCGCTTCCTTTCCTGTCTCCTCAACTTCCGTGACAAGATCCCTAGCTCTGAAGCTGCGAGAGCCGCCGCTCTAAACAGCACACTCTTCTCTTCTCCTTCCCGCTCTCCTCCGATACAGACTCCTCGACAACCCCAAGAAGACGAAGAGGAAGAAGAAGACGAAGAGGAAGAAGAAGACGAAGAAGAAGGCCGGCTCTCTTCTTCCGACTCCTGTGACATTTCCGAGGACGAAGAGAGGGTCCACGACCAGTCGCTTTCCGTCTGAGTCTTTGAGCTTCCCGCTTCCTTCTTGTCTTTCTTCTCAGGCGCCTCTGCTGCATCTGTCTTCCGAAGCACGGCTGCTTCGCTTGCGCGCTCCTCCTCGGAGTCAGAAAGCAGGCTCTCGTCAAGCCTCGAGGTCAGGAGACGCGCGGCCTGCAGATGCTGGAGAAACGCCGCGACTTGCGAGTCTCTCTGCCGCGTCCGCCGAGCCTCGCCACCCCCCAGAGCGCCAGCGACCTTGCGGCCCAGCGGCGCCGCGCGAGAGGGTCGCACGCGCTCGCCCTGGCGCGGACATCCACAGCTGCATGCGCCCATACCGGCGCAACAGTCTGCCCTCGCCGAAGACGTCGAACAAGAAGCAGAGGAAGAAGAAGAGGAAGACGAGGAAGAAGAAGAGGAAGACGAAGAAGAGGAAGACGAGGAAGAGAAAGACGAGGAAGAGGAAGACGAAGAAGAGGAAGACGAAGACGAAGAGGAGGAAGACGAAGAAGAGGAAGACGAAGAAGAGGAAGAGGAAGACGAAGACGAAGAAGAGGAAGACGAAGAAGAGGAAGACGAAGAAGAGGAAGACGAAGAAGAGGAAGACGAAGAAGAGGAAGACGAAGAAGAGGAAGAAGAAGTAAAAGGACCGGTAAACGAAGAGGTGCAAGAAGACAGAGCAGATTTCTTTCTGGGGCGTTTGATGGAAACGCCGCCTAGAAGCTGCTCGCGGCTGAACGTAGCAACCGAAGAGAGAGAAGAGGAAGGAAGAGAAGCGAGAGAAGAGAGAGAAGCGACGGTGTCTTTTCCTCTCTTTTCTTCTGCAGACTTGTGATGTTGCGCATGTCGTTTCGCTAGTCGCGGATCAAGAAAGCGTCTCTCGATTTTTCCTTCTGTCTTATTTCCGCTCTCGCCTGTCCCTTTTCTCTCGGAATCGACGCCAGCCACCTTGGCGCCGCACGCCTGACCTCCCACCCGAGTTTCAGACGAGGCGGACAGCGAAGAACCAGGGAGGACAGAAAGTCGAGAGACACCACGAGACGCAGACGACAGCGACCCAGAAGCTGAAGACGGAGGAGAGACAGGAGGGCGAGAAGATGGGGAAGGCGGCGAGGCGCCGGACGGTCTCCACAGAAGCATCGCGTGCCTCATGGCTTCTCGTGAGAGCTCCTGTGCGTCAAAAGGCGACTGGCGCGTGGATGCATGCCCGCGCAGAGACGAGAAAGCACGAGGCGGAGGCGGCGGTGGAGGTACACCCGAAGCCGCAGGCCTGTCAGAGGGCGGCGCTCGAGGAGGCGCATGCAGTTGAGCCGCGGGCGCGGGAGGGACTGAAGTTGCCTCTTTTCTCTCCGTGAAGGGGACTGGACAAGACGCGCTCGGCGGCGGCGGAGGACAGGGCGAGGCAGCAGCGGAAGAGACGCTGCGGAGACGGGGAGCGTCGCCTGCGCCTGCCCACACAGAAACGTCCAGACGGTCTTCTTCGGCGCCGTGAGGACGTTCTCTCCAGGTTGCCGTGGGGAGCCGAGGCGCGGAATCAGAAGAGGCAAAGGCATAGGACGAGAAGGAAGCGCCAGAGGAGAAAGAAGAAGAACACGAGGGATACGAGTGAGAAACCGAGGAAGGGTATGCAGGATGAAAAGGAAAAGAAGCGGGAGACAACGAAGCAGGTGAGAGAGGACCAGACGGTGGAGGGGGAGGAGGAAAACTCGGGGGACAAGTGACGTCTGCATGGCGGCGAGGAACGACAGAGAAAGACGCATCAAATCCACTTTCTCCTTCGCGGCGGGGGGAAGCGAGCCTGACAGGTGCGTCGCCTGAAGAGGCGGGAAACGAAGTCCACGGACTCCGAACTTCAGCTGGACATACACCTCCCCCGGGGTCGCAGACAGATCCGTCGGGTGTCTCGGCATGTGGAAGTTCTTCCGCGGAGTGCTTTTTGCGGTCGTGCGCCGCGAAGTGCCTTCCTTCTTCGGACAAAAAAGAACTGTTACCCTGTCGATCTCCACCTCCACTCAAAGGCGCTGGACCTCGACGCGACAGAGCGTCACACGCTGCGCGCGGAGTCAGCACCAAAACGGGCGCGGCCGCAGCCGGCCCAGGTGTACGTACACCAGGAGCAGCAGAGGCCGGAGACGAGACAAACGAGTGAGAATGGGGAGGAAACGCGAGGCCGCTCGAATCAGAGAAGACCAGCGAACCGATCGCATCGACACTGCGACAGGACAAAGAACCTGGGTCAGGTCCGCCTTCTGCATGTCTCCTTTCCTCTGCAGCTGCAGCTGGGCCAGGGACAGGCGACTCCGCGAAGCATCCTCCCCTCCCTCCGTCCTCTGCACGCTCGATTGCTCTCTTCTCCGAGACGACATCTTGCCCTGTCTTTCCTTCTCGAGTTGTGCGCCAGACCTCTTCGCATGACAGTTCTGTCTGTCTTTGTTCACCGAAGCTCCTGTGTGTTGAGTTCCTCTCGCGCGAGGCTGAAGCCGTTCTGCTCCTTCGACGATCTCCGCTGCGCTCGCCACTCTTCTCTCTCTTCGACCCATGCCGCCCATTTTCTCTCCTTTCGCGCGCGGAACGAGAGCGGCTGTTTCGCTCTCTTCTGCTCCTGTGCCTCTCCTCCCTTCTCTCTCCTCTCTCTCCCCTCTCTCTTTTGTCACTGTGTCTATGCCTTCTTCGCTCTTCTCTCTCCCTCCCATCTGTCCTCTCTCGGTCGGTCTCTCGCGGTCTGAAAGCCGACTTCCGCCTCTCCCGCCGAGCAGAACCGGAGAACTCGGTGTCGCTACACCCGGAGCTGTCAGCACTGCGGTCTCGCGAACTTCCGCCGCTCGGCGGCCACTGCCGAGGTCGCGACGAGTGACTTCGAGGGTGGAGAGGAGAGGCCGCGTGCGAACAGGCCGCTGAAACATGTGTATAGGTGTCTTCTTTGCCCTCCGCATCTCTGTCTCTCAGTCGCGCTCCGCGGCTTTCTCGAGACGAGCTTCTCTTTCGCCGTTTTCTCCAGACATCTTCCCGCTTCTCTCCGTGTGCATTCCTCCCCTCGCCGTGTCTCCTCTCCTCGCGATGTCTCCTCTCCTCGCGATGTCTCCTCTCCTCGCCATGTCTCCTCTCCTCGCCATGTCTCCTCTCCTCACCGTGTCTCCTCTCCTCACCGTGTCTCCTCTCTCTGCCATGTCTCCTCTCCTCGTGTGAAGAGTCGCTGCTGTGAGTTTTCTCTTGTCCACGCCGTCTGTCTTCTCGATGCCAGTGTCTCTCGCCTCCTCGGCCTGCTCCCCTCTCTCTTCTGCTGTCGCAATCTCGCTTCCTCATTCTTTCGATGCGAAGGTTCCTCTTGAGCGCTTGCGCGAACAACCGCCGTTCGCAGACCAGCGGGTCGCGGGACCGTGAGAGGCAGCGAGCTGCGCAGGATGGAAGGGAGCGTCGGAACACCCTGAAGTCATTCCATGTGGACACAGACTCTTCGCAGATGAGGGGAAAGCCTTCGTTTCTCCCTGAAGCTTGTTCAGGAACGCGTAGTCTTGATTGAAGCGCTGCCGGCGTAGTCCGCGAGTCGAGCTCTGATTCAAGCTGGCCGGCCTTCCCCCCCGAGTCGCAAGAGAAGTTGCCTCTCAACTGCCAGTGCAGACAAAGCGCCTCTTCACAGACACAGACTGGGAGGCGCAGGAGCAGGCAGAGCGCGCACAGCGCGACGACGCACAGCCGCGTCCGCGAGAGTCTTGACGCATTAGGTAGGTTTTCAGGCTGGTGCAGTTTACTTTATCACTGCATGCGCAGAACAACGACTCGGAGCTCGAAAGCGCAGACGCCACCGAGGAGAGCCCACGGGACGCGCTAGAAACTTAAAGGCGTCCGGGGAAGACCCGATTCTCCGCGCAGAGTGCGCAGTGGAGGCAGGTGCCACAGGCGGTTGAGCGGGGAAAAGCGAGCCGAAAGGATTCAGCAGCAGAAAGGGCGCAGTGCGGAGTCGATCTGCTTTGAATGGCCGGGTGAAACGGCAGAGAAAGCCGTTTTCCCTCACCAGCGAGTCTCGAGACAAGGAAGTGTGTGCGCAAACGAACAGCGGACACGGCGCGGGTGTCGCTTGTCAACTTGCGCGATTCTGTGCTGTGCGGGTCAAGACAAGGGCGGACTACCGAGTTTTTCTCGAGTTTTTCTTGAGATTTCGAAAGCCAGTGCCGTGCACCTTTCCCCTGGACGATGGGTAAGCGGGATCTAGCTGCGAAAAGTTGACTTCTTTCCGGCAGAAAACTTCCTAGACCACCGGAGGGGCTTCCGCCGACTCGGCGTTTCGCGGTCCTTGGGTGACCTGCAGGAGATCCTCCACGCTTGCATTTTCGTGACTCGCCGTTTTCTCTGCATGCATCTTCGCGCGGTGAGCGCGACCCCCCCACAGCTGCGGTGTGGGACGCAGGTTTGCCCGCATGTCGGCTAAAAACAGCTCGCGTCTTTTCGCTTCAGACTGGCGCATGCGCGCCGGGGGAAAAAAGTCCCCCAACGCATCTTTCCACGGCAGCCGTGTGGCGACAACGTCTCTGGCGGATTCGCGCGTCCGGAAGGAAACAGAGCGGCCATTCGCTGGTTGTTTGGAGATTCGAGTTGCACGAGGTTTCATTGTCTGTCGGACCTGGTCCATGTTTTCTGCTTTCTGACGCCTCTTCCGTGGGGAGCGCCGAGCCTGTACTGGGCGCCTGAAATCGCCGTGTGGGCAACCGACCTCGCGTTCTCCAAAATGTCGATCCAAGTCTCCAACAACCAAGACTTCCAGCACATTCTCCGTATCCTCAACACTAACGTTGACGGACGCGAGAAGGTTGTCGTTGCGCTCACCGCCATCCGCGGTATCGGGCGTCGCGTGTCGAACCTTATCTGCAAGAAGGCAGACATCGACACCAACAAGAGAGCGGGCGAGCTCACGGCCGACGAAATCAGCAAAGTGAGTGGCGCTCAGAAAAGAAGGGAAATCTGAAAAGAATCCGCAGACGCTTGGAGAGTCCACGCTCCTTAGGGAAGGTGGAAAGTGTGCGCCGGCCGGCCGCGGCAGACACCCGCGGGGCGGGGGCGCAGTGGGCGGGCAAACAAACCGAGAGCCTTTTTGTAGATTTTCGGCGCCCGCTGTGTTCATTGTGTAAAGAGGTCCTGTTTGTGGAACTAGGCGGGGAAACCGAGTGTTCGAGCAACTAGGGCAGAGTGTATCCAAGCTAGGTCTCCGCCCGTAGCAAAGTGTGCCGGTTCTGCATGCTCTCTCGCAACTTGCGGCAAAGTTCGAGAAACCGCGGGTGGGCTCGTTGACGTGGTGAGTAATTGAGGTTCCACGCATGTCGGTGTTGAGGTGGAAGTCGGTGGATCCCCGAAGCGTTTTGGTTCTCGATTCCATATACACTGGAGAGGCGGTGCTGACCTCGTGCTCAGCCCGTGGGATGGTAGCCCAGTTCCTGTCAGTTCTCTTTGGTGTCGCTCCCTCATGCGGCAACAGCTCCTTTCTGCGACCGTAGAAGAGGCTCCCCCACACTCTGGAACCGTCCAGGTGCGCCGTCTCTGCAGAGTTATTTTCACTGAGCCGTGTTCTCGCTCAGGTGTGTAGCTGTCGTCTGGACTGGTGGTGCATGCATCTCTTGTTTGAGCGTGCGTGACGTCTTACCATTCGTCCGTGTGTTGTTTCTGCGAATGGAGAAAGGTCCAGCTGTCGCCTTTGTGTGTCGCATGTCCTCCAGGTCGTTGCTATCGCCTCGACTCCGCAGCAATTCAAGATCCCGACGTGGTTCCTCAACAGACAGAAGGACGTTAAAGACGGCAAGCACAAGCATGTAGTTGCGAACGGTTTGGACACAGTGTGGAGAGAGGATCTGGAGCGCCTGAAGAAGATGAGGCTCCACAGAGGTCTGCGTCACTACTGGGGACTCAAGGTCCGCGGTCAGCACACCAAGACGACTGGCCGCCATGGCCGCACCGTTGGTGTCGCGAAGAAGAAGGGTTGCTAGACGTTTTTTGCTAGGTGTGCCCTCGTGGTTTTTCTGTGTTCTTTCGGTGTGTCAGCGTCTGTCCTGTGGGAGAGAAGCGGCGCTCTCTCGTGCTTTGCAGTGAGTCTGTGCCTCGGGGTGGCGCGGCTGCGGCAACATGCGTGAACCGTAGGTTAGATAGACTACACTCTTTTCCAAGTGTGGACGGGACGAACAGAGGCGGAGGCGAGGGGCTCCGAGAGACCAGGGAAAAACTGTGGCGCACTGAAGACTTGAAATTCTTTCACCTAGAGAAACCGGAAAGTGCTCGTATGCATTACCCCGCCCGCGACACCAGAAACCCGACACACATGGGAGGTCGGCGCCTTTGTTGCGATTCCGCGTGGATGGTCACGAAGCAAATCACACACTCGAGAGGGTGTAGGGGAAACTCTGGAAAGGCTCTTGTACCATCCTACTTTGTGTGTCTTCATAGATATACACCGCAGGAACTTCAGACCCAGACACACATCAGCTCACGAAAAGCGGAACCTAGACTGCGCATGTGCGATGGACAGTGAGCTGCTAAAGATCTTCAGAAATTACCGGAGGAGTCCATTCCGTTAACACAGCAAACGCCAAATGGGACTGTTGCGTAGGTGGCTACGAGGCAGTCGAGACTCTGGAACGATCCCTGAAGTGTGAACATCGTGATCTGAGTCCGTATAGCAGGGGTTTCCACTCGTAGTCAAGCACAAGGCTGTGAACGCACAGATGCGTTGCCTCATCGTAGGGGAGAGACGGAATTTCGGTCTTTTATGACTTTTTCTGCCGCTTCTTTCCAGCAGTTTAGGATTTCTCTGTGGAGCGCGTCTCCCGCAGCCGAGATTTTTTTCCTGCGACGCCCAACCTCCACCTCGCTCTTCCCTCGAGCAGACACCGAAACAGTCCCCTTTCTCCCGCCCACAGGTGGCGTTTTCTTCTCGTGTTCTCGCGCTGTGCGCCGCGCCATCAAGATCTGGAACGACTTGCCGGTCATAAAGGAGCGACGAGTTTTCGGAGTTGTCTGACTCGTTTCGCGCGCACTTCTGCAGTAGTTTGTGAGCGACAGAGGCGCCATTCTGTCCAGGACAGAAAGTGAACAGGTGCTCTGCTGCTTGTGAGGTCTCTCGGCTCTCCCAGTAAGAGACGAGGCCGACGGCCGCGGCGATGCCTGAGAGCGTCGGGCTCCGAGCGACTCCCTTCTGTTCGAGGAAACAGCTAGAGACAGTTCCTGTGGTAACAGAGGCAGTGTCTGGTGGCTTTCTGGAGCCTCATCGGTCTCACAGCGAGTTTTTCCAAGTTGCCGCATGTGCGTGGAGACCGCGGAGCACACGAGGCAAACGCCTTCGTCGGGCTTCAGACACTTCAGTGCATGCAAGGCCTTCTGCAGCTCCAGACCTAACGCGAAACGCAGAAAAATGGTGTATGGTGTGCAGAACCCCCAGAACGCGAGGCACTGGCCTCGAATGATCTGATTGTCACTTACTCTGGCTGTTTTCTTTGATTGATACGAGTATTTTCCAGGAGTTCGAAAGCAAAGACAGGCGGTGAAAAAAGGACGAGGAACGGGAAAAAACACGGGAAAACGATCGGAATTCTTCTGTTCAACGGGTACCCTTTCAGGATCGCAAATTGTCAGGTTCCGTTTTCGATGGAACGCAGACGAAAGGCCGTCGGAAACGAAAAGCTAGAGAATACAAGTTGTGTAGGCGAATGCGGAAAAACGTCGGCCTCACGATACGAATATTCTGCGGAGTTCGCACACCATCATAATAACCATAAGCATATTGGCATGCATAGACACTCGGCACACCTTTGCATACACTTGTGTGTTTCCACACGCATGTTCACCTGTGTACAACCAAATATCTATACATATGCTCACGGAGAAGAAGGAACGCAGCAGTCTATTCATAAGAAAATGACAGGGATTTGACAGCCCATGATCATAGAGAAGCACTTGACTTGTTGCGTATGCCCACCTTGAACGTGTGTGATACTTTTTCGGAGTCCCTGGTGTTTCCTCCGGAGAGTGTCGACCATCGCGGCGTTTTGCCGGTTGTAGTACTCTGTTAAACGTTCGACTTTGCTTTCAAAAGCAGCGCGCTCCGCTTCGTGTGTTTCTGTCAGCCTTGCCGCTTGTCGCTCTCGACGGGCTTGTCGTGATGCTTCATGTTCCTGAGCATCCAAGCGCTGCTGAGCTTCGAGGCGTCTCTGCAGTTCCTCGGCTTCATCGTAGCGTCCTTGGTGGCCTAGAAAACATAAATGACCTTGCTTCCACCCTCATTTATTCGCTCGTCTGTGCCTCTAACATCCCTTTTTTCTCCAACTGTACGGAACATACCAGACCTCCAGGGGCAGAAGGCAGATGTCGAGATTCTGTTCTAATTACTCGTGGTAAACGCAATCAACGAATGACGGAAGGAGCATTCTTGCTTTTTGAAGTGTCGTACGTGACACTCTAGAATTACCATTCATCTGTATCATGGACACATCACTGTTGCCAATGTGTAAGGCTACGTAGATGAACTCGCGCCTACAGCCGCATACATCGCTTCTGCACAAGACTACTCCGGTATCTCAATAAACGTTGCGTTCTGTGTCACGCATTTCGTGTGCTCAACAAAGCAGTTAGTTGGCTGAGAAAGGTGCTAGAAACTCTGTTAGTGATGGTGAAAAAAGGATTCGAAACAGGGTTCCCTAATTCCTGGCTATCCGGCGACTTGGAGCACACTCATCTGACTCCACACTACTTTCTCAAGAGAGTCCAGAGAAGGAAGCAAAGTGTCAAACGTACTTCAGCCACCGAGGACACATTTCCTTTTCTGTCTTAGACTGCACTACAGCATCGAAGGATCAATTTTGTGTCGTGTAAGGTACAGCATCGGAACCAGCATCTCGTAGAAACAAAACGTTTTGTTGGAACACGGACGTCGGCGTTTCTACCAGATCTACTCCTCATGCAAAAGAGCGATACGCATTCTGACTTGGCCTCACTGAACCAAAACAGTCGATCTGTTAGCTTAGCTTCCTGCCTGATCTACGAACACTCTCGAGTCGGAATAGCGTGTGCGTTTCCTGACCGAGGTACTGCATTTTCTTTTGCAGGTCGAACGCCTCCTTCTTGAACTTCGGTTTTGACTTGCTGTCTTCGCCGGCTTCTTGCCACGAGAAGCTCTGGAGTTCTGCGCTTTGTCTGGCCTGCAGCTGCGACTTCCACTTTCGAATTCTGTCAACGAGCGCTGGAAGTTGTACCGTTTTCCACTGTGTCTCGAGTGCCTGAAGCTGGTTTCTGTACGCTTCGTCGGCATTAGAGAGCTGCTGGTACTGATGGCAAAAAAGGCGACAAAGACTCTCAAATTCACATCGGTACTGCAACTCGTTGAGAGCCGCCTGCGCCTCGCGTGCTTTCCCAAACTCAGCTGCGTCTTCGCATTCTCTCTGGTGCTGCTTCAAGATGCGCTTGATGGCGTATTGGAGATCCTCGTTCTTTGTCGACAGACAAGTCGAACTCTCCGACAACTCCATTTTCCACCAAAAGGGAAACAAACATTTTAGAAACTGCCGCGCGCTACAGAGGGCAGACTTATCGGGAGGAGGCAACGGAGCCTCGGGGGACCTCAAGACAGCGGTGGGGACGTGCCAAAAAAACGGAAAACGACACACAGAATCGAGTCTGTGGCATCAGTTTAGCTTAGACTTGAATGAAAATGTTTACTTCGCCCGTAAATTGGTTCAAAGAAGTCGCGAAACGGCCTCGAGAAGCGATGACATCGAAGCCCTTATTGAAAAGAACCGGCTCTGAGATGGCTCAAGACCTAATGGATTTCGAGGAAAATGGTTTTGGATGCTTACTCGTATGAGGCACAAAGCAGAATCTTTAGGCGTGGTTTAGCACACACAAACGTCGAGAAAAGACTTCTAAATTGCCTCTTTGACGCGTGGTTCTCTAGACGCGACAAACACGTCTGCCTTAGGAGAATCTACCGAGAACGTCTTTAGAATAGGCTCTCGCTCGTACGAACAAAGACGAAAAAGCAGACACCCTCCGCTATAGACGCTGGGAACGTGAATGCAACTGGAAGTTGCCATAAACAACGAAAACGTCTGTGTTCTACGCTGCACATCCTTACAGCGGACAAAAAACGACTTTGTTCGGAGAGCCGCTGCCTCCGTAACGGGTAGTTCCTTGATGGAACGGGAACTGGCAACGGGACTGAAGTGAAAACATAAAAAGCAGGTTCGGGGGCTGCTTTGCGACTAAAATTTACAGCAGCAAGCAGGCGATCGATGCCGCAGAAAACGGCACACGATGCCCATTTTGAACGTAAAAGGGGAACAATATGTGCGATCAGAAGGTGTGTTTTCTACATTTTCACTGCCGAGGAGTGATAAGAATGGGGGCAGAAAGTGAACAAAATGTCAAGTCTACAAAAAACTCGAGGAAGTCCGTTTTTGCAGGCGTTTTTCTACGTGGCGTACCACGCGCGAGAAAAAGCCACTCAAAGTGAGGGGCAGGCGTGCATCTGGCTGGATACTGAAAGGAAGTAAGGAACGTGAGAGTTTCTGGGTTGCTGGCACACGTCAGAATGAACAGATCCATTAAGGACAAAGATGACAAGGGTGTCAAAATCGGAACGAGGCAACATGCGTCACAGAACAGCCGAGGCACCCGGCTCGTGCGGGCGTGAGGAAGCCAAGTCCGTTGCATAGTCAGCTCGACGAATGGGAGGTAAACTGTCGTACCGTTCAAACGAACGAAAACGACCCTTTCTTTTCGAGGGGTTCTGCTGAGTTCGTTAGACAGGAAAGCCGTACAGCCACTCTTCTGGCTGAGAAGCGACTAACCACGAGCTCCGTCAAAGGAAGGGACTCTATAGATCCTCGACTGGATTCTATGTGTCCAACTGCCTTTCAAGGAAACTTAGAACGGATCGAGCCACTCGAAAGCGCTCCCACCGACGTTCTGTGTAGTAATCCACACGACTGTAGCGGCTTTTCGTGGCGCTAAGGCTGTGGCGCACATTGCATCACTACAAACGTAAAGATCATCGCTCAACCATGCGCTGTTTTTATCGCATTTTAAGTCGATGTTGTCTTTGCACCAGTGATCAGCCCTCATCATCAGGAACTGTGTAACTCGAATCGAATAAACAGAGACACTATAGTGTCCACGCTACTGAGTGTGACTCCAGTCATGAGATAGGGATATCCAAGTGATCGCTTTCGTTTCGCATCGCGGCGCCCCTTTCGTAGTGTCACACACGCTTCCTCAGAGACTGCAGTTTCACAGGTGTCTCTCTGTAGTCTTCTTCGAAGAAACCTGAGCTTGCAGAATACTACCAGGATACGAGGCAACAGACCTCCCGGTACAGGGAGAGCGGCGCTCGTGAGCAAGGGACCACAGAAAGGAACCGCTCGACCTGTCCGTACAAGGGATAATGTTTGCAAGTCGGTTTCTCAGTTTGAGGCAACAGTGTTTCCGCATGGTCTACTCCCTTGCCGTGGTTCCGCGCACTGCGTCATCACATTCCATCTAAGAACTGCTCACTTCGAACTGCATAAATGCGCCGGGCTTTGCGAACGGAACGGCGGAGACACTGTACAGAAGACACATGCAGCCGGAGCGGATTTTACGGAGAGAAAGGCACTTTTTTTGTCTGTGTCGGAAAAACGCTCGTTACCTGCCTAGATCCGCACGTTTGTTGAACTGTGTCCGCCTGTACATCCACTGTGCCCGCCGTCGAGGACTGCCGATCTGTCCCAGCGCATCGTTCCAGATCTTCATTAGTGCTTCCACACATGCATGCAAAACACTGAGGAATTCCGGTTTACAGTCCAGACTCCTCTTTTGGACAAAGAATCGGAACGTTTTTTGTTACATCTGGGAGCCGCGCTTCGCTCAGAAAGTGTCCTGCTGACATTCAAAGCATGCACACCTCTGCGCAGAAGACAACAAGACACGCGAGAGGTCCGTCTCTCGGGGAGAAAGCATATGTTTTATTTCTGTCAAGCGTGCAAAATTCAAAGGGAGGAGGGAAAAGCGGCCTCCAAAACCTTCTTCGTCTCCGTTGCCTTGTACAGCTCTCGAATGCAACACCGATAGCTGTGACACTTTTTCGCTCCATCAGCTGCCGCTGTCCCTTCTCTGTGTTGGTCGTCCTTTCCCGCTCGTTTCCTTCTTGTTTCTCGTCCTTGTTTCTCTGTCTTCTACCTGTCCTCTCCTCCAATCACCCTTCTACGCCATCTCCTGCAGCGCCTCCTCTACCGACTAACCGAGCTCTCGGTCTCGGTCTGCGCTGTCTCGCTCCGCCCGCCTTGCTCGCCGTCTCTCCGCAGCTTCCCCTGTTTCGTCTTGGCCATTCTGCGTCTGTCCTCCGTCTCTTCTGCTTCTTTTCTCTTCTCTTTCCTCCAAACATGTCGGCGCTAGAGCGACTTCTCGGCCCGACGCTTATCGGGAGAGGAGACCGCCAGGTACCTACCGCCTCGATCGACTCGGGTGTCATCGGCGTCTACTTCAGCGCCCACTGGTCAGTTGCGAAAGACACTGCAAATGCTTCAGTTTCTCCCCCGTTCGCACTCCAAACGAATGCAAACAGTTCCACACTTGAGGACTGAAAAAATGCGACACAACGACAGGCCCTCGACACTTGCACATCCATACGCGCGTATATTCGCAAAAGTTTGCGTATCGGTCTGCAAAAATCTGCGTACACAGGTTCTATGTCAGGCTGCCTCTGCATGCGCCTGTCTGTATACAGCTATATGTACCTACACATCCGCCTGTATGTAAATATGTATGCATGCGCGTGCGTATGTGGGCATGCATGTTTGCATGTAGGCATCTACGTGGAGAGAGAGTTGCGTGAAGAAGCGAAGGGGGCTGGGAGATGTCAGCATTGAAACGAAGCGGGAGGTGCTCTGTCGGCTGCATGCGTACGCTTCACAGGGGCTACTTCTGGCGGCTGACTGAACCTGCAACTCGCTGCAGAGAGACTCTGGACGCAAGAGCATATATATATATATATATATATATATAGGAAATATACGCATAGATGTATCTATGTGTGTGTTTTTACCCTTTCTCAGGTGTCCACCTTGCCGTCAGTTTACACCAATGCTCGCGAGGAGGTATCAGGAGTTGAAGAGTCTGAACAAAGCTTTCGAGGTGGGGACCAAAGAAGTTTCGCAGTTCCCACTGGCCTTCAAAGAGAGAGACACATGCGGAGTTCCGGTGCTGGTGTACGCGTGGATGCCCATACACCCCAGTGACCTTGAGAACGACCTTTGACCATGCTTGATGCTTGTCCTCCCTGTCTCGACTCTGTGCTTCGGCCTGCCCACTTCATCCTGCGGCACAGGGATGCGCAGGCATGGTAACTTCGACTTTTTCTCCTGAAGAAATCGACTTTTCCGGTGAACCTGTGTTCGTGTGGATCTCCGGTGTGCCTGTACACGGCTTCTCCTCTTGATGCGACCTCAGTCGCCACAAGCCTTGTCGGGTGATTGTCTCCACGCATATTGGGTTCCCCGTCGACGCCATTTCCCTGCTTGCATAGGCAAAAGATGCGCTTTTTTTCGAAATGTGCGCCTATTTCTGCAGGTTGTCTTTGTCAGCTCCGACCACGACAAAGCTTCTTTTGACGAATATTTCGGGTCGATGCCCTGGCTCTCTCTTCCCTTCGATGGTACTGCCTGCTGCATGCACACAGGAGTCTCTTGTATAGCAGCACAAGTCGACAGGAAGTTCGATGCCGAGAAGACGTAGCTCTGCGGAGACATAAGAGGATACGAGAGACGGCGGTCGGCGTACATGCTGATGTCGGTGGAGAGAGGTGTAGACATGTTGAGATGCAGACACAGAGGCACTTGTACATACACAAAGCAGTTGAGTCTGGGGCGTCGAGATAGGTCGCCAGAGAGAGACAGCTGTTTTTGATCGACAAATACGTACGGGTTTGGACAGACGAAAGTCAGATTGGTGGAGAGGACTGCGTTCACCGTGTGTCTCCAGTTTTTCAGTGACTCTCTTGTTTCGAGGCTTCTGAAGGCTTTCTTCCTTTTTTCCCTTGGACTTTGCTCACGCGAACCGTGTGCTCTGCCTTTCTCCTCTGAGCACACAAACGCGCCGGGTCCCGCTTCGAGTGTACGTACACCGCAGCCGGTCTTAGTGAGAAGTAGTGGGAAGCGCATCTGCAAAGGTGATAGACGATGGGAGCTTGTGGGTTAGCTTGTCTTCCAGACATTATTGTTTGATCTCGAAAATGGTTCAGGGGGCTCAAAGATAACTTTTTTTCGTGGTCCCTCGATCTGCATGCGCATACGCAGATCGCGCTCGAAAGGCTTCGCTGTCGCAGACGTACAGCGTCCAGGGCATTCCAACTCTCATTCTGATTGACAGCAAAGGTGCTTTGGTGGATCGAAACGGACGACAAAAAGTACGCGGATCTTGACGCTTTTCGATCTCTTGCGGCGAGAACAAAACGTTTAGCGCGGCGTCGACGTTTCTTTCGCCTCCGGTTGAGTCGCTCTTTGCATCTACGGACTCACCAGCCGCAAACTTTCACGGAGACACGCCGCCTTTCGTCCGTTCTTTCTTCCCCACTCGGCAGTCCACAAACATCTCATTGTCTCTCAGCCTCTGCGCACTCACCGCATCGAGTTGAAGACTTGGTTGCGTCTGTCTAAAAGTCGCTGTGCATCTCGACTGCGTCGCCGCTTACGTCCAAATCGTTGTCTATACGCAAATGAATCTAACACCGGCACACAGAGAGACAACTGAATTTTCAAAGAATTATTCATGCATATGATCGCAGCCGTTTTACGTCTTCGTAGGTCTTCCTTTGTGAGTGGTGGGAGATATTCGTTCTGCACTTTTTGCCTGTCGAATGCAAGATTCTGCATGACTCTGCTGGCCTCGCTGACTCCTCTCTGCGACTCTCAGGTGTTCGATGCAACTTTTCCGCTGACCTTGCCAGATGTCGTCGATGCAGAGGTCAGAGGCTTGACTCTTGAAGGAGTCATCGACGCTATCAGCTCCGACGGAAACCTCAGCGAGGAAGCGAAGCTCACTGGATACTCTACCGTAGTAAAGATCCTCAACAAGTACGCTGAACAGCTACTCGCACTTGCTATATATATATATATATATATATATATATATGCATATGCATATATATGTATATATATGTGTGTATTTATATGCACATGTATACATACATGTTTATATATCTGTATAGATGTATGTGTGTAAAGGTAGACGTCAGCGTTTTTACGCAGAGCGACAAGCACAAGCATTTGTCATAGATACGCGCGCGTATACAGTGGCAAACATGTGCACATATGTATGTGTGTGTGTGTACCTGTATATATGTCTCTTTGCTTACCTACATATGGATATATATATATATATATATATATATATGGATATATACATATATATATATATATGCATGTGTGTGAGCATACTGGTGTACGTGTGTGTAGGTGAATTACCGTGTGGAAGGGAAGATGCTGAAGCAGGATGTTGAGGCGGAGAAAGAGAAATTCTTGTCTTGATTGTGTTTGCTTGATTCACTCGTCTTCTTCCGTATTTGTCGTGAAGCTTTTTCTTCTTCGCTTTTCAGCATCTTGAGCAATCCTGGAGATCCGAAGTATCTGATGTTGAAGAAAAGCAACGCTTCAGTTCAAGCGCGAGTAAGGCCAAGTTTTTACGTGCGTCTTTTTTCTCTTCGTGAGTGCATTATTTTCTGCTCTAGGCCTGTGTTTCTCTTTTTGTGTGTAAAACGACTCCTCCATTCAGCAGCCACACGCCTCAGCAGTCTTGTCGGTCTCTGGAAAATGTAGTCCTTCTTCGCAAACTCATGTAGACGTACCTCCTCGTTGCTCCTCTGTTCCCTACTCGATTCTTCTGCATAGGGGTCGGACTCTCTCTTTTCCGAGACTGCTTTCTGAAGGCTTTGTCTGGTCGTAGGGAGCCGAGGTTCAGTGTTTTCTTGATGTTTTTGTGTTTCCACTGTGTCTTCGGCGCTCCATTGCATCTGTGGATCGATTTCAGATCGGGAATCGAAATTTCGTGAAAATCTTGAAACTCGCTGGATTTCAAGAAACAGCCGACGCGTACAAATGCGGCGAGTGTCCTGACACCGCAAAGCTTCGAGTAAGTGTCTCATTCCGTTCTCCCCCCAAAAGATGTGTCAGTGAACTCTGCAAAACGCGCAGAAATGTTAAACTCTTAAAACTGACTGCCCATCTCTACATTTCCAAGAAAAGCCACGATCAAAGGCGCCTCCACAAGACGAATCAAGCACAGAGTTTTCAGCCCTCGCATGCTCTTTCGACTTGTGAGGAGAGCGTTGCTTTTGTACGCCCGAATCGTCGTTAAGCGAAAGTGCCAGAGAAGTCGTTTTTCTTCGGTTTTTCTCATTTTTCTCTCGCGCTTCTGCCTCTCTGTAGCGAGCTTTTTTGAGCAGGGTGTCTTCCTTTCTACAGTTATGCCCTTGGGCTTCCTGTCTCGTTTCTGTGTCGTCTCTCTTCGATGTTGCCTTGCGGTCTATCTCCCGTCGTTCACTGTGCATCTCTCCGCTGTCTTTTGACGTCTCGATCTGCTGCTTCGCAGGACGTCAGAGACGTCGTCAGCTCTCTGATGATGAGCTTGTCTTGAGCAGCTTCTTCCCTCGAAGAGCCTCTGCCGTCACCTCTGTCTCCTGGAGGCGGAGAAGAAAGATTCGGGACTTTTCTTCTGCAAAGGTGCAAGAGAGAGTGGGGAAGGACGAACAGAAGAGATCTTCTCCTTTGCAACAACCCTGTGTAGGGAAGCGCGAGCGTCTGCCTCTCTTGAGCAGCACGGAAACAACTACTTCGTCAGGCGTTGCAAGGTGCAGAGGCGTGAGAGGAAGAAGAACACTTCACAGAGACATGTCTGCGTTCGCTCGTAAGAAAACAGCGGAGAACAAAGACGGCTGTTTCTCGACTTTTCTGCTCGAGTGAAGAGCCCAGAGCGAGGGCAGTCTGCTGAAGACTCCCGAGATGGAAACGGACAGAAACGAGTGAAAAAAGAACACGACCGAGATCGCGGGACGAGGCTTTCTCGAGTTTCGTGAGAGCCGACTCGCGGCGTTTCTCCGCGTCGCTTCAAGCTCGGCACGCTAGGGAAGTCGTGGAAAGTAGAAAGGAAACACAGAGACACCAAAGGCGTCTGCGTCCAGGAGATGAGGGTCTCTCATTTCGCCGTTCCTTTTTTGTCTGGGGGAGCCTGAGGAAAGCAGCGATTTCGAGCGAACTGCAGGACAGAACGAAGGCGGAAAATTCGCTTGCCTCGCCGCTTCAGCACCCTGAAAGTTCCACATGAGGCACCCCCCCCCCGCGCAATTGTGAAGCGAGTCAACTCCCCCCGCGCGGCTCTTGTTGTATTTCCAGGTCGCAAGTGTGGCGTCCGAGGCGCCGAGAGAAAAGCTCTCTCGAGTTCACACCAAAAGCAAATGTGCATGCAGAAAACTTAGGGAACTAGAAATGCGAATCTGGGAGACACAAGTTTCAACACGGCCGGTGCAACCTAGGCGAAACTCGACAAACTGGAAAAATGGGCTCACGCGCCTGCTCATGTGCATTTGTGAGAACTCGCGGACTGCTGTGCGACCTGCGGTGCACCTCGTTTCCAATTTGAGAACGTGATCGCAAAAACACACGGCAGCCGCAGAGCAACGAGGGCGGATTCCTCGAGCCTGCGAGCAGAGAAATCCGCTTTGTGGCACGAGGCGTCAGAAAGCAGACGAACAAAGAGCAGTTCGCACAGAACACAACCCTGATTCCAGTGAAGCGATGTACACGAAACAGAATCTTTTTGCGGAGACACTCCAGAGAAGGCGTGAAAAGCAAACAGAAGACACGCAGTTGGCACACCAGGACTCAAAGTTTCAGCCCCTCAGTGGCGCGTTTCGCTTCTCCGAACAGAAAAATCCAGAAACAACTTGGCAGGAACGTCCTCTCGAGCGGTCAAGACTCGAAGAAGACTCCGGTAGCAGCTCTCCTTTTATCTACCGTAAATAGCTACCCGGGAAATAAAAACAGACACAAACGCCAAATACAGGTGTCTGTATATATATATATATATATTCGTATATATATATGTAGATATCTATCTATATATATATATATGCATATATATTTGTATATACAGATATCTCTTGTGACGGTGCAGTTGGTCTAGTTTGTACGTGTAGAAATCCAAAACTGCGAAAGGTCGTAGGTCGTGTGAGTGGATGTGTCAGCAGGTTGGATGTGAGGCATGTAGGACGCGAAATCTCAAGTTTTTTGCCGCAGAGAGTGTATGTGTGCTTCTGGGATTGTGGCCTGAGATCAGAAGGCGCGGTCGAAAAAGTTTATAATCCAGTTCCCTGTCGAATTGTGACTCTACCACACTAGCACAAAAGTGCACATTGTCTCCGCGAGAGCAGAAAAACCGTTGGTCTCCTCTCTGCAAACAGTAGGTCTGCAGACAGCGAGGCCGCGAGAGAAGAACGAAGACGCAACGTTTCGAGTGTCGCTGCAAAAGCTGCGGGGAGGTACGCCGGAGGTTGTCGGAGAGGGCGTGACGACAAAACAGCAAGACTTCTGTGTCGAACGTCCCCCCGAGGGTGTTTCGAATCGTGACTTTTTCTTTCGGATCTTCGCGGTTCTTCTCGACGAATAACAGAAAGTGGAGTGAGTCCTGACAAGCCAGTCGCAGGCTGCGTCCGGCGCGCCCGCCGCATCCCAGAGCAGTTCACAAATATGAGCGGTCGCTGTCGGACCGTTGTGCGCGCGTTCGCTTCTCGGTCTTGTGTCCGCCGGCCGGTCAGTTCCCCACTCTCAGCGGACCTGCTCAGTAGCGGTACGAGGCAGACTTGTACGGTCCCTCAGGCTTGATGCCGACGTACGCAGCCTGTTCCTGAGACATCGTGGTGAGTTCGCAACCGAGCGCAGGCAGGTGGAGACGAGCGACCTTCTCGTCGAGTTCCTTCGGGAGGAGATACACGTCGTTCTGGTACCGCTTCGTAGCGACGTTATCCCACAAGTCGAGTTGCGCGAGCGTCTGATTCGTGAAGGAGCACGACATGACGAAGGACGGATGGCCGGTCGCGCAGCCGAGGTTCAGGAGGCGCCCTTCGGCGAGGACGATCACGCCGTGGTTGTCTTCAGGAAAGATGAAGCGGTCGACTTGCGGCTTGATGTTCACTTTCTGGATGCCTGGCCAAGCGAGCAGACCGGCCATGTCCACTTCGTTGTCAAAGTGTCCAATGTTCCCGACGATTGCGTTGTTCTTCATCTGACTCATATGTCGCGCCGTGATGATGTCCTTGTTCCCCGTCGCCGAGATGAAGATGTCTGCCGTCGCCAGCTGGCTCTCGAGCGTTGACACGCTGTACCCTTCCATCGCAGCCTGCAGTGCGCAGATCGGATCGACTTCCGTGACGACGACTCGGGCGCCTGCACCCTTCATCGCTGCAGCGCAGCCTTTGCCCACATCTCCGAAGCCGCAAATGACGACGCGCTTGCCGCCGAGCATCACATCGGTCGCGCGCATGATGCCGTCCGGCAGCGAGTGTCTGCAGCCGTAGACGTTGTCGAACTTGCTCTTCGTCACGCAGTCGTTCACGTTGATCGCCGGGAACAGCAGTTCCTTCTTCTTCGCCATCTGGAGCAAGCGGTGGACGCCGGTCGTCGTCTCCTCCGACACACCCTTCAGGTTCGCGGCCATCCGCGACCATTTCTGTGGATCTTTCTGGAGGCCCTCCGCCAGGATCTTGTACACAACCTTCATCTCCAAGTTGTCTGTCGCAGCAGGATCTGGGAGTGCTCCCGACCGCGCAAACTCCTTCTCCGCCTTCACGCCTTCGTGAATCAACAGCGTCGCGTCCCCGCCGTCGTCCACCAACAAGTCCGGCCCGGCGCCTTCCCCCCAGGTCAGCGCCATCACGGTGCACCACCAGTACTCCTCGAGCGTCTCTCCTGGAGAGCCAAGAGACAGACGAGCGCAGCAGTGCATCAGGAGTCAAGCTCTTCGCCACAGACCCAGTGCGAAAACGCGCAGACGTTGCTCAGGTGTTCCTGCGGGGAAGCCGCGGGCGGAACTCCCAACCGGCAACCGCCACCAACTCTTCACAGACCTCAGAAAAGGAAACTGCCGGAAAAAAAGGCCGTGAAAAAACAAGTGCGACGCGACGCAAGCGGCCGACACGATCACGGAGACACCCGCCGAAACAACTTCCACGGCAGAGGAGAAAAGAGGAGCTTGACAGGAAACATGGCAAACCGCAGTCCGAGGGGTCGTGAACAAAAAGCCTACGAGACAGCCACGATTGCTTGCCCCCAAAAACTGGGATCCACTGACATCCGCAAGCAACAAAAAACGACGTAGAAACCAATGCACAGTCACACATACACATGCAAATATGCACACACATACATGTATATATATATATATGTATATATATATATATATGTATATAGTGAGAGAGGCGCAACGCCGCCCTGTCGAGCGTCAGTCAGTGTGTAGACAGACGAATGGTGAGAGGTGATGCCTATGTGTCGAATGAGGTGTGGAGTCTCGAGTGGGCATTTTTGCTCACCTTTCCAGGCGAAGACGGCGGCGGAGTTGTTTTTGACGATTGCGGCAGCTGCGTGATCTTGCGTGGAGAAGATGTTGCAGGAGCACCATCTGAGTTCCGCGCCGAGCGCTTTGAGAGTTTCGATCAGCACGGCTGTCTGAACAGTCATGTGAAGAGAGCCGCTGATCTTCGCCCCCTTGAGCGGCTGGCGGGGTCCGAATTCCTTGCGCAAAGCCATCAGGCCGGGCATTTCGCCTTCAGCGAGTTCGATCTCTTTGCGCCCAAAGGCGCTGAGAGTGAGGTCCTTCACTTTGCTTTGCTCCGCCATTTTCCGGCACTCAGGTGACGCCGAGATATCTCGTGGTTCGTTATCAAGGAAGGACGCAGAAGCGGCGAAGAAAGACAACCGAGAGAGCACACGAAGAAACGACGAAGGACAGCTTGAACGGAGCTGTCGAGACACCCCACAGAAGTTCTTGCGGGAGGCTGTGACGGAGAGGGAGCGTCCACGACTCTGGGAGGTTTTTGCGAAAAGAAAGAGAGAAAGAAACGGTTGGCGTTTCTGAAGGATGTGAGGGAAAGAAGACGAGGGAGAGCCCGGCAGAAAGCAGAGAGGCGAAAGGAAACCGTCGCTCTCTTGGCTGAGGAAAAGCGCGCGCATGCTTGCGGTGCTCGCTTCCCCGTCCGCCTGTAGACACACAGGCACTTTTCTCAGCGAGAAACTGCGGCTCTCTGCGTGGGCGAGAAAGAAGACTTTGCTTCGGAGTTCTTGCCGTCAGACGGTCACATCGGGGGTTTTGGGGAAAAACATCCTCTCGAGGGCGGGAAGTGACTCGTGGATGGCGAGAAAAACACCAGACTGCTTGGAGAAGGAACACACGGAAGCGACGGCAGTAACATATTGTGGCTCTAGACACAGACCACGACAAAACATACATTTGTTTATTTGGTGACGTTAGAAGAAAATGGTGTTAAAGTTGATAGACGATGTGCCCCCAGTGATGGTCGAAATCAAATATCTGGAACGATAAACTACCTGTTGACGACATGCACACAAGAATGGGTATCGGGAGGTTGTAGGTGTCGGGCCATTCGTTCACTTCTACCGTATTTCTGACCGACATTTGTAAAGTAGACCCACAGAGAGAAGGGAAGGCAAAAAACGAAGCGGCTGTCGCCGTGTTCTTAAACGTTTTCTCTTCCCAGCAGGCGACGTACTGAAAACCGACTCTTATGAGGCGTTTTCGCCTGTTCTGCTCGTGGCGGACTCCCTTTCGGCCATGCTATCTACGTCGACTCTTCCCCGCATTGGCTTATATCGAAAGGGCTATGAAACACTGCAAATTGTCTACAAACTCGGGAAGAAGTGACACAGTCGGTTCTGCCTCCCATGCCTACTTTGAGCGTCGAAGTCCGAGACGCCACCCACATCGTTTTCTCGGCAATCCCCTGATCTACTCTCGATACCGCGCTGCAGCTGCATTCAAATTCTTTTTTGTGTGCGTAAAAACAGAGCGAAACGCGTGCAGAAACTCCTCGTTTCTTTTATGAAATCGCACCTCCTTCGCAGTTTCGGGTTTGCACATCTTCCACCATGCGTTCATGCGGAGCTCACCTTTCCGAAAACTTTAATGCGAATTATCACAGCCGTTGCTTTTTCAGGCGAGTCTCGCTGTAAAACGCTTGACTCTGATGAGTCCGGTTGTTTCGCTAGTACTATCAAGCCTCTTCGTCGAAAAAGATTCCATGAAGAACCCCATGTTCACATGTTTGCATCACATTTTGCGCTAGCATTGGATCGTCCAAGAATGAATCAAGTATCGCAGATTGGATCCAGTGTCCCGTTACACTAGATAGACAGACCAGATGGCTTTCCCCGTTGTCCCAGAAGGGAAATCTCCCGTTCAGCTGGAACTAAGTTCACTCGGAAGCAAACAGAACTATCTAAGTATCACTGTGTTACCGTATTATATCGCAAACCACTAAGACAAGTGGAAGGGCGAAGCACGTCCTGACGAATGCGGACCAGCAATGTGACTACAACTGCGAATTCTCGAAATCCTTTCTTGTCGAGCTTCGGCGCTGTCGGGGTGAAACACTTGTGGTCTGGTGTGGTTCTCGATTCCCAGGCTGCTTATTTGTAACTTGCAGAGCTTTTTAGGAAGCCTTTAGCTACCTCTGGACGTCTGGCTTAACCTAAATCTACTTCCAAAAGCAACTGCTCTGCGACAATAGAAGACCTTCGATCCCATGAGGTTCCCCACCAATCCACAGCTGTCGAGAGCTCTTCAACAGAACGACAATGACAGGAAGTCTGCATTTGGGCGAACGACACCGCCAGCTAGGGGGAAGTCCCCCATGTCGTTTCTCTGCACTTCCTCTTTCCGTCCTTGTTGTTTTGGAATATCGGTAAAAGGTGGCATGCATTTGCAGAAAAACCGTTCTGCATCTGAGCGAAATTGCGCTGTTTCCTGCCGCTCTCCCCTGGTGCAGCACAGTTATACAGGGCCGCGGGAAAAATCTGTGTTATGAGATACAGACTACCACGTTCACTATGTGTGCTATATACCGCCACCCCAATGGACCGGTTAAGACAGCTGGAACCTGGAAACGGAAAAAGACAAAGATTCAACATTTAAGTCGGTAGTCCAATTCGTAAAGAAGTGATGCTGGAATAATCACGACGCCTGACTTCCTCCGTGCGACTCTGCATCTGGTTTTCCTTCGTTTGTGTAAAAATATGCATATGAGAAAGGTTAACACATCATTCTGTCGGGCGGGCTGCCTTTCCTTTTCGTGACCATCAAACTGTACGGAATTTTATCGTTCTCCGTGCTCCCATTTGTTTGTGCATTGCTTTTCGGCGTGCAGGTATGCAGATATGTATCATATCGGTGGTCTGCGAAGACAAGAATTCCAACCTCTCTTGTGAGTTGTACCGAACCTTCCGAATGGTCCTTCGCAGGCCATGGCAGAGGTTTTCCCGCATGAATCTACTTGGCACGACTGCGTTGCAGAATGAGAATGAGTTGTAACCACAGGAGATCTACAGAGGCAACTGTCGGTTTCGTATCCTCCTGCATTGCAGTTAGGAAAAATATCACAGCCTGTGATTGCGGATCACGTTCAAACCGCCGAGATTCGCTTTTTGAAACCTCTGTGGAACTGTAGACGAAAAAACGCAAGTTGCCTCCACGAACGAAGATGTGCTTAAATCCAACGAGTGCTCGCCAAGCTGTCAAAAGTGCTACGGGATGTTTCACCGAGTTACAGCGGTATCTTTTGGTAGTGTGTGTGTTTGAGGTCGGTTTATGTGTTTCGCGTTCAGTATGTGGAGAAAGCTGGCAACCGTCGAATATGCAGTTCGTGTCTTCGCCAGGTGGACTGCGCGACCGACAAAACAGAGGCAAAAGGCGATTTGCTTTAACCAGAAGGGCTTTCTCGTGCTGCCCCACGACCCCAACGCCTTCTTTGGAGCCCCGCAAACACTTTTCGGTGCAAAAGCGAGGAAAACGTAAATGAGAATGTGCAGCTTTGCGGCATGCACTGACGGCGCATCCGGCCCAAAGGCTTTCCCCTCGACGTGGCTTTGGTTACAGTCAACAACAGCCAAACTTCTCGTTTTTTTCGTAGCAGGAGATCTTTCTGCGGCGTTGCCTAGAGGTAATTTCCTAAACAAAGAGAGTGTATGAGATCCAGCGCCAACTCTATTAAGGAATATGTGAACGAGGACCAGTCCTCAGCGGACCAGTCCCAGAGAGACCCAGCGTGTTTCCTCATTCCGTAGTAGACCCATCGACTCTGTTTTCTGCGTCAATAAATACGTAAGCGTGGGCCAGAGGAAACGCATTCGCGTGTCTATATGCGGGACCTACGTGTATTTTGCATCAATCTGAAGAGAGAGAAACGTCGTGCGAAGCGTCGCGAAGCGTCTCCGACAGAGGCGAGTTCTTCGAGTCTGTTGGTAAATTTCTGGAAGCCTCACGCTTGCAAAACGACGCTGTCTTGCGAGTCTTCAACAAAACTCCGAGGAAAAGCTCGGTCTGTGCAGGAATGTGCGAAATCGATCAGGAGAAAGAGCAAACAAGTGTAAATCGATTTACACAAAACTGTTCATTGTCCGATTCTTTTCGCCACCACGGTGACACTCTCTTTCGTACAGGGGGGGGCTTCCTTTGAGAAAGGGAATCTCTTGATCAGTTTCGGAAATTGGAGAGCCTTCCTATCAACGAGTAGCCTATGGATGCATACATATATCCTCATGTGCATACACACGAATACAAAGCTATGCCGTTCTGGGATTGTGAAGACAGAAAAGAATAGAGATGTAAAAGCAGACGTTCATTCTGGTCACATTAACGCCCGAGCAGAGTCAAATGAACAATTTCCCTGTACTCTCTTTTTACGGGTCAAGGCTTGACGACTATTCGCTTCGGTCCATGGAGTCAAGCGAGTCCCTTCCTTCCCGTTAAGATTCGGTCCGCAGTTTCGTCAGAAAGAGCGTTTTCTCAAGAATTCGAGACAGGCGACAATCCTTCCGCGCCATCCTTGCCCGGTTTCGTTCGTGGCGTTTTCTCCCACCCTTCGCTGGTGTGTCACATTCTCGCGGCGGACCTTCGTTTCGTCGATGGATTCTTTTCTCCACGAAGGCTCCCGGAACTCGTAAAGAAGTCAGGCGCAGGATTGTCACTAAAGAGTCAAAGCTCAGATTGTCTTCCGTGTTTGCTATTTACAACAAACCGCCCACTGGAATCTAGAAGACTCCCGATGGCCTGCCGGGTTCTGTCTGTGAAACTCCACTTTTCTGCCAGTTATCAGCGAACCCAGTGGTTGCTAAGATCCGGGAGAACGTTAGCAGAAATGACAAAAGAGTGACAACTCTGGGAAAAGGGACTTCCCGAGAGCATGAGACGCCGCCTGGCTCGTGAGAAGGTCGAGACAACGAGCAAGTTGTCTCCGGAAAACATGCCACGAAATAAATTGTTCATATAGGAAATACGTAGCACCGGCTGCGGCAGTGAAGAAGGTAGGGGGCAAAGAACTCAAAGAGTACTTGCGTCGCTTGGCAATACAAGGAAAAGGTGGTACTGAGAAGGGAGGTTCGCAAGCGTAAGAGCGTTAGGGAGAGGCAAGGCGAAGCACAGATCATCTCTTTCCACGAAAATACCAGCGTAAACGGAGAGGCGTCAAGAAAGAAGAACTGGGGGCCTGGTCGCGTGAACCTCAAAACGAAAGGCACAAGTGACGATGCTGAGAAATGGCAGCACCCAGGATCTTCAGTCCATTCTCGCAGTAAGTCAGAACACATGTGGATCGCCGGTAGTGCGAAGAACGATAGCCGTCAAGTCACGTGGGAACACCGGGAGAGAGCACTCGAAGCCGAAAAGCGCATGACCGCTTTCGCTGGCGTCCGTTCGTTGGGTCTGCGCATTTCTAAAAGAACACCGTCGCTGAGCAGGCGAGAGCTCGCAGAAGAGAGAAACGACTTCACTTTAAATGTAGGCTTCTCTGAACTTGAAATCAGTTGTGGTTGGTTACCAGAGCTGAATCTGTTCCGAAGTGAATCTTGGTATTCTCCGGCCATGCTCTACACTCCTTCGCTGATCACTGTTTGTCTTGGGTTTTCCAGCCCACCACTTGTCTCCCACAAGAAGGTGTGTGTTACCCCAGAGGATATTCTCGATCC
This sequence comes from Toxoplasma gondii ME49, assembly GCF_000006565.2. Classification (NCBI taxonomy): domain Eukaryota; phylum Apicomplexa; class Conoidasida; order Eucoccidiorida; family Sarcocystidae; genus Toxoplasma; species Toxoplasma gondii. Next base: position 2,561,695 of record NC_031478.1, read on the forward strand.
ATCCGTGTTAGCTGCTGTTCATTCGTAACCTTTGTTCTGACTATAAACCTACATCCTCATAGTGTGTTTTACAAAAAGAAGCACATATCTCTCGAAGACACCCGAGGTCCCTTGAAGACTTGCGTCGATACGGAGGAAACATCCGCGTAGAGGCTTAGTTTGCCAGGTGTCGACGAACAAGGGTGCAGGGTCCTCGTTTCCCCTCCCAGAGAATCCGTTTCACCCACCGTGAATCTCGAAGTTGAACGCGTCAGACCGCCGCCGTCATTGTACCCTTGCACTTCATATTTCCATGAGCAGAAAGCGCGTGTCGACGTCATGTCATCCACTCGGTGTTCTCCTGTTTCAGCGGTGTTCCTGTGCCTCGCCTCTCAGGGGTGTCGGTACTCTTCGCCTGGGAGGACTGGAGATTTTCAAAGCCCCACAAACTGCGCAGGCGCTTCGCTGGGGGAGCAAGCGGCTGTGCTCGCGGATCTACACCAAAAGCAGAGGGTAAGGGGAGGGAGAAAGAAGAAAGAAAACCAGCTAAAGGAAAGAAAAGCAAATCGAGCGAAACCTGGGATAGACAGACGAGGAGGAAGGAACAAACGGGACAGAAGGCAGAGTCAAGTGGAAGGAGAGACAGCGGAAAAAGGAGAACCATCATCCGAAAGGGGAAGCAAGTTGACATCGTGAGTCTCCGGTGCTTTTCACAAACATCCTTGTACGGCCGTTCTCACGTGTGCCACAAACACCTCTCGCATCTTTGCGGGACGCTCTGTACACTTGCTCACAGTTTCCCGGCACAGCTTCTTGCTTCTGCTACGATCGACGCGACTAGAATACTGATCGTGACTTTCCAGTCTTTCGATACGCAGTTGTCATCTTCTCACCTACGGCGCATGCCTCCGCTCATTTCCTACTGTTAGCTTTGCCGCACTCCCTCCTCCTGCAAGTGTACCTTCACCAAGTTCTGCCGGATTTGCCTCCACTCTTTCCTTTTCAAGTTTTACCGCTCTCAGGCTCTTGCTAGCACGGTGCCTCTACACTGCTGTAGAAGGGTCGCGTCCGGTATACCTCCATGACGTAAACCCGACTCGCCGAAACCCCCCTGTCGCTTTTCCACAGACGTTTTCCCCCCTTTTACGGTAGTTAGACGCCTCTGTCTTCGGCTTCCTCACTAAGAATGCGCTTGTACACAGACGTTGGTTTTCCACATATACACTGGACACCACTACATGCGGCGGATCTGTGCAATGTCAGGATCAACTGTGGCGTACCCAGCGCATCTGCGATGAGCGACTCCAGGGGTTCGCTGACAAAATTCGGTCCGTTTGCGAAGAGATCGTCGGCGATGAAGCGCTTAGTAAGCTGTCTGTCACTCGCTGTGTCCGGTTTGATGCGATTTTCGAGAGTCTATTTCCCTCTCGAGAAGCAGAGAAGAGAATTATCTTCTTTGCCAGCTCTGAAACATAGCATCACACGACTGAGGCGGTTTACGCGGACCGTGTCCAAGAAACACGCACTTTGCCGTAATGCCTGAAAACCTGAGTTCTATAACCGGCAGGCAAGACGTTTGAACAACAGAGCGCGGAAGGGATTTTTCACAGGTCACGCGCGCCACAGTCAGCTTCCAATCTGGTGAAGGCAAAGAGAGTTACCGGCGGGTTAAAATGGGAAGAGTCCTGCTTTTCGCTTAAGGCTCTTTTTGCTGTGGACAGCAAGGCGCCTTTTGTGGTGCCCCAGCACCGCAACAATGAGTTAACTGAAGGATTGGCCAACTCAACTTGCACAGAACCTGTGACAAAAGCCCCAAGCTGCGCAGATGGGGAGAACTGTGTAAGAGTGAAACCTCCTCGTTTCTCTCGAACTATTGGCGGTTCCTTCCATCACACCACTGTGAACTTCGTGAGGCGGTCTCCTTGGTCAGGACCAGAGATAGAGCCAAATAAAAGAAGGCTGCCCTGTTCGTCCCGGTGCGTTTCCGTCGTTCTGTAAAAAGCGCATCTCGTGTTCCGCATAGAAAAACTCTGCCCGCAAGACGACAGAAGAGACGCGAGAGATGCTACCTCCGACACTCGATAGAAACTCACCATTCTCCACTTTCCTGCCCTTCTGTGACCCCGCGGTTAGGCTCACTCCAGGCGGCTTCTGGCTACGGGAAGCTCGCGACTCAAAGACTGAAAGACGTTATCGAGGAGACCGTCGTTCGGTACAAAGAAAAGGAAATCAACAGCTACATACGACGCATAGCGGCGTTGGAGGCAAGCGAGGAGCATTTGCGAAGAGAATTAGAGGAAAAAGACATCCAGGCCAACAAGTCCATCGAACGAATCGTGGGAAGCAACAATGTCGGCTTGCGCACAATCATGAGGGAGGTCCACGACCTCCAGGCGACTTCTGCAGACCAAGCTGCTGAAATCGCCAGGCTATCCAAAGACTGCATGCATTATAAAAAACGGTAACGTGTCTCAAGAAGGAAACGATTCTCCCCATATGCTTCGTGTGTTTCTGTTCTCCTCAGTTGCGTATCTCCTGTTTGCATTTCAACTCTTATACTGACATATATATATATATATATATATATGCATGTGCTAACAGAGACATAGTGAACACGCAAATGGATCTATCTCCACAATGGATAGGAATAATCTCGTCGATGGGTGATGAAGTGAGGGAAGGATACTGAGCTTTCCTTCTTGTGTTTCACTGTTTCCTTGTGACAGATGCAAACACGCGTTTGCAGTGAAACGTGGTGACCATTGTTCGGGGATTTGAGTGAGCTTTTTCCGCGTGCTTTCGCGTCTCTTCAGCAGCCCAATTCTGTGAATCCCTTTCACATGGTTTCCGGTTTCCGCCTTCCTCGGGGTTTCTTTCTTGGCTGCAATCTTGAGTTATTTGTTTCGCACTCCGGCCTTGTGGTCAGCTACGAGCAAGCGACAGAAGAGTCGAGTCAGCTCCACGAGGATCTGCTGAAAGCAACCGCGAAGGAGGCAGCTCTCGAGGAGAAGTCTCGATCTCTGGACAGCCAGCTGTCTCAACTGAAATGCGATTTAGCCGACACAAAAGCTTGTCTAGAGGAGAGCGAAAAGCGCAGAACGGCGATCGATCTGCGAAGCCAGCAACTGGAGCAACGGTTGGAAGACTACATGGACCGCGAGGCGAAGAAACACCAAGAAGTCGTTCAAATGATGGACAAGAAAATGAGCATTGCCACGGTAAGGCAAATTCGCGCTTGTGGCTTTCAACCAAGACACCAGCTGGAGTTGTTTACACTTTCTCGACTTAGCTGGAAAACGCGCCAGTGGAACTTCTGAACGGGAGGCAGCGACAGCTGTCGAGCTGGCGGGTTTACTGGCTATTTGCAGGCGAAAGCGGGGATTTGGAAAGACCGTAGCGAAACTCTTCCCTGCGAGGAGAGTTAACCTTTATTCACGGACGTCTATGTGTCAGCGAAATAGGCTGCACTGAGCAGATTCACAATCGTGAATTCATGCGCTTACACAAAAGGACTCGCATATCCGTTGAGCGACCTCAATTTCCGCAGAGGCTTCGCGGGCGTGTTGCAAGGATCCGTAGAGTGGGTTTCAGACTAACTGCGTGGCACTTTCGCAGCTGCGAATTACCCAGTACCGTGATCAGCGACAGAAGCTGATAAACGAGTTGCGCCGAGGGAAGCAGCGCACAGAACAGCTGGATAAGCATCTCCAGGAGAAGACGCGGGCGGTCGAAGAACTAAAGTGTCAGGTCGACGTGAAGGACTGCGAGTTGCAGCAACTGCGGTCGGTTGCGGAACACGAGAAAACGCATCTCGACGTCCACCTTCAGCAACTAACACAGGAGGCGCGAGCGGCGCATGCAGAGTGCGAAGTGAAGGAGACCGAGCTGGAGGAAACGCGGAAGGAACTGAATGCTGTGAAAGCTCTCAGCCAACACCAGAAGCAGGAACTCGAGTGTCTGCGAACCGACCACGAAGTCCGCGAGGGCGAAATTCTTTGCATGCGCAAGGCCCTCGACCACCAAAAAAGCCAAGTGGAGTTGCTGCAGCAGGAGCGTGCAGAAACAGTCGAGACGCACCGCGTCGCGATAGAAATCAAAGATGGGGAACTTCAGCAGCTGCGGAAACTCCTGGACCACCGGAAAGCGGAGGCGGAGCAAGAGGTTCTGAAACACCAGCAGGAAGTCGAGAGTCTAACACACGCAAGCGACCTAAAAGAAAAAGAAACGAACCACCTACGAAAGCTCCTGGAGCAACAGAAACGCGACTGGGAAACGGACGCGCGCCAGAAAGACCACGAAATCGAAATCAAACAACAGGAACTGCAGAGAGCTAAGGACGGCGCCGAGAAAAAACAAAAGCAACTCGAAGTAGCCCTCGAGGTACGAACTCCAACGTGGAGGACCCCGGGACAGATGCGCCGGGAAGAAAGCTATGAAAAAACCACTGAGAGCGAATTTGTACAAACAGCAACAACCATACAGGTTCGTGTCTTGGAGACCGACTAACTGTGGACCTGCATGTACACGCTCAGATATTCACTATGAGAAGAAATCCACTTCTATAGGTTGCAACTCTAATTGCATCCGGTAGCTCTGTCGTTTTCTATCGATAAGCAAATATAGACATGAATGTAAATGCGACACTCACATGCATGCACTTTTAAATACGCTACCCAAAGCTGCTGTCTCCGTTGGAAGTTCAAAAAGTGCAGGATCCAGAGTAACCCTGTATCGGCAAATATCTGTCGTGAGCCACTCCGGTAAAAATCTGTACATCTGCAGATCTATCCACCTATCGATCTATATATATATATATATATATATATATATATGTGCCTAGCGATCTGGATTAAATTTAGTAGATATGGGGCGTTCTGCTAAGTCTTGTTTTGGCATTCTCAGGAGTGCGAGCAGAAAGGGTGCATGATTGCTGAGTTGCGGGCGTCTGTTTCTGAGCTGAAACGACGATGTGAGGAACATGTCGCCAGCCATCGTTTCGAGGTCGAGCGCATGACGGAAGATTTCCATCGAGAGCTGAACGCGAAGCTGAAGGAGAAGGACGAAGAAAAGGAGCTGGAGTTGAGACGCAAGCTAGAAGACGCTCGGTTAGTCTGGACAGAGACAGAGAGGCGGAACGAAGTTGAAAAAGCTGTAGCTGCGTACGGGGACGACCGGAATGAAACAGCAGACGGAGAAGTGGAAAGGATTCGACGTTCCAAAACAGAATGACAAACCTGTCAGGAATGAAAAGGATAGATTCTCGCGGCAGAGGCAGGCGCGGGACCACACCAGAGGAACATAAAGTCGCATGGTCATCTTTTACAACGGTGAACTTATCTCCAGTCCAGTAGAAACACAGAGCAACTCTCAGAGGGCAAGACGAAAACGCCCGTGATCAGTGTGGAGACGTCGTTCCAGATTACCAATCTAAAAACAAAGAAACCAGTGACAACACGGAAAGTTGGGTGTCCACAGTGGGGGACGCAAGTCGGCAGTTTTTGTTGGAACACAGGGAGACGACCCATAGAGCAAAGGACAGCGTCTCACAGTATCTCGCGAAAGTCTATCCGAAAGAAAAGGTTCTTACTGACAGTACTGTCACAACTTTGAATAGTGCTCGTGGTTCTCTGTTTAAACACAAATCACAACCGAATGGTGTTCCCCAACTTCGGCTCAGAAGGAGCTGACTTCCTCGGACTCCAAGCGTGGATTACGAATGCCGTGGCTCGCGACGAAAAACGGATTTTCCGAAAGACTGAAGAAGCTTGATCTACAATTGTGCAGGAAGTTACTGGGGCGCACAAGAAGTGTCTGCAGACTTCCCCTTCTGCGAGACGGGGATTCTCGGGGACGACGCGTCTGTGTTTTAGGTTTCCATAGTCAAATATGCCTTGTCTGAGAAGTCTCATCTTGTTTTAAAGCGATCGAAAGAGCAACCCAAATCTCATGAAGAAGGTAAATGAGTTTACAAGTTGGTAAAAATATACCGGCAAAATTCAAATCTAAGGCCGTATTCCTGAATAAGTCAGTGCTGCGACTGGGTTTCGGAATATTCTGGGCGTTTAGCGAAGAAATTCGGAAGTCGGAGTCTGAGGCGACAGAGCTGCAGAGGCGCAAAACCGCCGCCGATCTCAAGCGCATGCAGTCAATGATCGTTACTTTGACGAATCAGAACAGGGGTCTCGTAAAGCAGTGCAAATTGTTAGCGTCGAAACTCGAAGAATCAACTGGCAATATTGAGAAGCTGAACGACGCTCTGCAGATTGAAAAGTGCAAGCAGTTGGTGAGTCTTTTTCCTCATTCTGAAGACACTTCAGAAACCATTTTGTGGATCTCGGATCCGACCTTTCAAAAGTTTGTACCTACTTGACCCCTCATTGGAAATAAACTTTTTTTCAGCTTGCACCGTTACATTCAGAGGCATACCGTAATATTTCTGACTTCTATTTCCTCGTGTTTTCTGTGTCCACATAGGCGTAACTCGAATCGTGTTGACACGCACGCTCTCTCAGAGTTGTACATGCATGCGCTGCATGCACAAAAATGTTTCACAAAACCCATGATTCGAAAGCAAATACCTGGGCAGCCACTTTCTGAGTCTGTGACGACCTCACGCACATACAGCGGAACTTACACACAATAATGTATATATATATATATATAGATAGATAGATAGATAGTTACGTACAGTGTGTAAGTGAAAGCGAGTATACGCATGACTGAGTACCAGTGCATCGAGAGAAAGACATAGTAATGAAAGAATATAGAGATAGAATGCATTTGTGTGTGCATATATGCGTATATGTGTATGCACAGATGGATACCTATGTGTGTAGAGAAAAAGACACACACACACACATATAAACTCCTCCGAAGGTTTGTGTGAGTCAATTTGCACAGCCGTCCTTCATTCCATTCGGAAAGTTGCTTCTCGACTTGTTTTGCTTCGTCTCGCAGTCGCTCACCACATCTCTCTGCTGTGTGTCTTCATCTCTTTGTCCCCGTAGTCACTCTCTTGAGCGAAGCCACGGAATCCCCAATTCGAAACTGCATGCGAATATATCATGTGACTGCATGCTTCTTCCTCCTCCTCCGACGCCACTGCAACTCCCGAACTGGATGCGTATAATTTATACATCTCACGCACCAAGCCGACATCGAGGACACAAATGTCCTATGAAGCTCACGCAGTGTCATTCTCACATCATGCGCAGCTGCTTTGTCTGGTTACGCGGTCCACGGCTCGGAACTGCCTACCTCGAACAGAGACGTTCTCCTTTCGCTAGGACACTGGCTGCACATCGAACGACTTTCCATGCATGTGCGCGCGACGAGTTTTCCGTTGCCTTTTCAGGAAAGCTCGGAGAAAGCGCGAGACGCAGGGCTGCTTCGCCAGCGTGTCGCCGCGTTGGAGCGCAGCGTTTGTGAGCAGAAGCAGCAGACACAGAGTCTGGTTGTCGAGAGAAATACGCTGAAAGAAGATCGGGACCGACTGATCGGTGAAACTCAGAGTCTGGAACGAAGGAGTGAAACTCTCCTGGAAAATTGCGGATCACTCGAGAAGCGCATTGCCTGTCTAGAAAGTCAATTGGCTGCATGCAGGCAGCAACTCAGGGAGAGAGGAAACGACATCGGCTTGCTTCAAGAGGAGCTGCGCGCTGTACGTCTGAAAATGAAGCTGATAAAGTGAAAGCCATGTTGCCTTTCTGCAGAAGTTCAAGGAACCTGGTTAACAGAAGGCGGTATCTTCGATGAGTCGTAAAGAAGAATCACCAAGAAGATCCTCAAATACAGACGCACGAAACACACAGCCTACACCATATATAAACCCCTGCAGAATCCAGCACAGAAATGCATCTATTCAGCATCCGCATTACATTTATTGTACAGATACCGATTCACTTGTACCTAGATACGTATACTGATGTCTGACATATATATATATATATATATGTATGTAAACAGGTGGGCCGGTAGATATATTTAGAGATAACTTGGTAAACAGATGTCAGTAGACAGACAGATATGAATGTGAAGACAGGGATGGATCTGGACAGATAGAGATAGAGAGGCAATTAGACTGATACAAATACAGAAACGAAACGTGGTGACACAGAGAGGTACATAGGCGAAAGTGGATAAATACAGGAATGTGGAGAAACAGATGGAGATGTACAGAGAAATAAATAGATGGATAGGTAGAGATATATAAACAGGTAGATAGGTAGAGAGATATAACTATAGAAGTGTGAACAGGGAGATAGTCATTTGTATGAACACGAGAAGAGAGAGGAAGTTGGATGCTGAATTCTTGAATGTTGTTTCACGTATTCGTGGATCGAGGGCGGCATTTGTCTTCAGTTCCATTTTCAACAGCTGTTGACAAGTGCGAATGCTACCCCAATATGTTTTTCGTAGCGGGCAGAGGAGGCGGTGACCTACAAAGAGAACTTGAAAGTCATTTGGTCCTCAGTCGTCGAGCATCTGCCAGTGAGAGAAAGAGACCAAGAAGAGATTTGTGTCTCTCAAAGAATGCCGCCCTCGGCAGTTCGTCTCGTGCATGCGCTCATCGCTGATGCCGTCGATGAACTCTGCACTAGAGCCGCTGATAACGTCGCGCAGGCGTAAGTTATTCGCTTTTTTCTATCCGCCGATTCATGTTCATCGACGATGCTTTCACAAGCACGCTCGAGTCTTCACATATTTGTACACATCTCCGTTCAGAGCTGCATATAAATATAGATACACGCATGTGTGTGTCTACATTTCTATCCATATACATAAAGATATGTTTATATATGTATATGCATGCATATCTGTTTAGAGCGTCATATAAATATTTGTGTATATATATATATATATATATATATATCGTACGCGTATATTTGTGCATATGTTCTCATGTATCGCTGTTGGTACATGCATATGTATATGTCCCTACGTGTGTTCATTCGTCTACAAAAGGAGTGGAGAACAAGGGAAAATGCAGTTCGCTGGAAGCTAAGATTCGTCGTTTTTCTGACACGAAAGAGAGGCAGTGCCTTGCTGCACCTGTGCTCGTGATACACGATTTCATCTCTCCGAGATGTCGGATGTCGGGTGTAGATTCCACACTTGAATTCGAGTTTGCGAGAGGAAGCTGTACCTCGAGGAAACGAAACGGCTCTGTCTTTGGGGAGTGGACGACACAGAAACGCGGCTGCATGCAGACGGGTGATTGTGCTTCGCTCGAAAGTCGATGAGACCAAATTCGAAAACGAGAATATGGGGTCCTGCAAGAAATCGAACGTTGTTTTGTCTTCGTTGTCTCTGGAGTGTGGACTGCGCATTTGAGAGAGATCGGACACTGCGTGAGGAGAACGCGGAAGTCGCATGGTCTGCTTGATGGTGACTTTTGTGGCAATAGAGTGGGTCTTTCTGACTCTCGAAACGGACTTTTGCCTTTGCCTTTCTGCCCGTTCTTCCACTTACAGTGCAGACGAGAAGGTGAAGACTGCACAAGCGTAAGAGAAATTCAGAGGGCGGCGGGAACGCTCTCTTTAGCGTACTTCTGGCTCCTTTTCAGATAGAGAAAGCACCGCGCTCTCAGTTGATCACCAGAGAGGAATGGCAGAGTGACGAAAAAACTGGAAAAGAAAAACTCAAAAGCAGAAGGCCGTTCCACCATCCGAAATCTCTGGACGTCAAACGACGCGGAGAAATTTTCGAGTTCATCGTACAACGTGGAGAGACAATGTCAGCGCCACTCAGACAAAGGCCAGCAAACCGGTAGCTTTCACAACATCAACAGTGCGAAGAACTATCAGCTGTTCGTGTACTTTTATGTATGCATGTAGTTCTACATATAAACGTATCAATAGAGGTACACAGACAGGAGGCAGAGACGTACCCGCAGGCGCACAGATGGAAATTGGTAGAGAGATGGAAAAGGGAAAACCGAGAAGTATACATATATATATATATATATATATACGCATGTATAAGCATGCATCTATATACCTGTGCATGTGCGCATACGCAAATACACCTACACAGATATACTCGTATTATGCTATTTCCGACAGGTCGTGGGGTTCAGGACGAAACGGGTCGAGAGAGACGGCTCGAGGCATTCGGTGTTTCGCTCGTCGACAAAGGAGTGCCTTGTGGAATTCTCATTGTGTCCACCCCTGAGAAATGCGTCTTCACCGTCTGTACAGCACAGCAGTGCAACTGGAACAGGAGAAACTCGCGGAGCAGAGGACGCGCGCGAGCTTCGAAGAGCGGCTCCGCGCAAAAGAGAAAGAAGCTGCCGAACTAGAAATCGCGCTTGCTCTGGCGAACGAGAAGCTCCTCGCGACTGAACAGGAGCAGTGTATGTACACCACCTCGAAGCACCAAATGCAGGAGCAGTTGGGGGCTCTTGAGCAGGCTCTTGCGGAGGCTCTGAAGGAGAAGACAATCATCGCGAAGAGAACGGCTTGTCTCGAGCAGGAAGTTGCGGCCATGGCAGAATCCAAATCCGAGATTCACACGCGACTGGATCTCCGCGAAAACGAGCTGGTCAACATCTGCAAGGAACGCATGCAAGTCGAGGAACGCTCGAAAAGCTACGAGCGCGAGATCGGCGCCCTCAAGTCAGGTAAAGCGGCGAACTGTATCAGAGGCGTGCGACACGAGCCTCAGAAACAGAAACTGAGATGTGGAGAACAACAGAGAGAACGTGGACAGGGAGAGCAAGAGAGCGGACAACGGGAGAATAGGAGAGACCACAAGGAAAGAGAGGAGGAGAGAGGGGCGCGAAAGCTGAAGAAAATCACTTTTCATGCACGGAAAACAAACAGTTCCTGCAGATGCCAGATCTGCAGCTGCTTACCTAGAAGGAGTTTCTCCCTGTATTTCCGAGGAAAGCGAAAGAAGGAATGTTGGCAAATCCCACTGGGTTTTACGCCCGGCAAACAGCTGTCCAGCCTAGATGTATGTATAAATATATATATATATATATATACATAGATAGATATAGCTCTATTGCGGAAAGTGGAAGTGTGGCAAGCAGAGAGGTGTACAGACACACGACTGCAGTCGCGGATGAGGCAGGTTGTGTAGAAAAGAGCAGAGGTCTCAGGATCTGCGTTTCGTGTGTAGAGAACGCTCGACTGGATGCAAAGGCGATGGCGAATCAAAGAGCATTGTTAAGCGAAAAGCAGAAGAATGAGGATATGCAAGCACTGGTCCTCGAACTGGAAAGGAAATGCCGCAATACCAAGGTGACTAGTACGATAATGGAAAGATCTAGACATTAGGTACAGCTCGAGAGCTTCAGGTGTATCTGCACCTCTATTCTGCCTGCGAAATACATACTGATCCGAGATACTTACCTATTCTCTTCCCTTGCTCTCTTACGGGGTATGTATGTACGTACATATATATATATATATATATATATGTCCTCCGCATGCGTGTGAGTCCATTGCCATATCTCAGCATATATGTTGAGATACCTGAATGTATATATTTATATACGTATAGATTCTGTGTAGATCTTTGCACACATGTGAGTCCACTGTCGTGAATCTACAAGTGTGTTCGATCTGTCGAGCCTCGCCGTTTTTCTCTTTCTAAGAAGGAATGCGAAGTGCTGCTGGAGGCGACCAAAACGAACTCTGAAAATCTTCTGCAGCAGTCCACACGCGAGTTTCAGAAGGAGATGCAAGTCCTTCAGCTGAAACATCAGGAAGAGTTGGAGGCGCGGGAAGCCGAGAGCAGGCGCCTGTGGCATTCTCGGTGAGGTCTCGAAAAAAGAGGCGACTTCCATGCACAGTTCCCCGAAGAAACATCGGAGACGCCTGGGCAGAAGTCGAAATCACGGGGTCTTCTAGAAAGGTTCGCGAGATCTGTGCTCTTTTTCTGGCGAGAATAAAGTGTATCTTCTCCCGAAAGCGCCTGGCGCCGTAAACGTGGTGTCTCGACTTGCTATCGTTTGAGTCGCATCAAATTAATACAACTTCGCCCTCTTCACGCTCTGTCTCTTCCTCCTGATTCCTACGCTTCTTGTTCTCGTGTTTCCTCCCTCGCACTGCGTTTTGTCGTACCACAACAGAGTGGACGGTGAAAAGCACGTTGGTTTTTCTCGAAGGGGCCTCTCGCTACGGTAGCGAGTTCACGGTGAACCGACTGCGTATGCGCCCCGGGTTCCAGCAAATAAAAAATGGACCTGAAGCATGTACAGGCGAAGCCGTGTGCAGCTCTGTTTTTTGCGCATCTCGACGTTTTCCGGATTTGGTAGTAGTCCAAGAAGGATGCATGCGAGTCGTTTGCATGCAGGATGGAGCAGCTCGCTGCCGAAACTGCCCGGCAACAAGAGAGGCTGATGGCTGAAGCAGAGGCAACGCGGCGAGAACACCAAGCGGAGATACAACTGCTTAGGTAAACTTCTCTCTTTCCCTATATAAAGTCACCGTGGTCTGTCTCCCTATCAACGCACACAAGTCGTTCTCTCTGCATGCATCTATACCTATATATCTCTATCTATTTATAGATATAGACGCGGGACGCATGCATTACTCAAGGGAGGTCGTAGGAGTGGTAACGGTAATCCATATACTTTACGTCAAGAAGAGAACCGATGTGAAAGAACAGCATCGTGGGAGTCCCAGAGCATTTCTTGAAACGTAGATGTGGTGTGTGTGTCCGTGTAGATCACTTTGAGAATAGCCGCTTGTACGCCGGGAAAAGTGTGTATTTGCATGCACCCTTGAAAAGAAAACGTTGAAGAAAAAGACAAACTATCCGACTCTTAGAGCAGAGGAGAAAGATACTTTTTCGCTCAGAGTCAGAGGCGCAAAGACGGGCTGTTCCGGGAATTGAACCCGGGACCTCTCGCACCCTAAGCGAGAATCATACCACTAGACTAAACAGCCGTCGATAAAGGCCTGCTCAAAAAAAGAATGGCGCATGCAGAGAAATCGCCTTTTTCTGACCTGGCAGTAAAGCCACCGAAGCTCCTCGTGAAACTGGATATCCTACGCTTCCAGTCCGCACCCAGCGCAGACGTGGAAAACAGTTTGACAAAAAACACAAAGCCCCAAAAAAGAGGTCTTGTGCTACGCGTTCTTTGCAATATAAATATATATTTAGAGATATATATAGTGTGTAGATGTTGCTGCACTCTTATATGTATGGTTCTACAGTGTATCATGCTTTGGTTTAGGTTCCATCTGCTTAATCGTACGGAAATGTGTAGATGTACACGAAGACACAAAGCGACGTCTGTGTATGTGTGCATATATATATATATATACACGGAATTATATAGTCATTTTATTGAGTGTTTTTTCAATTTATACATAAAACAGATACTGATGTGCGTGGAACTGTGACTGCTCCACGAATCGATGCCTTCATGTCTGCAGAACCCCCAATGGTTCACGTGTATTGCAGGTCTAAGATAGCTGGAGATCAGGAGAAGCAGGCAGAAGCTCTCGACGCCATGTCTCAACTGAATCAAGAACTGCACTCTGTTGCAGACAAATGTCCCTGGCGACCTGTGCCCAGTGATTTCGATTCTCCAGCAGAAGCTGTTCGGACAGTCGCAGGCAGACGCCAGGTGAGCGGAAGGAAACTAAAAGGAATACCGCATTTCCGACGGCTGCTTCCGAAGTTGTCGCCGGGTTTTTCTCTATCGCACGAGGGAAACAAGGCAATAAAAACATTTGCACGGCGAAGGGTTCTCTGTCTTTTTTAAATGCTCAAGCGATCACATCGAGAAAGGCTGTTGTCCTCAGCAGAAGGAGCTCCTTTATGCACGCAAGTGTAACGTCGTGGCTAGATGCAACTCTTTTCGTAGAAAGGCGCTCTCCACATTCGGTGTGTCGCTTTTTTGTGGAGAGCTTTGCCTACCTGACAAGAAGCATGAACTCAGTCTCCTGTTGGCTGCAGTCCTGTGACACAAAGCTTTCTGTGGTGGAACGGTTTCCAGATTCTACCCGAGCGTCCACGCCGAGCTGGTTTTCGACTTGCCGTTTGTGGAACTCGATTCGAGATATTCAGTTCTGGGTCACAGAAAAGACTCTTGCTTCCTCTTGAGAATGAAGGCCCTAGTTTAAGCTCTTCTTGTGGTCTGTCCTTTCTCAAAGCAGCTACTCGACTTTATTTCACAAAATTCGTGGATATATGGTTAGAGTTTGAGCGTCATTGTCAAATGGACCAGGAAACGAAGTGCGAAGAGTGTGTGTCTGCGACTTTCAGCGATCGCCGAGTTCGATGGAGTCCAGACTCCACTGCAGTCGAGAAGCTCTCGAGTCCAGCAGGGACACCGCAGCTGTCTCTCGCACTTTAAACAACGTCTCATATCTCTCCTCGTCTCCGTTGACAAAACGCTCCCCTCAGTTGCGCTGCCGACCGAATTCGCCTGGCCGTCTGGCAGGTCCGTCTTCTCGAGACAAGGTCACCGAAATAGTTTCACTGAGATATATACTTCCACCTCGGCAATCTGCCGACGCGAACGTAAACCCAAAAAACAGAGGAGCTATAGGATAGAAGGGGCAAACCGAAATACGGCTGAGATGTCACTTGGCTTTCAGCGTGTCGCCAGAGCGGGCTTTCTAGGATCTCTGTGCAGGATAAAATGTAATGTTGTCTTAGTGGGGGGACGAGCCTCTCGATTTTCTTGCGTAGCCATGGTGATTATAAGATTTTGGAAGCGTCCTCCCGGTTCCTTCGACAAGCAGAACGAGAGACAGTTTCTACGATAAGGATTCACAGAGTATCTTGTAACCCTCCCGAATAAGACTCTGCCGCCAAAAGACGCACAACCTCAAGGCACCGTCGAAAGCTGACGGTGTGAGTTCCTTGCATGTCTCATTATCTCCGATGTTTGCACTTAGTGTAGATCCAGACAAGAGTTTCGGCGTCACCAGCAAAAGGGTCCTTACATCGAAGAGATCCATTCTTTGAGAACTCAGCTCGAACGAGCCTCAAAGTGACACTGGTTATCCAAACTCCTCTCTGTTGTGAAATCATACACCTCGTTTGTTGCTTTTTCTCCCGGATCTTCGCGTGTATGTGGTTGCCTTCAGACTGCTCATTTCTGCTCCCTGAAAACATGGCCACGTATCTAAAACCGGACCGAGCTCCCTCTCCAATACACTCATCCTGTCGCCCTGTCACTGCAGGTCCCCGTCCTTGTTTAGATTCTCTCCTTTCTGCTTCCCAGCTAGCAGGTGCTTCCAGCTGTTCCAGCTCTCCACGCTGTAGCTTCGCCAGGACGTGAAGACTCCTCAGAGATTGTCGAAAAACGCTTGTCTTCTCGTCTCCAGCATCAACTGTACTCTCTTGCCTCTCTCTCCATTCTTGCCTCCTTTGCCCCTACGAACCTCTGTCACACTCAATTCTGCCTAAAATCCGTCCTACATTCACGAACACGCCTATACCAATACGTACATTACACACAAGTAGTCTCTCTCTCTCTCTCTCTATATATATATATATATCTGGTTACGTATGCGGGTAACTACAGTGCGCCAGTGTGGTTTTGGATCCGTTTGGGGAAGGAACGTCGAGATCACGGGATCATCAGGATGTTCACCCACGTTGGAAACCCTGCCTGTGTGTTGGACACAACTGTGTGGGCCAAGCGTCAGAACATAGCGTCTGGGTATTACGTTGAAATTTCTTTTGCAAGTTGCTAGCCGAATGCGACTTTGCTCCGGCGATATTTTCTTCGCTCATTTGGGGAACTCGTCTGCCACCTCATTCCTTGTTGCTACAAGTCGATGGTCGGCGAAGGTGAAGCTGATTTGCCACGACTTTCGGGACACAGAAACTGCCCTAACAGACAGAAACACCTGAAAGGGATCTCTGCGCGTGGCTGTTGTCTGGGGAAGTTTTATGCGAGGAACAGAGGTGACACTTTGTTTTCCACGCATGAAAACCACAGTTTTGTTCGTTTTCCGTTGTTGGGATGTTGTTGGGCTCTTGTACCGCAGGGACTCGCCCAAACACTTGTGAATAACGGTAGCCGTTGTTTGGTGTAAGTCACAGTCTGAGGGTCAGTGTCGTGAACGTGTGACTGAAATTAAATGGTCTCTCGGATGCCGGAAAGCGTACCACGCATGAAACGGTTCCCTCTGTACGATCAGACAGAAGGATCGCACGACACTCTGGACGCTGTGGGAGTGCTTCCTCAAACAGGCAGACATAGTTTCATTGGACCGGACGCACACCAGAGTCCAAGGTTCCTTGGTGATCTCAGATCGAAAGACAGCGTTCACTCCCCATGCGGGTACATTTGCTTCTTCGTGCTCGATTCCCTAGCTCGGTTCACACCGAAGTATCCACCTTGTGCTGTTTTCTCGCGGGAGATCCGTTCTTACAATTTTTCTCAAGAGAAACCGTCGGTAGGTTTCAATGTCACATGTCAAGTTTCATGTTCTCGTCTAATCGGCGAACACGACAAAAAAAGCGTGCGAACTGCACAAATGCCTGAGTTGCGTTTTTCTTCGCATAACGCTGTGTAGCAACATGCTGCAGAGATTCCTAACTCTCTGGAACAGTAGATCACAATTAGCTTTCTGGAACAAGGAGAGTGTAACTCAGTGGATCCGATAGACAAAGATCTTCAAGATCTAAACCCGCCCTTCAGTCCATAGTACACCCCACCCAGAAGAATCTTATAAAGTATCCTGCAGAATTACTGCTCCCCTGCAGTGGAAGTGTATACCGCTTGGCGAGTGCACTTAGTTCCGTAACTTTTCAGCTTACTCGCGTCTGGGTTGCGGCACCCGTGACCGCAAAATCTAGGCAGAAAGTATGAATGTATTTCTAGAGAGTACCTTTTGTGAATGTGGACGACTCTAAATGCTCAGTCTTTTACTTTCACTGTGTAGAGTTGATTCCCGACACGTTCTTCCATCTGTTTTTCGCGCGTAAACCGAGGGGGTTCCGCAAGACACGGTCCCCTCCAGATTCCGACACACCTGCGCTTTGTCGCATGCGTCTCGATAGAACACACAAATTCACCAACCCCCTCCAACTCACCCTTGCCGCTTCTGAAAAGACAGTTTTACTCCAGCGGCGTCCACCTGACAATTTGTCCACCACGTACAACCGCCATCCGGTCTGAATCCACACCTCGTGGTGAGCACCCGTCGTTTTCTTCCGTCATTCGCAAACGTAGCCGTCAACAGAGTTGTCGGTTTCCACGGTGTCGGAGGCGAAAGCGTCTCGCGTTTCTGCGAGCACCAGAGTCGGCGGTTCGCGTTTGACTTCTTTTTCAAGGTCCGTCAACACATCCCGGCGAAGAGTGACAACCTTGGGGGGCGTCCGGATCTCACCGGTCTCGATGCCGTTTCTCAGCTGCATGTAGAGTCGATACTGTTGCCGCAGGCGATCCAGTTTCAGTGGAGTCGGCACCACAAACGTGGTGGGGTCCACCGAAGACGCGAACCGGTTCTTGTACTCTTTAGCCTGTTGCTGAGTAAGTGCAGCAGGCTTTCCAGCAGGCAAAAGTCGATCTGTTTGTCTATCGCTGCCTGTGTGGAAGTGTGCCTCGGTGAATGTCGG
Organism: Toxoplasma gondii ME49; assembly: GCF_000006565.2. NCBI lineage: Eukaryota > Apicomplexa > Conoidasida > Eucoccidiorida > Sarcocystidae > Toxoplasma > Toxoplasma gondii. The sequence goes on from NC_031478.1 coordinate 2,579,215, forward strand.
AGCATCTGGGCCGCGCTCCGGCGCCGGTTCCCACCGACGGCGTCTGACCCAGATCGTCGGGGGTGGTGGAGCTGCAAAGTGCATGCACAGTAAAAAAGGCGGGAGAAAAATCCCGAAACTCGCGCTCCACACTTGACAACTCGGAAAGGTGTCACAGTAGAGATACCGCGCAGAATACGCGACGGTGAAGCGTCGCGGAAACACTCAGGCCCGAGCAAGAAAGACCACCACGATGTAAAAAACCAATAGTTCAACTCGCAGGAGATACTCCCGAGAACAAGGGTCAAGGCGACTTCTGTGGAGCATATGGGACGAGGCATATACGGCATGTTTTAAAAAGAATGAACACACCGGAAAACAACACCCAAAAAACAGCGGAGGGAAATGGAAAGCTAACGAATCCAACTCAAATCAGAACAGAATCACTTGATGTCACACACCAATATACATATATATATATATATATATATTCCTGAAATCGACTCGCTCTTACCTGCAGAGGGTAGCTCTGACTCACACACCGCGTCGATGATCTCTTCATTTGGAATGATGCGGGTCTCGACTTCGCGTTCACTCAAGCGAATGTGACGACTCCAGTCGCGCATGTTGAATCGCTCCGCCTTCTTCCGGTCTCCTTTCTCCGTTGGACCCTTTTGGAAATCCATCACGTTCGGCAGATATCCGCCTCGAAGACCATTGACCCAGCTGAGACAGGAAACGACACACAAAACAGGCTTGAGATGGACGGGCAAAAGAAACATCTGGGGTAGTCTATCCGCGAAAAACAGTTCCAACCTACAAATTCACACGATTATGGATGCAAACGGCCATCGGGGTAAATGCATCGCTCTTTATGAATGTGGATGCATAAGCGTGTACCCCGGAGTCCCCCATCATCTTGTGTAGAGATGAAAAGGTTCTCCCTCTGTTTTCGGATCGCGTCCCGCAACTCGGCAGGTTCAAGCAGAAAACGAACGGACGGTTAGGGCTCTTCTTTTGTGTGCAGCCTCCTGGCTTGTTGACGCGTCTATCTGTCTGCAAAACGAAATTTCAAGCGACACCTGTCACTCTTTTTTTCGCGGGCAAGCAGAAAGACTACGTCCCGAGCGGGGGCCCCGACAAAGCGAACTATGTAGATGTGCAAAGTGAGTCAGCCGACCCTCTGAATAGAGGGTGAGAAAAAAAATCTGTTGGGCCCGGAGATCAGGCTGGTTCGCACTTTGCACGCAGAGCGGGAACATCTGTTTGTGGTGAACGAGAGCCTCCCCCAAAGACGAAAAACGTTCGGGGAAAATCCATTTCCCCAGGCTTCTACGCACTCATTGTACGGCGTTGTTCGGTGTCTCGGAAGAACCACCGGCGCTCTCTCTTCCGTCTCTTCTACAAGTTGAACGACGACCTCTCCACCGTCTTGAGTAAGCAAGGCGCGCTGGCTTCGGTCCTTCAGTGCGCCGCGGTACTGGGGCGCCCGTCCCTCGACTTCCCACCGTTTCCAGCGTTGCTTCTTGCGTTTCTCAGCCTGAGCAGACGACCGGCAAAACGCAAGAGAAAGCAAGACACGCCAGGGATTATCGGCCAGTCCAGACACGACAGGGTTCGACGTCCTCTCGCCGTCTCCCCAAGGATTCGAATCCCTACGCCAACCAACACAAACCCACCTAAATCTCCACATACACATGTACGCATGCTCGCGCACGGGGACCAGCTGGAAGTCCAGCATTCGAGATGCCCTGCAGATCTCTGAAAAGCTTCCCCAGAGTCCACGCCCTTTTGAAACTGTCCCCAGGGAGAAGGCTCCTTCTCGCAAGGAGAGCGTTTTCCGATTGTGCCACACAACTGCTGCCCTATGTCCGAGTCCCTGCATTTTTCACCCGACCCAGCGATGCACACGGCCAATCCAGACAAAAGCACCCGTACAGATAAGCTTATGCACATTGGACTAGGATAGCTGTATACATATTCGCTCATGTTTGTCGGTTTTCGCTTTCTCCAGCCTTGGTTGCTTGCGTACGCCGTCTTCCTGTGAAGAGTAGAGGTTGGCGTCGGTCTCGAGCCACTGGTTGATATCGGCGGCGAAGATGTGATCGAATGGTCGTTCAATGGACTGGAAGAGGTGATCTACGCGGCTCTCCATCGCGGCCGGCTTGTCCTCCGTGGTCTGTTTGTGAGCCTCCTTAATCCTTTTCCCGGGAACAGTGATCCCTTTCTCCTTTTCCTGAGAGACCTCGACGCCTGTCGCCTGGAGTTGCTTCTCCTTCGCAACGAATTTGTGGATGTTGGGCTGGAAGGTGCACTCGCGAATGGCTTCGACCAGACGCGGGTACTCTCTGTCCTCGGTGTACTGCTCGCAGAAGCGTTCGAGAATCACGAGTGGGTCGTCTGGGCTTCTCCGCAGACGGAAGGCTTGCTTGAGGTACTTGGGGTACGGATTGACGGCAGGATGGAAGGTGCAGAACTGACCCTCTCGCATTTCGTCCAACGCCTCCTTCAAGTGGTGCAGCTGCTGCTTCTTTCGCAAGTAGTGTTCAATCTGTTCGTCGAAGCGATTCTCCACTCGCCTCAGCCCGACGGTCGGGAATTTGCCTTGCGGCCCATAGCCGTCTGCTGACAAGCTCGCGGCTCGGCGTCCGCTTTCCTCTCTCTCCTGCGCCTTGGCTCTTCGCCGGCGCGCATCCAGTTTCCGCGAATACTCGAGAATGTACGGCTTGAAGAACCGCTGCGCTTCCTCGGGGTTCACTTTCTCCACGAGTTTCCGGCACTCGCACATGACGCGGTCGCGAAATACGTCGATGTCGGGATTTCCGAACTCGTGCGCGAGAGCCTCGAGGGCGACGCTCTCGAATTTTTTTCGCGGGACAAACAGCGCAGGGGTCGCGGACGCGTCAGCCCCCAAGTTCGCGTCGACGTTCAGCATGATCACCTGGTTGTGTTGGCGCGCGAGGCGTTTCGCCGCTTGAATCGCAGTTGCGTTTTCGCGTTCGATCTTCGCACCTTCGGCCTCTGCGTCAGGCTGCAGTCCTTCGCGCATCGGATCCCGTGCATGCGGATGCGGGAACACAGCCTGTTCCGTCGGCACGACGACCGGTGGATTTTCGCTTCCCTGCGCTCCTGCCGTTGTGAAGCGGAGCGAGTCGTCGAAGTGCGGCCCAAGAGTCGCGCCGTCCTTCACGAGTTGTGCGCTTGTGCGACTCACAGCGATTTGAACGAACTGCATGACGCACGCCTGAACGAAACGCTCTTCGACGCTAGACAAGACAGTGTCGTCTGGAGACTTCGCGTCCATCCCAGAGCTGCGGAGTTTGGACGTTTTGCGACTGGGCGCTCGCGAAGCGAGCTGGAACAAGTCGACGACGCCTTCGCGGCGGGCGTCCACCTTCTTCCAGAGATGCGCCACACGTTCTTTCCGGTAAACATCGATGATTTCTCTCGACTTCTCACACAGCGTCGGCGCGAACTGGTACACTGGGATACACTGTCGGGAAACGCCGCAGTGAACCGGCCCCGCCTTCTTAGTGGCTTTTCTGCCCGGAGAAAGGCTGGCGGAAAGACCACCGGGAGGAGAGCCCGCTGCGTCCTTGTCGGACTCCCGGGAGTGTGTCGGAGAATCGCGGACCATGAGCACTTGGTCCGCATGCATCAGGTCCACTTCCGGAGCAGACGCGTGGACGTGATAGCCGGCGTACTCGTCCCAGTGAATGCGGACGCCGTACCCGCCGCTCTTCAGCATGCGTTCTTCCAGTCCAGTTGAAGTTCGCTTGGGCCGGAGTCGAGGCTCCGTCGGCGGGCATCCCACGTACTTCAGGGTGGAAGTCGGTCTCGGGGGCTTTCCCCGCAGCTCGCGAGAGGTCTCGTTCTTGGCGGCCGCCATCCTCGAACTCGGCCGGTAAAAGCGCGGAAGTGTCTCGGGCTGAGCCGCTCGCGCACTTCGAGCGCGGGAAGTCTGCGGACCAGCTGTCGACCGAAATTTGTCGATATCTGGGTGTCCAACCAGTTCTCTGTCGTGGCTTCGCGGACCCAATCCTTCGCGAAAACTCCCGTTTCTGCGGGAAGGCTGAGAAACGCTTCGCCGAGAAGGGTCACCCGGTGCGCGTGCACGACCGGAAGCGACAAGAAACTCACACTCTGAGAGTGGAGCAGATCTCCCTAGTTGTGTCGCCATTTGAAAGCGATGTGCTGGGGACGGTTAAGAGATTGAAGAAAGGGAGGGAACACACAGAGCAGAGAAGAGCCTCGAGGGTTGAGGCTACACAGAATCGAGTTCCAGAGGTCGGCACGCGTTTCAAACCTCGAAGTGTGACATTTACTAGAGATAAAACCAAGTGTGTGCGGCAGCTCGGACTCAACAAACAGCTTTAATGCGTGAGTCCCCCTCCCTGGCTAGAGCCGGAAGTCGCTTTTCTGCGCCGCGCACTCCTTGCACATCTTGCGCATGCTACGTGAATCGCAGAGGAAAAGGCGTCTGACACCCTGAAAAAAGATGAAATTGAACCAGGATGTGTTTGAAGATGCATCTCTCACTACATGCTTGCCGCCAAGGGCGAGCAGATTCACCCCCGTTCGACGTCGGCCGAAGAGATGCCGGCTGCGAATCCTTCAGCGGAAGCAGCCAATGTTTTCGCTCGACAAACAAGAAAAAACCAAGCTTCCCTTGCGAACTCAATTTCCAGTTCGAGCAGAAATGCTTTGCAGATGAGCAGGGAAAAACGACGCGGTCCACGCGTACCGACCCGGAGAGGCCTCTGTAGTGAGCCGTGCAGCAAGATGTATGTGCATGACGTCGCATGAACGCGGAGATTCCTCGAAAGTTCACAGTGAAGAAGAGGGAGACATCTGCGATCGAGAGACGTCCTGTGCAGTGAGGGCTCCGTCCTCCGAGAAAGACAACCGCGGACGTCTTGATTTCTCGGCGAAAAGTCTCTCAAAGCTGTGTTCCGTGCAAGACAAAGCGCGCAGCACGGGGATTGCCCGTCCACCCACAGCGGGCAGAATGCCCGAGATGCAGCCACAAGCCAGCAATGCCACAGGAAGCGAGACACAAAAATCCCTTTTCCGTCAAGAGGCGTTGACCTTTTCGGGAGCAAAATGTCCCGTTCTGCCTCACAGGATGAATGGTGGCGTAAAACAGCGCAAATGAGGAAGCGAGACTTTCCTACGTTTCCTCGTGAATAAAATTCCTCGCGCCACACGCGGTCTCTTATTATACAGCCAGCCAGAAACCCGAGCCAGACGTTCCAAAGCGTCGTGCGCAGAGTGCCGTTTCCGGTGTTGCATTTTTGACGCCGTATGCGACTATTCCTAGTTTTTCGTTGGTTCGCAAGCCGAGTCGAAGCCTGTTCTTCGTCTCCGCAGCTGAAGAGCGCCGGACACAAGGCTGGCTGGCTGTGCTAGGGAAGCCAAAGGGCAGACACGCAGCCTCATTTCGAGGTGCGAAAAACGGCGCTTTCTCGGGGTTTCGGATGTCCTTTTGCGCAGCTGCCAAGTCCTGAGCTACCTGAGTACTCGAGCACTACGCGAGCAGCGGACTTCACGAAAATTGTACTGCGAAATAAACACACTTTCCTTCATAGTATAAGGCACTGTCTCGATACCATCAGCCAGAAACACGGGCGCAGCGTGTAACGCGCAAAGCAAGACCGCAAGTCAACCCAACCACCACAGAGGGCCTCAGGTCTCTTGTTGAAACCCAGGAAGGGTGTCGGCGAAACGGACCCCAAGTTGGGGGAACAGAGGTTGCCCGCTAATCCCAGACCATATCAGTTTTTCGATGGACTACACACATGTATCGAGCTTGCTGTACACCAAAACACACACCCGTCTCATTCGTGTGACATCAGAAACAGAGGTGACAACTCTGCTCAGCTGCCGTGTCATATCTGCGTTCGTTACTCGTGTGAGACGCACTGTTGAGTCTTGCAGCGCGAAACAGCCGTAGAAAAATAAACCTTCCTGGAAACAAGCCGCGTTCCATCTTCGCTGTCTGACGAAATGGAGCATGCTTCGCCGAAAACGTCACAGTGCCTGCAGCTTCGAGTGCCACGATGTGCTGTTCCTAGGAATTTTCCAGCGTCGCAGCCCTTTTGAATGTTGCCGAATGGAAAAACCGAGTTCTGTTGCTCAGCGGGTACAGGTAGCAAGCACCCCGAAGGATGCTCTGCGGTAGCTTGATCTCTGTGCGACGGCCGTGTTGCTCACCGGTGTGTTTTCCATCCTGGAGCACAATAAACGCCCCCGTCCAATCGACTGAGTTTCTGTGGCAACTGCATCTGCATCACTCCGTTGGAAGGCGAGCGCATGCAGAGGCTGTGACAGGTGCGTGAGTCGTCCCGGGCGACGCAGCTCTGGTTGCGGCACCCACAGAACGCCTCTTGTGCAACACGGTGTCCGTACGATGTGTGCATCAAAGAGAGGCGAAATTCTCTCAAACTCCCAGTTCATTCGAAACGAACACGGAGCAAGTCGAAACGCTGCATTACTGTAGTGGCGTAAACATCCATTTCCCTCGTGTGTCGCTTCTCAATTTCACCCGAGTCGCACGCGCAGCGTCACACATATGCACCAAAAGGATCGTGTAGAGGCACACACCTACTCGAAAAAACGACCGGTTCCGACCTTGTGAAAAACTCCTTACGCACATGTAGTTCACCTGTGAAGCATGCATGCTGTGTGCAGATTATATACTTCTACATATATGCATGTATACATATACATATATTTGTTGACTGAAGGGCTGTCTGCGCGGAAAACATGCAAACGACCTGTCGAGAGAAGTGGACAAACTTTGGAAGGCAACTGTCTCGTTTGGATACTCCCGGGAACAGACACTCAAACAGGTTCTTCGAAAAATCCGAAAATCTCCATGAAGTCCCCGCAAGCGCGCGTTTCTTTCTCGCGGTTTAGCCGCTTTGAAACCTTCCCTAGCAAGGTCGCGCCTCATGCACACACAAGGATCCACTGGCCTCCCTCGTGGCTGCTGGACTTGTCGAGTTCCGTCGCACTGGCCCTCTGTCTTTCGACTTCGATGTTTCGCGGGTGCATGCACGTACAAAACCTGCTTCTCCCACTTAGGTTTCATGAGACCTGAAACTCACATGCTTGGCATTCAGCCGCTACATACACTCCCCAAGACATGCTTCTCGCACAGTCGGTCTACAAAGTTTCGTGTGAAGACTTGCGAAGCTCCCTGTGCTTCCTTTGTGCCCCTGTGTGTCTCCCCAATCAAAAAGCACAGCTTCGGAAGGGCGATACAGAAGGCAATAGGAACTCCCGATCTCCGCAAGACCGACTCTCCATCTTTCTTTCCTTCTCCCTTTGCAACGTCCTCTCGAACAAGCTCTCTTCCCTATTTTCTCGAAATATCCTCGCTCGCCATCCTTTCTCCCTCTCCGTGACACAGAACTGACTGTCGCGTCGTCTTTGATGTTCGTCTTCTCGGTCTTGTCCGCGCGCTCTCTCTTCACCACAGACCCCCCGTCCTTCGCTTGTGTCATCGCCATTCTCGTCGTCCTCTTCTTCGTCTTCTCCGTGTAGAAGCCGCACAGATGCGAGCGCGCCCTCCGTTGAACGTTCCTCTCGCCGCCAGAGCGCCTTCCTCCGCTCCGGTTGTCCTCCCTTCTTTCCTCCTCGCCTTTCTGTCTCGGCTTCCCCTCCTTGGCCATCTTCGCGCTTCTCTCCTCTCCTTAACTCTCCCACAACAAACCGAGACTCGAAAGTTGCACAGCGTTCATGGTCCTCAAAAGACGATGAAGAAGAGGAAGAAGAGGAGGAAGAAGAGGAAGAGAGAAAAGATGATGAGGAAGAGGAAACAGAGGGTGAAGGCGCACGAGGTGAAGAGGAGGCGGGGAAAGAAGAGAAGGAAGGAGGAGCAGCTGATCGAGAAGTATTGGGCTGCGTCCGTCGAGAGAGGCGAGACGCGGGACCGAGATATCCAAGAGTCGCGGCTTCGACCGCGTCTCTGTGTCGCTTGATGGCAATGATTGCCACCAAGAGACAGAAGAGCACCGAGACGAGGAAGAGGCAGAAGCGACTGAGAGGATACAAGCAGGCAAGGGAAAAGAGGAAACAAACAACAAAAGGCCTGTTACGGCAGAGATGCAAGCGTCACCTTCGAAACGCCCGCAAGCACCCCACCGCGTCATGGAAAAAACACAAGACCCTCTCCCCTTGCTCCGTCTCTTCCACTCGTGCGCCGCGCCTCCTTCTCTCTCCCACTGGTTGAAATTCATGGAAGAACGGAGCGCAGGAGATTTGGCGTCACATGGCTGGTCAGGAGCGAAAGTATTTACTCACTGCACTCTACTTCGCACTTTGGTGTGTACAACTCCTCGTAAAGCTCGACAGACACGAGTCGAACCGAGGACGCCATCCTATACTTCTCACTCTCTCTGTCATTGTTTTCTAGAAACATGTCGAGAAAATTCAAAACTGAGTGTTGAGACAGAAGGGGGAGGACTGCTTCGCTCGAGCTGGAGACTCGCTTCGCCTCTCTGCTGCGTACCTCGCCGCATGCAGTCTGGCCATGAGTGCAGCGGTGGCGCGCGAAGCCTGCTCGTTGAGGGCAGAGCCAAGGAGCGGCGCCTCGATTGCGTCTGTCTCTCCAGCCTCCAGGGAAGCAGGAGAATCCGCAGAAGTCCGAAAGCCAACAAAGAGAGAAATCGCAAGAAGATCCAGGAGACGAAGCAAGAGGATCAAGATTGCAGAGCGGCCTTGACGCGGTCTATAAATTGACAAAGAAGACGCGCGAAGAAACAAACGACTTGTGGTCCACAGAGAGACAAAGAAGACAAGGCAACGAGGGAGAAGCAAGAAAGAGAGAGGACCTCTAGAAGGGAGAAGGAGAAAGTGAGAGGGCATCTAGAAGAGAAGAGGGCATGAAGCTGAACGAGAAACCTAAGCGCACGGTGCGATAATGCTGGGAGTCTCCTCAGAGAGAACGAGACGGAAAAAAACGGGTGAATTCGCGTAGGCACCACACAGCCCCGAAAGGAGAGACAGCAAGGGAGAGGAGACGAGACAAACGAAGACAAGGAAAGGAAAGGACCGAGACAGAACAGAGAAAGGAGAGAAAGGAGAGAGCGAAGAGAGAGAATTGCAAAGACAACGAAAGGAAAGGACCGAGAGAGAACAGAGAGACGCCAGAGGAGAGGGCTCGGCTTCGGGGGCACCCTGATACGAACTTACGTTTCTGCGTGGATAAGAAAAACGTCAAGCGGAGAAACTAGGAGTGACAGGAGTCCCCGGAGGAAACAGTGTAGAAAGGATGAAGACAGGGTGAGATACAAGGCTAAATTCAACGTCTGAAAAGGAAAAACAAACATGTATCAGGGACGGCGACTCACGCAGGTTCACACGCGTTCGAGACAGAAACAGGGGAACCGCATGTCTCCACAGACACCGTTCTGCGTATCTGTGTGCAGTAGAGAAACCATTGCAGTTCTGCGAGTTAAGTTATACAGAGACACGATTTTACTGGGTCGCAAAACTTTCCGACACAAAGCAGCACAAGAACGGCGTCTTCACGGTGAAGAGGCAGGGGCAAAAACGGCGATGAAAACGGAGCTGGAGAGACACCCAACAGATGCGCAGCTCCACACAGGGAAAAACGAATCCTGCATCTCTCTCCTAAAATCTTCATCGCTTCGCCTGCGCATGCATCTCCACGCATGTGCACCCACAACTCTCCACGCGTCGACGCGTTTGCACAGGCGTCTGTACATCTACGCTCCGCACATCGCGCATGCATATCGCAAAAAAAAGACTCTTCTGGGATGGAGCCCAAAACACAAAGACGATTCGCGCATGCTGGAAGGGTGCTCGGGCCGTTGCCAGCTCCGCCTGTCTCCGTCGCACCCACAATCCGAAGTTCGGCAATCTGAGTGTCTGTCTGGAGATGATGCATCTGCGAGAAGAATGTCTCTCCTCCTCTTGCCTGTCTGTTTGTGCCTCTCCACACCTGTTTGAAACTCCTCAACTCCGCGGCGTCTGTAGCCCAGAAGTCGCCGAAATCCGATTGACGCAAGACAAACACAGAGCTTACGCAGTCAACCGCAAGCACACAGAACTGAAGTGCATACACAATACAGATGCATGCAATTTTATATGTACATGTACATGTATATACATGTACAAATATATATATATATATATGCAAATGCGAACGTGCTCGTTTTAGTCCAGTGGTTATCCTTGGTGGAATAGATGGAGTTTGAGACCTTCCAGCGAAGGCAGAAAATGAGGAAAAGTGACTTGAGATGCCCAGGGAGCCTACCTGCAGAAAGAAGCAGCATATGAAGTTGAGGGGGGCGTAGGCGTCGTCGCTGATGAGACACCACGTCCAGATTCGTACGAAGAGGTCGACGAGGTGGAAGACGAAAGTCAGACCTGAATGCCATCGCAGAAGACGCAAGCTTCCTCTCGAGCGTTCTGGGAGCGTTCCGCGGTGAGAGAGAGACAAACTGTCAGTCGCGCCCCGAAGAAGGACGAAAAAAAGCCTCCTCCTGCAGAAAAGCAGTTCCTTCTTCTCTCTGCCTCACAGATGCATTTTCCGAGTCGTCACACGAACGCAGGCCCCTCCAAATGCGCCTCTGCATATATAATGTATATGTATACTCACGGACGAATATATAAAAATATATATAAATATACATATATATATATATATATATATGTGCACGTGCATAGCCGTGCATATACATCCATATGAAGTGTAGATGTCATACAATCAGCAACGCCATGAACGGAGACGGGGCGACGACACACAGGCGGAGAACGTCGACAAGAGGGATTTCTTTTTCGCAAGATGTAGAGAGCGTAACCGGCAGCGAACGTGGATGCATGCACATTCCACCTTCAGACCTGAGACCATCACCAGATGTGTGAACTCTCGCGGGGGCGCGCGAGTGGAAGTCTTCTTCCCCCGCTCGAAGCCTTTCCAGCTGGGACGTCCACTTTCGGGGGCTCACCGAGGAGGAGCTGGAGAGATTTTTCCTCCGCAGTTCGCTGGAAGTCGCGCCTTGCATGCGTTTTCTGCAAGTGAGCGAGCAGACGATCCGCCATGATCCACGCGACTGTCGCGCAGGAGAGGAGAACGGAGAGACGCAGAAGCGCAGTGGAGCACAACGCAACGTAAGGTTTCTCTCGTGCGTCGCCGAGGAAAGTCCCGAGAAGCCACGGCGTCGCAGCTGGTGAGGGGGAGAAAATCGCAGTGCGCTCGCGGAGGCTAACGGCCTCGTCGCCTGGAAAAAAACGCGAAAAGAGACGCAAAAAGCAGACGCCGAATCACACACAAATTCAAAATCCAGAGGTAGAGACGAACATCAAGGGGCATTTCGACAAGCACGCATGCAGATCCATACACATCCTATAATTACATATATGTACACATATATACATATATATATATATATATATGAATGTAAATGTATATTGATGCATCTATGTATAAGAGCATATATTTATGTATACATGCTTAAGTAACCATCTGAGAGTCGAGATATCTGGACGTCCGTAAGACGGCAACGCGCCCGTCTCGTTTTCTGAGTACCTTCATCAACGCGAGGGTGTCACCTCGAGTTTCTCTGTGTTTCACGAATCGTTTTGTCTCACCAGTGACGAAGCGCTGGTCGCTGCCATACAAAACGACATTGCTGTAGACGTAGAGGAGAGGAATTTGCGTGAGAGCCACCCAAGTGTTCTGCATGTTCTGAAGGTGAACGTGAGAAGCTGAGGCGTCTCGTCGTCTGTCTCCTCCTGCCGCGAGACTCTCCGCCCTCGCCTCGCCCCGAGTCCGTCTCGTCCCCGCCGAGTCCGCGTCGGAGACAGCTACCGGAGACACCTGGGAGGTCCAGGAGACGGCGCGCGAGGCAGAAGAGACTCTCCCAGGCTCAAGGCGACGAGACGGAGGCAACGGCTTGATCTGCGACGAACGAAGAAGACAAGAAGAGAAGAAGGCGCAGTTTAGACAGATGACAGGAAGCCGAGTCCGGAGAGATGGAAGAGCGCAGAGATGGAGCGAACGTGAAAGTGGGGACCTGACCCGAAGAGGAAACGGTTTCCTTCTTAGGAAGGCCAAAAGCAGGCCGAAACCGGAAGAGAATGCAAAGCCTCGAAACGGACAGTGTACCGACTGAGGAAGAGACGCAGAGGCGAGTGGTGTATGTACACCTGAAATCCTGAACCCAAACTTCGGGACAGCGACCCTGAGAAAAAGACTGTGCGAGTCCGAGCTCGCCGGTTCGACCTCTCGGTCGACATTCGTCTTGCTTCGTCACGACCTTTCTGCGGCATCTCAGCGTTTCCTCTCAACACGGGAAAGTTCAGCATTCCCTCGCATGGCCTTTGCGAAAAAACGCGCGGAAAAGAGTCTCTGAAAGTGCGTACCTCCACAAAAATGGCGAGGCCGAAGAGGGCCAAACAGGCCTTGAGATACTCTCGATCGATCACGTAAAGCAAAGACGCAAAGACCCATGCCGTTGTCTGCGTCAACACAATCACCACCCCCGTCGCCATCTCGCCCCTGAGAAAAAAAAGCAACATGTCCATCTCCTTCTCCCCATGGATAAAACACAGACTTCACGAAAACTGCATGCCTCTCCACGGAGACACGTACACATCTCCATGGAGATCTCTCATATATACATAAACATATAAATATATATATATATATATATAAACGTTTTGTGGGTAGATACACTGGTGGCTATGCACGTATACAGACATACATAGAAATAACAGACATACACCTTGATCGATCGACACGCATGCGTAGACGCATGTATTTATGTGCATATATCTATCTCTACCAATCTCTATCTATCTCTATTTATATATATTTATATATATTTATATATATTTATATATATTTAAATCTATATATTGATATAGATATCTTCGATGGACAACTATGTGGACGTGTGCCTAGAAACATATGCATGTCAAATGCACATTTCTTTACATTTAGGCGTGACTCAAGGACTCAGCGCACTGGGTGAGGGCAAAGAGAATCGCTGCACCTCTCCCTGAAGACTGGGTGGCGTGAGTTTTCGAAAAGAAAACTGTGCAATCATTTCTGTCTCTCTCTGCTGCAGCCCACAGACTGAGACGTACTTGAGGACGAAGAAAATTCCGTTTAGAGAGTGAAGGAGGACATTTAGGACATACAAAACTAGCGTCGTCTCCATTCTCCACTGCGTCAGTTTTCGACTGCATACTCTGTCCTCCACAGTCGGACTCCGGTACCCTGAACTCCTGCCTGCAGCTCGCTCTCTCGACCGGTCTCCACTGTCTCCTCCTCCAGTGTCTGCGCTCCCGTCACCGGCGCGGCTCTGTCCGGCGAAGAGCCTCGGAAAGCGGGCAGCGGCATCTGCGAGGCGCCGCGAGGCCGCCAGCACGAAGCTGGGGCGTGTGGGCTGTGGGGTAGGAGACAGAGGAGACACTTCGTCTCCTGTCTCCTCTCTCCGAGGTGACTCTGCCGAGAGGAAAGCCACCCGGTCGCCTGCGACAGGCCTCGAGAGCGAGCAGGTTTCAAACGGAACGAGCCGACGGCGATCGCTGCCTTCGTGAGAGGAAGATGGAAGATAAGCAGAAGGAGACAAGAAGGAAGGAGAAGAGGAGGAAGACGACGAAGTAGAAGAGGAAGAAGAAGAGGAAGAGGAAGAGGAAGAAGAAGAGGAAGAAGAAGGAGGGAGGGTGTCCATTTCTTCTGCGTGGTCTCCAAGAGTCCTCACATTCTTTCCGTTTGACTGAAAGAAATCTGAACAGGCTAGGCCTGAGGAAGAGCGTCAAATGAAAAGGGTCGCTCTCCTCGTCCGGAGAGAGAAGCTGAGAGAGGAGAGGAAACGAACTGGAGAGAAGAGAGAGAGCAGAGAGGAGGAAGAGGGAGAGATTGAAGATCCAGAGAATTTAGGGGATCTGCGGCGAGAGGAGGTGAGAAGAAAAGCCTCGCTGCGGCGCGCAGGAGACTGGGCAAAGGAGTTCGGCGGTTGCATTCGAGAAGGAAAGGAAAGAGAAAGAAGTCAGAGGAAAGCTGAGAGAATAAGAAAAGGAAGACAGCGAAAAGGTCGCAAGAGAGGTACGCAACGAGGGAGAGACAGAGGGTCGTGAAACAGTAGGACACTGAAAGAAAGAAAAGGTCAAAAAGAAAGGAGAAGAATGACCGCCCGGACGGCCGAAGCACGGAGACGAGACACACGAGAATCTGCGACGAAACGCGTCTCAATTTTGTGCGGGTGAAATCTGTAAATTTGGAAAGAAGAAAAGTCGGAGACGCCGCCAAGGTCGCGGGGGCCAAGCACAGTCCAGTTTTTGTGAGGACACTCGGCGGAAGGCGAAATGAAAATGAGAAAACTGAGGGATTCCGGCTTAGCCTCAGGAAGAGGACAGAGCGAGGAAACGAAGGAAGAAGCAGACGAGAGACAGAGAGGCGAGGAGAAAGAAGCACGCGCGCAAGAGAAGGATGGGGCTCTTTCCGCGAGAGACAGGAGACATCAGTGAGGTTTCCCTGAAACGCCGCGCAAGCAATGGAAGATGCAAAAAAAGACAAAAAAGGAGAAAAAAAGAGAAAAAAGGAGGACAAAAAGGAGACAGAGCAGAGAAAGCAGAAGAAAAGAAGAAAGACTCTGTTGAAGGCACACACAGCGAACAAAAGAGGCGGCGGATGTCTGTGGCGCTCTGGAGAAACAACTCGAGGAAGCAACGCAAAGAGAAAACGAAGAAACGCAAAAAACGGGTGAAAGACACACGGAAGAGTTGCAAGAGGAAAAGGGAGACTTTGCTGTGGAAGGAAAAGAATCCGGCGAGCGCGCGCTTTCAGCGGTTCGAGCGATGCTGAAAGGAAAGGAGACTTGCGACGAATGTCCCTGCCAGACACATCCCATTCACCTTCCTTCCTTTGGGAGATATCGGCGCGGCTTTGCGAAGAGCAAAGGAGAGAAAAGAAAGAGAAGCAGAGAAAAGGAGAAAAAGAACTTCCGACAACCTGCGCAATGTCGGTGGGTGACGAGGATGCGAAAAAAGACATCGAAGCGAGCAGTGCGTCGCGTAAATCTTCTTTTAAAGAAAAAAGAAAATCGAGCGGACACAAGCAGAAAGCACACCTGTGCATCCACCAAAAGAAGGCTGTTAAAGTCAGAGAACGCATCGAGCGACGGCGAGACGAGCAGAAGGCGGTCGTGAAAAAGCGACATCGAGAGGTAGAGCGCCGCGATTTTTTCCTTCTGCCTGAGGAATCGGGTCTGCGCTCTTTTCTCCCCTTCCGGTGAAGGCTTTTTTCTTCTTTCTGAAAACACATGCAAAAAAGAGAGCGAGAACTGCTGTGGTAGAGCCTAACGGCTTTCGAACTCAAACAGATAGGCACACAGAAACGACCTCACTTTCTCTGTACAAAACCGGCAAGAGAACATGACGGTACCAGTACTACCTGTTTCGACGTCGTGGCGCCTGTCTGTCGCGCATTTTTCATTCCTTCTCTGCATACCGAGTTGTTCTCCAGCATCAGGATTCCGTCGGCTACGGACTGCGTTTCTCTTCTCTTTTAGACTCTGAAGTGGAACTGTCACGGCGCGAATGGAGCTCGCTCACCACGAAAGAAAACGCCCTTCCTTGAGGGAGGAAGAAGAGCGAGACAAGAGAGCGGGAGAGATCATCTGGAGCTCCGATGGGGGACGGATTGCCCTGCGCGCTTCTGCAGTTTAAGAAAGTAAAGTGCTTGAATAAAATGGGGAGAAATCCGTCAGTATTGACCTGCAGAACGACTCTCCAAGTCGGCTTTCTTTCGAACAAGCAAATCCACATATTTGTAAACCATCTCGGAACTGTTGAGGGGTGTACAGACGGCTATCGCCGTTGACAGGAGGCTACTTTCTGTTTACGGAGTCCGACAAAGATCTGCAGACCAGCCCGCGTAGCCATCGATCTGTTGAGAAAGGAAGGCAGGGAAACCGACGTCGAGAGGCCGGCACTCTTCGTTCCATATCGGCTCTACTTCCCTTCCTAGAGGCAGATGACGCTGCCGAGGAAAGATGTCTCCCGACTACATCAGAGTTCTGAAAACCAACTATGCATGCGCGCGGCCGTTGCATGCGCACTGACCTTGCCATGCACTTGCGCACATACAGAGGCAACATATATATATATATATATATATATACACTTGCACATATGTAAATATATATATATATATATGGTTGCATATATTTAAATATGTGTATAGGTGTATATTTATTGCCCCACATACTTCTCTACAGATGTATACGAACGTAGGTTTGTGTGAGTTGGGTTCTGGAGCAGCGGTTGAAGAGAATGGTGGCATCCCTTTTACGGGTCTACGCGAGCGCATCTTTTGCGCAGTTTTGCGAGTGCGAAACTGGATTTCTGCGTTTCGCGAACCCCTGCACTTTGGCAGCCTGTCGCTCGGCGACAAAGTGGCGGAAGACAGCAGATGTGAAACTACAGTTCTCGACTTACACTGACAGAGACTACGAAGAAGGCTGTTCTAGCATGCAGCATCCCTCTTATCCACCCTGCAGCAACGACGAACAACCTGGCTGGCTGTCGCCGCAAAGTCGCACTCAAAAATCCTAGGGTCACTATACTCTCCGACTCCTAATTACTGTCCCGCTCTCGCGTGTGGAGGCATGCACTGCCGAAGCCTCTTGTGCGTCCTGGGTCGGTTCAACAGCTCGTTCGAGAAGCAGCAGCGTAACGGAGAGTTACGGTGTTCCACGACGCCGCCCGACCGCGTCCCTGTGTGGCTCTGTCTGTGAGTGTGTGGATTCAGGGGATTCGACAGTTGGGTCCTGACGCACGGAACGTCAACCCAAGGGGCATGGCTTTCCATCCGCAAGAGGCTTTGCTCGCGACCGCGAAGTCTCTGCGGCTGCGTTCTCACAGAAGATGGGCTCAGAGCGAGGAGGAGCCTCTCGGGTGAAGCGTGAGAAGAAGAAAGGAAAAGCAAATCGTCAGACATAACCAAAGCAGACAGGGAGAGGCCGAACCAAGCAGCGATCACGAAAGAGACAGACGCACGGCGAGAGGGTGTGAACCGAGACAAGAAAGAAACAATCGTCACTGGCCTGTGAACGCGACGAGAAAGCGAGACTCGCACCTCTCCACACTGTGAGCCGTCTCGGCGTGGTAAAACGAAAGGCAAACCTGCGTCGTTCATCTGTTCTCTCCCCTCGGCCTCTTCTTCCTCATTTCCCTCTCCTCGCCTTCACCTTCTGAAATTTCCCCCTGTAGACTGGCAGCTTGTGCACTGCCGATCTACGCGCCTGGGTCTTGCCGGCTCGTCTCTGTGTCCTGGTAGGAGACGAATCTGCCGCACTCTCCTCGCTCTTGCGGACGGCTCGCGAGCTTCTCCCCGCCCGGCGGCTCTCCACCCTTCTTCTCCTCGCTCTTCCGGCCCTCGTCCTTCGTCGCACGGGCCGTCGGCTCCGCGCTGCCCGCGTCGGCGGCTCGGTCTCCTGTCCCCCATCTGCCCGAAGATCCCGCGTCCAGAGGCGCCGCCGAACTCCCCTCGGAGCTCGGGCGTCCGACGCCGGATTGGGAACCCCCCGACGGCGAGAAGGGAGAAGGGGAGACGGAAGAGAAGGGTGCAGCTGGACTCTGCGCCGACGGAGGCTGCGGCCCAGTGTACAGGTAATTCACATCGCCTGGCGCACAAGGTCCGGGGACCGGCTGCGGGAACTGCGAATCGCCCTGAGCCCCAGGAGCAGAGAACGGTCCCCCGGAGACAGCGACGCTCGGCGTCTTACGGCCGTAGTCGTAGGGTGAAACCGGATACCCCGCCTCACCCGCGCCCGGCGCCCCCGGCGCTGGGCTAGGCGTCGCCGAGGGCGGGACGCTGTTCTGCACACACATGCGAGACATGGAAGGCAATGCAGGAACTTGCAGACACCCAGGAGGACGAAGAGCGAAGGGGGAGACAGCACAGATTGAAGAAGGAGTTCAAGGAATGAAGAAGACAGGGGAAGGTGGTGACACGGCGGTCGGAGAAGCTCACTGACGCCTGATCTGTCTCTGACGTTCGCAAGTCTCCACTTCGCTTCCGGAGAGCGAAATGGCGACCAACGTGGCTCAGTCGACTCGCAGCGAAGGGAGCATATCGATGGGTTTCGTTCTCCCCTTGAAGCTTCGCTCTGCCTCAATGAATGTCCCTGCTTCACTCTTCCTCGTTTCTTGTTCGGCCTTCACTCTTTGCTCTCCCTTGTTCACGCTCGAAATCCGTCGAACTTACACGCAGCCAGCCCTTGAAGTTCGCCTGGCTGGTTTGCCTACAGAACGTCGCGGCCGCGGTCGCAGGGTCGCTGTCTCCGGCCCGGGGGCCACTCCCGGCGCGTGGGGCTCCAGGCCCTCGTGCGGGCGGGTAGAAGGCCCCCGCAGGCGGGAAGGAGACAGAAGGCCCAGCCTGTTCGCAGGGCGCACCCTGAGAGGGGTGCGGCGCGGCTCCGAAGAACTGCGCAGGGACGGCGCACACCAACCCACCTTGTCCCTGAAACTGCTGTCGATACACCTGACTGTAGTCCGCGGCTTGACTTCCACCCGGCTGGCCCGGCGCCCCGCCGGCCGGTCCACTCGCTCCTGTCCCCGCCGGCGCGTTCTGGGCTCCAGAGTTTGCGGTCCCGGCCTCCGAGCCGCCGTCGCCTGGCCTGAAGAAGCCAGTCGTGTCTCCTGTCCCTGCGGATCCACTCCCCCCTCCATTTGACGCACCCGAAGCGGCAACAGGGCCTCGCCCTGAGAAGCCGGTGGATCCCGGGCTCTGCGACGTGGGCGCCGCGTAGGCGACACTCCTCGCGTCTTCGCCCTCCCGAGGCGCAATCGCGGCGTCGCCGGCCGGCGCGGTTTTGTTGGCTTCCACGGCGCCGGACGCCGGCGAGGGTGGACTCTGACGCGAATAAAAGAACTGCGAGACCTGGCCCGCGGCGGATCCGCGTCCCGGCGCCTGGGCGAAAGGCCCTTGCGTCGGGAGGGCTCCGGGAGGGCGAGCGAACCCCTGGGGCTGGGCGTAGGAGGAGACAAGGGAGACACCCGTTGCTGGGTTGTAGTAGAAGGAAGGTTGAGCACAAGAAGTCGCGAAGAGAGAAGCACTCAGAGGCGCGGCGTTTCCAGCGCCCGGAAGCCCGTACCCGCCTGAGAACTCCAGGCCCGGTCCCCCACGAGAGGCGAACTGCGCCGCTAGAGTCGCCGGCTGGGCGAGCGGACCGGCAGGCCCAGAGGGAGCGAAGGCGAAGGGATGCCCCGAGGTCGGGAAGCAGCCAGGCCCCGTCCCCGGCGGAAAGAACGCCTGGGCCTGCGCCCCCGGAGCGCCAGCCGCCAGGGTGTGCGGGAGGCCGAAGGCTCCCGGGCCGACGCCGCCTGCGTCGCCCAGCGGACCCGCGAGAGGCAGCCGGCCTGGAGCTCCAAGAGACCCAGGGTGGCCGTACGGAGACAGCGCGATCGAGAGGCCAGCGCCCGGTTGGCCGCCGAACCCTCCAAAGACCGGGACGCCTTGGTGCATCACGCGACAGGCCAGGCCCTCCTGGCCCCGAAGACCAAAAGCCGTGCGCCGCGGCGAGGCGAGACCTGGAGCCCCAGGAGGCGCAAGGTGGCGCCAGCCGTCCGGAGATCGCCGGGGTGCGAGAGTCGACGAGGCCGCGAAGGAAGCAGCCGCGGAGGCCAACTGCTCCTGCTGAGCCAGGTGACGATGCAGCGAGAAGACGTGGAGACCTACGGCAAAAAGCAGACACGAGAGAGAGAAAATGAGTCTCTGACGGGTCCGGAGAGAAGAAAAGAATGCGCGTCCACTTTGGAAGAAACAGAGGGAAAAGAAGAAGGGAAGCACAGCTGGACAAAAGACGCAGACAGGACGCCACGAGAGGAAGTCGACTTAGGGAAGAGAGACGCCAAACGAGGAAAGGGCGAAAGCCCGGGTTTGAACAAAGAAGAAAAAGAACATCTCTCAGGGCGGATGTGATGCAGTCAACTTCAGTTCTACATGACGCATGTGCATCACGTCTTTTAGCTTCACTTTGTTTTCATGGTCACAACAGGCACTTTCCTCACCTCCTGTGTTTTCGGGAGCGTCGACTCCGTCGGCCGTCGCGAAGGGAGGCGAATAGCGGTCGGTTCCGACGGCTTTGTCGTCGCGAACCGACTGTACGTACAGCCCGTGCTGGCGGGGCCAGGCAGGAAAGCCTTTCTGCATTTGAGCGTCTCGTTTCCAGGCGTTTGCGTGACTCTGCGACAGCGGCGGCGCCTGCGCATTCGCCTTTTTGCTCTCTCTCTTATTCGCAGAAGCGTTCTCCTCCCGGGCCGCGACAGCTGAGCCGCCCTCTTCCTTGACTCTCTGTGCGTCCTTCGACACCGGCGCCTCGTCTAGTCCGTTCGAGACGCGCTTCTCGTCCATGGCGTCGCCCACCCCCGACGACTGAGGTGTCGAGACACCCGAAGAGCCGTCTTCGCGGCGGCCCGCAGAGGTGCTCTCGCTCGACCGGAAATTCCCCGCGTTCGCGTGCGCCGCCGAGTCGGTCGGTTCCCTCTGCTCCGCCTCCTCGTCCCGCCGCGAGCCCTTGGGGCCGCTCGCGGTGTACGGACACCCGGGGTCCTTCGTACCGCTCGCGCCATCTCCCGCAAAGAGCGCCCGTGTCTGGCGCAGCGAAGACTGCGGAAGACGCGAGGCGAAGCGCGAGGAAGGCACAAACGCGTTTTCGGACAGAGACGCAGAGTGGTGGGGGCGACACAGCAAACGGTCGAGCCAGAGACGCCCGCCTCGGCCTCTGCGCCGCACGATGCGACAAGAGGGGAGTGCGAGGGCGGAGCTGTCGTTCAAGAAGGCCGGGGGCGGGGGAACGAGAGAAGGCGGCAGCGGCGAAGTTGCGGAAGAGAGAGAAGACAAGTACGCAAAGGTCGAGGCAGGCGGAAAGAAACACGGCCGTAAGTGACGGTTCCCTGAAAACAGGAATGCTCCACAGACAAAAAGATGCGGACAACATGTAGACCGACGCCAGCGAGACACACACACACACACTGTGCAAACGCGCCTGCATGCGCATGCGCCGTAGCTGAAAGATGGCGCATGCAGAAACATGACGAGAAAACACTGTGTCCCTCCTTTTTCCCCGAGCGCGACTTTTTCCTCAAGTCCGGATGTGTGCAGAGGTGACTGTCGACTTCTTTCGTGGATGCCCGCCGTCGTGCTCTTCTCTACTTGATTTCTTCCCTCGTTCTCTTTCTGATCACTTTTTCGAAAACGCGTTTTCTCCAGAAACTCCCTTTCTCTGCCCGCCGAACGTGAGGCCGTCAGCGTTTTCGCACCTCTGCTCCACGTAACCCACGGCGGCGACCCGTCTCCGAGGATTTCGTCGACTTGTTGCGCGCCTTCGCGCATGGCACACTCGTCTTCTTCCAGCTCCCTCTTCTTCCTCTCCGCCTCTGAGGCGCTCCTGTCGCCGTCCTGTCGAGCCTTGCGGGCGTCCGTCTCCGGCGCAGCTTCCGCCTCCTTCCGCCCCGTCTCTTCGACACGCCTGTCTCCGGAGACACCACCGCGCCCCCGCTCTTCTTTTTCGCCCGACCCCACAGCGCTTCCCTGGTCGAGTCCTCCCGCGACGGAGCTCGAGCGATCTTTTCTTCGCGCCGAAGAAGAGGACGAAACGGCAGAAGCGGAGGGAAAAGAGGAAGATGAGACAGACACCGGAGCTGTCGGCTGGTGTGTGTCGGCAGAAGCGCGGAGACGCGCAGCAGCCTCTTCTCTGCACGCTCTCGACGCTTGGTTTCTCTTTTCGCTCGCCGCATGTCGGCGACTCTTCTCGCCCTTGGAAGTCAGCCGCTCGCGGAACGCATCCCACAGCGGGTGGTGGTAGAGCGGATCGGAAATCTCGAAACGCATCTGGTCGAAAGCCATGAACTGGACCTGAACGCAAACAGGAGACTCGAGACGCTCTCCAACATGGCTATCTCAAACGTACCGCATCGACATACACACACAAACACGTACGTAAATATACATACATACATATATATATGCATGGAGACATTTGTGAAGAGAGCGACAGAGAGATGCAGGTCGAGAGCTACGCTAACACAGACACAACCAACGAGCTGTAAACAGACGTATCTGCACATGGGGGGACCTGGCGAGAGACAGATACAGATCGACAGGTGAAAACCAGGCAGAAGTGGAGAGCAACGGACACACGCACGCATGCAAAGAGGCATTCACCGACGAGACGCAGGAGTGTTGAGACATGCAGCTGAAGAGACAGGAGACACTCTGTCGATCTGCGCACCTCCAACAGTTGCTCCTTCTTTTCGTCGCGACTGCGCATGCGGCGAAGAAGGCGTTCAACGACTTTGATGTCCTCAAGAAGACGCTCCGCCCTCAGCAGCGTGTCTTTTCCAACTCGCTTCTGCTTCCTCAAAGTCATCTTCTCCCGACCTACTTGCTGCACAAAAAAAACGCAGGCAAAGACGGCACGCGTGGTCCCACTTCGGGTGTACATACCCCGCAACCCGCAGGCCTCCAAAAGCATCCTCTGCAGACACACCGGCTCAGAGGCCCTCAAGAGGATCTCGAGATCTCCGTGCGGATCCGCTGTTCGCTTCCCAGCGGATCCGCACGGAGAACGGTGAGAAACGAGACAGCGAAAAGAAGAGAAAAACCAGGAAAAGAAACATAAAGCAAACTTACTCGAGGTCGGAAGACAGCCAACGGGGAGACATCTGAGGGCGAGCACGGAGGCCAAAAGTGACGGAGAAGCGGTTTTCCGAGTTTCTGTCTCTTCTCCAGCCAGTACTGAAAAACGCAGCAAGAACAGCTCTTGCAAATCTGCAATCAGGGACGTCGCGATGCGAGAAGAAAGAAGTTCAGATGGTTCTTTCCACTAAAAACAAACACTGAATGCTCTCACAACAGTAAACACAATATAAAACGGCTGAACAGAGAGTCCATCACCCCCAAACGAATGTCTTGCGACCTGTAAAACACAAAATCTCACACGCGCATGCGCTAGACCGAAACAGGCCTGGAAACCCACACCTGAGTGACCCTTTCAATCGATGCCTACGAAAATAAAAACGTATACGCATATACGTAAATGCATGCGTGCAAGCATCCAGGAGTCTATATCGATCGTCTCCTCACAGCGGCAAGCAAGGTATTCAAAATGAGGACAGCTGTCTGCGGGCGGACATACATGTTCCGGAATATATCTATATACATATATATATATATATATATTTATGTCCGTATCTCTCTGTCTACATATAGAGATGCATGTACACGTAGAAATAGACATCTTGAAATGCAGTGACCGAATGCCCGGTTGACTGCGCTCTTCGTGACCATCATACTGTGTGCATTGCGCATAGCGGTATCCAGCGTACAATTCGAAAACCACACAGAAACATCAATCTGTCGGATTTTCTCCCTGAAAAGCACGCATGTGAACAGAAGCGGATGTACCATGAGAACTTGTTTGACGAGAACAGGGTGGATTTTGAGCTTCAGGTCTTCTCTGGCGATGCGGACGGCGTCCTTTTGCGTGAGAGAGTGCTCGTTTCCGCCCTTGGCGTGGACCTCCTTTTCAAATGCGTCGACCATCTTGACAAAGGCTATTTCAGAAAGGAAAAGCTCGCCTTTCAGCTCGTTCGTCTCTGCAAGCTTCTCGCCGTCTTCATCTTCGCGGCGTCGCTTCGTTCGCCCCCCTCCGGCCTCGAAGAGCCGCCCCGGTCGACCCTCGGAACTTGCGCCAGCCTCCCCAGAAGACCCCTGCGAGGCACCGCGTTCGTTCTTCACCGCCTCGTCTCCGACTGTAAGCCGAACCTCGGCACTCTTGGCCATGTCAGCCTCCGCGGGCGTCTCCGAGTCGCCGAGAGTGAAGAGGTCGAGCGAGGAGCGAAGCGCAGGCGGCGCGAAGAGCGCCACACGTCGATTCAACTCTTCCACGAACAGCTCGTCTTCCTTCAACATGTCGTAGTGCACGAGAGATCCGTCGGGCAGCCGAAGGCCCGTAGGTCTGCAGAGAGCAAGCATTGGGTGCGGCCGAATTTGGCGTTTTTTGGGTGACGAATCAAGACCACGGCGGAGAGAAGAACGAGCGAAAGGAAGGACTCAGAGCGAGAACGGGTGGAGGAGAAGGCGAACAAGAAACCCTTGACCTTCGGAGCACCTCAAAGTCGGTTGTTCGCGGCCCCCCTCGACCTCCGCGAGCACCGACTCCCCTCAGGTGTTCGCACACCCGCTGCATCTCGTTCGCACGGCGAGACCGCGAGCAGTTAGGCAGTTTGTCTCGTCATTTTTTTTCACAAAGGACGGGAGCAGCTCAGGGCTCGTCGGTGTTGTCAACGCTCGTTCACTCCTCTCTACGCGCCGCAGACCGAACCCCCCACAGCCGGCTGTTTCTCGGCTTTTGCGCTTCCTCTTCGCTTTCCTTTCTTACTGGTCTCGGTGTTGGTCGAAGCGGATGTAATGGTCAGGGCGAACGAAGTCAGGGAGGTCCGCGTCGTGAGACTCTTCGATTTTTATCGGAGGCACAACGATCATCTTTTGCTTTCGCTTCTTCGCCGCTCCGCCCACGCCGGGCGCGCGGTGCGCAGCGCCGAGGGCGGCGACATCTTCTTCCACGAACTCCGTCGGCGAGAGGAAACCCAGCTGCACAGGGTCGATTCGCACTCCTTCTTCCTCCTGGAAAAACAGAACGCAAAACCACGGCGCGAGATACAAAGCCGACTGTTCCACCTCCCCTCCCCCCCCTCCCCCCCGGACGGCCTCTTCTCTTCGATTTCATTGTGAAAACGGTACAGTGCAACTGTCTGTGAGTCTTGCCGTTGCGGTGTATGTACATCCCGTGGCTGGCGCATGCGCAGACAGTCGCCAGTCCAGAGTGGCAGCTGTCTCCGTCGACGACTTCGCCGAAGCCGCGACGGACGGAGGCCGACGTAAGTGCGCGTCAGACTGGAGAAGCGACGGCGCGCAAGAGCCGTTTTTCTTTTTTCCGGTTTTCCCCTCACCGCGAGCTGCTCCAAGTCCTCGTATTTGCGGATGACAAAGAGGCGCTTGGTGGCGTCGACATGTCGGGTCCGGAGCTGGCGCTGCGGCGGCGGGAGGGAGGAGACAGCAGAGGCGGCGGTCGCGGAGAGGGAAACCTTGGCACCGCCCTTCCCGCTCGGCGCCCAAGTCTGCACGCGACTCGAGAGCGCAGAAGGCGAGGAGGGAGAAGAGGCGGACTGTTTGGCAGCGCTCGGCGGACCTGCCGACCCTCCCGCCTTCTCCTCTGCGGGGCGCGCAGAGACTGAAGTGCGAACCGAGCTGACAGACGAGGCCGCCGCGCGCGACGGAGACGGAGGACTCATAGCGCGAGGCACAAAGGCGAACGAGCGACAGACGAAGGAGGAGACTCAGACCGCCGCTCTGCTCATCGTCGACAGAGCAGGGCCTGATTCGCTTCGCTGAGAGAGCACGGAGAGGCCGCGAGACAAACGAGTGAGAGCGAGAGACGAAGGGAGAAGACGCCTGTGCCGGCGGCGTCCTGACAGAGAGGAAGGACGACGCGACTACATTCCGAAGCGAGAAGAGACTTCGAGTGGAGAGGGAGACAGGTACGAAGGTCGACTTGCAGGGGCGAGAGGCGGAGACAGGAGGTGGAAGACGGCGAGACACTTGGAGAGCGAATCGGCAGACGACTCACACAGCTGCAGAACCTTGAAAGTCCCGCGCGACGCAGTTTCAAGGGACAGCCCCGTGTTTTCCTTAACGCGATTCGACGACAGAAAGCAGCTTTCCCTCTCTCTGCGTGCGTCGCTCCGCAGTTGCAGACGAGCTCGGCACGGGTGTATGTACAGGGCCAGGGAAGGCCGGAAGTGCGTTTCGCGAGGGGCGGGGGCGACAACGGAGAGCAGAGGGAAACAATGGAGACAAGCTCTAGAACGAAAGACGAGTCAACGCAGAGGTCGACACGTTGCATGTGACGCGCTCCACGTCCACGAAAGCAATCCGCGACGCGCGGGAGAGCACCTCCGACGGAGGGGAGAGAAGCGCGCGAGGAACGAACGAAGCCGCGGGCCGGAAGGAGTCGCAGCCCCGACAAAAGAAGAAGTGGAGACAAATCCGCCGAGAGGGAGACACGGAGGCCAGCAGTCTGAGGAGACGAAAACGAAGAGAGAACTCGGCGGGGACGCTGCCAAACGCGGGGAGAAGAGAGGAGGAACAGACGGAAAACTGGGTCTGAGCAAGAAAAGTCAGAGACCAGTAGAGCAAGGCAGAAGAAAAGGGCGTCCGGACGATGCCGGCGAAACCGCCGAACTCAGGTGAAACAGCAGGAGACGCCAAATGCAGATGAAGGAACCTAGCGTCGGAAGGAAAGCGAAACGCAAGCGCCTTCCCTCTCGATCGGCTCCTCTTCGCGTCGGTCAGGAGGACATACACCGTACGCCTCCAGGCGGAGCTGGCGGGACGCTGACGCAAAAGGCCCAGAAGTCTCCGGAGGAACGAACGCAGAGCTCTGGGTGAAAAGCCGGTAGGCAGCAGAAGGGAAAGCGTCTCCAGACAACAGCCTCCAGATGCTTTCTGTCTGCTGACATGCACACCGAGCGGCGAGACGAGTGTGCGTTGGTTGCCCGGCAGACCGCGAAGCCGCGTCCAGTCGGCGGACGGTTAACGGCGAGTCTTGGCACGAGAGCGCGCCGCTGCGTCCGTTGCTTTAGAGGAAGCAAGAGCGGGGAGGTCTATCGGCACAAAAAAAGAGGGGAAAACGCGACACTGGTGGGCGTCGTCTCATCCCCCGACCTGCGCGGAAACTAAGGTGCGACACGCGACTTCTGTCGACCCTCGATTGTTCTCTGAAACTGAGAAAACATGGAAACCCACCCGTCATCTCCTCGTGTGCAGACAGAGGGGTTCCTGCAAATCTGCAACGTCTGCCCTTCGCGTGACTTCGATGGGCACCGCTCCCCCTAGAATGTCTTAGACGCAACCACCCGGGGAGGCCGCCCGCGCT
Source organism: Toxoplasma gondii ME49 (assembly GCF_000006565.2). Taxonomy (NCBI): domain Eukaryota; phylum Apicomplexa; class Conoidasida; order Eucoccidiorida; family Sarcocystidae; genus Toxoplasma; species Toxoplasma gondii. The sequence continues at coordinate 2,606,178 of NC_031478.1, forward strand.
GCGCTCGCAGGCAACTGCTCGGCAATCAGTCTTCGATTCGTGGATCTCGCGGCGCCTGAGCTCCGAAAATGCCAGCCTCTGTTGCATGCTCCTTCCCTTTCTCCGTCTCACGAGTCCTCCCTCTACGGCGCCGTCTGTGATGCGCATCCGCCAGCGGAAACCCGTTCCTCGACCCCGTTAGGCCGCCTCATCACCCGCCAAAGAGCCGCATTCCCGCCGGTCGAAATGCCTCTTCTGTCAAGGAAACCACCTCGCTCGACAGTTTCTCTCTTCCTGGTTTCTCGACCTTCCGAGAGAAACGCGAGAGACGGCAAACAGCCCGCCCCCCACCAAGATGTGACGCCCGACCGCCTGGAGGTCACCCGCGTCGAGACATGCCGCTCGACCCGCCAAACCCGGGTGTACATACAGCTGCCGCGCGTCGCTCACGAGCCAAGTTGCGAGATCGAGTCAATATCGGCGGGGAATTTGCGAGACTCCTTCGCAAAAAACACAAGGGGACTTCGGGCCTGGAAACCCACCCTCTAGACGAATCGAGGGCGCGAAGAAGCTCGTTCGCGCTGCCGCCAGATCGCGACTAGCCTGAGATTCGGCTTATATTCCGTTGCCCGTTCCGGAGCGCTTCGGAGGGGGTGCCCCGTGTGTCCAGAGAGGGGTTTTATAGAGAGGAAGAACGGGGTGCGCTCGGTGCTCCCACGCGCAGACCGCGGGGGCGGCTTCCCGCGACTCAGGGGGATTTTTCGAGGAAACTGCTCGGACTCCCTTGCAGATTTGTCTGCGGAACGAAAGAGAAAAACACAGAAAGAAAAGCGGCACGAAAAGCGCGGCGGAATCGCGAAGAAAAGGCGCTGTCCACGAGGAAAAAGTGGCGCGAGACGGGGAGTTTCGCCGCCACAGCAGGCAGCACAAACACCACCCAGCAACACCGCGTGCGCGCTCTCCAGGCGTCGCGATTTTTTCCAAGCCTCGCGAAAATGCAGACGGACCGAGTTCCCACCCTCGTGCGTCCCACGTGCCCTTCTTTTCGCCCCCCCCCTTGGAAAAACAAGAAGCTGTAAACGCGCCGGCGCGAACCAGGGCCGCGACGGCGGAGAAAAATGCAATCTCCGAAAGGCGGCTCTCAATGGCACTGCGGAAAAAGAGCCGAAGAAGGCGAAATTTGCGCGTTGTCGAGACGTGGGTGGAGAGACCGCTCGAAAGACACAGTCGCTCTCGCCAAGAGGCCCTCGCGGCGGTCGCGATTCAAGGGCCTCTCTAGCACTGCCTGGGGTCGCCTCCAGAATTCAAATGAATGCGGTCCCGAAAATGCGAAGGACCCAAGATGAAGCGTGCTTTCGCGGAATTAAACACGTGCAGGAGTGTAGGTGCCTCCACGTGTGGCGGCACACCAAGATTGTGCGGCGACATGTAGACGGAACGTTCAGATTCGATGTCACAGACACAGTCCGTGAAAAGAAAATCGGTTAAGCGCTCCAGGCAGAGCACCCTCGTGAAGCGGCTGTTTGTCTCATCTTTTACTGAAAGGCGCGAGAGAACGGTGTGCGGGTCCAGGGTGGCGGTTACGATTCAGTAGGGATGTCGGTATCTACGTTAATGTGACAGCCGGGAGAAGACACAGGGGGATACCACATCTCGGAACGGGAGAGAACGCGGATGCCGCTCAACGTTGTCGTTTCTTCAGAGAAGTCTTCTGATCTGTCAGCACCAGGAAGATCCGAGAAATACCGTCAGAACCGTCCATCACCGGAGACAGCAGAATGTTGTTTATTTCCCTGCTCCGACAGTGCAACACGATACAGATGAAGACGGTCGTCTCCAAACGCTGGAATCCAAACAAATATTCACAGATACTTATATATATTTATGTGGATGTGTTGATTTTTGCGCATCTTACTCTTTGAAAGGATACTTATTTATGAACCGCCACCCTGGTGTCTACTGGAGTTTAGATCTGGCAGCCGATCCGTGCCGTGGACCAATTTTGTAATGGCCCGCTGCTATCAAAGTGGAGCATGCCGCCGGGAAGGAAAGACATTCACAATCTATGCAGAGAGTCCTCGTCGAAGACACTCGATCAGGACACTGGCGAAAATGGGATCTCAGACTGTAGGCAGCGCGTGCGCAGACGAGTGAAACTGTCTCGAGAGAATGTGGTGATGCACCGTGTTTGTCATGGTCAGTTGGCGGCATCATTGAAAGGGCAGATCTCGAGGATCTGCTTTGATGTCCTGTGACACTGTGAACTCTTTTACGCGGCTTCGGGGTCTTGAAAACTACACGGCGAGAAGCGAACTGGGAGCTTTTCCGTCGGATCCCCATACGCAGAGAGCCACCCAGAATGTGCAGGGAGCTTGGCAAACAGAGGCCGACACATATGGAAACAAGAACGTATCATTTGCTGTCCCTTCTTTACTAAGTGGAACATTTGATACCTAAATTGGCGACCAACTACAAGGCCAGGAGCCCTCAGCTAGGCACAGCCCCCGCCACCGGCTGTCAGACATGTCGACACGAGCAACTGTCCGGCGCGCAGAAGCATACGTCTTTCTGTCTGTCTGTGTCCTACGCAGAACTGAAAGACTGACGCGCGCCGACAGTCAAACAGGAGATAACAGAATGCCGAACAAGAAGGTCCGCGCGCAGACTTCGGCTGCATAGTTCTTCATTCTCTGTCTGCACATACGCAAGAGCCACAAAACTCGTACACCTACGCCCTCACGCATGCATCCATATATACATATATATATATATATATATATATATATATATAAATTTTTTATGTAGTTCAGCACACATGCCGATACACACGTATGAATGTGAAACACAGACGCAAGTCCCTATCAAAACCGACGTGTGGAAGCAGAAAGTGGAAATGTGACCGAAGAACGGATTATTTAAAAGTTCTCTTTTTTCTGCAGGAACTTCTCGTAGATCTGCAGCTGCTGCCACTGCGCATCAACGTCCAGCAGGCGCTGCATGAGCTGGTGAGGGCTGTGATACAGGCTCAGGTTCACTACATGAGAACCGTTTCCTTCTCCTGCAAAGCCACAAACATGCCAACAGTTCACTTTCAGGATTCACAAAAACGCACACACCCGAGTCTCCAAGTGCATACCTATACGGGCATCCACGTTTACAGACGCGTCACGTCAAACTTTAAGAATATAAAGTCCCCGTCCACATGTGTAAATACCTACATCTCGCGACACTGAAGTCTCAGGAAGGTCGCCAGGAATATGCACACAGCAAGAAAAAGATGTAAGTACATTCAGCGAAAAACATTCTTCAGGAAAACTCATCTCCTTCAGCTTTCCTTCCCTTCACGCGTCTATGCAACAGCGAAACGGTGAGCGCGACGAAAGAGGCGAGAGAGAGAGAGAGACTGTTTCGGCTTCGTCGTCCCCCCAAAGATCTGCGCATGCACTGGCACCCGTCACAACGGCTTCGAGTGCCGTCTTAACGAGGTACATCTCTACCGAAACCGGGAGAAGCGCGCCCACATCGGCTGCATCTTTCACCATTCTTCTCTCGTTAACGTGTCTGGCTTCTATCGAAATCAAACTCTCGTTTGCCCCCCTCCCTCCCCCTCTTCTGCTGTGAACGGGTCGTTGACGCACCGAAGAAGAGCCGCACGGCTTCGGGCGCGAGTTGGGCTCCAGTCCGTGCAGGAGACACTGGAGCTGGAGTTGCGGTGGGGGACGGCGGGGCGCCGTCGCTTGCTCCAGGCACCTCACGCGCAGTCGCGTTCTCTGAAGCTTCGAAAATTTGAAGACTCAAATTGGGATTGTGGTACCGAATACCAGGAAGGAAGAAAGTGCAGAAATCTCTGCGAGAAAAAAGAGAACCAACAAAGGCTCCAACGTAGCTGTTCTTCACCGCTCCCCACAAAAGGTGGATCTGGCAGTTACGGCGAAAACAGATGGACATAAAAAAGCGCCTTGTCACAGTCTCTACAGGAACAGCCGACGGACTTGTACACACTGTGTTACATCCTTACATACAGATATGAATATATATAAGCATGTGAGCATACACACTTACACAAACGAAGAGGGCTGTGGGCCTCTGCATTACAAATACCGAATAGATAGACATACACACCCGGATATATATTTATATAGACAACAAGCGAAATACACAACCGTCCTGCAAGGTGTAACTGGACAACTCTGCATACACCCCCGACAGGTGAGCGAACACCGCTTACACGTTCGCTGCTGTCTAGATTGAGAGAAACAGGAAGCATGGAAGACAACAAGTACGCAAACGAGTACGTTCTATCGCATGTATATCGCGTGGACGCAGTTGCATACACATCTCCCTTTCTCCCGACCAGTAGGTACAGGAGTATATGCGTATGTCAATATATTTATACATGTACATATACATACATATATATATATATAGAGAGAGAGAGTTAGGCAGAGAAAGATTGATGTCGATGTGCAGCGGATTTTACGGGGGTCCACGAACGTTGGGAGTGTACAGAAAAGACCCGACACCTGGTCGATGGTGGATTCTTCAGTGAAGTGAGAGTACGTCTTACTTGACGAGTGCGTTTTCCTTGAGAGGCTTGCAAAGAAAAAACTCGACAGCTTTGATGTTTTGGAAGGTGCTCCCCGCGCCCAGGACGAGGCGCTCCAGTCGTCGCGCCGACATTCTCTCCCCAATTCAGCTTCTTCTACTCTTTGCAACTTCCGGTCTCCGCATCGATCCTTCGTCCTTCGCCGTCAGCGTTCTCCCCTTTGCGTTGTTCTGTCCTACACTCTCTTTCTGCACTTGTTCTGCCTCTGTCTCCCCACTTGTTCTCCTCGTTCTCTCTCTCTTTCTGCTCGCTCTGTCCCCTCGCGTTCTCCGCTGGCTCTCTGTCTTGCTTTTTCTCCGCCCTCTCCTCCTCTCTCCTGTTTTCCTAGAGGGTCCGTCGTGTCTCCCTTTTAGGAGCTGTCTCAATCCAGCGCCTGTCTCGCTGTGCATTCACCTGCCTTCGTCGGTCGGAGCGAGGCGTCTCCTTTTCACGCGGATCTGCGCCTGCGAAGAGGACTGCCCATCGTCCCCTTCTGTGTTCTGCGAAGCGCGACGGAGAAGAGAGAGGATCGCCGACGCATGCAGGAGCTCGAACGGTGTTTCTTTGCAAAAACCTTCTTTTTGTCAACAGGGAACGCTCTCTACAGCGATACCTCTGCAGGCGCCGACGGTTGCGCGGGAGCGCTCGTCCGGCACTTGTCCTTGGCAGGAAGACTTTTTGGAACCCTCCTGTGTTGTTCAGACGATCGCGTCGACCGAGAGAAGTAAACTGTGCAAATTGTTCAGAGGCGAGTCGCCTCTCTGGCGGAACCTTCGGTGCCGTTTTGTGTCGCAGTGCGACAGCGCAACGCCCACTCCTCCTGTGCAACGGTGTTTTTGTTTGCATGCACCCGTTGTCTTCTCGCCCCGACTTCATTCGCCGCTGGCTGACAGACTTCCCCGAAAGCTCTCCTCAACCAGCGTCGGTTTTCGCCGGCTCCCGGGTGTCTGTACACTGCAGAAGCACGCCAGAGGACCTCCCGTTCCACCAGTTTCTTTCGTCTCTGAATGTTGCGAAAGCGTTGCACACTTCTCCAGCTTCCCTTGTCCTTTTGACTTTTCCGACTTTTGGCTTCCCCAGGGCGCAGCTCTGCGGTCCGGTGTCCACACACCTCACCGGGTGCCAAAGGACTTCGCCGGCGAAACGCGGATGTCCCGAGAATCCTTTGTCGAACCTTGACTTCCTCTTCTTCCGCAGCGACGGCCCCCCGGACGCGGTCTCTGCGCGACCTTCACCCTCCTTGCCTCCGTTCTGTCTCTCCGGAGCGCCTTCCTCTTTGCTGAATTTTCTCGTCGCTCTTCGACTCGGAAAAAACCAACCCTACGTGCAGAGCGCTTTCACGCGCGCTTGGCACCTCCACAGTTTGGGGAAAGCAGTCCTGGCTGTATCTCGCCCTCCCCAGTCGCAAACAGCCGGTCTTTCAACTCACACAAAGGCTTCTTCTCTCCTCGCCTTTCTTCTCTCTTTCTCCTTCCTCGCCGCGGTGAGAGCTGTCCGCCAAGTGCCGAGAGCTTTCCGAAAGAACGGGACCTCGAGGAGAACCGAACTTCCTTTTCTTCTGATCAGACTGAAAAACGGTTCGACGCCATGTGGGGAAAGCTACTCACTGACACCTACAACAGAGTCCGCACAAAGGCTGATGAGGTGAGAGAAGCGTCTTCTCACACCAGAAACGAGGCAGCCTGATCTATCAGAGACTCGCAGCCAGTCCAGAAGATCGAAAGGCTTCCCCTTGCGTGCAGGAGCCTCACCTGTCTCCTCCACAGTGTCTCCCTCCAAAATACCCAAAAAGGCAGATGTTTATACATATATATATATATATATATATATCGGTATGTGACGTCGTGTGTGTATGTATGTATATCTACACATACATATATATATATATATACTTATGTGTTTATTTATATCGGGGTTAGTATTTGTGTATGCGTATGGGTATATATATATATATATACATATATATATATATATATATATATGCACATGTATATGTGTGTACTGGCAACTGCACTTTCAGGTATGCATGTACTTGCATGTATATACATATGTATACGTATATAAGTGCATGCATGTGTGCGTATAGGTTTGTGTAGACGCCTTGACTTGTTTTTAGGGCGTTATGGGGGCGGCAAGTCTGTTCGATTCGGACTTTTTGTTTTCTTTTTCGACGCAAAGGACTTTGGACGGTTCGATTGCAGGGAGCGTGTATCGGTTTAGGGAGGGCGACACCTGGAGTGTACATATTGCGCGCCTTCTTCCGTTTTCACCTTGTCCGTTTTTATCTGTTTTCTTCGCTCTCTGTCCGTCTCCCATTCTTGCTCCCCTCTGAGAGGGTCTTGCTTCTTCTCGTGAATTCATTTTTGTCGCCTGCCTACGCTTCAAGGTGTCTGGATCCTCCGCGTCGCCGTAGCCTTAGCCTCGCCTCTCACGATTCTTCGCGCAGTCCTCTCCGGACTGTCTTCCCCTTCCAAGTCTTCTTTCGGGTTTCGCTGCTTCTGCAGGTTCGTCAGCAAGTGTCGAGCACCGTCCAGGCGCAGCATGTAACGATTTCAAAGGCGCGAGAGGTTCTTCTTTCGCTCGGCTCGTCGTCAGGCAGAGTCGAAAGTCGCGCGAACGCAATCGCCCAAGCTGCGGAGACGGTCAGCGCCGAAGAGCTCTTGAAGCAGCTTCAGTGGGACGCGAGCGGTGTACGTACAGTCGACGAAGTCCACGAACTGCTCCTTCTCTGGCGGATGCTCACGCTGCAGGCTCGTGAGGAACGCGCGAGAAACAAATGGAAGCTGGAAACGTCTCGAGAAAAAGGAAAACTGAATTCCTCACAGGAGAGGAGAAACAGAGATAAGCGAAAAAGGGTCGAAAAAGGAGAACAGCGACAAAAAAGAGAAAAGATGCACAATAAACAATAGAACACTTTGAAGAAACCTTGGTCCTCCAAAGAGACATACAGCCTCTCTGCTGCCTCTGCTTGCACCGTGGACTCTCTCCCCTACATGCAAACGCATGTCTATATGTATCTGTCGTAGACAGCTCACCAATATGTACATGTGTAGGAATAAATATATATATATATATATATGAGGAGGCTAGGTTCAAGTTTCTGCGGAACTGTTGTGTTTTCCCGATGGCGTTTTCTTTTCAGCGTTGCATGGCGCGCCTCGTTTTTTTTCTGCGGAGTACGGAGGCCAGGAGCGTTTCTCGCGCTGTTCGCCTACGCGTTCTGGAGAGCAAGTGGAAGGCGACTTGTTTTCTTCTTTATCTTCGTTTTCTCTCAACTCTGCTTTCTCCTCTGCTCTCTCCGTGTCTGCGAAGAGCGACAGCTTGCCTGGCGGTGAGGCAGGCCTCACAGCTCGCGAGTCTGGCGAGGAGAAAAACTCTCAAGAGAATCGAGAAAGAGGAGACGGCGGCTACGCAGCGCTGCCTCACTCGGCCGTCGCGGTGCCGCCGCCAGCGAGGCCTTCCTTTGCGCAGGAGCTACGAGAAGAAGCCGAACGAGGAGAACAAGCTGTCTACGGCGACGGCCTTTCCTTCAAAGAAGTGAGGATTCTTTGCCGCGTCTTGGATTGTCCAGAAAGGAGGCGAGCACGGAGAGAGGGGGGGGAGAGCAGAGGAACCAGGAGCGGAAGGCGCGAGAGAAGCGAGAGAGAGAGAAGCGAGAGGTACAGAGGGAGGAACGAGACAAGGGGGTGAGAGGGGGAGAGAGAGAGAGAAAGCACTGGATCGAGAGGCACCACCCGAAGTGGAGAAACCGCAAAAGGTAAACTGAGGGAGAAGAGGGTGGAGGCGTCTCCCTTGCCTGGCCGTCTCGGTGCGCCTCGTTTGCAGAACGGTTTTCTCTCGCGCAGAAGAGAGTCTGTTCTAGTCCGTCTCTTCCCTGGCGCGGAGAGGCAACTGTGGCTTTAGAAGCTCAGCGCCGTTCTAACGGAGACGTCGCACCCGCGAAGAAAAGATTCTTTGTCGAAGAGGAAGAACGTGTTTCCTGTTCGCCAGCCTCCGTCCGCCCCCTGGGTCGGCCCTGCAACGCCGAAAAGATGGACTGTCGAGTGAAAGGTCTCCGAAAACGAAGCATCCTTTCTTTGCTCTTTTCTTCTTCAGATTCTCCTCCGGTCCAACGCACTGGAAAGATGTCTCCTTGCCATCGCGAGACGCGGGAGTCTCCGGTCGCACTTTGCTACTCACACGCAAGACCTGCTGGAATCACGTCGCGAGGCTCGCCGCCGATTCGAGAAGAGACAGGCTTCTTCCGACTCTGCGTCGCGTCTCGTCTCCAGCGCGGAATCCTCCAAGGAGAAAGGTCGCTCCGCTGATTCTGGAAACGCGCCTTCTGCGGGGGTGTCGGGAGCCGATGCTGCAGGAAAGGCAGGCGACGCTGAGGCCTCGGAGGAGGGATCACCTGAGGGGACTCAGGGAGAGAGAGAAGAAAGAGGAGAAGGCGAAGACGGAAAAAACTTGGCTGCTCTGCCGCCGTCGCCTGCCCTGGACGCTGTCCTCTCTCTCATGTCGCTCTGCCTCGCGGGATCGCAACACAGTCACCTGGAACTTCTGCACTCTCTTTTCCGGGCAGCGCATGCAGCTGCGGCAGCAGGGCCTCTCTCTAGCGGACGTCGCCTCGAGGAAACAAGGACACCAGACAGAGCAGAGAAGTCGCAGGAACTCAGAACGCGCGAGAAAAAAGAAGACAGAAACCAAGAAGAGAAGACCTCAAAAGTAGAAGAGAAGTTGAAAGAAGAAGAGAAGTTGAAAGAAGAAGAGAAGCTGACAGGGGATAGTCGGCGGTTGACAGGGTCGGCTGTTGAGGAAGGCGTGGTGGTGGTGGAGGCGACGTTGCAGTTGATTGCTACTTGGAAAAGAAACTGGGTCTTGGAGAGAAAAGAAGATGCGCGCCGAAGACTCGAAGCCGAGGCGAGGCACTTGGCTGCGAAAATCGAGGACTGCGGTTTACGTGATGACGCAGAAGAAGTGAGAAGAAAAGACACTCCGTACCTCTCAGGAAGATTTTCAAGAGACCTTGTGCAGCTGTACATCTCGACTGAGTCTTCGTTCTTCACACCTTCACGACGAAGGCTCGCAAACACACAGTCACATGCCTGTACAGATACATATATGTTTATTCATTTAAAACGCATATATATGTATATATATATATATATATTATGGATATATATAATTATATACTATGTGCAGGATATGCCTACAAGCAAACATCCGTATACACATTTATCCATATATGCACGTGCATAGGGGTGCACGCGTCGATGCCTACATACTTACCTTCACACACTTATGCATAAATATACATATATATATATATATATGTATATATATGTATATATATGTATATACATGTGTACGCACATATACATCTCTGCATTTCTCGGTACATCTTTATAAATACTCATCGAGACGTTCTTCCATACGCGCACACATCCATGGCTGCGTACTTACCTTCTCGCATCCTCATGAAGCGAGCACCCTGACAGTGTTGTTGATCGACGACCTCGCAGTCTTGATTTCATTTGGGATCTTTGGAAGAGGCGCCAGGTTGGAGTTTGCATTTTGCAGGACTTGTCTGGTGTATGTCAGCGAGTTTCTGTCTGGCCTTTTCTCAGGAGGACCCGCTGGTCACACACAACATTCGACTGCTGGCGAACGCCCAGCTGCTCGATTTACAGCAGAGAATCATTTGCGTGAAAGAGCAACTTTTGCAGGACCAAGCCGAAGAGGCACAGAGGAAGCTCGCTGCCCTTGCCAAGCTGAAGACTGCGCGGGAGGCTCTCACGCGAAACTTTGAAGACGCGGGGGAGGCCGTGGAACAGCAAAAGAAAGACGTTCAGGTACCAGCCACACACTTCACCGGAGAAAAGTGAAAGGGCCGAACAGTTGAACACGACGAACAGAAGAAAGATGCGCAGTGGACGACAAAGCGCGAGGCTTCCGGCATCTCGCGTTCCTTCTTTTCACACTGTGTAGCAGCTTGTCGTCTCCTGAGTTCGTAAGAGATTCGAGGCCGCTTCATGTGAGGCTGCGAAGCGCTCTCCAAGAGACAAACCAGGGAAGAGAAAACGCGTGGAACGCAGAGTAACGGTCTCCCCGCAGCTGCGTCTCAGTCTGAACTCCTCCCTGCAGAATACGCGAAGAGAGACGCTCTCTGAGATTTGTCGCGGCGGCAGAGCGTCGGCGGCAATCCATCACTCAAAGTGTAGGGTGTGTTCTCCAGCGATTCGTCCATTTGCAGCAGTGCTTCATCTTCTTTTCGTAGCTGTCGGTGGCACCCGTCGCTGGCTCGTCACCGACTTCCTGTGTCCAACGTACTTCAGCTCTGCGCAGCTGCACAGGTCCACTCCGTGGAAGATGTTGTCAGAACCGTTTCCGCGCGTGCGAGTGCATGTAGTCATGCCACAGCGGCTGGCGCGATCCTGTTCGAGGCAGTGGGTGCCTCGAGCTTGATTCACCGAAATAGCGACGTGTAGAGACAGGACAGGTCCACAGGTGATGTCCAGTTATGAGGTGTAAAGAGGGCAGGCACGCGGCGGTTGAACTGAGGAGGTTTGTCCATGTTTCTTCGTGAGCTTCAGAGATGACGCTTTTTTGCCTTTTCTCAGCACCGGGGTTTCCCTGTGTTTATCGAGACGTCTCAGTCTCCACCCGTAGAAGGCTCTCTAAACTCACGACCGCGGGAGTCGCAGAGACTCAGATACTCGCGCCGAGTGGACAACACGGCTGCTCGAGTAAACAGGTCGACCAGTGAACGCTCTCTCCGACCTCTCAGACCTGCAAATGGTTCCCCGGGCAGTCGCTTCGAGAAAAGACGAGGCGAGGAACAGCTCGCTGGCAAGACCCCAGAATGCTCGTGTTTTCTTCTCTTCAGATGCGCATGAGTGAAACAAGCGAAGTGCTGCTGAAGGAGGCAGCGGGGCTGGAAGAACGTCGAACGGCAATGCGCGGGAACCTCGAGACACTCAAAAAAGAACGAGAGGATCTCGAGCAGCGTCTCGCCATGTGCATCCAAAAGGTTCGTCAAAAAAAAAGAAAAGAAAAGAACAACATGTATGTTCGTCGACCAGAAGAAACCTAGAACTTTCAGTCGGTACTGTGGAACAAACAGTCTCCTTTTGTGTTTATACATATATATATATATATATATATGTTTATATAAATATATTTATATATATATGTATATATATGTATATATATATATATATATGTATGTATTTATGTATGTATTTATGTATACGTATGTGTGTGCATTGGTTTGTCTGCGTGTTTCGACTTGCTGAGATATGCGTTTCTTCATGTATCGAGAGCATCCGCTATTGGCACCTTTTCCAGGTTCCTGTCGAGTTCAGAGGTGCACGCGCATACATCGCTCTTCTTGGTTCGCTGTCTGTTTTCTCTTGATGTATGTGCGTGAAGCTTGTGCGATGAGGCAGCCGATCTTTCGTCGGTTGACGCAGCTCACTTTGACCGCGAGTATTTCAGCTGAAGAGCCTTGTCGGTGAATCATTTCTCCTCGCTCTCTTGCTCGCACAGTTCGAGAGCCACTGGCAGTCGCTTTCCAGAGAGTCTGCATGCCTCCAAAGCTTCTTTTGAATCTCCGGGTGTTTTTCGAGGATGAAGAGAGACAGTTCAGTGCGCAGGTGATTCCGAGGGGGACTCTGGATCGGACATGGAGACTCCGAGTTCTTTTTTCTTCCTCAGTGCTGCACCGACTGCACCACCCTCACATAGTGGACATTTTTTTTTGGAGACAGGTGCAAGTGTCGATTTCAGTGTTTTCCGACGCATTGACGCGACAACGCGGTCTGTCTGCATGCTTTCCGGCTCTGAAGTTGCGCTGGAGACGAAAGATCGGGCGTTCGCCTCGACGCGACGAACAGCCAGAGACAGGAGTCGTCCTCGGCAGTGCGTCGTCTCTTTTCGTCAACGTGCCGCACAGGAAGGCTTGTCTGTCTTTCTCTGTTCGCAGATCGCCTCTGTTCAGGCCGAGGAGGCGGACCTGCAAGCTGAAGAAGAGGGTCTCCACTTGGATCTTCTGCATGTTCAGAAAGAGTACAAAGAACAGATTCACCTGCACCAGGCGCGCAGACAACAGCAGAGTGAACTTCGCTCGGCCCTCAGAGAGCTGGACTGCACCGGCGCGAGTCTCGTCGACCTCCTCCAGAGCGACGCCGCGAAAAAAAAGGAAGCGATTGGGCAAGATGTAGACAGACTGAAAGGTGTGTTCGAGAACGGACGTTTGTGCATGCACACAGCGAACGAAAACGAAGGGGAACAAAGAAAATGACAGAGGAAACGCAGACGACCGCGCAGAAGAACGAAGAAAAGAACAGAGGGCAGAACAAGAAGAACAGACAAGCAAGAAGAGAGAGAAGTGCCACTGATTCCCAGTGGAGAAAATAAAACAGAAACGTGTGACGTTAGAAGAGAAGGGGAAGCTGCGTAGGTGTCTCCTAACTCCGCTGCCTGCGAGCCGAAGAAAAAGTCGTGCAGAGGCATTCTCTGGATGTCAGATCCCTCTCGTTTATTTTCTGATCGAAGTCGAGTCTTCCTTGCTTTCGTATATGTTTCTCTTTCGTCCTTTTCTTTCTTCCTGTATAAGATTTCCTTCTTTCTTTCGTATAAGCTTCCCTTTCGTCCTTTTCTTTCTTCCTGTATAAGATTTCCTTCTTTCTTTCGTATATGTTTCTCTTCCATCCTTTTCTTTCTTTCGACGAGAGACCTTCCCTTTGCTCTCTTTTTCTTGTTTCCCAGGCGCGCTGCAGACGCAGGTGTGTCGGCACCTGGCTTTCGAGAAGACGCGTCTTCAGCAGCAAGTGCAGTTTCTTCTGCAGTGCATGCAGACGCTCGACTCTCTCCACGCCGAGGGTGAGAAGCGCCTGGCGGCGCGTCGCGAAGTCAAAGCAGAGAAGACAGCGGAGGAACGAGCAGAAGGACAAGCAGGGGAGAAGGGAGAAGACCCAGAAGAAAAAGGAGAAGAGGACAGAGGCGAGGGAGGAGAGCGGCGACGCAGTGACGACTTTGAGTCTGTCTCCGCGTTCTCTGCGGAGGAGCAGGCCGTCTTGTTTGGAGTGCAGAAGCGTTTGCTGCGGGGCAGTCGGCAACTGGATAACTTCTATGCGGAGACAGAACAGTTTGTTTCTCTCCACCGCGACGTGCTCGTAGGTGCTCTACGTCAGCAGCGACAGATCTTTCGACACAAACAAGAAGAAGCGTCAGAAGCAGCGAGTCTCGCGGCGGATCTCGCGCAGATCCGAGAAGTCGACCCGATGAAGGACCTTACCGCGCTGTACAGACAGACCAAGAAGCAGCTCTCGCCCTATCTAACAAAGCTCTGTAAGTGGAGAAGAGGCGCTGCGTTGCTGCTGCGGCTCCTCCGCGCAGCGAGAGAAGTCGGAGCGAGTGGGGAGACGAAGAAGAGGAGACGTCAAACGCCGTGAGACGGCTCCCTGACAGAAGAGAAAGGAGTGACACAAGAGGGAAAGAGCTGCGAGCATTCTGGGCATCTGTGTACCTCGGGAAGTGAGATGTTGTATCCCTACCATTTGGTTCGAGTCCAGTTTTGATCCGTCTTCTCTCGGTCTCCCCTACGTTCTTGTCTCACTTAATCGCTGAAAGACCACTGTGTCTCTGTACTCGGCGTTGCCTTTTTGTGCAGCGACGACGACGACTCGCCGCGACCGACCTACCGCCTCGAGAGGAGGCCCTCCTTCGTCGCATCCATCTCACACGGCTTCTTTTTTGTCTTCTTCCTCGTCCCCGCAAACGTCTTCTCCTCCTCCAGTTCCTCCTCAGTCTTCCCAAATGATGTCTTCCCGGTCTGTCCCTCTGTCTCCTGCTCCATCGACTTCTCAGTCCTCTTCTCAGTCTATCCCTGTGTCTTCTTCTCAAGCTGTTTCTCAGTTTGTCTCTCCTCACTCGAGCCTCGGATCTTCTTCTCCTTCGCTCTCGGCCTCTTCTGGAGCTGAGGTGAGCGCCGGTCGGAGGTCGTCTGGCGACGCTTTTCCCTTCGATTTTGCGTCTTCGCGGACTTTGCATTCTCCGGCTGTCGAAAACCGAGGAAGCGAATCCGAGCGTCAAGGACTGAACGTCGAGTCGCCGAGTCCCCAAGTGTTCGACTTGAAAACTCCCCCCAGGTCGCCCGCTGCGAGTCCCGAGCAAGGAGAGAAGACGTTGGGTGGGGACGAAGGCGACCCTCTGCGCATGACCAAGGTCGACAACTGGCTCCTGGAATGACGCGGTGCTGCGGAGCAGTGAACGACACCATTTGCAGCGTTTTCACTGTCGAGGAAGCAGTCCGCCGGACACCGAGGAGAGGGGAGTGGGGAGAACAGCAGACATGCAGAAAAGAGAGAAGGCAGGAAGCGGGGAGGGCGTTGTCGATAGCAGTTCCGCGGAGAACTCTACCTTCGAGCTCCTGCAGTCGTTGAGAGGCGCGCGCCTGCTTCTGTTTGAGAAAAAACCAGAATCGAGGTCTGCTTCCAGTTCGTGGAGTCAAGTCCGTCTGTTTCCATGCCCTTGTGAACACGCAGCTGCAGGGCGTCGTGGAGGTGGAGAAAACTTTGGCGTTTTTGTAAACGGCAGTGAAGAGAAGTCGCAGACGGCCTGCAGCTGACGCGGCCAGAGTTGCTGGGGAGCCAGCGAACTGCAGAGCGAACCAGTGCACAAGACAGCTGCGGTTGGGAAGCCGGTCTGCCCGAGACAGAAAGCCGAGACTGATCCGGAAAATCTCAGTTGACGCATTCCACTGGCGTACGCCAGGGAAGTTCTGGAGCGTCTGTACCCCGTCACGAGAGTAGTCCCATACAGTTTCGAATCAACAAACACTGGAGTGCGTCGGATACTGAGTCTAGTTAATCTCCAGTCCATACAAAGTCGCTGTTCCGTAGAGAGAAGCTTGAGAGAAGCAGGAGATGCGCTCTTGGGCTCTCAGCCAACACCGAGAAACAGTTCTGAATCGAGGATCACTTGTACGCAGCACAACTGCGCGCAAAATGTGGTGACTACAACACACGGCGAGCTCGGCTCCCTACGTCTGTTGTTTTTTTTCCCCCCAGCTTCGTGCGGGGGGAGGGTACGACAACAAAGGATCACAACTCATAACGGTGTCGCTGCGACGCATGGGCTAGCTCGGATCTTTCCTTGCAACTACGCGGGCGGTGGGATTACCGCGAGAGAGGGACGCGTGAACGCGCCGGGCAAAAAAGAGAGCCGAGCTCGGGGGTATTTCTTTTTGTTCCGTTTTCCTTCTCGATTGAGGGGCAAGACGCACTAGTCGTTCACGAGGCGCCCAGAGATTTCACCAGAAACAGACTGGCAGGCATGATTCAACGCAAGGCAAGTTGCCAGAGGCCTTCGCAAGTTTCCGATAAACCTCCCTTCTTGCCATGTTCGGTTTAGCTTGACGATGCATTATAACCACCAACCTGCTAGTAGTCTCCGCACAAGTGATCCGAGATCCAGAATTGTATCATTCAGATCGACTTCACCGAATCATTGGAGTACCTCGCTAGGCTACAGAACATGAGTCGAGCTATGAGACTTCTGTCTGGGTACAGGACGCGACGAAGTAAACTCGGTCCTGAAAGGATTTTCTCCAGTTCCCTCGACAGCGAAGCGACTTTCTGCACGGGTGGAGAGGAGAGACGGCCTCTCGCAGCTGTAAAAAGAGTTATCATCATACGTGTACGGCTTGCCTGGGTACGCGTTCTTGGCTGCTGAAAAGTATAGATCTGCGTAAACAAAACTGGAGGCTTGTTAGTACTGACGCCGTCCGCAGGTAATACTGGAGTGCCTTCTGAGTTTCGAATGCAGCGTGGTGAATGCATGTAGCCGACACACTTCTTGACTATTACAGACAGTGCTGCTCCACAAGGAGCATGCATCGTACAGGGAGTATAGCAACTTGCATTTACAAATGACGACGTTGGTTCTACCAGTTTGCGGTGACACTTTCAAACTCGCGGTCGCGGGCCGGTACACAGAGAGTGGGGAAGGTGGAGCTCGCAGTTCATTCTATTGGCCGATACGCGTAGGCGGGAAGTCACGCACAGCGCGGGGCTCTGCGCGGAAAAAGAGTTTCCCTCGCGCCTGCGCTTTCTCTGTGGCTTGGTTGGGAGTATCCGGAACGACAGAGGCCGCAAGAGAAGTGACGCAAGAAGGCGCAGACAACAGTTCCTCTTTCCCCCGGTACTGTCTCTTTCTGACGCTGGGAAATTCGCCCCAGAGGCCGCCGTCTCTGTTAGGTCAAGTCCCTCGCGGGAGGGAAGCCGAGGCGCAGACTCGAGCAAGTTTCGGAGAAAAGGAGGGGAAAACGCGGCTGAGTTTTTGGTTTTCCCCGACATCCAAGGTCCGACCTTCTCAGGAAAGGGCCTGGAAGAATGGAGAAAATCGACGGCGGGCGAAAAAGGGAATAAGGGGGAAATCCGTCTGTGTTCCGCGCGCACTTCGTCGCGCGTTGGCGTTGCGTGACTCGCCTTTGAGTGTATTTGCAACAAAAAGCTGGTTGTGCGTTTCTTTCCAATTTTCCTTGGCTGTTCTTTGTTTAGCTTCTGTCCGTCTTTCCACCAAATGTTCCTGCGTCTTTTGGCTCTCTCTGAACCGCGAAAATCCCGGTTTCCCCGCCGTGCTCCAACTGCATGCGAATGTCGTTCCTGTCTCCGGTGCCTCAGGCGTGCATCCACATAGCCGGTGACTCTCAAACACCGTACCTAAGAGTGCCAAGTTCCGTCTTCCGCGCTTTCGGGCAGGGCGACCACTGAGACAGAACCGCCTTTCTGAGCAACGCCACAGCAGTGTCTCCTGGACTTTCCTCCCTCACTGCCCTCCTCACACGTCGTTGGCGTTCGCGGTGTGGGTCCGCCGCCTTCCCACGGTTCGACGGTCAAACTGTCGTCGTTGGACGACTCCGCGGCTTTCTCATCTTTCGGCTGTATCGTTTTTCGGATCGCTCTCGCGCGCTCACCTTTAGGAGGAGCGCCGACCGTCGGGATTCCTCTCCGTGGGCGTCCCGTGGACCCGTCTCTGTCGCGAAACCGGTCTGAGAGAGCGGGGTTCCTCCCCGCCGCTCTTCTCCCACTGTTTCCGTTCCCCGTTCCGCGAGTTCTGCCTGGCAAAATGGTTCGCGCTGGCCGTTCACACCCGCGACCTCTCTCGACGCTCCCGTCTACGAATGGAGCTTCGGCGAACTTGTCGCGGGTGGGCTCCTCTCCGGCCCCGCACAGGTCGCGTTCCGCGTCTCGCGGCGACAGCGACGAGCGGCTGGTCGCGATGGCGCGTCTGCTGGCGCACACAGATGTGAAGTATCGCAACCGCGGCCTGAAGCGCGTCGAGGCTTTTCTGTCGGGAGTTTCTCGGCGGCGGCGCGCCAAGCAGGCTGAAGGTGTCTGTGAGGTCAACGCTGCCGAGCGGAAGGCTGCCTCTTCGCCGCTCCCGTTCTCTCAGTACGAGAAAGTTTGGACGACGCTGTACTACGCTGCGTGGCTGAGCGACAAACCCCTCGTCCAGCGCGAGCTGTTTGTCTGCCTGGCGTTGTTGGAGCGCATTTTGCCGACTTTCGCGGAGAAGCGCAAGTTCTTCAAGGCCTTCTTCCTCGTGATGAAGAGCAACTGGGACAAGCTGGACTGCATCCGCGTCAACAAGTTTCTCTTGCTCGAGAAAATCATGGTCGCGGAACTCATGCACCTCTCGTTCCAAGTGGCGCACAGACCGCACAAGTTCGTCTACCCCATGGGCCGCTTCCTTGCAGAGCGCATTCTCCTCGACGAGCGCGGCGGGAACGGACTCGCCCACCAGCTCGGCCTCTACTTTCTCTTGGAGTTCCGCGAGGTCCGGGCTCGTGTCACCGCCTCCGACGCGTCTGTGGCTTCTGACCAGGACGCGACCGACAGCGACGACGGCGACGACGCCAGCCTCACAGCAACCGGCGAACAGGAAAGCAGCCGCGACGCGCTCTTCTTCGCCTTCTTCTTCCCCTTCTTCTACGCTGCGTGCTTCTCCCAGAGCCCCGCGATGCTACGCGCCATCCACACGCAGGTCTTCCTCGAGCTCACTGCGGAAGACCTGCGTCCGCGGCTGCTCTTCGCCGCGCTCTTCGCCTTGGGCTCCCAGTCGAGCGTCGGGGGTGAGAACCGACGCATGTTCTATCGAACCTTGGACACTCTGGAGGCGCGCCTGGACGGCGGAGAGCGGCCTGCGTCGCTCGCCGCCGTCGCCGCGGCCTCGCCGAGCATTCGGCGGCTGCTCGCGCAAGTGGCGACGTTGCGAGCGTCTTCGCACCCCGTCACTGCGTCTCTGGGTGAGGGCGGAGTGAAGCGGGCGCAGAAGGAAGGCTCTGGACGCCTTGAAGAGGCTGTCGCCTTCGATGACGGGGAAACGTCCATTTCGTTTCCCTTGCCCACGGCCGACATGGAGGAGGACTGCGAGGTGAGTGCCGCGTTCTCTGCACGTCGCGAAGAAAAGCGAAAGAGAGAGTCTGGACTCGGTGAGAAGATGCCGCGAGAGCGGAGCGACGACGCGCTTGGGCTGGAGGAGGCCGGCGGAGACAGTCTCGTGTCGAAGAGGCAGAAGAAAGCGGGCGCGGTGAAGACTCGGAAACAGGGAAAAACGGTTAAGGACGAGAGTCACGGCTGCGCTGCGCTCGCCTGCAGCGAAGAAGGATTTCTCGACGCATTCGCACCGGAGATCTGCGACGGCGAACAGTTCGTCGGGAAGCGAAAGAAGTTCCTCGGTGAGGCTTCGCTCGCAGCTGGCGCGGCCCTGAACGTCCGCGCGAAGTTTCTTCGCGCGGGCGCGTTCGGCGCCACGGGCGCGGCTGGCCTCTGTCTCGTCGCGGCCGGAGACGAGAGACCGTCTGCCTGGCCGGGAGGGCGCGAACGCACGCGCCGAGTGGCGGGACTGACAGGGAAGGCTGGGCCGGTGGGTTTGAGCGGAGCGTCGCGCGTCGGCTTCCTCGCGTCTGTCGGCGACGAAAACGATGGGAGAGACCTGTCTTGCGGCTTACCGAGTTCGATGACAGGCACCCGCTCGCCGCCGTCTCCGCGGCAGAGTCAAGAGAAGGCGGGGAAGGACAGGAAGGAGCGCGGCGCGGACGCGCCTGCGTGCGGGGACCGGCGAGAAGCCGGCGAGGCGCAAGAGGGAGGCGCGCCGAGTGCAGGAAAGGTCGAGGGCAACGGAGACGGTGACGAAGTTGGCCGGGATGCGAAGCCACCTCAGGGCGATGTCGCGGGAGACAGCGGAAGAGGCGACAGCACAGACGGCGGGGAGGGCGGAGATTGGCGCGAGCAGGAGGAGAGAGGAAGAGGCGACGAGGAAGGCGAAGAGGACGAGAAGTCGGCGAGGAAGGAGAAGAAAAGAAGACAGAGCGAGAAGAAGAGAAAGAAAGAAGAACGCGAGCGACGCCGGAAAGAGCGACGGGGCCTGCTGCCCACCGCACTCTCGGCCGCGCCGGGCTCCGACCAGGAGACCGGCGACAACGCTCCGGCGCTGCGCGCGCAGACGAAGAGGAGTCTCAAACAGGCACGAGCCGCGGGGCTTCTGTCTCCAGAGGAGGCGGCGTCTCCCAGGACTGCCGAGAGACTCGTCGCTGGCAAGAGAGGATCGAAGACAGGCTTCCTCGTCGCGTCCGGCGCGTCCAGGGCGACAGAAAGAAGGCGAGTCGTCTTCGATCTGAGGCGCAATCGCGTCACAGGTGAGCACCGGGAGCCTGGGAGAGGTGACTCGGTGCGATTGTCGAGAGCGAGCGCATGCGAAAAAGGAGGCCTGGGATAACGCGTTGCGAACCACCAGTGCTCGTGCAAGGTCCAAAGCAGCTGAGGTATCCTCCGTGGACGGAAGCGAGCCCATTTTGAGAACGTGGAGATCACGGCTGGAGTCTGCGGGGAGATCGAGAGGGAGAAGAGAAACCGCGGAAGAAGAGAGAAAGAACCATTCGGACGAGCGAGCGCAGGAGGGGGGACAGGGGAGACACACCATGAACGATGAACCGTGCGTGGTCGATTGATGGAGAGCGAACAGTGTTGCGAGGGAGGATGGAGGGGATGGCCGGAGTAAAGACAGCCGGGAACGTCCAAGAGAAGCAGGAAAGACAGGCGAACCGGCCGCGAAGCCCCGCAAGTACAGAGAAAACCGCAACCGGCAAAGCGTCGGCTGATTTTGTGGTTGTCTGCATGAGTCGTGTGCTTGTTTCCATACCGAATCCGCGGTGATGCATCGTGAGATAAGAGTCACTCTTTTACCTCTGAACTCGTTCTGCGGAAGCCGGTTTACGGTGTAGGCTTTACGAGACACGGCTCGAGTTGGAAGCATCAGTCTGTCTCAAAATGGCACCTTCGTCCAGCTTTAGTCGCTCACTCCAGATGCCTGTTCATCTGAATTCCCCCGTCTACCGTTTACTTCTTTCTGCGTCTTTTCTTTTTTCTTTCCCCCTTGCGATCTTGTTGCAGCCTTTAACCGCCTTCAGCCGCCCTCGGCAGTGAGTCCGTCGGCCTCTCAGGCGGACTTGCTCGCTTCGAGTGTGCGCGGTTCGCCTTCGAGATCCTCTCTCTCTTCCGCGACATCCTCGGCTTCAGCGAAAGAGGCGTCTCTCGCGTCTGCTTCCGCTTCTTTGTCTCCGCCGTCGCGCCGTGGCTCGAAGGCCCTATCGGCCTCGGGCTCTCGCTCGGGGAACCAGGCGGGAGAGGCTGAGACCCGTGAAGGCGAGTGTGAAGAGTCGCCTGTGCCAGCTCCGCCTGTTCTCAAATCGATTCTCAAGCGTCCTGTAGGCTTTTGTCCTGCGTTGAGCGAGCAGCCTCACTGGGCGTCTTCTTCGGATAGTGTGTCGGCAGGTTCGACGCCTCGAGCCGTGAACAAGACCGCGAAAAAGACGCGCGCAGTTCTCTCCAAAAAAGCGAGCTCGGCGGGACATTCAGGCATCGCCCTGGCACTGCCCGACGGGGACTTCCATAGCCCCTCGCCGACTGCAGAGGGCCTTGAGTTGCCGGTCTTCGTTGCGTCTTCGGAGAAGAAGCGGAACAAGGTTGGAGAGAAACGAACGGTTGAGCTGGAGAAAAAGGGCAAACGAGGAGCAGAGAAAAAGTCGGTAATTGCGCTGCCGAGTGGAACATGGGATGCAGTTTCCCTCGCGCAAGAGGCCATCGAAAAGCGAGAGGAGCAGTAGGCGCGCGAGCGCTGGCTGTTTAGGGAGAAGAAGTCCGGACCAAGAAGAGAGGGGATCAAAACGCGCGTCACTGTGGGCTACGACTTGCGTGGTACCCAGGCGGGTGCTGAAACGCCGAGTCCAGGTTGAAAACGTGCAGTGTGTCACATGCAAACTTCGAATACAGTCGGCAAGTACAGGGAGAACCAGGGTGATAGATACCGGCGAACGACCTTCCTATTCCTCTCTGTTTCTTGTTTCCCTTGTTACACCAGTTCCGAGGAGAACAGGAAGCAATGTCCGCGAACGACGGGGAGCAAGGTTATGAAAGAGGCTCTTTTGTAGCACGCAACCCTGTGAAGCCCCATAGACTGCAGTGGAAGAGCGGCTCGGCTTCCTTGACAAGTTGAGCTGTGCGGTCGTCAGATGCGTTCAGACACCGCGGGAGTTCTTCTGTTGTGTAGCGGGCGAAGACTGTGTACCCTGGCGGCGAACGCGACCTGTCGAAGAGCGTGCCACAGCCATTTTAAACTGGAGATGTCTGCAGACCTACACTGGAGAGATTTGTGGGGAGGGCGAGAGCGAGACCAGGAGAGGAGGCAAGACAGGTTGCGTTCTGCGGAGACGACCGCAGCAGTTCGTCTGCATTCGGGAACTCTCACATGCTGAAGGAAGCAGATCGCTTCCAAGCGCATGCGTTTGTCTCGACACCCGTAGCAGACAAGGAAGAGCGTTTGAGGCGGCAAAGCGATGTCGAGCTGAGGACGCGAATTGCTTCTCTGGTGGACTGAATCATTTCCTAGTGAAGGCATGTCTGGGAAATTCATTTTGGATCCTGTAAAGATCGCATTGGCCATCGGGAGGCCCCTCAGTCATCGTCTGCCAGCTCATTATCGACTTTTTTAAGTTTTCCATCATTCTCCATGACGCTAAAGTCGGACTCAACGGACAAACTGTTTTGACGGGACGCCGTTTCAGTAGAGAACATTGGCATTCGTGAACGTTAAGAAGATGTGCCAAATTCAGTTGACGCCACCATGGAAATATCACCCATCGTACAGTCGCGCCGCCTCTCAATCAGCGTCCGAGGAACGAGCCTCACGGGCGATAGAAATAAATGAGTTCTGAAACTAACCGCATGTAGGCAGGACACTTGGCCCACTTAATGGTGGCGTGACACGACAAATAGTCATTCACATAGAGTGCAGTCGTGCCGTCTCGCGTACAAGATGGAGTTGCGAATCCTAGGGACCGCACTGTATAGTGTGTGGCAGGGCTGACATCCTAACTCCGTCTCAATAGTCTTTGAAACTCCCTACAGCAACCATAGGGAACGCGGTTGTTTCTATCTCATACGTTAAGCGATACAAGATTCAGACTATCCATGCTTTCGGAGAGTCCTTCACCGGCTTCGAGGGCAAACGCTCATGTCGACGAGGCCGTCGTCCGGTTCCGAATAAGCTTCGACGTCTTGTAGACCGGATGCCACGCCTTTGCTACAGTTGCCTTCCTCGTGTCCGTGCTCCTTCGCTATGTTAACGTCTGAACAAACGGTTTCACTGACGTTGCTGACTTTGGTCCTGATGAACTATGGTTCTGCTTGGATCGTTGAGTCAATCAGATACACGCCGAAGTGGTGTTTGTTTGATGGCATTTTATCTAAATAGGCAAATGGTTTCACGGATTTCCGCAGAAACAGCTTCATCGCGTGCCTGCAACTCCGCAGCAGCGTTCCTTCATATACAGAGCGTTGCCTGGGCAAGCGGTTTTCGTGTTCACAAAAAAGAGTGCCGACAGCCAGGTCTCCGTACTCGCTTCAGACCAATCAGCGAACAGCGGCACTTTCCCAGGACAGGAAGTTAAAGCTTCGCCACTCTCGGGTGACCCTCCACCAGTCGCAGAGGGATGCGACTCGGCAGATCGCCCAACAGATTTGCCGCAGGCTTAGATCGATGTTGACAAGAAAACCAGGAGAACGCGCCAAACCTATGTTTGAGCTCGCTAGTGAAGAATCTCGGATGATCCGGCCGGCTCAGCTGCGATTTCTCGAAACGCGTCTTCAGGAGCGTACTGCGAGCGGCATCGTTTCGTTCTTGGTGCACAGCTTTCTCAGCACTATGTGACTGAACAGCGTTTCTGGACAATCTGTATTTTTATTCGATCACGCCGCGCATGCTAAATGCGTACTGTCCCTTTTCTGCTTGATGACCTGCTGGGTCCGCTAGCTGCACTGCAACCTGTCTGTGGTGTGTGCTACCAGGCTAATGTATCACATGCCGAAGTCATCGTTTGAGGTGACGAGCAAAAGCAGTGTGGTTGAGGCACGGGTAGGAGGCACGAAAGCTGCTCGGTCCTTCCTGGCGATCCCCAGCTTGCACCTGCAGGAGTAAACGCCCCATGTGTGTCCTATATGAGACCTGGCACCGTGTAGCGCACCGACTGTCTCGTCTGTTAAAACAGCTAGACGCTTCCGCCACATCTCCAGCATCCATTCAGTTGCACTAGAGTCGAAGTGCAACAGGTTCTCGAAAAAGGACAGTTGCGTGCTAACGAGAACGATCCGGGGTGACGCGAGACGGATTTTCACCATTCTCGAGTACACCTGTGCTGGACCTCGGGGACTGATCTTCCGGATAGACAGCGCATTCCTGCTTTGACCGAAAACGCAGACGAAGTCACAAATATGTTTTGCCTTCGCGAAATCCTTGTCCACAGGAACCGTTGGCGCGTTCCGGGCAACGCTCTCGGAAAAGTACACAGCACCCCCGTTCTGCATGCAACCACAGCTGTAGGCTGGCCTCCAGTGGCACTGATATCGCGCAGCGATCCCTTTCCTCGGTTTTGCAGACGGCTTACTGTCTCTGGCTCACTAGAACTGAGGCCTCTCTTGGGTAAGCCACGTTCTTTCTTTCGTTTATCTTTTCGCGTCTGCGTTGCATCCTCTTCTCGAAGGTGCAGGCCGTTTCCACCGTTCCCGTTCATACGGTGTGAATCAGCGCTCCGCTGGGAAAAAGCTCGTCACTTCCTTCTATCATTGGCCTGCCTTTTCGGTTAATTTTCTCCGGAGCATCCGAAAGACCTCTTTGGAACGAGCACACACATCTGGATAGGGAAGGCCACATTCCGTTCATCTTCCCGTTTTCTGCTTCTTTATCCTGCCTTTTTCGCCGCTTCTCCAACTTTTTGTAGCGGTGCCGTCTGGGTGCTTGACCCTCTGCTGCTATGTTTGTTGATTCTCGAATGCCGATCCGCGGCGATTTCCGTCCCCTGAACATTGTCGTCACCCGTTTCCGAAGCTACATTTCTTTTGTGGTCGCACCTTGTGACGTGCGAAGTTCGTTTTAAAGCGATTTGTCCGTCGTATAAAAGTGAGGCAACGAACACTGCTGTTCGCGCCGTGGTTTTTCCTCGACAGTCACTCCTCCTCACCTGCTAGGGCCAGCATCCTCGTTCCTCGTGCTACAAGAGAATGTTTCTCAGGCGCGTTCCATCGTTTCAGCTATTCGTTAAGTTTCAGCAGGCTGGTGCGAACCGTGTAACACACCCGAGCTAAGCGACTGTTTTTCCTCGGTCTACCGGATTCAAACGACATCGTCAAAAGCAGGGAGTTTCCTGCCGGCGATCCACACATTTTCAGCTTAACCCATGCAGCCATTGTCATTCTACGGCACCTCGGATTACGTGTCCTGCCCCATACGTGTATCAAAGTGCAACTGTATAAGGACTCTGCAGTTTGACAGGTCGCCTTGAGCGGTGAGTTTGAGACGTCCGTCGACTCCTGCGAAAGACAATTTTTCCACTCTGTTTACACCTGCGAACCGTTCGTTTCATCAGAAGAACGTGTCTTCGTGAAGCACACTCTCCGAAGAAGCCATGGATAGCTCTCTAGGAGGATGGTTAATATTTGGCCTCATGGCTTTGATCGCGGCGATCGGGGTCGTGCGGCTGTGGTGGCAAGAGCGCCGGCGGTCTCAGGCGAAGGCTTCGTTTTTTAAGGAAGCCGAAGATGTCCTTTCCTTCTCAGCGCCCACGGAAGCGATCAATGAGTACGAGGTCGCTCGAGAAGACGCTTTCGACGAGATGGTGAAGGAGGGGAAAGTCGACAAGGACGCCGAAGACCTTCCAGAGGGAGAGCTTCCCGAAACGAGCTGGCTGCGCCAGGTTTCACAGGAGCACAAGAAGAAACTGAAGCTCTTTCTTCTGCGCAGAGCTCTCGCAAACGTCCCTCGATGGATTGGCTTGTCCCAGGAAGTGAATGCGAAGTTTCGACTGTATCGACACGGACTGCTAAGCGAAGAAACCTGGCAGAGCTTCTCTCGAGCGCAGGAGGCGCTGCAAGTGGAGCTGGATTACTTGCGGCTGGAAGCCGAGTGTCTGGAGCCGCAGTGGGGAGACCGAATCCTCAAAGACGCAATGCTTCTCTTCCGCCTTCAACAGGCCAAAGAGGCTCAGCAGAAGGAACAGGAGCAGGAGGCGAAGAAGCGGGCGGCTATTCAGAAACAGGAGTGCGTATTGCAGCAGCAGAAGAAGGATGCCATGGAACGCAGAGCTGAGAAACAGGCGGACTCTCTCCTCAAGGAAGAGGCGGGCAAACAGAAAAAGAAGGCGGCTCGGTGACGTGGACACACCGACCGAATCTCTGCCGCAGGGGAGTGGCAAGTCAACAGTCTGTCGCGGATGTCTGCAGTATAAATATTGTTCTCCGATGCTTTTCGAAAGGTATATTGCAGACCCGATGGAAAGATTCTAGTCCGTGTACGTTTACAGACTGTTGTCGTCTGCTGCCGAAGCTCCTCGGCGGTAACCGTGTGTTCAGGCAGACACTCTCCGCCAGCACCCTTCTGTAATTTGAACTTCAGCACGGCAGAAGTTCTGTTTGTCTGTGCAGCAGTCGCTTCTTCGCCACTTCGGGCCGTTTTTCTGGGGAAGCGTGGAGTTGCTCGTGCCTCATTTCACGCGGTCTGCGTGACTGTCATCGAGAATATTTCTTTCTCTTCTAGTTCTACTCTGTCTCGTCGAGACATATTTTCTCTTTCGTCAGTGGGATGCTTCACGAAGGCGTCTCTTCTGACGGACAGGCATGGAGGCTTTCTCTGTGGCGCCTCTTTGTTTTGCCGGTGTGTGGCTGTGCCAGCACGGGGCTCTGTAAACTGGCAGGGGGAAGCGCCGTGTCCTTTGTTTCATGCCACGCAGTTGTGGGCTGCCGGCGTCAATGGTATATTCGTTTTCCCGAGGAACTCAAATGTTTCAATTTGGTTCCTCGTCGCAATGACACACTATTTTAGAGGTGCAGAGATTGAACTCCGGCCGGTTGGAGCCCCCGGCAGTGTGGTCAGTGGGCGCAGGATCATTCGATCTGTGTTGGTAATAAGAATCTCTGTTTTCCGCGTTGAGCGACTCCTCGTCTTCAGGGTCTGCTTTTGGTTATAGCACACTTTTGTTCCTGTCTGAAGTGGCGATTTTTATTCAGACGACGACAAATCAGAGCTGCGCAGCAACGCTGAGTAGTAGTTCGTGCGCCGTCGCCGTATGCCCACAGCCGTAGCCATGTACACCACAGAACCGGTCACTCACCCGAATAACGGTCAATAGCGCGAAGGTGTCTTGGCCACGGTGTGGCTTGGATTTACGTTTTGCGTATCGCGATGCATCTGCTAACCGTACGAGGAGTGTTGGTGAGAGTGGTGTCTCAGTGTACTAGTGCGAGAAAAGCCACTGAGAACGGCAAACATAGCCAGACTCTGATGTTGTTCGTACGGAGTCGCCCGACAAGAGGACACACTATCGTTAAATATCGATCCAGTCGCTGTGAACACGTTCGCACTGATACTGGGATGACTTCTTTCTCAAACGGCGACCTGCGGCACAAACCGCGGTAATGAAGTAGATTGGATACGGATATTGGAACCCCTCTTCAAATGCGGGGAGGCGGCGTTCAAGCGCTTGCCTTCACAGGAGATATCTTCTGTAAAGGGTACTGCTGAAAGCAGGTCTGATCGTCTGTAGCCGGTGTACGTCTACATCTACCGGGTTAACTGAATCAGATGCAGCCTGGGGATGCCGAGGAGGCTGCTCCCCCTTTGTCCAGACAGGGACAGCGCCCCGATATGGGATGACTCTATTCGTTTGTCCTTTCTGAGGCGCTGCTTGTAAGAGGCATGCAGTTCCCTCAGCATTTAAGGACCGCAGAGATCACAAGCTACTCTGGATTGAAGTTCTCGCTTCTGAACTTTGCCCTGTGTCCACGTGCAGCTCGGGACAGCCTTCACCCTATTGACCGTGATTGAGCGTTACCTCGATGAGCCTAAGAGGAACCGCTGCGGCACATCTAGACGGATAATCGACTACCCAAGAGACATCCGTTTCCGCAGCTGTTTTACCACTGATGCGGGGCACCAAGTGGCCTGTCGCAAGCAAATACGAACATTCGGACGGGCTGAAAAGTTATGCAGTGTGTACTGGTCGTTGTCAGAAGCGGACTCAAAAAAATTGTGAAGGCAGTTCTCGCTGCACGGAAGAGACCGTCATCCCATAAGCATACTTAAGAGGATTCGGATATGAATATACCGACAGCGTAAGACACTTCGGCCTGAGGCGTCGTGAAAACGCTGACGCGCCTACTCTATGCAACACAGGCCTCCGCCATACCGAATAAACAATTTGATCGAAGTGTCCATCATAGTAAACGCACAATCCACGAAGAATGTAGCAAGTTAATCTTTTTGTTTTCCCAGGGTCTTCAGTTGACGGAACTCATTCATGTGGGTCACGCACGAGGCACACCGGCGAAATCGCTGCGTACACGTCCAGAAAGACCAATGATGATTAGCAGAAACAACGTAACCTTGAGGCGGTGGAAACCAACACATTTTAAAACCAGACTCGGAAATCTGCATCATGCTACATTAGCCTTTCAAGCACTCACACTTTAGATACGGCAAAATTTGTCGTACGCCACTGACGATGATATTCACCGTTGTGTTGTGTGCTTCGGTTTGTATGCCTTTCTTGGACGTCACACGTTGTGTAGCTTCACGAGCAGTAAGGACTGCTCCCCTGGGGAGCAGGAGAGATAGAGATCTCGAAAAATTTGCCAAATCATCCCCGACGTGTGTGGTTCGTCACAAGTCACTGCGGGTTAGCTTGTTGCTTACTTGATTGGATGTCGTCTAACTCCAACCCTAGCCTTCCTCAACCTGTCTTGAATGCTACCGCATGTAGAACGAATCAGCGTGTTTCCCCATTCCACACCACGGGGGTGCGATCGGGATCATAGTCAGGACACAAGAAGAAAAACACCTTCAGCGCCATTAGCATCACCAGGATAGACACCATGAATGCTATCGGATTCCGTCGAAAACTTTTCCAGAACGCGATCAACTGGGATGCAGCACACATTCTCCCAAAAATCCCTCTACGAGGAACCAAGGACTAATGGAAACAATTTACCCGCCGGAACTTGACTCTCCGTTATCGCACCTCCCGCTGTCGTCGTGTGACTTCAAGGCTCGCTAGCTGTCTTTGAACACAAAAGAAGTAGGCCTTCTCCGCGCTGTGTCGAGGCGGAGTGATACACACTCTATGCTACACGGGAAAATAAAGTATGTCACGGTAGATGCCGGAAGATCAGCACACCCACCGCTGAAGCCACGAGATTGTCTCGTTCCGTCAATGACGTGGACCCCGCGGTACGGCAACAAATAAACGACAATTCGTTTCTAATACTCAGGAAGAAACCGGAACCAACTGGACACGAAAAAAGCGCAGTCCGGCAGCGTTGCGCTCGAATGGCGTAACCGTGAGGAACAGGGTATTCTGTGAAGACGAGGACTCTGGAAGGTGACCCAAATACGCAGGAGACGCCTCCTCATAAAGTTTCCGTTGGGTATATATGCAGCAGAAGCCTTAACAGTTGTACTTCAGAGAGATGTCTGCAACACGTAATCATGAGAAAGAAAGTACCAAGAGGCTTCGCGAACTTGGACTGTTTCACTTCCGTACAGAGCGGGAGGCACGTCTTTGCCAGGGTCCGAGCTTGCCAAACACCAACGGACAGCATCTGGCGCTCATGTTCAAGCCGTCGCGTAGCACAACAAATTTTTAGCGGTCATGCAGATATTTTTCGAAATTTCCTGCACTAACACTCTTCTGCTTCTTCGCAGCACCCGCCACCACTGCAACACTGGTCTCGCGGCTGGTTGCTCGCTGCATGCCCGTGGTCGGTTAGTGATCTTCTGTCGCCGTTACGTCTCCAGGCGACCACCTCAAGGCACTATCCAGGTATCGCCGTACGAAAACGAGTGAAAAAGGAGCTCTACATACTTGTGGTGGGTGTTTCATATCAATCACTTAGGAGAAATGTGATGCGTCTTCGCTGGTTGACTTTTTACTCAAATTCCAAACTCCCTTAAACTGCGCCTGGTGGAGTGATGGCCAGCACACACTTCCGGTGCCCAATTCGAGCGTATGAGGCCA
Source organism: Toxoplasma gondii ME49 (assembly GCF_000006565.2). Taxonomy (NCBI): domain Eukaryota; phylum Apicomplexa; class Conoidasida; order Eucoccidiorida; family Sarcocystidae; genus Toxoplasma; species Toxoplasma gondii. Next base: position 2,636,348 of record NC_031478.1, read on the forward strand.
TTCACTTCTGTCCACATCCACATGCTGAGGTATACGACCACGACAATAAGGTAAATTCTTCGTCCCCTAGTTTTTTTGCAGATGCAGAAGCATGGCGCTGGGCAAGAAGCGATCTCCGAGCCGTCCGATACAACCGTTTAGTGTCGCACACTACGTAGCTCGACGAGATAAATTCTTCAGGAGATCCGTAGCAGATGCCTCTCCACAAAAGTTCGCATACTGCTGTTGCTGTACAAATTGTCAGCGAGGCTAAAGGACTCCGGCTGATCTTACAGCCCCCCAAAGCGACAGCGCTCCACCGGAGCGACGAGAGGAAGCGGCAAAAACCCCGAATTAGCATCTTCCCAACCAGTATACGCCCATGTGTCGTACTGCTTTTCCCCTCTAATCTAACTGTATGGTGCTCTTCTGATGAAGCCGAAGTCTGGAATCGAGCGCAGTTGGCCTCGAATAATTGCCATATTCTAGTTATTTTTTCTTTGATCTGTCCCCGCCATACTCCCACTTCAAGCGGATCTTTCCCGACGAACTGTTAGTGTGGAATTTATCAGCATGAGTTGCCTGAATACTCGCGCGGAACACTCTAGTCTCATCCATACTCCTCTTCAATTCCGTCTGATGTGTCTCTGTCTTGCGACCCGCATCCACACCCGCAGGAGTCCTTGACCCCTTCAAAGGTCTGCTGGCATGATGCTGTAGATAAAAGCACTCAGTCAGTTTCGGCGCTTCCTGTCGCCGCTTCATGACACGGCCTCCAGCAAGAGTTGAGTTGCCACTTTCGAGGTGCAGAACACCCGCAGCTTGCGGTGAGCGTCGCTGAGTTTTCTGGAAAGATGGCGTAGCCAAACACCTTCATCTTCACTCATAGTCTCGTTTTAAGCCAAAGAGTGACCGATGCAGTACCACACACTGCGCGATGTTCTCCCAGTGATGATTGTGGACAGAGACCTGTTTCCGCTCCCGCATTTGCTATTTCATCAAGGGTCAGGATAGCCACATTTCTGCTATTCTGAGTATTCAGCCCTTCATCAGTGTCACTGGTTGACATGACTTCATCAGACTTACATGTGGATACAGAATTCCGTGAATCTGCGTGGTCAGGAGACACTGTATGGTGTCACCATGGATTTCTAGCTTTTTGACACACGCCGACGTACTCGGCGAGGCTCCTACCAGCTGACGTGGCTCCAACTGAAGCGGCACATTCATCATGCACGGGGCCAGCGACGTCGCTAGTTACGTTACCTCTGCAAATCGCCAACACGCCTTGATAGTCACATACACGGTGCGTCGTGGCCACAGCTGCCGTACACTACACCGAGATGGCAGAATAACGGCTGCGCACGCTGAAAACGTGTGCCCATATCCTCACGTTTTCGCTGAGAACGGACTGGATCCACGCACAGTACCTGCAACAAACTACCACAAGCAGTTTCTCCACATGTAACCTAACTGTGCCGGTGTTTCTTTTTGTCCGGCGTGTTTCTCTAGAATCGACTTGTGGGGGTGTGCCACCAAATCTCTCCAGTCCCTCCCTCCTCGTTTTTCGCTGCACGCATTTGGTTCGTGGTGAATTGGAAACGCAGAAGTGCTTCCACGTGAGAACCAGTATAAACAATTCCATTCAAACGTGCTAACACACTTTTCCCTAGCTGTGTTGGACTCCAAAAGGTACCATCCCACCTTCCACCAAGCTGTGAGTCAACCGACAGTCGCTTCCAGTTTCGCTTTCAAGGTGGCACACCTGCTTTGTAGCACCTTGTCAGCTTTCGCTACCAGATTTTCCACCGTTTGAGCGCCAGGGGTGGACAGCAATCGTGCACGGTATGCGAGCGGGAAGCCGCAGCTGCTGCTCTTGTCTGCACGAAAACTCTGGGAATGAGTTTCTTGAACACGGGCTGTTGTGAACACACAGCCGCCTACTTTGTCAGCCATCTCGCGATGAGCCGAAAAGTTGTCACCCCCAACGGCGGCCATCTTTCGGGTAGCTCGCGAATATTTTACTGGTTTACTCTGTGTGTATGGGTCTGTCCCAGCTGGCAAAAGCGAGGTGAACCACTCGACATGCGGTGGTGTAGACTCTCCTTAGTGGTTGCGCCGTCCCGAGTACAGGGCCTCTCAACTCTCACTCTCCACACGGTGCTTGGCTCAACGCGAGGGGCTAGTCGCTACGGCTTCGCAGTGTGTTGGTGTCGATTTGCGTGGGCATCCGGAGTGAACGGTTCGAGTTTGAGGTGAGTTCGACTTTTTGTCCGAGTGGTAACGGTGAAGTTGGGCTCTTTTCGACTGGAGAGACAACCCGCATTTCTAACACCCGAGTTGAGAGAACCGCACCCTCGTGGGGCTGTTAGCTCTCGGCCGAATTCGCGCGTCCCGTTCCTGAGAGTCGCCCTACCGGAAGCCTGGCATTTTCGCTTTTCTTTCGCGTCGGAGGGTCCTTTTCTTTCAGAATCTGCTCTGCAGTTGCCTCAGTGGCGGAGATGTTGGATTCGACGCCTTCGGTGTGTACCATGAAAAACTATTTTCCCATGCCAATCGCTGCCGTCACTCAAAGCGGCGAGCGTCGTAACTGGTTCCTCAGCCACTTGCCGCAGCGGGTCATCTCTGCGTAGCTCATGTACTCCCACATTTTCGCGTTGTTGACCCACTGTCCGTCAGGCAGGTCTTTCCGTGTACAAAGTTTCCCACCCTGCCTTGTCCAAAAAGTGCGTTGCGAGTGAGTCGAGCTCGGCCGCCTCTCCCAAATTGACGCGAGGGCGAGTGAGCCTTAGAAACTAGCATCGAAACTCGAGTGTAGGCGGCAGGGGCTTTTCGTGAGATCCGCAGAACACACCGTTCCCACTATTCAGCTGAGACGCGATTTTCCTGCGTATTTGTGAAATTTCGTCGTGTTTGCCGAGAGATATAAGCTGCAGTATATTTAAGGAGGAAAACGCCGACACCGGCGTCTTGTTACCAAGGATCGGACACCACACGTCTCTTCTTGTCTCTCCCTAGCAGTCGGCGTAGGTGTCTCATTTCCCTTTCCCACATTTTTAACATTCTCCACAAAGCTGCGTGATTTTTTCCACGACGCTCACTGGAACTCCACCTTTTGGAGTGTCGACTTGGTCTCTCATTCCGGACCTCTGAGCGCGGCGAACGCGGCTTGCTACGTGTCTGCTTTCGCAGTTTTCAGACCTTGAAGCTAAGCGTCGAACTGGGTAGACTACAGCTCGTGGAAAAACTTCTTAAGACTCCTGGCATGACCGATGAACTGCACACCAAAGACTCCTTAACCTGAACTGAGGAGTCAATTAAGTACAAGTCACCGCAGAAGGATTCGAAAGGCTGCTCGTCGCGTCCGATGGGTGGACAGGTGGGAGACAGAAGCTTCCAGGACCCCTCTTTCCGTTCACGTCGCGTCTGTAATTTTTCGGTGGCTTCGTCTCACGCAAGCGCCTCTATACCGTGGCTGTGCTCGCTCTCTGGTCTAGTGTGGACATTTTCCCACCGTCCGTGATCCTATCCCTTTCTTGAGAACCCACGAGTTCGACCACCCGTTTGAGTCCAGCACTAAGGTTGTCCACTGTTTGCATGGACTGCGGCGTGAGGGAGAAAGTTTTGTATTTCAGAAAGAGGACTGCGGTCGCTCTTCTTCTAGCCGGTTGGCCTCTCGGACGCGTTTCCCCTGCTGCTTTCTTCGTCAGCCGCTGTCGCACGTAGCTCTCGGCTGTGTCGGCCTGCGGACGTGTCCCTTCTGTCTGAAAGCGAGTTCGTAGACGACTTTTCCACTGCCGGAAAACTTTCCCCGGGTTTAACAGTCTCGTCACCCGGACCAGGTCAGTCTGCGTCCATTTTTCTCTGCCCGATTTTCCCTTGAGGCCAATGGAGAGACTCCCGAGAGAAGCGCTGTAGACGGAAACCGGCCCTCTCTCCAGATTCGCATCTCCTGCAAAGCGCCTCTGTGGACTACGCCTCCCGTCGCGAACCCATCTTCAACAGGGGCGGCAACGATACAACCTCGTGATTCCTGAGTTCTCGCGGGTAGAGGCACCTCGCTTTCGCCGATTCTCTCTGCCTCGTCGCCATGATGCCAGTCGCTGCAACAAAGACGAGCCCCGTGACGGCGGTGGTTCCAGGGGACTCAGTGGCCTGTTCCCGCCTGCAAATGCGTCTGAACGGAGACGCGACCGGCGCGCAAGGCTTCTGTGTCTCGACACCGCGGACCGAGAAGGCTTCTGCCACGCGCTGCTCGACCCCCTGCAACATGTTCAGTGGCAGAAACACGGACGTTCCGGAGGACGGGAAGGACGCCGCGGCGGTCGGAGAAGGAAATACGAAGCGCGGGCTCGATGATTTCGATGCGGACTACGGCTGCCGCGGGGGTGACTGCTGTGACACGTCCACCAAGCCTCACTTCTTCTCCCTTTGCACCAAGTGTGCAAATGAAGGCAAGGTACGACAGAGGCCTGGAGACACACGTTGGCATGAACATTAAGATCATAGCTACAGCATGTATTCCAGGCACCACGTTGCAAGTAAAGGCTGTCTCTGTTCGTGAGTCTGTTTGCTTTGATGGTACACCTTAGAGGCAAAAGCAAACGAAAAGGGAAAACTCTGTTCAGTCTGACAACTAGGCAGAGGAGGTCGTCCTGTGAATTCCGGGGTTACGCTGCATTCGATTCCAGGGACAGAGTGCGATGCGCGGGTCGCACGTCGCCGCGAATAACTCGGGACCGACACACTGATTGATTCGTGCCAGACACCCATGTCAAAGAAACTTGTTGTGGTGAAACGCGTTTAGAGTTTCCTTCTTTCATCACCTGTCCTCAAATCACCAGACTTTCCTTATCCTCCATCCCCTTCTCAGAAATTCAAGCTTTGCTGTTAAGATGCATTCGCGCTCGTGTTGGCGCTCGTTCGATTCATGGCGCTGTCGTTCCGTGGTGGTGGCTTCGCGGGGGCTTCTCCTCCGTGTGGCAAGATCACCAGGGGCGAAACGGTCTGTAATGTGACACCTGTCTTTTCCGCGTTGTGCGCTGCTGTTCTGCCAGGACAAGTCTCAGCACGATCGACGAGAACCTGTTCGCGGGCTCATCATTCGAAGCGAGAGCTTCATGAACGCGTCAGAAGCGTCCCGTTGGGAAATCGAAGCACAGTGCAACAGCACGTGTCCTGGCGACGGCTTTGATGGCGCCTCGGGGACAACCGCGGCCGACGGCATTCCTGCCTCACCACAGCCTGAGGCGCCTGTCTTCGATCGCTCCAAGATCGTCCATGAAGTGCTTCTCAAGGGTAAGCAGTACAGGGCGGGTGCTTGGGGAAATACCGTTTTTTCTGGAAGCTGTTAGACGCGTTGAAGCTTGGAGCCGTGTTTTCTGTCTCGGACACGAGTGATTTGTAGTCCTCTCAGTTCAGTAGACTACCTGGGGAGCACAGTCGTCTGAGTGTGAGTGGCATCAGTGGTCATGCTTCGCGTGGCAGCCAGAGAAGGCGGCATGGACAACTGCCGGTGGGGTTGTCGTTGGCTGACACCGCGGGCCTGACTGGGGCTAAGCGGCGTCTGCGTCTTCCCGTAGAGCCGACATTTGTGTCTCTGTACGTCTGTGTGGCGACCAGACCACCTGGATTCTTGGGCGAACTACAGACGTGCTTGTTTTGCAGATTTAGGTACCAGCCTCGACAGTTTGTTGTCGGATGATATTTTCTGTGTCGCTTTGCTCGCCAGACGGACAACAGATCACTGATATCTACGACACGCCAAATGGAACGAGTTTGGGGAAAGGGTCGTACGGTTCCGTGGTCAAGGCGAAGGATTTGAAGACGGGTATCATGCGCGCGATCAAAATCGTGTACAAACCCCGAATTGATAACGTCACGCGGCTCAAAAGAGAGATTCTCATAATGTAAGCAGACAAGATATTTCGATTCTGTCTTCCTGGCTTGGTCAACGCCGCACCACACTTTACGTCGCTGGGGATTCCACACTTGCCACCAAAATTTGTAGCGGTGGTGGAATTGAAGGTACATGCAACGCCGCTGTTTCAGCGTCACAAGCAACTTCAGTCGTATCCCAGATGGAAATCATGATGAACCTGTCTACAGGTTTCTCCTCTCAGGACACTGAGTCGTTCCTGCGTTCTGATTTGAGTTTAGCAACTCTGGATGTGGAGCCAAAGAAGGAAACCACGTGGCGACAGCTGCACCGTTGCTCACATCCGTAGAATTGACATTTGTGTCGTGCTTTGAATTTGTCACCGTTGCCATTATCGCAGCTTTTTCTCACATGGGGGCCATTTCTCTGAGGCACAAAGCACAAATGGTATGGAGGATAGAGAGGAACATGTTGCTCAGAAACACAGGCAGATGGGTATTGGGATTCACTTGTGCGTCCGCGCGTATTCTTGGCGTATTTGTCCTCCAGTGTTGGGGTGTACTTCCTGGAAATGATGGGCCGATGGCACTTCGTTCCTTTTCATGGACTCCGTTTGACAGGAGATCTGTTACTTTTGCGTCTCTTCATTTGCCCACGTATACTGTATCTCGCGTGTTTTCAGGAAAAGACTGGACCATCCAAACATCATCAAGCTTCTCGAGGTGTATGAAGACATGAAGAACCTCTACTTGGTCATGGAACTGTGCACAGGAGGGGAACTCTTTGAGAGGATCATCAAATCCGGACACTTCTCCGAGCGCTATGCTGCCTCGCTGATGAAGCAAGTCTTTTCAGCAGCTTCGTACTGTCACTCCCAAAATGTGATTCACAGGGATCTCAAACCTGAGAACCTGCTGTACGCAGACAGCTCTCCCCTTTCTGCTCTCAAAGTGATAGGTACGAATACGACTTTCACAAACACTCGAGAAGAAAAGCAGCAGGGTCAATTCTGCGCCGTCAGCTGGCTAGCTGACAATTTAAGTGACGCGTTCAGACTGTCTGAAATGTTTAGGTTCTTGTATGCGGCAGTACGGGTACATGCATGCGAACTCAGTTGGTGAAAAAGCGGTATTGTTTAGCATGCGAGCGTATCGAACCGCGTGCCTTGCCGAGCGACAAGGACATCTGCACGAGCCTTGTAGTCGTCGTAGGTTGTTCTATCCATCGGATGAACTTGTCTCAAGGGTGCCCAATACTAGTGTCTTCACCGTCTCCTTTCCGCCGTCCCCGGCTCTCCTGTTTTTTGCCAGATTGGGGATTTGCAGCACGATGCGGCAAGAGCCACAAATTCAGCAGCGTTGTCGGCACGCCGTACTACGTGGCCCCCGAGGTTCTTTTTGGGAAGTACGGAAGCGAGTGCGACATGTGGAGTGCAGGAGTCATTCTGTACATTCTGCTTTGCGGCTACCCACCATTCCGTGAGTGCTGTCTGTTCGCTTGGTTTGAACTGGAAAGTGCAAATCTCTTGCGTCCTTCCGGAACTAGGATCATTCTCGTAACAATTTCCTGGACGGACCTCGAGGCTGTACATGCAGCCGGGTATGGAGCGCCTGCTTTGGGGCAGAAGAAGTGGGGAGATTCCTTGTCTCGGCGCAAGGGCGTTAACGCGGCACCCGCAGTCACGGATGCGTTTTCCTACACGCATGCAACAACAGTACAGTGGGCAGGAAGTCGAAACAAGGAAGTAACCTCAGTGCACTGGTGCAGACCGTCCTAGCATCTGAGTAGTCGGCTTATCTCGCTGTTGACACGAGTGAGAACAGTGCTCTGCTGTTCCTGCAGGCGGTGACAGCTTCAACTTGTCAAGTACAAGTACCCCTATGGGTAGTTGATGGTGCAGTGGTGGGTGGAAAAACCTTTCGATCGATTATCCTGGCGTTAAACTGTCGTTTGTAGTGATGCCTTTGCTGTGGTGCTGCTTGTATCGTGGGATTGTCGCGTGCTGGTGTTCTTTTCAGACGGAAAAGACAACCAGGAAATCTTGAAGAAAGTTCAGGTGGGCGAGTACTCGTTCGATCCGCGCCACTGGCGACGGGTGTCGGACCACGCGAAGGACCTGGTCAAACGTTGTTTGACGTACGTGCCGGGGAAGCGCATATCGGCGGCCGAGGCTTTGAGGCATCCGTGGATTCAGTGCTACACCGCAGGAGCCGGGAGGCCAGAGCGGCCGATTCCTGCTCGTCTTGGCGGCGACCTGATCGAGAGATTCAAGGCTTTTCAGAGACTGCACAAGCTGAAGAAACTGGCCATCACATGCGTGGCGTATCAGCTGAACGACGCGGACATCGGGATGCTGCACGACGCCTTCGCTGCCCTGGACACGAACGCGGACGGAGTCCTGACTGTCGCCGAAATTCAGCAGGGCTTGAAGCAGTGCTGCGTAGCCGGCGAGGAAATTAATGATATCTTGAAGGAAATGGACACCGACGGGAACGGCACCATTGACTACACGGAGTTCATAGCTGCGTCGATTGACCACAAGATCTACGAACAAGAATCCGCGTGCCAGGCCGCCTTCAAGGTCTTCGACCTAGACGGCGACGGAAAGATCACTGTGTATGTCAGCGCGCCTCGAAGCAGGGAAAACGTGAAAGAGTGACAAAACAGCGCGCCTGTGGCAGGTTGTGCGGAGGCGTCGAAAACAGACAAGAAACAAGTTTCAATTCTTTGTGATTTCTGTACAAAGGTACCCTGCTGGACTGCGAATATAGCTACTAGTGTTGGATTTCAGTGCGACTTCGAGGTCAATCCGCATCGATCTTAAGCGACACGAGAGGGGCAAACGAAAATAATGTGGGTCTTCTCTGCCGCATACAGACACTCGAGGGGGGGGGAAGGAGGGGGCAGAACTGGAAACGAGAAAGGTATGGAAGTGTGGGAAATGATTTTGGTTTTGTGGCGACCCAAATACTTTTGTCTTTGCAGAGACGAACTCCAGAAGGTGTTGGAGACACGCTGTGTCCAAGAGGCCTTCAGCAAAGAAGCCGTGGCAGAAATGATGAAGGAGGTAAAGGATCGCGTGGGTAGAACATGCCAGAAGCAGACAGCGGGACCGGAAGCGCGGAAACAGATGAGGGAGTTTCGTTTTTGTGTACCTCTGTCCGCTGGAGACCCGGGATCTGGCGGGCGCCGGTGTCGATTTCGTGGAACGACATTTGAAGGCGGACTGCCTGAGCAGACCTGGTTTTGTACATTCGATTTAGAACGTTCTGCACTGCCTAAAAATCCGCTCTGACTGGAATGAGTATGCGTTGTCTCGTGCGCCTGTGCCTCGCAGGGCGACTCCAACAACGACGGCTGCATTGACTTCGACGAGTTTATGCGGATGATGCGGAGCCGACAAAGGAAGGCGTCTGAGTCGTTGTCCCCGCTTGCACGAGCTCGGGCGCTCCTGTACCGCCGATACGAGAACTGAACAAGGCGGGCTTGTACACACATCCCTTCCTGCGTCCGTATCACTTTCTGTGTGTCAAGTGGTTGCGTTTCCAGCTGTTGTCGTCTTCTCGTCTGCCATGCCTCTCGATGTCAACGTACCCGCGGCCCGACCGTGCAGCTGTTCGGACGGCGGAGAGTGTCGGTGCGTCCGGTCGGATCTGTTAATCCAGTGATGGAGACGCAGAAAGCAGAGGGGGTGTTTTCCTCGTTACAGTTTGAACCTTTGTGTTTTCTATTGCTCTTCCAGTGCTTCTTCGCTTCCCACTATCCCCAGTAGACATGTGCGTCGCGTTGAGGTTGTGACGGTGTCTTGTCCTGAGCGTCGAGCCAGGTATGCAATGAGCCATGACTGAGTCGTCCTCTTGTTCATCACGCGGCCTGTACCATGTTTGTGGTGTCTCGTTACACCAAGTCTTCAATCTTTTCCTCAGGAAGCAGAATTCGAGTGGAATGCAAGGTTCTAGAGAAGGCGTGAGGGAGTTTCGCTTGTACAATGGAGTGAGGCATTCTGGAAATGTGAGCACCTGCCGATCTTGTCAATCGGCAGGCGTGTTTGATGCGTATGTGTCATCGGGTGTGTACGCTGCACACCGCGTACTCGCGGCTGCATGCGCGTACGCACGCGTCCCTACAGAAGTCCGTGAAGCGTGTTTTTTCCAGCCCGATAGACAAGATCATGTATGTGTCCAAGTCTCGCTCTCGTGTTAAGGGCGACGCTGAGCGAGGAAAATGTGTTTTTCCGGAAAACGTTTGCTTCGAAAGTGGGAGAAGGGACATGGGCAAAGAGACAGCTCTGCCCGGCTCTTTGGTTCCCACAGCTACCCTATGACAAGCATAGCGGTGCGACAGATGACGATTCTTCCGTGGAAGGTGCATGCTGTGGCGTCGCTGTTTTATCTCACATCTCGTAAAACAAAGGATGCTGTTCTCTGATCAGGATCCCAACTGTGGGATGCACCCGTCCGGCAGACAGCTGCATCCTTACTTGCTGTTCTCAGAACGCAACACTTCGTTTTTTGCTTTGCCTGCATTCGTGTAGATGCCAGGATGAAGTGGTGTGTGTAGAGGAACGGGAGGACTGCGAAAAGATGACCGGAACGTGTGAGCATCTGTTGTGAAGTGCAATCTCGGGCGGCGGGTAGCGCGTGGCGGAGACACAAAGGAAACGAGAGAGATGTCAAGGGTCTCTTGTACTTCCCACCCCCGTACGGGTGGGCAGTGAGTGTGTGTGTAGTGACTGAAGGAAAACGACTCACTTTGTTTTTCTGTCATTGCTTCTGCCCGCAAAGGACAGAAACAGAACACGTCGGAAGAATGTATCGGAGATTGTTTGTGTCCGTGGGGCAGCGTCGAAGTCCAGGAGAAAGTAGACGTGCGCCACATAAATTTAGTTGCTTTAAAGCAAGGCTAACGAATGAAGAGCGCTGTGGAGGCATCGAAACCTTTCTGTACGCATGCAGGAGGAACCCGACGGTCCCACCCGTCATGGTATTCCTTTGGGGAAGACAGTCACCTCGACCTGCAGCATCTGGGAACAAATATCGCGGAACTGTGACAGAGCCAGCGGGAGCCACGTTGGCTGCTCCGTCTTTGAACGGCTACATGGTTGCGTACAAAGGCTCATGCATGGAGAAATGTTTGCGCGCACTGCGGCATGCCCAATTTTTTCTGCACATGAAGCAACACTCTTTGTGTTCGTGAAGACGTACGTACCGTGGCAACTTTTGGGCACAGACCAGTCTTAGTCTCGGGAAAGTTCGAGTCGCGGACAGAAAAGTGCGTCTAACGAATGATTGCTCTTCCTCCAAACTTTATGTTTTTCGTTCGTATCTTGTCCTGACACAGTGCACAGCGGCAGATGGGAGGGCGTCGGGAAGATAGGGGAAGCATGCACCCAAAAACACGCGTCGGGTTTCTGGTGGTGACGACCGCCATCTAGACGGACGCAGGTGAACAATGTGTACAATGCAACTGCGTTTGCGTTTCAATGAGAAAACATCTTTTGTGCTTCCGTGGCTCTTGACCCCGGCGCGGCGAATCCCCGTCATGCATGCTTTTGCGGCGACTTAAACAAGGAGTCTCCATGGCCCAGGGTGCCCTTTTACATAACGACATCTGTTTCTGAAAGTAGGCACTTCTTCCACAAATGTTGTGTCTCGAGAAGGCACGACTTCCCTTCGGGGTTGGGGTGGACTTGTGGACTCGTTTTTCTCGCCATAAGCCTCGTTGCTTTTGATTAGAGAATGTGACGCGTGCATGAGCCTTCTCTTCCTCCTTTGAAAACATGTTAGGACAACCAGGCGGGGAAACCTGCCATCGCGAGAGCAACACCTCTCTGGTGCAGACACCGAAAACATCAGACTAGTCGGCAAAAATCTCTTCTCCGCAGAGGACGGCAGACACACCGTGCTCGTCAATAAAATGTCCGCAGTTCGTTAGCAGACCTGCTGTGTCGACAGCGCGACACGCCAATCAACTTGCTCTTCTTACCTTAATGACACGCAGATGCTTTTGCGTGAAAGTCACAACGCTCGGCCTATTGATTTCATTGAAACATATATTTACGTACCGCCCTCAGCAGTCAGTGCACAGTACCCAGCTGCCCACATGCACACACACCTATATCCCGTGAATCTACACTTACTTTCATGGATGGCGTTGTAAACGTGTGTTGTCTGCGTGACTACAAGGAATGGACAAGCGAACATGTAAGCTCGCTTTCACTCGGTACATTTTGCAACTGTTGAAGGCCACAAGGCTCTTCCTGGCTGTGTTCAGTATTGCGCGGGCATGCAAGTCTCCATGTGATAGGACCTGGAAAACTAGTAGCCGCTACCTGACGAACGAAGAGAAGTGGAGCAGTTTGGTTGGAGGCAGCAGTATTTTCCGCTGTATTCTGGTCTCGTTTCTCTCCTTGCACCAGGAAACATCAGAAGGGAACAGCCAAAGACAGTCTCAGCCGCTGTCTTCGCAGACTTTGCTGACGGAACCCGAACGGCGGGAACTCGTGGGCAGCTTTTCCGAAAGGTAGGTAGTCACAGAACAAGTGGAACGGGAGAAATCACATGCGAAAACGCGTGTGACTTGATTCTATAGGAGCGGCCGAAGAGTGGAAAGTATGCAAAAGTGAAGGCAAGAGAAATGATCAATGCACAGGGTGTCAGAGGACAGAACAGCACCGAATGGTAGCAAATACAGTAAGCGACACAGCTCTGAGCCACCTACAAGCTGCAAAACACACTGAATCGACCAACTCAGTCCTCCATCTTTCGGATCAACACGAACGAGTGCCACTTTGGCACGCGTTGAGTAGACCAAAGAGGAATGCGAAGGCAAACACTCTCGATACAGGAATGCTTTATTGAGGATACCTAGGAACCAAGGCACACGAAAAGGCGTCTAGCATCAAATATAAAAATTTCCTCTTCAGACTGAGTGTCGATAGGAAACAGTTCGTTTAAGCTGACTTATCGAAACCCCCATTCTTCCTTGAGTGGCGTGGACTGAGCTGAGCGCTTATTTTACCACAGTTTCGCAGTCACTATTCCTGGTACATCCCCTCCAAACAGAGACAGAGAGGAATGTCGATACTTTTTAAATGCGTTGCTGAATCCGGCAGATCCAGAACTGCGCTTGGAGCATATATTCTTATAAATCCGGTCTTCGTTCGTACTTTTTCTGGCGCCAAGTCTTTCTTCTGACACTAGAGGCCAGGCGTGAGCAACTACGTGCAGTTTGCTTGTCAAACTCAAGAGACACACAGTGTAAAATCGACCTTCCGTCGAGACTGGGTCCCATTTCATGGTCTTCCAGGCAAGACAAGACTAGTTGCTTCCGCAAATTTCTCTTCCAAGTGAAGCCCGTGGTAGTTTTTCGCTTTTCGCCGCGGGTACTCGTCTGCTCGACAGACCACCAAGCCGAAGGCAAGTCTACGTAGAAGACAGGAGCCCGGAAAGCGAGCGCCGAAAAATACTGTCGGAAGGACTTCGGCGCTCTAAGGCACTGACGCGACCGGAACACCGAACAGGGGTCCAGAAGAACCGACAGGAAGAGACTCTTCCCACATGATCGTGAGTTTCTTGCACTGGCGCGCCGAGCAAGACGGGAGACGTCGAGAGCGAGCAAAAGTGCGAAGACACTACGTCGACCTCAACAGAGGAAGGGAGAAAGAGGAGGGACAGGCGGGGAGATTTTTATCATCTGAGTCATTTCTGCCTCGGCTTCTCTTCAGGCACAGTTTGAATTCAGTCCATGATCTCGGAACCGTACTCAGATGCAAATTTCCATCGGTGCTGCTGCATGTAGAGATGAATGCATTCTTGAACACGCGGCTGCTTGACCCGTAGACACGTCACCGACGCAGATTTTATACCCACCTGCAGAGAAAGAATAAAAACCAACTTGCGAAGAGCAGCTCAAACAGTGGAAGAAGCGTGAAAGAGAGGCGGCAAAGCTGTCGGAGCGACCTTGGTTTTTTCTCGTCGTTCTGCCTCACACACCCTTGTCTCCCCGTCCTCATCAGTAGAGGACCCGCTGGTAAAGAGGTTCTCGTTGTTTTTTTCCCCAGTATTTCATCTCTCGGCCACCTTTTATTTCGCTTTCGCTCTGTCGTTTCTTCCTCCATGCTGGGTTTGAAAAGAGCCTAGAAGCCCCGATTTCAGTTGTCGCTCGTTGCACGCGATCGCGTTCCTTATCCAATCATCATCGTTATCCTCTTCTGCTTTTCTGCCTCTCTCTTTTTCCTTTTTCTATTTTTTGTTCACTTTCTTCTCCCCGCCCGCCTTCTTCTCCTCCGTCCCCTTCCCTTCTTATTCTTCGTCTTCTTGTCTTCCCCGGTCGCTCCTGGCCGCTTGGTTTCGCCTTCTTTCTGGAGCCCTCGGAGTTCTAAGAAAGAAAGGAGAAGTGCGGTATGGCGCCACGGAGAGGGAGGACTTTGACCGGAGGGAGACGCAGAGGAAGCGATGAGGTGGAAGGACAGAGAGAACGCGGAGGGGAGGAGGACAGAGAGAAGAGGGAACCTCTGCCTGTTGAATACCCAGGTTTCTCCTCAGAGGGACGAGGTCAAGGCCAGTGGGGGGGCGGAGAAGCCAGCGTTTCTGCGGGTCGCATGCAAGGGGACCGGCTCCCAAACTGGTGGGACCACCAGACAAGAAAGGAGAGGGCAGAGACAGATTCACATGGCCAATTGCATGTAGCCGAAACTGCCAGTAACGCACCAAGCACAGCTGAGGCCTTTAAAGATGATTGTCTCAACGACGAAGCCTTCGAGCTTCTTTTGAAGAGTGGCGCCTTCCTCGACACCACATCGAGGGATGGCGACGCAGAGCTTATCACGGAGGAAGGATCTGTAGGGACGTTGCATCTTTGGGAAGCAATCGAGAGGAGCGAGCGAGCGTGTGGAGAGTGGACTCTGAGGGATCCTGCCCAAGTGAAAGAGGAAGCGCACTTTGAGAACGAAGAAGCAACGAACTGGGAGACCCAGTCTCGAGACGACGGAGCTGGTCAGACAGTGACACAGCGGAACAGGCGCCGCAAACAAGGACTCGAAAGAGAAGCAGCAAGTGTGAGGAGGCAAGGAGACTCTTCGGAGTCTTTATTCCTCTTGGAGCCGACTGGCGAAAAAAAGTCGAAAATGGAGACACGAAGACGAGGACCTTCTGGAGCAAGCGTGGACGCCGGTGAAGGAAGACTGTCGGGTCTAGGAGCCACAGAGTACCCACGCGAAGGACTTTGGCAAACACAGAAACGGAGCTTGAAGGCGAGGAGCAAGAGGAAGGGAGACAGCTTTCGGCCATCAATCAAGCGTCCTGTCGAGAGACAAGAACACCGGACGACGGCGGCCTCCGTTCTCCCCGCGGAACTGCTCAATCTGGAGGATCCACGTCTCGGTTTCAGAAACGCAGACTCTGCGGAGAGAACGGATCGAGCCGGGGAGAGACGAAACACGAGCAAGGGCGGAGGCAGGAAGCAAATGCGTCTTCGCAGGTGCAGTTGTTCGTCTCGGAGCTGTGGATTTCTTTTGTCGGAGACAGAAGGAGACGTCGACTTCTACTCGGCGTTCTCGGACCTAGGCGATGCGAGCGACGGGACAAGGAGAGACAAGAAGGAAGAAGACAGCTGGACCGAAGAAGAAGGCCCAGAACAACCGGAGAGGATCCTGGACGAACAGGAACGGAGGTCCGAGAGTGCCGAGGAAGCCGACGGGAGAGAGGCGTTTTTCATCTTGAAGGACGAGCATCCAGAGACGCTTATCGCTGACGCCTCCGTAGCCCCCCACCGCGAACCTGAAGAACGCATGCCTCTTCACGTGCTCATCCAACAGCGGTGGGAGACTCGAGAACACGAACAAGGAGAATCCGAAGCAGGAAGAGATTCAGGCGGGGAAGGGTGGCTTCCTGCGACCAAGTTTTCCCGGCGATCTCAACAGCGGAATCCACGCGCTTCTGCACAAGACGCCTGTGCGCCAGTGAGTGGCTTTTCGCTCGCTGAGAGAGAAGAGAAGAGGCTAGGGAGGGGAAGAGCGAAAACGCTAGCTGCCGAGTCCCGCAGAAAATCGCGCTTCGTCTGGCTGTCGTCGTCCAGCTCAGATGATGGGAGAAGAACGTCGTCCGGTTCCCGGCAGACCAGAGGCAGGCCAGCGGGCGCCTGCTCTTCTCGCGCGGTTGCATGCAAGAGAGCTTCGAACGTGAGAAGAAAAGAGAAAAGGAGCCGCGGAGAATACGAGTACACGAGACTCTTGATGAGCAAAGAAGGCGAAACACACACTGGATGGTCTCTGTAGGGTTACAGAAAGGAAAGCAGATACAGGCAATACATCTCTATTTACACCTGTGGACGATCAGAGACGCAGCCTATATATATATATATATAATATATATATAATATATATATATATATATATATATATATATATAGGTATATGTATTGTACGGATATATATACATATATTGGACGCATATGTATACATATATTGTACGCATATATATGTAAATATATGAAGAGGAGAAACAGCGTCAAGTGCAGTCAAAGAAGACGCGTCGAAAGCTGTCCCCGGCCGAATTCTCCCTGGTACCCTGTGCCCCCTGTGGTTGAGTAACTGTCGACGAGAGAACATCTCTTTGGTTCGCTTCTTGCTCCTTCACTTTTTGCTCTAGCGCTATACCCATTTTTTGTCCTTTTTCTGTGCATGGGTGCAGGACAGCAAGCCGGTGGATGGCGGAAGCGCAGAGAAGAAGCGAACTCCTTCTGTGTCTTTCTCCGTCGAAGACAGTACAAGAGACAGAGATAGAGGGGCAGGCGTGAGAGACGAGGACGCACAACCTGCGCTTCTCTGGAGGGCGTGGCCTACGCCAGAGTTCCCTCTGTCTCCCGCGGTGAGCAACGGATGCGTCCGTGGCGCTCGCGGAGTTCACACACCAACGCATACATATGTGTATATGTCCATTTATCAACGCGTCCGTCTGCCCTGAAATGTGAACTCGCACACCTTTGAACAGTCAAGTTCCTAACGCGATGCGTTTGTCCACACGTGTCTTCGTGAGCCCCTCCGGTCGATGTTGGAGGCTCCTATTCAAGTAAGGGTGGTAGGACGCCCCGTCTTCATGTCTCTCTACCTTCAACGCTGCTATCGCGCAGGACTATCCATATCTGTGCAGGCATTTGCATATGATGTTGTACATGCAGACACTTTTTGCTTGCATGTTGGCCTTGCGCTGCTTGGCGAGCAGGTCTCGGTGTCTTGAGAGAACACAGCTTTCTGAATTCGCTCGGGTCCCCGTTGGCATTCGCACTGCAAGCGTTTCTCTTCAATTCAGAGGCCACTTGCAGTCTCTCACACCGTCGCGATCCACCACGGTGTTTCTGCGGGACTTGTCAGAGGGAATCGAAAGGTCCGACGCCGCTCCTTCTGGACGGCACGAGCATCGCTTTTGAACATGGCCGCCAGCGTCGCCTGTCTCCTCTTGGCGTGGCTTTCGCCTTGGCGCGCGTCTTCGAGCTCGGCTTCCCAGCAAAGGTGCTCCTTCCGTCTTGGATGGCCGGCGAGGAGCACTTCTACCCTACATTCTTTGTGGGCAGTGCAAAAGGGGTTGCGCTCTGGCAGCAAATACGGCAAGTAGGAAGCCAACGCATGGAAGCGAGTGTCTCACGCATACGGCTGACTAGCATCCGCAAGTATCAGCTTAGACGCACAAATGAACACAGTTATTCCTTGTACTGCGCGCCGCTGTCTCGTCTCCACAGCGAGCGAAGGAAAGAGCGAATTCAGGCCGGATTGAGGATCGGTTTGACTTTGTTTTCGAGAAGGAAAGCAACGGTTTCGGGCTAGAGGCTTGCGTTTTTCGGAGAACGCATGCCTCATCAGAAAGCATGCACTCGGTAGGATAGCGCTTGTTGAGGGACGCAAGACAGACAGGCACGTACCTAAGTTGTTTTCAAATTATTTAGTGTGCTACCAACATCGTAAAGATGCTAATGCGACAGAACACACAGCCGCCAGGGGACTTAGGAAGCTCTGCGTCTCGATGTTTGATGGGTGTTCTTAGGCTCTGCAGGAGGACGGACTTCTCATTGTTCTTCCCGACCCAAATGCGCACCTGCCCAAAGAGAGCCACGCACGCTGGTACCCAACGCGGAATTGCTTCAAGTCTTGCTCAGGTGTGGCTGTCCCCATGTTTCGGTGACTCTTCTTGAGTTTCCTACGCGCGACGGAGGGGACGTCAGGGCAAAGCTGCACTCTTGTTGTGTTTCTCTGTCCTCCACTTTTTGGCTTTTTCTGGATCCGCGAGGTCCTCTTTTCGCATGACGCACATGGCGTCGGTGGAAGGGTAATCTTTTGATGAACGGTTCTGTTTCTGAGACACATGCCCGCGTTCTCTACAGAGTTCTGCTTCACATCTGATAGTCGTGCCGTACGTTTCGCTTCTGTTTCTCCTTGCTTCTTTTTTCCCTCTCCCACCGCATTTCCGCGTCTTGAACGATACCCGCTGTAGTCGGCGCCCTGCTTCCGTAACTGGCATGAAGGCGAGTATCGTTTCTTCACTGTCTACGGTGATGCCGAAACTAAACGAGTTGCAGGGATCAGGTCATTTCTTGGGACAGTGGTAACAAACCTTAGTCGGCCAACGAGCAGAGTCGGGACGCCTTTTCACTGTTTCCTCTCGTTCTCTCTGCAGATGCTCTTAAGATCGCAGGACTGTGCAAACAGTGGGGTGCCGCACTGTGCTCGAACGACTTTGAGCAGTTTCTCCGTCTCGTCGTTGTGAGCACGAGACGGAAACAGAAACATTGAAGAGGGGGCGAGAGTTGCCACAGGAGAAAGAAGCGTATACTTCAAGTAGAGAAGAAAGAGGCGAGCGCGCTAATTCCTTCGTACATTGCCAGCATCAAGAGCATACAGACCATAGTTGGACCATGTGATGGAAAGACCGCATGAGACGCATATATTGTCTCAGACAACAGATATATCGTTATACCTATATGTCAGCCGGTGTCTCGCTTCTGCTCGAGTTCATCCCTGTCCTCACTTCTGTGGCACACATATTGTGTTTGTCTCTCTCTCAGGGTCAGAAGAACAAGAAAATGGCCGAAATCTACGACTTTGTTTCCCGCTCTTCGGTCCTCCTCGCCTTTCATAAAAATCAGCTGCACCTGATCCTAGACTCTCAAGGTGGGCGCTTGATTGTTAATGTTTAAACACGGACCTTTTCCCGCTCCCTGCTGAGCATCTGAAGTCGATCACCGTAGCGGCAGCACAATTCCGCGTAAATTTGAGAAACCAATACTTGCATTCAAGCTGTACAGATGTCATGCCCTTCACTCTGATAGTCTCCTTCCTAATGGTAGTCTGTACGGAATACGTAGGTCCATATATTTTTACTAGTGACAATGAACTTCGTAATGGTCGAGTTACACTTACTGGTGTACATTTCAGTCATGGTCATGTCGGTGCTATCGTGGAATTCAGAGTTAAAGCGCTGAAAAAATGTAAGACTATACGGTTGATTGAGAATCAATGGAGGCTGCACTACAGAATGCAGAGCAAAAGGCGGAGCGAAAAAAAAGACAACTCAAAGGAGTGACGGGGGTGCGTCGGATGGAAATGAACAGAGAGAAAACCGAGAAATGTGCTCTTGTGAATCGATGCTTTGTCCTTGATTCTTCTGAATTGCCTTGTCGGGTTTCTTGAATCTTTCAGGGAGAGGGAGCTCACTGGAAACGCTCATCCTTCGAACGGGCGAAAGGTGAAAGCGGAAAGGCGAACGAAAGAAAAACATATCGCTTCTTTTGGTTCGCTCTACGCAAGTGTTGATCATTTGGTCCGTCGTTCTTCGCCACACGTCACTCAAAAAATAATATCAAGAGGCTTGGCAGAGCACCTTTTCCGGTTCGTTTACTCAACGTCTGCGAGAGAACTTCAAACGCGTTGTACTGGCAACAGAAACGGACATACGTCAGTGGAGACGACCTGTTTCCAAGGTGGTGTCCCTAGTGGATTTCGCTAGCATACGAAATACAGACATCCGGCATAGGCGTTCTTCACACACACAGGCTGTCCTGATCTCCTAGTGCAGCTCATGCCATGCCACGAGTGGGCTTCCGACAGATCCTGAAGATAAACAAGTTGCCACACGCGAACACACACACTGGCAAGGTTGAGGAAGGTGGGGCGTGCAAACGTTTCAGGCTCACTTTCTTTCCTTGATCATCTAGACCATACAACCGAAAGGCCGCAGATCAGCACATCATTCGTCAAACAGTGAAACGTGACGGGAGGTTACCGAGAAGTATTTGCGTTTTCCGTTAGAGCGGTTCGGGCCAACACAGGTGGCCAACTTGCCCGATCTGTGGCTCCCCAAAACATTTTGCATTCCGCCTCTTGCAGAGCTGCCTTTTCGGAATGTATTGAAACAGCTATTCTCCTGATGTACCGTTCAGCGGCTGACATCGAGTACATCCACAGAAGTTCACAGGAAACCTCTTCTACTGCTTGCGGGGGCGGTTACTCGCGGCGAAGGTGCCAACGTCTCAGCAGGTTTGAGTAGCACGCTGTTTACTAACGGGGTTCGGGAGGAAGGCAGCTGGATCGCGTGTTCTGAATAGGCATGTTGGTTTGTGAATATACCTGGACGCTACTGAAACCATGGTTCATCGCCGTGTCGAGTCGGCAAATAGAATAGAGCTCGGGTGCGCTAGACGAAGAAAATCTGGATCGAGACCACAATCCTGTCCAGTCTGCAGAGAAGTTCCACCCTACCGTTTATTTGCCTGCAAGCTGCCCTGAATTTCGAGCGCAACTCTTTGTCAAATTTCCTGAGTTTATCAAGCACAGAAGCGGCTGAAAATAACTGCTGTGCTTAGTCACCTGGAAACTCGTACGTACAGGCCACCGTGCACACACACGCATTCTTGATTGTGGAAAAAACTTCAGCGTGCTCCCCGACTCATGTGGATCTAGAGATCTTGCGACGGGGAGGGGCTTCCAGCAGAACCGGGTTCTTCACTTTTCGGTCGAACGAGCCGCTTTCTCTCACTGTTATGGGTAATATTTGAGCTACAATAACACAGTCGGTACGAAGTCGAAGCAAGGTAGTTGATGGTGAACCAGTCGTTGAGCAAACCTTTTAATTGATTATGCCGAATTTAGTCCCGATAAACTACAGTTCTGCTATAGCTGGATCACGGCGATTCGTAGACTACGCCTAGAACATAACTATTGTGGAATATACTTTTATGTGGTAGCCTGGACTTTGATTTTCCTTTGCAAATTGCGGTTGCTTAACTGCTGAGACTGTGTTCACTTTCGCGCGTGGCGAACCGCTATCGAGCACTGGCGTTCAGCGTTGTAGAACCGCTAAGACTCCAACAAGTTCCACAGTGCAGAGATGGACACCGCTGCAAAATGGCCTGAAATAAATCGTGTTAGCTCGACAGTAGCCACCTCAGAGAGAAAGATATTTAAGATATGAGACATTGATCCGATTCGGTTGGCCATTAATCCCGTCTCAATGAGCAGCACTCTCCATACGGTAATTCTGAAAGCATCCCAATAACAATAGATGCTGCTCCGCCTGTGATCGTGGCGAGTTTGACCAGCGCGAAGTCACTGGTCTGCTGGCACCGGCTTGCAGAGCTGCTCCGTACGTTTCCTGTTATTCTGCTGCTTTTGATAGGGGGGAAAAGTCTCTCACGCAAGAGCCATTCCGTGTTTTGGTGTGACCCAGATCCAGTCATTCTATGCTTCTTTGTGAAGTGTCCATGTTGATGGGAAAACCGTTTCCTGTTAGCCACGTAGGGGGCAATTCCGATCGCTTGTCGTGGTACTTACTGTGAGACCTTTTGCTTGGGTTAGTTGGTGCGGATGGTGTTACAAAGTCGATATGAAAATGCTTGCATCTACCTATGTGTGCATCCGACGCTCAACGAAGCATCTTCTATTATGTGATGCGGCACGCCTTGACATATTCGTTATCTGAGAGTACTCCCCATGCCCCCCTCTGCCCTTGAGTCTGCGAGGTGTAGAGGCACGCTAAACGACGTACGACAATGGAACGCAGTCTGGCGAATGTGCATACTTATATAATAATTTTAAAATCCCTTGCAGACACGTCTGATGATGTGGTGCAGCCTCTCACTCCACCGTCTTTTTCTCGGGCCTCGAATCGAGCATGTAAATCCCCTAGGCCACGTGCACGGTGCTGTTCATGGTTGCCTGTCTCAAAGTGGCCAACCGGCAGGTTGTTTTTCTGGTGTTGCCTTAATCTGCCCCGTGTTTTTGCTTCAGTTCGTGTCTGTCTTTTCGCGTCCTTCCCCACCGGCAGCTTTCTTCCTTCTTCTCTATTATGCAGCCGTCTTCGTCATATGCTTGGTTGTCTGGGATTTTGCGGGTCCTTGACCATGTAGTCACTGCTGCCCTATTCATGATTTTGAGAACATCTGGCTCTCGAACACGGCGAGAGGTTCCCTTCTTTCTTCTTTCATTTTAGTTGAGTACCTTTCCGAGTTCAAGGGAAAACTTTTTATCATATGTCGTGGAATGGGTGTGTGCTCGCGGTGCAACAGGCAACAAGGAACCATGCCGAAAGAATGAGACACATTAATATTCGCCCTACAGTGTACTCAAGCAGAAAGCTGATGACCGGCTAAGACGCTTTTTCGTCCGTGTGTGTGCTCTTCAGCTTCCCCTGGTGGCTTCCCTTTCTCCGTATGTCTCACGCTAAAATCGCTGCATTCGTCCGTCAACTCTCGGGATTGCGCTCAGGTTGTCCATGGTCCTCCAGTCGTCAGACACGTGTCCGAAATCTTTGTATCTTCCCCTCCCATATTCTCTGTGCTTTGTGCTGTCCATCCCCTATGCTTTTGGTTTCCCTCTCGCTTCTGGTGGATAAACCCTTCTCGTTCTACGTTTTGTCTTTGTCCCCACAAGTAGCGTCGATCACGTACTGGAGATGAGCACCGTGATGATCGCCTTTCTGACCAGGCAAGACTATAGGAGCTAGCGCCTTCCTTGAGGAGAACAAATTCATCGTAACTGTCGCTTCCTGATTTTTGTCCGGAAGCGGATCCTTTTTTCGGAGGGCTATCAAGAAAGGGTGGAAGGATTCATCATGTTTTTTCCAGGAAGGACCGATGCTGGTCTGTATGCGTTGTTTTTTGCACATTCCCGTTCCTTACTGTTTAATTTGTGAGATTGTGGCTGTGACGAAAAACTAACAATCTCGGTCTCAACCCTTCACTCTTGACGTCTCGGAAACTAGCCTGGAGCTGGCGAATGAAGATGCTCTTTTTCTTCGGTCTTCGACCGGTCTGTCAGTTTCCCTGTCCCTTGGGCGTTCCACATTCTCCATTGTCAGCCTTGTGTTAATAGGAAAAAAATAAGTTCCTTATCGTTCGCTGAACGTCTTCCCCTGTTGTCTACATTTTCCCGCATGCTTCATCTCACTTCCCTGGGTGTCTGTCTCCCCCGTTCTTTCTGCCCGTGTTACGTTTTATTTTGCCGTTCCACCTTTCGTTCCTCCTTTTCTTAGCCGAGGGCCCTTGCTCGTCAACATCACAGATAGCGATGGATACCGAACATGATTGGTAGTTTCTCGCATACTGTGCAGTCGTAACGGTAAAACCATCGAAAGCGGTGGCATGTTGGTGTATTGAGGTCTTCCATTATCACATCGCCATCTACGGGGCTTCATGCCAACTCATTGCATCATGGCGCGCACACCTGGAACGAGCGCTTCGTCTTCACGAACCGCTGTCCTTGTAGGACGTCTTCTTCGCCCACTGGTGGTATGCATCTTTCTTCTGTCTTATCTGCTCTTTCTCCATGGAATCCTTTTTCCAGTCGTCGACATCCAATCTGGGTTCGCGGTTTTTCCAGGCTCAGAGATTGCTGAACAAACCATGGCAATGCCTCAGACGCTTCAGAGTCTGTGGGATGACCAGAACTACATCCCGCTTTTCCTCGTCGCGATATTTTCACTCTTCGTCCCGTGTCTGAAGCTGGTACTTTTCTGCATTGTTGTCAGATTCGGCCCTCCGGGTGAGACCGTCCCCGAATACGAACGAATGACAAACGAGGAAAGAGAATGTGAAAAAACAGACGGAATAGAAGAGAGAATGCTACGTCCACGGGAGACTGGGGAAGACGGGGGACCAGAACTGCCCACTGGCGACCTCGGAGGCCTGCAGCAGCATCGCGACTGGGAGGGGAGGGAAAGGCACAGAGTAGAACAAGAGGAAAGAGGAGATGAAGGAGAAACCGAAATACTTTGTCACTCCCAACAGGGCAAGCGAGGGAGTGACAGTCGCACTACCGTTTCTGCAGGTACCCTGTCGGATCTCGATTGTCCTTCGTCAACGCTGTCTTCTTCACAGTCTGAAATGACCTCGTCGACGTCTTCTGAAAAGAATAACGAGGGGTTGAAGTGGGTGCGACAGTCGCGAGAAGACGGTATCGAGCCTCACCCTACGGATGACCGTACGAAAGTGTGCCGCTCGATTATGGGTTTCCTTCTGTTTGTTTCTAAATATCAGCTGGTTGATGTGTACGTTTACCTTTTCATGATTCTTTTTGTCCACTTTCCATTGGTGCGTGCGTCACCCCTGCCAGCCGCTTTCTCCTTCCTGTTCTATTGTCTCCTGTCGATCGTTGCGACCGAGTGTCTGACCTGGATCTTTACCGCCTTCCCCATATGTACACGAGCCAAGACACAGCCTCGGGGTGAAGGCGCTCGATCTCTTCTTTCTCTGCAGACGGTGCAGCCAGGTTTGAAGGAGGAAGGGAGAAAGTCACGAGGGGAAAGAATTACAGGTGCTTCCATTTGGAAACAACAGCAAGCCGACGAGGACGTGGACGGGGACAAGCAGAACGGCAAACACGGAGGACAGACACACACGACAGATCGAAGCGGGGTGCGAAGAAGCGGAACTGAGGAAGGTGCAAAACAAACCTGCGCTGGCGAGATTCCGTCTCTTTGTCTCGCCTTCTCGTGCTCGGATTTGCCTTCTTCCTTAGGTGAACAGCCTCGCACCTTGTCCCGAGTTGCTCTTACAAAAGGAGAAAACGATGAAAGGAAGGGGGAAGGTACAGGCAGGTTTTTCTTTGATGCTTGTCGGCACACAAACTGTGAAGTGGCGTCTCATCGTGGTGATTCCCGATACTGTTACCCAGCCCCATCTGTCCGTCTCCCGTTGCCCAACACATCAGCGAAACGAGAGACAGTGTCTCTTCCCGCACTTGCGTCAGTCGCGCCAGCGGTTTCGCATCTGAGGTTTTCAGAACCGGCAGTAGCCGATGTTGGCGTCTGCGAATGCTTTATTCGAACTTTGGCGATCTTACTTTTTACGGTGGTTGCAACCGTAAGTGCCCGCGCTGCCTGGTGTCTGCCGCTCCTGCATGTCGTAGTGACTCTGGGTGACGAGAAGGAAATCGGCATCGATGGAACCTTTCTTTCCCTCTCGCAGCTGGCTGAAGAATCGCTGTGGCTCGGCGAGTCAATCTCAGGCTTCGTTATTCTGATTCTGTTTCCGCTGCTTCTCGTCTTTGCCCATCTTCTGTCGTCGTGTCTCGCAATGTTCCTTGTCCTAGTGCTCCGCCTTCTCCATCCAGAACCCTGGTATCGACGACCGAGAGGAACTACGCGGTCGCTTTTCAACCGGTGGTGCTGGACCTTAGGACTCCCGGTGTTGCTGAAACACCTTCTCTCCTTCCTCCTTTCGATTTCTCAGCTCCTCAGTTGTTGGGCGATGGCTGATGTCTTCGCCATCGGCCTCTTCACTGCTTATTTCACCATCAATGCCGTTCACGTTCTCGTGGCGCACATTCCGTCGGCCTCACCGTCCACGCCTGAGTTCGCCGATACCTTTTCTTGTCTATCGCCATTTCTATCTGCTTGTCATACGGCCGCTTTGCTCCATCCTCTGGATGCCGCTCTGCCCGCCCGGTCCGGGTTCTGGGGTGCCATGATCTTCGGCGCCTCAGCATCGCAGCTACACCTCCTGCTTCCGTCTCGGGCGCGTATCGACAGAGTCGTCAGCATCGCTCAGAGAACAGTCAAGGAAGAGGACCAGACACGGTTCCTCTACGAGGATACGGAAGATGCAGGAGAAAGAGGGAAGTTTCTGTATCGATGTAGCGAGGAATCGTCAAAGGAAAGGCAACGCAAGGGTATGTTAGCCTCGTGTCTGGAGTCGACGCCTAGACAATTTTGCAGTGCGTCTGCTTCCCATTCCTATTCTGCCCCATCTTTTCTTTCAGCGATTGACAATGCGTCGTCCTCAGAGACCGATTCCATACATCCGCTCGACCCCTCGCCATCGTCGTCTTTTTGTGGAGTCTCTGCCTCTGGCTACCTTACGCTTCCTGTCTCCCCAAGTCAGGGCGGCGAAGGCGGGGGAGGTGGCTTTTCGAGATCCTTCTTCCGCGGCACAGGTCTTTGCAAACGACGGCGGACAGGATTCAGCGCTGGGAGGAGGGCGAGAGAAGCGAGTCTTTCCTGGTCAAAATTTGAGGAAGAAACGCCGCAGATGTCTCGGCTTGCAGTCCCTCTGCTCACTGCAGAGCCTGCCGTGCTGGAGTTTTCAGACAGCGCGTCTCGTTCGGAATCTGTCGTTCTCAGTGGGTTTGTTCCGGAAGGAGCGAAAAACAGTAGTGTGTCGCTTCCTTTCATAGATGCATCAGACACACAAACAGTGCCCCATGAGAAGTCCGACATAGAACAAGCAGAGCCTCTCTCATTCGTTGGATTGTCAGAGGCAAAAACAAACGGTAGAGAGACATGCTGCCCTCCGGGACTGCGGACAGGACCCCATGGGACATCGACTGTACAAAACTGGCGTTCTGCGCGGCGGATGGGGCATGATGAGTGCGACGAAGAAACCAGGATAGCGGAAGGGAATAGAGCGGTCGAAGAAGCCGGATTTGTCAGCTGTGCTCGAGACGTTGAGCATGAACAACCAGGAGGAAAGGACGACCAGGCTGCGTCCTTTGGTTGGCAGAGGAACGAATCTCACCCGTGGATGTGTAGACGAAACATATATGCGCGTGCAGTGGGGTCCAAGCAAATTCCTTCTCTCACATCTTCTCTCATTGCCCCTCAGCCGTCCTCATCACCCGTTTGTCGCGTCCCGACCGACCATACGACACCGGGAACTCGGCAATCGAATCGTGAGACAGCATATTTTGCCGTAATCAGGAGAAACAAACAGGCAGGTGACAAGCCGAGACATCTCCTCCGCCTCCTCCTCCAGGTGCTCGTGCGCCTTGGTATTGTTGTGGCGCTTTCCGTTGCTCTCGTCACGTGGCCAATCGAGCCACCAAGGCTTCTGGATCTCGATAAAGTTGTAAGTGAACGTGTTACCATCTTGCTGACTACTTCAGTCTGCACACAACTCTATGCCTGCCACACGTGGGCCTCAAGGCTTACGCGCACGATAGTTCATTCGCGTGAGTTTAGCTTAACTCACTTTATTGTCACTGCGTTTTGTATTATGCACCACTCGATCTAAATTCGTGATGTCAGTGCAGCGCAGAAAGGGAAGGTAGCAAGCAGCCTTCGTCTTGCTATGTTTTGTACTGGCCTTTGTGTATCTTCACATTTCCTTGAGGAATATCAGGATATGTTCGCGTTGAGTCTGGTCAATGAGTGTGTTGATTTTCGTCGTGTTTCAGTATTCTTCGCGTCCCTGACCGGACACAATAGACGCAAACTGCTGTCGACCACATAAATCAGTTCCTTCGTCTCTGCTGTCGACGGTTTCTCTCGTTTTGCTTCCTGGGCGACGAGACCAAATCCCGGACAGCATCTTCATGACGGCTTCCTGATGTTTCTGGACTGTCCTGGCGAAGGTAGGAACACGTGAGATTCATCATTTCCGCCTTGTGTGCACCTCGGGTGTCCCTGTGTATCTGTGCAGAACGCAAAAGTGGTTTTTTACTACCCGATGATTTCGCGAGGAGTCCGACCTTTGATTCCAGCATCCGTAGGCGACTGTACAGCAGAGAGTCCAGAGCCCCCACCGGAGCCTTGCGTTGGTCACAGCATTCTGTATCACTACCAAAACGCTTACTACGAGGCCACAGCCAGATGGGTTTCTGGAGTCAATACAACTGAGATCGAGGAGATTCGCGTGAGCAGCCGAGATAAAGCGCATCGCGCGACATTCACGTGGGAAACGGGGGAAAGAGTTGAAAAGCTGGATGACAGAAATCCTGCCAGAGAGGAAAAAGACGACCCACTCTGGTAAGTTCGATCTGCGTTGCGGCTGCCACGATTCGTTTTGCGTGAGTTTCTCCCCGTCCGGTGAATCGGGGCACCTCAAGGAATCAGGGCGCGGAAAGAAAGTGACGGACCGAGGGAGCGCGACGAAGGACGACGAGAAAGGAAACTGATAATTGTGGGGAAACCACAGAGCGCAGACAGCCCCCCATACGTCACGGTAGAGGGAGCTTCGTCTCTGTGTGTGTGAGTATACTTAGGCAAGCGTAAATTGCGGGCTTGTAAACCGGTTCAGGTTCACTCTGACTAGGCACAAGCAGAATGGGAGGCATTAGATGAGGGGCAAACAGGAGGTCTTGTCCGAGGGAATAGCACATAGTACGTTTTTATACTCGTTCACGCGGACGTCTGAGGCCTCTGCGCCGGACGGAGCAAGGGCAATTCAGTGCGAATGTGGTCGGTGTCTCACGTAATCCTGGGAAAGAAGGTGGTCCGGAATAGTCGGCGTTTTAGACGAAAGCAGGGAGCAATGATGAGCCAGAAACGAACACCAGTCCTTGCAGTGCTTGTAGAGAGATGTAGATTTCTGAGACAATTCATGAATCTGATTTTCCAAGTAGAGACAAGCGGACTTTGTATTTCTGGCCCGGTTGCGGTTGCACTCAGTCTCGGCGTGTCCGTCGTAGTCTGCACCATCGTGTTTGTTGTTGAATCCTCTTTGACTACGGTTTGGAATGTGATGCCTGTTTTCTCCTTTGGCGTATCTGTTTGATCAACAGGATAGCAGTTGACGTAAGCGGCCGAATCGCCGAGCTGAATCTGTCCCTCCGTATTGGCCAGTGCCTGACTCCCGATTCGTGGAGGTCACCTACGTGCGATACACTGTGGGACAACACGACAAGCTGCTGCGGAAAAAACATCACCTTCGCAGCTCGGCTTGAGGCGCGATGCACCGAAACGCCTCCGACCTACCTCTCGGCTTTCAGTATCACGGATTTCCGTGTCTCTTCTCTAACCATAAATGAATCCGTTCTCGGCCTGTTCAGTGTCACAGTGGCGAATATCACAGACGCTGTCGAACAGGAGCTGAAACGCCAGATTCAAACATACCTGGAACCAGACAACAAGTTCATCCCTTGGGACAAAGACACCAAGGTTTCTTTGCAAGCGCTTGTTAATCATCTGACCGTGGTCAACGCTCCAGGGGGCCTCCTCTGCAGACCCCCTCAAGCGACGTCGGGTAGTCGTTTAAACGCGCATGTGAAGCACGGGAATGTGTCAAACGCAGATGCTCACGACGAGTTCTGACTTCACAGCGACGGAACCTGCACGGCGCTGTCGGTGCAGTGAAACGCATTCACTCGTCTCTGAGCTTTTCAACACAACTGGTCAGGAGCGAATGCATTCCGTGCCGTCCGATCCGTCATCCAAGAGGATACACACCTGCATTAAGAGATGTGTACCGGTCGTTTATCGCACTGAGGAAAGGATTTCGGCCTGCAGGTGTCTTCACTCGGTTCCGTTCACCACATGAGCGGACCGTCTGTCGAGGCAAGTTGGAAAGACGGAGTGCACCGCCTGTAGCACTGGCGGTGAGGGACGCTCTGCGTTGTATTCGCACGACTTTTTTGTCATTGTACCCAGGATTGTTTTAGCTGCGCCCTCACGTTTTTTATGACATATCGGCTTCTGACTTGCCCCACTAGGCAACTGTTTCAGAGTCATTTCAGCTGGCGAGTTACCCCTAAAATCTGTGGATGGCCGAACTCCGCGTCGCAGGTTTTTTTTGCATCTGTGCGTGCCTTCTCCCTCTTTCGTTCCTTCTGTCGGTCTTTTCCTCTTGACGTCTCGGCAGGTCTGTAGGTAGTTGTATGCGGGATATTCTGTGAGTAACGGTGTCTCGTAATATCGACGCTATACCGCCAGCTACAAGGTGTCTCGCCTTGCCTCGTTGTTTTCAGTCTCTTTTTCTTATTTGCTGATTTCTTCAGTATCTGTCCCCTCTGTCAGAGCCTGCGGTCC
The DNA here is from genome assembly GCF_000006565.2 of Toxoplasma gondii ME49. Classification (NCBI taxonomy): domain Eukaryota; phylum Apicomplexa; class Conoidasida; order Eucoccidiorida; family Sarcocystidae; genus Toxoplasma; species Toxoplasma gondii. The sequence continues at coordinate 2,666,432 of NC_031478.1, forward strand.
ATCTTTTGCGAGGGAATGATAATAGCGGAGTTATTTTCGAATTGTGGAAATTTCTTGCTCCGCTGGTTTCCATGTTCTCGAGCTCGTCCTTTTTGACCTGCAGAGGGTAGCTTCACCTTGTTCAAAGAAACGCTTGTAATTTTAAGCATGTTTTAAAATATGACAGTTTTCCAGTATGTAGCAGGTATAAGAGGAGAGAGAAGCGGGACTACGTTGAGCTATACAAACAGGAATGCTTACTTCCTGCTGCAACTGAATCTGTTTATTCGTCTCAAGACAGAAGGAATCGCTTTCGCTCAGAAAAAGAATAAAAACTTGTGTGAAGCCATGGCACTGCAGGGGTGGCAAATGCGAAATATGTAATTGATGTGTTAACCGGAGAAGCTAGACCTGTTTCACAGGAGGTGCCAGCAGCTGATTTTAGAGAAATTTGGTGTGACACGGTACATTCTCAACAGCAAATTTCGTTCGCGTGATGATGTCACCTCGAAGTAAAGAACCACTTCTTCACCTTCCGGTTCGTGTAAGAGGCAGTGCCTGGTTTATATGGAATTAGGTGCACAGCATGCTGAGTTGTCCGGTTAATCGTTTCGGCACCTCTTATCGACAATTTGTCACTAGGAGTATGGACGCGCTGGTAGCATATTGTCAGAAGGTGAAGAGGTGCCAGTAACCCTGTAAGTACTTCTGAAAACCAGATGAATTAGACTAGGTTCTTATGGCATGGACCAAGAATCTGGTTTACTGAATTGTAAAGATTCCTTGTGCTACGACCGCCACTGCTCGGAAACTGCCTCCCAACTGTTGAAAAGCTGACCAGGCTCGCCGAACATGCATGATGAAAGTAAAACATCTCTGGCAAATAAACCTTCTCGATTTGCTTTGGTGTTTACGGCTTCTCACTCTAGTATCTGACAACTAGAGTCACAAGACCTAAAAGAAAGAATTGAGAAGCAATGCCATCGGCACCCATTTGCACGCTCTTCGGCAGGAATAGTTTCTGTCATGAACCTGTACATCAAAGTTGCTTTCGCCCCCCAAAGTGGTGCCACTATGCAGCAAGCGACAACTAATCACTTGTTTGGCAGCTTGACTTGGAGGTGGCCGATGTTCTTCTCCAGCTCAGCCGACTGCCAAGAGGAATTTCCGGAGTCACTATCTCCTCGCAGTGACCGAAACATGCATTGCTGCAAAGCGACAAACACACGGGCTTCGGATAGTGATACAACAGCCAGCATCAAATGGAACATATCGTGGGTCACTCACGGCCGCGTCCAATGGCCTTCACAACCGCGCCACAGTTCAGCGCAAATAACCGGCTAGGAGTCACTTGTTCATGGCAATCGGGACCGAAGTGTACCCCTGGAGTTCGGGTGACTTTAACATTCTTATTTGTTCTCCCTGAGACTACTTGAGCGCTTCACAGCGTCTCTCTGCTTGCGTTCTTCCAGAAGATACAGACTAACGCAAGTGCAGCTGACGCCGTGAAGGGCAGGGCGTGGACTGTTGGCACGTGATGGGAATTCAGAAGTGGGGACAAAGTTTCCTGGCTGAACTGCGACTGGTCTAGACAGCCACATTTTGTGAGGGAAGTAACCGTATGTTTAGTACGATTGAGTGCGGAACATAGCTCCAAACAACGTGCCTCCGTGCCTCTATTCTACGGGAAATTCTGGTGCTGTGACGAAGTGAAGCGGTATTTGCGCCGTTGCCCACAGCAAGACATCGTGCTGCCATTAGCCTAGTTCCTGTCAGATCGGTAAGCCGCCGTACCTCGTAGTTTGCTCGAGTGACTAAGCATCTGTCCTCGCCTCCCTGGGTCCAGTACTTCTCGCCCAGCTTCTGTGTGCGTTCCAGCTGATTTGCAACACATGTCCCGTGCATGGACAACTCCATCTCGCACGGCTTGGGTGGACCCTGAGGGGGTACAGGCAGCATCCAAGAGGCAGGCAATGGAGAAGATCGCGTCATGTAGAGCGTTGTTACATCGTTTTGCCAGAAAAGTCACGACTACTAACAACCAGAACGCAATGCTAGGTACCAGTGGCTGTGAGAGCGGTGCGTCATTGGTAGTCGCACGCTAGTCGACAGTTCAGTCCTGATCCGGTATAATTCTTGCTCGACGGTTGAACGAAGGAGTCAGCGCTTGCGTGAAGGGACACACGATGTTCAGCAGCATTCACCATAGTGAATAAGTACGCAACGATGCGCTCATACTCGGTTTCGAATGGCAGCGTGCACTGCAAAAAAGCGTGTTATCCGAATCGAGACACACATCTATTACCCTGAAAACGTTGCACCTGCATGGATGTATGTGTGTGTGGATATACGAGCAGACTTATCCCGCGGTCTGCCTGACAGTCCACATGCTGGTGCTAATACAGTCAAATAGCATCTCCGGTGACAAAATTCCCCGCAGCAGTGTTAGATGGTCGCAAGACTGCGTCTGCATAACACTGGACCTGACAAGCTCACCGAAAACTGAGCAAGACTGAGGGCAACCTTATCGCCGTCGAGACCATGGATTTTCCTTTCCTGCATGCATTTCTGTCACATATCAAACTCACAATACAGGAACACGGACGTTGCAACTGCAGTTTCTCGTCGTAGTTCTGTCTATGGGCAACGTATACATCACCCTGAGACGGAAGACGTTTCCTGAAATAGTTGGCAGAGGAGCCATTTACCAGTAATATTATCAAGGGTTGAAGAAGACTTTCCAGAACGTGATGCACATACCGTAACCAAGCAGCTGGATTCGCCTCCTGTTGCTCTAGTTTAAGTCCAACGAACACACAGTTCCTCTGCCACACAAACTGGGGGAGGGAGGCAGGAGCAGGAAGTTTATGCGAATGAAAACAGGTCGAAAGTTTCCCCAAGTGGATGTCACCAAACAGGTACGAGGGAAATGCAACATCGGCCTAATCACGCAAGGAACAGATATTTCAAAAGCAATGAGCAGACGCTTACAGAACGCGTTTCTATCCTGGTTGGTACATTCGTTATGACGATTTCATTCGCACGTCGGCGACCAGAAACTAAAGCTACACCTCCATCACGAGGTCATAACGAATTTCATCAAGCAACTGTCCACTCTGAAACACTTCGTATTTCACACGTGAACACATGGGGAGACACTTGGTATCGAACGTCGTTTAAAGAGATGAATCGTCGTGCCCACTGAGTACTTTGGTAGTTACTTGCCTTCACACAAAGGAAGTTTCCAGTGTCCGTTGTAAATACAGGCAAATTTGCTAGCCGCTTGCCGTAGGGTGGAATATTGTCTCCGTCACTATCAGCTCACCATGTAAAGCGAGCGAGTGGTTCTACACGGATCAGCGCCGTCGTCGCTCCCTGGCAAGTACGGGGTGCCAAACTTGACGTGTTGCTCCAAAAATACCTTAGCGCAGTTAACATGACCCTGCAGCTCTTCCCTGCAGTTAGCACTGAAATAGCGATCCATCCTGTCAATCCTAAAGCGGGACGAAGTGGTGAATTAGTTCGCGTAACATCGGCGGACGAGGATTGCTACACCGCAAAAGCACAAGACAACCTAGTCTCACACCACACGACATAGAAGACAGCACGATACTGAAGTGGTATTTATCGGTGAGGATGGAATTTCTGATGTGCACAGAAAATCAATAAGGATAGGCAATTCACCAACTGCCATTACTATCAGAGATATGGGAGGGTCCGGGGAAACGCGTGCCGTGCCTCGACTTCGGAGAGGAGCCCGCTCTGCTTGAAACGGGTAAGATAACAGCGATGTTTTTTTCAGAAATACCGGCTTCAAGTGTTTACGCTCCGGACAGCCAACTACGAGTAAATGTAGATACCTCCGCTTCGTTGAACTGAGCAAACCTGCGGATGCCGAAAGGAAATAGATTTCAGGTGACGCAAAACTCCGCTGGTCCCCGGAGTGCAATCTTTTCGGCAGAAGGCGGAGCGAACTACTGCCGACAGCCAAAAAGCAGCAGTGTACTTGACGTAGCTGCTGTAAGCGAAAGACTGTGACCGTCTAGCTCACTCCCATAAGTTTTACGGCTACCACGTACCACAGAGATTTGCACTCGAGTATTCTGTGCCGGTTCGTCATGGCGGTATCTACCAAGAATAGTGTGTTTCGCTCAGGAAACATGTGCGATACCCTGGTCCTTCCATTACGCACATATACAAAGAGGGCAGCGGCAAGAAACCTTGGGGGAGCTCTCCGGTAGACAAATGGTGCAGCGTTTCTCTCTCATTCAAGGGAGTCTGACATCTTTATTGGCTTGTGGGTTCCGTCTCGAGAAATGAGTCACTGCTACCGGAGGGCGTGTTTTGCTCCTCACTGTCTTTAAGCTGCAACAGACCCGTTTTGTTTCGGCCCGGAAAGAAAGGGATCAAACCAGTAACGTGTGGTGACCACGTCCAAGATTGTGGGTTTGACAGACACTGCCCCTATGAAGAGGCAAAAAACTGGGATATACAGGAGATCAGGAAACGAACGTACGTTTGATAGACGCTGAGTAGTGGCCATAGAAGAGACTACAGTTCAGCTAAATACGTTGTTTTTTCTTTCAATGTTTAGACCGTTCCCCAGACTGTTTCTCACTTTTACGGTGCGGTGGCGTTGAATAGGCGACGAAAACGGTATACTTGTTGTTTTGGGATCCTGGAGGATAAACACGTTAAAAAAGGAGAATTGTGACAGGGGGACCTGCGACAGTGACGATGTCATCGGTCGTTTACGGGCTTTCTGGCCTACCACACTGGTACCGTTTCTGTGTTCAAGTACTGTCAGGATTCAATCGCTGAGGCGGAGTATATAGATGAGGCGAATACGAAATCTTGGACAAGCACATACACCCTGGCTCTCTCCAAAGGCTCTTTGTTAAAAACACATATAAACAGCAGTGATCGCTACTGTGTTGACACATGATTACTTTTCTCAACACTGAGCTCGCACCAATTTTATTTGCGCACGCGTAAATGTTCAGTTACCGTGGGGTGTTTAAACAGGACGAGTTTCGTTTCGATTCTTCTCTTTGATACAGACGAAACATGGCATACGATTGACATTCCCGCTGCCTCCCTAGCAGGCCTGAGGTGGGCCACGAGAGACAACTCCGTGAATTCTATTTGCACCAGAAACCAGTTTTGCCTGTGCAGCGATCACATTCTCCGGATTCACGACTAACTTTCTTCTCTCCAGATACTCCCATGCTCGCTGCAGGGTGGCGCGTACGGAAAAATGAAAAGGGCTGACTCGCTGCTTTGACTGTTGTTTCACGGACGTGGAGAACTGATCACCCATTGCTCCGTATACTGCATTTGTTTCCTTGTCTGCTCCCACAACAGTTCTGTCGTGACTTCGTGCGTACCCAGAGAGCTCAAACAGGGTAAAAGACCCTCAGAGAACGAACAGGCACTATAAGGAGCTTGACAGCATTGATGCCGAAGCTTCTGCATGGATTCAGAGATTTGTAGCTGAACTGGACTCACGTCCAGGTCTACCTTGTTTACTAATCTCACGTCCCTTCTTTCCGCCTCGTTTCCGTTCCCACTTTTACACATGATTTCTCGACTTTCCTTTGCCATATTCTGTAGGCGGCAGCTTGGTTCACCTCCCCTCCCAGCGTGTTCTTCCTCACGCTGTTCAAACGCAGATGGCACGCTCTCTGTGTCTTCCAGAATCAACCTGCGAAGACACTGGACTGTCCTGTCTCTAGAGCCATCCTGCCTCGCGTGAAGCACCTGATTGAGACTGAGGACAGCTGCAAGTAACTCCTGCAATGTCAAGTGGTAGTCTTCGATAGCGAGAAATTTGTCATGCGTTGTCTCGCCTTCCTCGCTTTCTGATTCCTTTTCTCCGTCTTCCCACTCTGCTCGCATTTCGTCTGACGACCCTGAGTGTCGAACTGAACGCGAAGCGCGAAGCAAGAAGTCAACTCGCTCCTTTGCTACCTCACTGGAGAGAGAAGTGTCACCTTCATCTCCACAGAGCCAGCAAGGGACTTCATTCAGCTTGCCACTCTCGATTTGTGCGCTGGATGCTTTCAACTGTTTCTTTCCTGTGACATACAAAGCATGCACAGTACAACTATGAAATTATCACCGGTCACAAACGCGCAGAGGCCCCTCGCTTCCCTCTAGAGATGTGAAGGACGCCATCGTGAATGATTGCCATATGGCCCGAACACCTTGAATGATCAACCCGTCTTGGAGAAGAAAACACAGATGCCCCTGAAGGCGTCAATGTGATCCACATGAGAGTCGCCCGCTTCCCGAATGGCACCCGTGGTTTGAACGAACCACACAATGAGCCGGAAGGTTTGACAGGACAAGACGCCGCCCTCTCCTAGCCGTTGACAGGTCAACAGGACAAGTTAGCGGCAGCGGGAGTATCCTGAGCCTGCTTTGGTGACATTCGGGAATGCGCTGGTCTGCGTATAGTAAACGCCAAAACTGCGTGCAAAGCGTCTGTGCCCTCTTTCATCGACTCACCATTTTCTTTTCTCAGTTCCACCTGCGCACGCGTAAGAAAAGCAACATACCCTTCACGGTACATAGCTCGAAGAAGAAGCAACACCCGGAGCGCCCCAAGAATATCGAAGGTCCACTGCAAAACTGCGTTCGCATCCCTTTCAGTTTCCGGCTGGCCCGCCGTTGTTGGCATATCAGTTCCTTTGGATCGGCTCGTTTCTGCTTTCGCAGCGATAGCTTCCTCGTCCACAGTAGCCTGATTCCTTTTCTCCTGTCTTTCCGTCATTGGTTTCGCCTCTCGTTCAGACTGCTTCCTCCCGATCCCCGCTAGTCCTGTTTCCCCCTCTCCCGCAGCTCTCTGTGTCACCTCGTCTCCATATCTTGCTTCTCCCTCCTGCCCATTCTCCTCTTCATCTCCGCGGCTCTCTGCGCGTCTCCTTTCCTCTGATGGCAGCTTTTCACTCGCGTCACACTCCCCCTCATTCGAAGCAGACTGCAGGCGCAACGAATCCACCACTCCATTTCTTTCGAGTCGACTCCGCCTGTGAGAGCATGTAGCTGAAAGGACTAGGACGTTGTCGCTGCCAGGATCGTCCTCCGCCGTCGTCGCATCTCTCGATGATCTGCTCACGTCACGCATGCTCTGCAGATTTATGTGTCTCTTCAATCTCGGGAGGAGAATTGCGCGGGCGACATTGAGAAGGAAAAAGAAAAAGTCGAAGAATGTGACTCCACAGTTTGCAGACAGAATCCTCTCTTCGCACATCACCAGTTCGGCGTATGAACGTGTTGCTCGACTCAACGTCGTTTCAGCGCGGTCTCTCCGCTGGATGATCCCCCTGTCCGTCTGGTCTCTTGTCTCGCTCTTTGGCTCCTCCACTACCCTGTCTCGTCGTCTCAAAAACCTATGGGTTGGAAAACAAACACAAGAATCAGGCGCGATGCTCGACCAGCCCCCCTCTGTGTTGCCTCCGCAACGCAAGCAGCCTGTTGCCTCTGAGGGACTCTCCTGTCTCACAGTCGCAGTCGCATTTGATCTCTTGCCTTCGCCTCTATTCTCGTGAGCAGCGAGGTAGACTCTCGATTCGTGTCCAGTGTGAAGTGCGAACTCGTCGACCACTTCACCGACGGTTCCAGAGAGCCCACCGTCACCCATCAACCTGGCATCTGAGTCGCTCGTGTCGCCAGGCTCTTCTTTCTTCGCATTTTCTCTCTCTTCAAGAGAAGTTGGGAACGCCTTGCGTCCGCATATCTCGCAGACGAGATTCCTTTCCAGCGTAGCTACTCCCGATGGCATTTCAGAGTGGGGCGAGCCAAAAGCTAAAGAAGCACAGGGAGCAGAACTGCAGACCGGAGACGAAGCCGGCGGACACGAGACAGACGGAGCAGGCAAACCCACTGCACAGGGATCCGAAAGCAGAGACTGCGAAACTTGTCTTCCCTCTTGTTCCTGTCTAGGACTATCAACTGTTTGGGGCATCTCCGCGGAAGGCGAAGCAAGGCTCAGAAGGACGAGGCGAGCATCGGGAAAATCCTCAATGAGGAAGGATCGTACAGCATTGAGGTCCTCCTTAAGTGCATCGGCGACCTGAGCAAACAAAGGCGACGAAGAGAACAAAGGCAAACATAACGAGAGACAAGAAAAAGCCCCTTCAAGGCACAACCTTTACACGCTAAAAACGAAGCAGAGCCGCCAGAGAGCGGGACAGAAGCACGAGGCCGGTGCTGGAGCCAACCTATCACGACTGCTGCCAGGTGATCCGGGCATCCACAACGAATCTAGTTCTTCGTATAGACGCAGAATGGAAGACTCCAATTGCCAACTGCGCAACGAAGCAACGACTTGTTTGGTTCTGCACTCTCACGAGCACACTTGCTTGGCCGGGAAGTTAGTAGGTTACACCACCAAGCCCGGCCACCCACTACGGTTCCATCAAAGAAACTGTCTACCATTTCCAGACGGTAACCTTTTTCGAACATGCGGGAACGAAAAAAAGGAAGGTGAGATCTCTTCGCAGACTCCAGAGCACTGCTTCACGACGTTCGCCTTCGCGAGAATGGAAGCCGGAAACCGCTGCCACACGCTTTCTGCACAAGCGACTGACATGGAGAATGTTCGCGGCGTTGCACCAGTTGTGGTTGAGAGCCATGCAGTCGGTCACGTTGCAGACACGATGGTGGACGTGAGAGGGGACGTAGACACACTCTCCGGGGAACTGCATCAGAACGTCGAGAGGTCGGGGACAGAGGACCAGCGAAGGAGTCGCCGAAAGCGAAGAGGATGCACACGTTTCCTGGGGGTGCAAAGAACAAGACATGGGGGCAGGAACGGAAGCACAGACAGTTCCTGAAGCCTGGTCTCGCGAGAGAGGACGACGCTCTTGTTGGCGTGGATGCCGGCGCCCACAGGCCCGGCATGGCGAGGCCTGTGCAGGCGCTGTTCGAGTGCTTTTCCGCGAGGCTCGCAGGCCGTCTGGAAGACTGGCAGCAGCCGAAGAAGGCCCAGAAGGAGACGAGGAAGTGGCGTCTGGTGAAGCAGAAACAGGCGACTTAGACTTTGGAGAAGAGTAGAGCGACGGCGAAGAACGAAGTGGACCTGGAAATGCTGCGTGCCGCTTCGTCCTCTCAAACGCCCAGCGCTTCACCCCGCAAACGTTCGCCGACCAACTGCTCGTTCCGAGCACATCGCTGTGCCACGGTGTGCACGTCCCCCGCGGGCCTAGGTAGGCGAAGCGGTAGTCCTCTCGGTCTCGTACCGGAGCCTTTAGAAACCAGTCGTCTTCAAAATACATGGGAACGTGGTAGAACTGCGAGGCGAAATAAAGATGCGACTCTCCGTCCCCTTCTGTCTTTCGCGGTGGCGACGCGATTCGAAGCCTCCTATCTTCTCTGCCTCGGTGTCTGGCTTCCGCGTCTCCCATGTCTTCCCTCACTTTACCGAAGGTCGCAGCGTCTCTCCGAGGGTCCACTGAAGCCTCCCTCTCCTGTATCTCAGGGTCCAGCGTTTCGGGAGATTCCGTCCGCCTCTCCTTGGGACTCTGTCCAGCCACTCTGGAGTGTCTCCTCTGGGGCACTGCAGTCCCGGTGTCTCCGGCGAACTCGTGGCTCGCATCCGCAGTGTTTTTTCTCTCAGCTTTTTGTTCCTCCACGACGAAGTGCCAGTCCGCAAGATACCACGGCGACGGAGAACGCGACAGCTCCGTCGCAATTTCTCTTTCCTCTGGAGAGAGCCACCACTCGGCTGCACGTGAAACAGTGGGACGCGAAGAACAAGGAGAGCAAGAGGAACGCGGAGTCTTCTCTATCGAGGCCGAAGGGGAGACAGGCGGCGCGAAATCTGGAGAGATGTTCCTTCGGTCTGTGCCTGACTTCCAACACGCCAAAAGTGGTTGACACTGTCGGAAATTCCTCCTTTCCCACTTTCTCTCGCAGGGCTCTTCAGCATCTCCTGCCTTCTCTGTCTCCTCGGTTTCCTTCTGTCGCTTCGTCTCCCAGTAGTGTAGGAAAGCAGCGAGGGGGACAGAGCGCCGTGTCGCCAATGACGTAATCTCTGCTGCGCTTCCTTCATGGCCTTGCTTATGTCGCGTATAATCTTCTGACACCTCCTCAACCGTCTGGCATCCCGGTCGGACGCTGTGTGAGCAACTGCATGCGCCGTTCTGGGTGCAGGCCCAAGTCACAATGGGGACTTGAATAGATCTAGGTCTTGTCGCAGCCGTCCCCCTAGTTTCCCCGCGCTCTCCGTTCCGTTCTCCTTTGCGCCTGTACAGTTCTCTCCCTCCCTCCTTTGTTTCGTCTTCTCCCTTGCGCCGGTCTGACTTGCCTAAACGCTCTATGTCCGCTGTCCGAGTGGTGACCCTGCCTAGTCGGTCTCCTCCCTCTCGTATGTCCACTACTTGCGGGTCTCCCGCTCCGGTTTGTTCGTCCGTTTCGCCTCCGCTCCCGCCGCTTTCTTCGTCTTCTCGTCGCTGTGCATGCACCTCTCCTCGTTCGTTCAACGCCACCCTAGTGTGGGCCCCCAACTGTGCACAGAATGCGTCGTGGAGTCTCACGAGGTTAGGTCTGCCGAACTGGGCGGCTTCCGCAGGCGACAAAAAGAAGGAAGAACATCTGCAGCAGGTGCATGGAGAAGAAAGTGAGGAGCTGCTCGAGGTCTCTGTCAACGGCGACAGAGCTGAAGAGTCGAGCTCTGCTGTCTCTTCTGCATCCCACGCGGGTACCTGGGGAAGTGTCGAATTAGAGGCCTGAAACGCAGAGGATCTTCTCTGGAGGTTCTCGCGTTGTCTGCCTCCCCTTTTCGCTCGGCTCCTGTCCAGAGCTGCTCGGAGAAGGCCGTCTTGCAAGCGAGAATAGCAAGAAGAGGGCTCAGAAGTAGACGACTGAGAGAAAGACGAGAAAGAGGAAGAAGGGAACGCTTCTGCAAAGCAAACGCCGGACGCGGCGGGCGCTTGAGAGGACTGAGACTGAGGAACGTCTTCTTTCTGGATGTCCCGGGAATGAAGCACCCATTGTCTGGAGGCAGGCCAAGATGAGGAGATGCCCCGAATTACCACAGGTCTTCGGGCACATAAATACTTCTCAAGAAAAGTCTCATAGGGAAGATCCTGGTGGTCCCAGACATCGACGTAGTCCAGAGGGTCGTCGCTGCTCTCATCGGTTTCAAGGTCCATCTCTCTCCGTAGATCTTCTTTGTCTTCCATCTCTCCATTCGATTCCACTGATTTGTCAGCGGTCGCCATTTCTCTTCCAAGGACACCCTTCCTTTCCAGAAAACTCGCGTGTTTGGTGCACCGATGTATGTGCTCTGAGTCGGCCGGTCGGAGACTCAAGCAGCTGGGTACTCAGTCGACAGACAGTCCGCGCCACAGAAGGGAAACCCGCCCCAGAAAAGACTGCGAAGAATGGAGCCTTCACAGAGGCTTGGCAGTGGTAATGGTGAAGCAAGAACAAGAAAATCGGAGGGAAAGCCAGCAGCGGAAGAAACGAAGAACCGGGCAGTCTACTCGCATGCAAAAAAAGATTCGCCGTTGCATGCCTCTTAAAAAAGAGAAATGCGATAAACTGCACATCAGGCTTCAACACGAGATTGGTGAATGGTTTCACGCGCCTGAATGGAATGTACAAAAGGCGTAAGATTGTTCCACTGAACGGATATCCTGCTACCAACATTCGCTTTGTTTAAAGACACCGTATACTCTGTTGCCGCCGTACGTGTGCCGACCTGCATGCGATGCTAACTCCATGCCCGTCAGCAGAACATCTGAAAGCGCTCACTAGAAAACTTGAAACACCAATTTGCAGCGGAAATGCGGTGGAAATTAGGTTCATCAGAGCAAACCTGGTTCGCTGAAAACTCTGTAGCTTCCAACACACCGCCGCCGGTCCGATACTCAAGCAAGTTCACAGAAACTGTCATATCACACTCCAGCCGGTGTTTTTTGTCGTCTGACGCCTGTCACGTTTGGCCACGAAAATGAGTACACACAGTCTTCAAAAAGGAATCTTTTTCGCTAATGTCAATTTGCCGAAGAAAGTGCCATGCTCGCGATATCAACTAAACTAGAACATCAATGATTATGGGCATCACAGTGGCCGACCATGATACGCTATGGACTACCATTTGAGACGATGCTGGTGGAGAGTTACGTGAATGACGGAGGTCATATACCTTAAGTTGGAATTGAACATAGGCTGACATGTAGACAGCAGAAGAAAGTGGATCTCAGCTTTGTCTTGTTAGCAAAGTTTGTCCCGCACAGCGGGGAGCAAGCATTTGATATGCGCGGCGTGCGTAGACACTTTCTTTTGCAGAATTGATCCTCTGACAACGTGGCTAGAGCCCGCAAAGTGAAACGCGACGCGTCTTTTTTCCAATGCACCCTTTTTTGCCTTTTTGTCCTGCCACACGCGTAGCCCGCATTCTGTTTTTTTGAGATTATCCCTGTCTGTCCACGTTACATTTTTAGGGGCGTTGCAGACCTTAGTTCTACATCCGCTTAGCTCACTTATCCTGGTAACACATCGTCTGTGTAATAGCCGAGGAGTTTCGAACGCCCGCAGCGTCAAGTGATTTCTAGAAGAAGCTACAATTTATTCCGTCTGAGCTTCACTAGCTTCCACCGTTTGCATTTCGCTGTGTTGTCTGAACCTCCTAAGTTGCTGAGTTGCAAGTGTCCGACAACACGCGTTGGGATCCCAGAAAGGAGACAATCTTCAGGCTGAAGTGAAGTGCCGGTGTGTGAATGGCGACCCGGCTGGAAGGCTGTCGACGAGTTTGAGAGTAGTCTGTGCGCGAAAGCACCGGCAGAAAACGGTGTGCTTGTGGGGGACGGAAAACCACTCGGGAGTTTCAGTCGTTAGCCATTTTCTAACGGGTGACTGAGCATCTCTGTTGCCACGAAAACGCATTTGATTTGACCGTGCCGTGGAGCAGCTTGTGTGTTTGTGCTCAGAGGCCTATTTTTCAGCCGAGTTGCAGGTAGATGTAACTGTACGTCCGTGCAACTAGGCGGTCGGTCTGCGAGAGAAATGGCACTAAGGGAAGAGCAGCGGCGGGGAAAACCGGGGAAGAAACGGTCGCCAAGAGAAGAAATGGAGGTGAAAGAAAAGAAGGCGAGGCACGCACAAGAACAAGGGGAAGGAACTGTGATACACCTAGGGGCAGAACGGCAACACACGAGCCTGCCACCAGCGACGACACGAACCACAGCGACAGCTGCCAAATACCGCCGCCTCACGAGTGGCAACAGACGGCGAAAACTGAAATGCTCAGACATCCACTTGAAAAAAAACACCCTGGCGAGACGGCAATCGAGAAAAACTCGACCGCGCAACCGCGCAACACAAACGCGCGACCGGTGAGGGAGTTCAGCGATGTACCTATTGAAATGGATGTCGCTCGGACACGCACAATTTGACAAAAATCAACTGTGGAGAGGACAGTGTGAACACATGACTCCAGAAGGAACCAGGAGGATCTCGTCCTTCCGAAGTTGCGTTTCTCCAAAAACGTCCCTTTGCAGGCGCAGCAGGCGCCTTTGTCAGTAGTGCATGCGCACATAAAAAGCGCTGTGTGTGGGTCTCGAGCTGCCACCCTCGCGGGAACCGCTGAGCACTGAAGATCCGCTTGGGATCGGCAAACTGTCCCCGCGTCGCTCGTCAGCTTCTCCCTTTTAGGGTCTAGGGATTCAGGCTTTGACATTTGCGAACAACGGCGCCAACGAAGACAGCGCAGAGACACACAACAAAGTGCACAGTGAAGAGTCCCTGGGCGTCGTAGAGGAATTTGGGAGCGAAGACGGACCAGACCTACATGAGGAAAACAGATGCATCATGACCCGAAGATGGAAGCTAGCAGGGTATCCGAAACGAGAGCATCATTGTCGAGGATCCTCATACTCTTTGCGAATCCTCTAGTTTCGGCCCCTGCAGCACCTGTAGACAGCCAGAGCTGCATCCACCACGAATGTCCTACATAAATATCGACAAGATACTCTGAAAGCCACTTCCTGCGGGCGGCCGCCTGCCTCTCAGCGTCGAAGTGTCTCGGTGATAATTTGTGGAACGATGCATCATAAAACCGCGTGATGTTTCGAAACGCGTACAGCTATGAAGGCCCCAAGCTCCTGCGGCGCCAAGGGCGTGTCTCTCACACGCTCGACGGAGCGAAAGGATCTGCAGAGCCTAGGAAAGCCCCTGCGAAAACCAGAGCAGCCATGAGGCGCCAGGGAGCCGATGGCCGAACATAAGCCGAGCCACACCGCCTTTCGGCGTCACTTCCTTCACTCTGGAAATGAAATCTAGAAACAGAAGCTCGAAAAAGAGCATGGCTGCGTCTGCGCTGTGCACCAGATTAGCTATTCGGGTGACACATTCCCCTGCTCTCAGGAAGCAGGAAACGGCAGAGCTACAGATGGATAAGCCGAAGTGCTCATGGTCACTTTGACAAAAAAGCGAGTGGGAGACCAGAGGAAGCAGCTGCGAGCGCCTGCAAGCTTCGCCCACTCCGCTCTTACTAAGTTTCTTGGACGTTGCAGAGCTATAGGCCCTTACACTCTCGAAAAAACACGAGAAGAGGTGGGAACAACGTCCAGTCCAAGTCGCATGTTCTCCCGGAGCCTTGAGAGGGTTCTTACCATCAAATGCCGCCGAAGGATGAAGAGCGATATCATCCAATTGGCGTGACGGACAGCTGCAAATAAAATCAGCCTGAGAAGGAAAAGGAGGACACACCAGGACCATTAAACGGAACGAATGCTGCCGTCAAAGATGTCCAGCGAAGCAGCTTGAACTCTTGGGACGAACACTCGGAACAGACACCCCTAAAAGACCCTCTTTCCCTCTTCACACGCACGAATCTAAATGAACAAGCGACACTGACGGTGCTCAACGCGTTACACTTGCATATCACTATTTAATCTCTTATAAAAATATATGTGTATACAGATAGATATGGGTGAGTGAAGTCGTAGAGCATGTGAGCTTGGAGACATAACGATATCGAAAAAGACGGGGTGATGCACTCCGCGCATCTGTGCACGTGGAACGACCTGCATGGAGAGAAGCCAATGTTGGTGGCGTCACGCGCAGGGCCTTCTCATCGCGGAAAAACAAGGCAGGAGAGATTTGTCTGCTTGGGCGTGTCTCAGAGGGAGACTGTCGCAATCGCGGAGGCCGATAGCGATGACTGACCCGACAGCGAAGCGCGAAAAGTCGAGGGAGAGCGCCTGTAGTTCTAGCTTGCGGCCCTCGTCAGCTGTGTTCGCCTGTGCCAACAAAGACGCCTCTCCTTGTCGGTCTTTGTCCGGGTCCCTCGCATGTGCTTCGCCGGCTTGCGACTCCTCCGCGGCGCCCCTCTGGCCGTGTGTCTGGTCGGCCTCGCAGGCCTTCAATGGAGGCCGAGACTGAGAGGTTGCGTGCGCCTCATGGGAGAAGCGGAGCGCGACGAGGACCGCCAAGACGAGAGGAAGAAGCAGGAAGGGGAAGAAGACGTGGAGGAAAGTGAGGACGATTGAGTAGACGGAGTGGAAGGACGTGAGGCCGACGAACGCAGCTTCGACCGGAATGTCGTTGAACGTCATTCGGTGGCCGGTGATGGAGAAGACGTGGAAAGTCATGAGGACGAGGGAGGCTGAAAGAAGTCCGTCCGGAACGAGGAAGAGTGAGGAAGCGAAGGGGCGGCGGGGACCGGTGGACGCAGCCGCCTCACTGGGAGGCGGCTGCGAATCTTCCTCCCCTGACGAAGACGATGGAGTCACGCGCAGAGCCGAGAATGGCGACGAAGACTCCGGAAAGCTACTGCGGGCGAGACGACACATGCGGCATTCATTCTGGACCGCGAGTCGCGTTCGCGCCGTCTGGTCCGCAGGCAAATAGAACTCCGCGACGAGAAGGTCGAGAAGCAGCGCCGCCTCTGCGAGAGTGATGAAGAGCGGAAAGATCCTCGCTGTTCCCAAAAGAACCATGAAGGATGGAAGGAGGCCACAGATCACAGTGTAGAGGCACCGCACGACGGTGGCGACTGCTTGCTCGGCGCCTGTGGGCGGCAGTGAACCGCGCTTCGCGACCCATTCTCTCTGGGTAGGGGACCCCGGTTTCTCAGTCTCGTCGCTGCGTTTTCGACAACGCAGTCGACTCGAGAAAGGAAGAGCGAAGACCGTCGAGGACGCGAGTGCATACCCGGTGGTCAAAACAGTGAGCAAAAAGACGAGACGCGGAAGAAGACGCACGAGGTGGTGGGCGAGGTCGCGGAGGTGCTCGAGCGCCGACGCACGCAGGCTGCGTTCGAGAAGTCTCGCGTTTCCCTTCGAGGTGAAAAGCATCTTTTCCACTTCCAAGAGGCGCGCCACCCAGCCTGCAAGTTCGCTAGACCCTCTCCCGCCCCAGCCGACGCACAGCGGGAACATCCAGGAGAGACAGGCGCCTGCCCAGGAGTGCAGCGAGCGAAGCAGCGCGAAGAAGAAGGCTGGCACTGCGAAGACTGGCGCGAAGATCCCGGAGAGCAGAGAACAAGAGAGAAAGAAAGGCAGCTCCGAAGAGAAGAAGCTGCTAGAGAGGTCAGCCCACGGCCAGAGAGCGATGGCCGGATCGCGAGCAGACGCAAACGAAGAGCTCGAGCTCGTCAGCACTTGGCAGAAAAAGTAGAGAGAAAGCGCAAAACACTGAATCCGAAAACTCCACTGGACCACAGATGAAGTCAGCGACAAGAAGGCGTCGCGGGCAATCGCTGCAGACACCTGGCTGCGAAACGAAGACGCAGAAGCGGAGATAGAGAGAGAGGAAGAAGAGGAAGAAGAGGAAGAAGCGGAGGGAGAGGAAGAAGCTTTTGATTTGAGGAACGGAGAGGTAAGAAAGTGGAAACAGAGGAAAACGAGAAAGGAAGAGAGCAACGCAGAGTCCATGACAATCGGTGCAGGCTGAGATCCCGGCAGCGCTTCGAGAGGGTCGACGAGGCCGTCAACTCGTAGCAGAACCAACAAAAGCAGCGTTCTGCAGAGGCATGCAGCAGATAAAATCACTCCTATGCAAGCCAGAGAAGGCCTAGGGAGCGGGAAAAGTCTCCCGAAAAAACGAAAGAGACAGCAGCAAACAGCACAGACTAGACGACGCAGAGAACGGAGAGAATATTCAGTGGGCAAGAATGAAACAGGAAGCCGGGTGATACTTGCGAACTGGACAGGCGAAAAAAAACGAAGAAAACAAGAAACTCCAAGAACTGCATCATCTTCGCTCTTGTTTTCACTGAGATCCACAGAACGTGTAATGAATGTGGCTCTTCATCTTTCCATGAAATGCAAACTGTATATTCGATCTTACTTGAACATATTCTCGCGTAGTCGCCGTCGCTGCCCTCTGAATCCGTCGTCCTGTGCTACCTTCTCGGCTCTCAGTCTCTGTCGCCTTGAGGCCTGTCCCCCTTTCTTCGGCTCGAGCCTCGCTGTCTGCTCGCCCTCGAGCGGTGGCTCGCTACAGCTCTGTGCCCCCTCTGGCTGGTGGACCGCGGTCGTGGAGCCCAACGCCTGAGTCGCGAGGAAGAGACTGACGCCGACAGCCGCGACCGCAAGTGACAGAAGGAAGCGGACGGCTGCGTGCTCGCGCATGCAGTAGCAGTCGCTGTAGACGACGATGGCGAGAACCGGCCCGACCACGAAGGTTCCGTAGAAGTTCGCGATTTTCCTCCACCACGAAAAGACAGACAAGTACACACCCGAGCTTCTAGGGCTCGCGAGCGCTGCATGACAAGGCGAAGTTGCTGGGAAACTCGCACCGGAGGATTTTTGAATATTCGGTGAGGTGGCGCACAGAAGCGCTGCTTCTTCGTCTGTTGTGTGTATTTCTTTTTCCCCCGCCTCGCATTTCTTGCCTGATCCCGACAGCCCATTCTGAGGATCAGTGCGGGCGTCCCCGCCGCTCTCTACGCTTCGCTCTGCAGCCTGTGCCGCCACTTCACTCCTCGGCGCAGGCTGCCCTATGAAGCCTCCCCGAGGACGAGGATCTGCGTTTAGGGGAGTGCCTGTTTGTGCGCTCGGCTCTCCGGCGGTTTCGTTCTTTTCGTGCAGACGAAGCAGCCACTGGAGAACGACAACAGCTGCAATGCACACCAAAATACCCATGAAGATCAGATACTTGTCGAACGTCGAAAACTGGACTTTGCTGGCATCGAAGACGGCACGCGAAAACTCCGCGCATGCACGCGCGTACGCAGACGCGACCGGCAGTATCTCAGCAACCAGTCCGTCCACAGAAGACGCAGCCAGGGGAGGGGATGAAGGGTCATTCTGACTTTCTGCTTTATCGGTCCACCTTTCATCGTCGAACGGCCTGGAGCCGTTCGTGGACAGTCCGTTGCCTTCGCGACCTGGTCCCTCGTTAACACCCGAGATGTCCTCTGTTTGCATAGTCAGGCGGCGTTTGAAAGAGGGAGGAAGACGCGCGAGGAGACTCTGGAGACGCCGAAACAGCTCAGAAAGATGCGTCCAGGAACGGCGCACGCGGCCATCGTCGACCACCGCTCTGCAGTTGGTGGTTTCCACGTACGCGTCGATCGCCCGTCGCTGATTCCAGGCCACAATGTGCTGCAGTTGCACCAGGTAGAACATGTCGTTGCAACGAAACGCGAGCGATGTGTGCAGAGAAGCAGAAGAAGGTAAAGATGAAGGTGGAGGAGAAGAGGAAGACGCGTTTGAGGCGAGGGCACCGCACGCGGGTACGAAAGAGGAGAGCGACGGAACAATGTCGGGGATCAGCGAGCCAAGGGAGGAAAAGGGAATGGGGAGACCGAGAAGAAGAGCAACAGTGGACGTCCAGTCGACCTGCCGAATCCGCCTCGGTCGATATGCAGGAGACGAGGTCGAGTCGACAGAAGAGGAAACCGAAGACACGGAGGAAACTGCGGAGTGGTGCCGGATGTAGGGTGGAAGCGGCGTTGGGAACAGCGGGAGAGGAGAGCCGAAGTTGTCCACATCCGCGGTGGTGAACGAGAAGGGAAGCAGCGAAAAGACAAAGAGAGCTGCGTCGATCTGAAGGCGCACTCGACAAGGGACACACAAGCGGCCGAGCCAGAAGCGAAGAGTTCACTCCCACTCTGTCCAGCGTAAAAACAGGAAAGAGACAAAAAACACGGAGCCGAGGAAACAAGAAGGCCTGGCTGTCCAAGAGAGAACCGAAAACTCCCAACTGCCGAGCACAAGAACGGCGAGCAACGCATCCATTGCTCGAGTCCAGAAACGCTGTACCTCCCTCTCCTCCACACTTACTTCCTCGTTCAGCGCGCCTCCATGGGCTCCATCATCAGTCATGCCGTGGTCTCCCATGACCATCAGAAGAGTTCGGTTGACGGCAGGTGTCGAGGCAGCATCCAAGGAACCTCCACTAGATGACGAAGACGGAGAAGAAGACGGGGAAGCAGGGACTGAGACAGGTGTGCCTTGCTGTTTACGCGCCTTTGCAGAGCCACACTCGTCTGCAGACTGCTCGAGCAGATGTATCACCAAATTCAGAATGAGGCGATCCATCTGCCTGAGCTTGGCGCTCAGCAGCGGACTGCGAACTTCAGCTTTGTGTCCTACATGGTCGACGCCCAGGGTATGCCCGACCACAAACGACCAGTGCACAGGCGAAACGCCGGAGACAGAGGAAACGGGGGAGGAAGACGTGGAAGAAGCAGCAGAACCTTCGGCGGGTCCTTTGCAGTTGAGGTCAGTTGATGGGCAACACCTACGGAAGAGACGAGGAATCAAAGGAGAACGGAGAAGAGAGGCGTGAGAGAGAGGTGAAAACAAAAAAGAAAGACAGGCACGCGACGGCTGCAGCACCGAACGGATCCACTCGTTTAGAGAGCCACTTTGCCCAGGAAGAGAGGCGAATACCGCCAGTTAGCGGGAGACGGACGGTGAACCCCCAACACACGAACAGAGACAAGGCGAATCTCACGGACGCCTTGCAAACGCGCGAGAAGCAGACGGTGCACAGGAAACGAAAGAGAAACACAAAGGAAAAGGAGGCGCGTTTAACCGAACTCGCGCACAGAATTGAGATCGAATGGGGACCCTTCGCTGAACACAGAGCGCGGAGAGTTGATGTACGACTACGGGAGGAAGTCCTAGAGCGATGGATGTGACGAGAGGAAAACGGTACGCGATTTGTCTAAAAACCAAGGTATCGAAATGCCGCAAAGACCTGACGACATCTGCCCCTTTGCATGCGCCGCAAAGATTTTGTTTCTAAACCCTAGGATAAGACAAGCCGTCGATCTGGTGTTCCACGGAAACTCCTTATCTTCTCTCTTAAGCATCTAGTCCCATCGTCTGCTCACGACACCCCCTTGTGGAATCTACACGTTATTTCTTCTTTCTCGCGCCTCTGCACCTATCTGCCGGTTCCCTGTTCCTCTCTTTCACCTGCTTCTGAGTCAGCTACGCCTCTCTCTGTCAGCCCTTCCCCGTCTTCGATTCTTCCCTCTCTCTCCCCCTTCTCTTTTCTTCCCCTTCTCCTCTTTTCTCCTTCTTCTTCCCCTTTCTTATTTTTCTTCGTTCTTCTGCGCCTTCCTTCTTTTTCTTCTTTCGTCCTTGCGTTTGCTTCGCCGCCTCACTGGGTTTCCGCGTAGGGGAGGAACCCACCCAGGTTCCGGAGCACGCCTTCGTCGACCGTGTGGATGTCGTGGATGTCGAAGGACGGCGAGCAACGCGACTCGGTCAGCAAGTGGCCATAGAGGCTTTCCCATGTCTCGTCACCTGACAGAAGTCAACAGGAAAAAGTGCATGAAAGCGAGAAACGGCGAGAGGTCCTCGGAGAAGCCCCCCTTCCAATCCGCCAACGACGCGAAGAGACAGTCCATGAAGGAGCGAGCCTTCAGCCCCGGTGCAGACAGCAGAGAGGCCGAAGGCGAGTGAAGTTAAAGAAAGAAAGAAAGAAACCAAGCAAGAGACAAAGACTGAAAGAGACAAAGACGGAGAGACACGAAAGCCGAGAGACATAGAAGAGAAGAGAGAGGCATGCAAAGAAGAGAAAGATGTATTCAGGAGAGTTTGAGACTCGTCAACTAAGAAGCGAGTATAATAGAGCACAGTGTTGAGAAAGCAAAGATTGAAGGTGAACAACGACAGGTAACAGAATATCACTCTTTTCCCGCTTGAACTACGTCACCTGCGGTCTCGTTTTGAGGGTCCTTTGCAGCCGTCGTTTATGCGATTATTTCTATGCCTCTCGACTTTCTGCCTTTCCGTGGATGTACCTGTCTTCTGCAGTCGCTCTTCGCTCTTACTTCTGTTCTGTTCGTACGCATCTGGTAACTCGAGACACACTGAGTGTCCAAGGCAGTAGAGGTATTTCAGTATCTCTGTCTGCTCGGCTGAGCTACACACCCGTGACCGAACCTCCACCTCGTTCGCTTACCGAGTGCCACCGACGCTCTGCCGCTGTTGCGCAGCTGCCACAGCAGACTGTCCTCAGTCATTCGAGACGAGTCAAAGGATTCGCGGATCTGAAGGGAAGAAGAAACCGAGGAATACCAAGTGCCGAGACAAGAAGATGAGGCCGGAGGAAGGGAAGAACAAGCAAAGAACAGATAGACGAGACAGAAGGCAGAGGGGAACACGCGAAAGAGGAGGAAGAGCAGACGAGAGAAGCGTCAGCACCTAGGCCAGGATGCTTTGCTCCCCCCAAAGAAATTAAAGTCACCACACAATGTGGCGAAAACTGGAGACGATCTACTTGTGCCAAGGTGAGGTCAAGTCTCTGAGTGGAAATATTTCAACGACAAATCAACAATGCAAAGGCGGATGTTAACACTCAACGACGCACGAATCCGCGAGCGACATAGACAAGTTGAAGACAACACCAGACACCCGAACGACGAAGCGGCAGGCGGATATCGACAGCTCCATAAAGGAGAAATAGGGGAAAAATGAACATCCCCTTCAAAACGTTGTCGCGCCTTTGCGGCTGGACAGCCATATCCATGTGCTTATGGACAGAAAGAGCTCGACAGAGGAGGTCAACGAAAACACCGTCGCCCATTGACCCTTCTCTCTTCAGGTCCCGCTCTCAACACCAAAGTACATACAAACATCCGTATATGTATATATGCATATACATATATGTACATACATAGACACATACATACATACCTATACATATATAGATACATGTAGATACATACGCGTACATGCATTCGTGGACCTACATACACACCTGCATATATTCATGGCACTAGTGAGATCTTGCGACACCACATCGATGTGTGTTGGCGTGGTCGGCATGTGGTTTTGACGTCCACTGGTTTTGCTTCCGGAGCACTCGCAGATGCATGCATTCACATGTGCCCCTACACGCGTACGTATACGCACATACCTGCACATATGCGTGCGTGCATTCATTTACGGTTGTAATACCTCTGAACGTATGTGGGTACCGTGGTGAGGTGTTTCGTCGGCGCAGCTGCCAAGGTCAAAACGCAACGGCTCTCTTGGAGAGGAACGTAGAGAGAGAGAGGCGCTGCCTTACCTCGAAGAATGTGGGCACCGTTCCAGATCCGAGGGCTTTCAGTCTTTGTGTGGTGGCTGTCGGCGCGTCAGCCTCGAAAATGAAAAGGCGGGAAGAGAAGGGTGAAGTCGAGACGAGGTGGCGATCGTGAGCGAGAAGAAAGTGGAGAAAGGGCATGTAGTTGTGGTGGGGGGGAGCCTCGGGGGTCTCGACACTGGAGTTCGTTGAGTCTTCTAGGTGTCTGTCCACCTCGCCGAAGAACTCGGAGAAGAAGCTCAAGTCCCTCGGCTGCGTCCACGGCGCCTTCTCCACCTGTGGGGCTGCAGCAGAGTCAGGGGAAGGAGAGGGGGAAGTGGAGGCCGAGCCGCGGTCTCGCCACGGCGTCAAAGAAAAGCGAGGAGTCTTCAGATGCGGAGGCAGCGGGACTGGCCTCTTCCCTGGTTCCCACCACGCGAAGTCGAAGCGCAGGGCGTCTACGAGGATGAGGAGAAGTCGTTCGTACGGATATACAGAGACCCAAGAACTGGAGGGCGCTCCGGGAGCGGGGGGATTGGCAGAAGCGGCAGGACCTCTGGAGGGCAGAGAAGACTCCGCCGAGGCTGCACGCCTTCGATCCCCGTCTGCTTGTCGCGCCTGGGTGCCTCCGACGCGTTCTCGCGCTGTCGCAGGAGGCTCCTGGGCTGTGGCTGGGGGCCTGGCCTCCGCAGTCGGGTGCAGATGCGGAAAGAGAAGAGGAAACGGCAACTCCGAGGCAGAGGAGAACACGCCGAGCTCGACTCTGGAGAGAAAAAATCCCTTCAAGAAGAAGAACGTCCCCGCCGCGAGGAGGAAGCCGATGCCGAAGAGCAGAAACAGAGGTACCCTCATCAGCAACTCCCCCGGAGGCCGGTAGCGACCCCGGCGCCTCATGGCGACAAAGAGAATGGAGAAGGTGCACCCAGAGCAGGCGACAAAGGCGGGCAGAGCAGAAAATGACAGAGAGGACCAGACGCAGCAGAGGCGGGCAGCAGCGGGACGTCGCTCACAGAGGTGTGCAGATGAAGAGATGCAAAGAAGAAGCGACCTGTCACTGACAAGCTGGTGGCCGCAGAGAAACGTGGTCGCGAGTTTTCGAGGAGAACGTCTAAGGTGAGGAAGTGAGAGAGAGGACGGCGAGAAGACGGAGAGGAAGCGAACACTTTCGGTCTAAAAAGGAAGCGAACCGCATCGTCAAAACGGCTCTTTGGAAGGGGTACGGGCGGATTCGTCCCGAGAAGCGAACTGTCCCTCCACTTCCCACTGTCCTCAGTCTCCTCAGAGTCTTAGCAAGAGACTCATCCCTCTTCTCGGGTGTTCCACAGGACCTCATTCGCTGCAATTGTGTGGCCGCGCAAGTAGCAAAAACGAGCAGCGCGGAAACGCTTACATCGAGACACTATGCACGAACAGCTATACCTACGTGCTCTTGACTAGCTCTGTACACAGATACATGCACGTAGGTGTAGACTTAAGAACCTGTGGCATTACCTATCGGCACAAAAACAGAAAATATAAACAGACACATGGACGGACTTCCGATCCGGAGGTTCCGCACCACTGAGCATTCATTTACTGGGCGCGATGTCGGGTCACAGCGTAGCTGCCCCTCCTCACAGACTCGAGACGAAGGTATCTACACGTTGACTCCGATCCCGACGAGTCCTCATTTGAGGTCGTCTAATAGAACAGGTATGAGAGCAATTTCAGAAAACACGGGGAGGTTTTGGAAGGAGACGCGTATAAAGTGTATCGCGAGGGTGCTCGACGAAGTCTACGACAAACGCGCCACAAAAGAAGGGACGCAGAGACTTTGCAAGAAAGCACATCGTTTCACGTGGAGACAACCAGCGCAAACGTATGTCCGCTCTCCCCTCGAAAATGACAAAGGTGCGATTTCAACAAACCAACCGAGCGACATCATCTCAGCATCCGTCTGCTGAACTGCGTAGATCCCGGTGCCCCCTTGGAGAGGCCGAGGCGGCGAAGAGACGAGAGTGCAGACGTTTTTCGCCAGAGAAGAACCTGAGCAGACAAACCAGGGAAACCGTGGTGTGTCGGCTTCAATTCCAAAAACGCCAAGTATCTTGAGCAGCGGAGCTCGATTTGGGTGGAGGAACAAGCAGAATCACCCACGCGAGTCCAAGGGACAGCACGAGTCTGCTCGACGGCTCTGAAAGGCACCGACGCTTGCTGATCCCTCCACTCCATGGGCATCTGTGCGTGTGTGAGAAATGGAGGAAACGAAAACTGGAGAAACGTGCGGGAAAAGGGGGCTTTTCTCGGTATGCACATACCACTGCCAGCGGGGCCGAACCTCCGACAAAGGCGTGACCGCGCGCGCTGTTGAGACAAGACACACTTTGGAGACAAGCCGATGTTCTTTCTCCCCTTCGATTGGATGTTTTTACGTGTCCGGTCGGGTGTTATAGAAAGAATGCATTTCATGGCACACCCTTGGAGGTGCTCATCTTTATTGTTCTCGTCGGAAAACCGCAGATCGTGACTCTTGGGAGAATTCTATTGCATCCTCTCAGCTACTTCACCGCCGCCGATGTTCTTGTCTCCTCCCGGCCTTTTCGCGCGTCCTGAAAAGAAAGCAAGAAGGACTGCTTTTTTTCCTGCTGTCTTTTCTCCTTTCCAGGAACAGGCACGGAGACGCTGTTGATCAGAGCCTCGCGCTTCTGCTGCGCCTCTGTTCAGACGAAAGAAATCCGGTCCCGATAAAGAGAAAGCAGGAAGCGTCTGCTTTCGGAGCTCCGCAGACTTTAAACCGTGCCGATATTGCCTTGCGTGTCTCCTCTCGATTTCCTAGGTTAATTTTGTGCGCTGGAAAAACGCCTTCTCTGGCGACGGTCCAAGAGCTCTCCCCTGTGTCGAGACTCAACTCCGAACTGGCCTTCCTCGTCTTCATTTTTTTCACACCCCCAAGACGCTGTTCTTTCTTCCCCCCTCCTGGAGACACTTTCTGCCCTGTGTTACTCCTTTCGTTCTCTCCACTTTCTCATCTCTGCTTGTTCTCTTCAGTTTCACTTCTTTCCTGGTCAGGAGCTTCTCCTTTCCCCTAAAAGGCATTAACTCACAGCGTTTCTCGTTCTGCTTCTTCTGTTCTTGCTTCTTCTTCCCTGTCTTCCCGTCTCCTTCTCTGCTTCTCTGTCGGCTACATGGTCCCGCGGATGTGGCGCGTCGGTGGTCTGAGGCGACCTTTCGGTGTTCGTCCAGACGTCCTTGTCTCCTGTTCTCTCCTCCTCTCCCCCATTTTGTATCGTCTGGCCTCCTCCCATTCCACCTCATCGGTTCCTCTATTGTCCGCGGCTTCTCTCTTCTCCTCTGCCTCTCTCCTATCCTCGGCTTCCCTCTTCTCTCCCTCCTCTGCTTCTTGTCCTCTTTCGTCCCCGTCGCTTCCTGGCTTTCTCTTTGCGTCCACGTTGGCCTCACCGGCTCGCGCGGAAGCGCCTCGCCTTCTCGCAGAGGCTTCGGAGAATCAAGTAGCCGCTGTACCGCCAAGCTCGAAGAGCCACTCCACGCGTTTCTCCGTGTCACGTGTCTCTGAAGAAAAAGATCGAAATATGGAGGGAGCAGCGGCCGCGTCTAAACAGGCAATCGAGAACGCTGTGCAGGTGGCCTATGTCACCTGCAAAGACAAGACACAAGCAGAAGAGGTGAGAGAGCGAAGAGGGTCACGAAGAGCACAAGAGAGCTTGGATCGGGTAAACAAAAACCTTCAAGATCTAAACCAGTCGTCGAACGCGCAGTGTCTACTCCCTAGGAAAAGGTAGTTCACAAAAACCTAGAAATCCCACTTCAGGTGCAACCGGGAGTCCGGCTTCAGTTGTTATCCGACTGGTATTGGAGTCAGACCGTGGACTGTAATAATCACCTTATACGCAGATGTTGTCTCGGCGCAAACGATCCGCCATCCAGAACTGCACAAAGTCGAATAAGCAGTGACACTATAGTCCTTAGGACGGGGCGATCCGAAACAGAGCCTTGAAGGCAAACAGTGTGACGAACAAGCATGAAGACGGCGGCGGAGGCGGACGTTGCCTTTTGTGGTGTGGCAAGTGGCCAGGTGAAAAGCCAAGAAACGTGGAGAGTGCCCACTAGGAGGTCGACACCCTGTTTTCTGCGTCTCGAACAAAGTCGTTTGCACATTCTTCTCTCAAGACGAAAACGTTGCATGCAGCGTGTGAAAGTGCTTCTGTGTGCCTCCACAAGAGTGTTTCTTTCTCACGCATTTCAGAGACCGTTTCTTGATTTGGGGGAGTCCACCGCCCGTCAAAAAGCCAAGGCGACGGGGAAGCCTCGCGTCTTCTTCTGTCCTCGTTTCCGGGCATTCACGAGTGCTGCCTAGCATCCGGAGTCTGTGCGTGGCTTGTGGCTTTTCTCGTGTGGACGGCACGCAAATAGGCAGAAATCAGAGTGCACAAATTTGCTGTTTTTTCCAGGTTGCATCCAAGTTGGTGGAGAATCGCCTTGCTGCGTGCGTCAACATCGTCCCTGGCATCACGAGCATCTATGAATGGGAAGGCAAGATGGAAGTGAGTCAGAAGTCTTCCTTTCGTTGTCTCACGGTGGCTTGCTGCCTGCCTCGTTTGTCGCTCTTTGTCAAGTCGCGACCTCTGAGCTTCGCTTTACCCGCTTCTCTTCCACGTTCGTGCCGACTGCGGCATTGCTGCTCGCACGCGGTGGACGTGGCTGTCATCTTTGGGCTCTGTGTTTGTTGAGCCCAAGATAGTTTCGCCGAGTCGCCTTCCACTTTTCACCGTCCCGACGTTCCTCTGCTTTTCTTCCCTTGTCTCCGTGGCTTCCGGCTGTCTTGTCCACGCCTGATCTCCGCATTCGCTGCTTGTGTGTCCAGAAAGACGAGGAAGTTCTCCTGATCGTCAAAACCCGCAAAGAACTGGCCGCCGAGGTCGTCGCTGCTGTGCGCAAATGGCATTCCTACGACGTTCCTGAGGTGAGTTGCGTGCCACAGCCGCGGTGCCTTAAAGGGTAGTGGAGAAAGAGGTTTTCAGTGACTGTGGCGCTCCAGAAACGTTCAACGCCGCATCGTAGGCTAGACAATACCATTCCAGAATGCTATGAGGCAATGTGGCCTACACAGATGGATAGCGCTTTAGTGGGAAAACGAGAGAAATGCGAATTCGGGTGACATGCACAGACTGGCACGCCTTCTGCGGATCACCTGTGGATACACAATTGGACTGCGTTTTCGGTCAACTGTCGCGGCTTTTTCGTTCCACTTGAAGGCCGCTGCCACTTCTCGTGGCAGTGTCATGTTGATTCGCCGGTGACCCGCATGCGGGCAATGTGCAGTTCAAAGCCAATAAAAGTGCACTGGATATAACTCAGAACGAAAAAACAGGGAAACGACGTGCATAGACCGCTCCATGTGAGAATGCAAAAACAATGTTTTCTTTGAGCGGAGTCGGAACCTGAAGGACCGGGGACAGACGACGTACACAGTGAATGTGATGGAAGCTTTTATGCGGCCGTAGGCGTGTTTACAAACGAGCGCCGAGAGCGTCGGATCTTTCAACCATACACAGATTTCGCGTTGATTTCCTGGGCTGTCTTCTGGAAACCGGGTCACGGACGAGTCATTGTTTTTAGCGAGATTCCATGCAGCCTCCCGATTGAATGTTCTTGTTTTTCCGCGTACACAGTTGAGGGTGACTGTACACGGATACACGTAGCCATGTGGATGTGTACCGATGTGTATGGACATCTGTGGATGCATACAGGTTTGTAGAGATCTGTCAAACTCCTAGATGTAGACATGGATACGTGTATGTTCATCCATACCTATGTATTATAAACAGTTTTGATATGTGTAACGAATGCTGCGCGTCCGTGAAAGCCTTCTTCTCCCATGTGGCAGCTCGTTTTCAGTGTGTCTTGTACATCGCAAAATGCGATTTCCCCGTCTGACATGCCTTTTCTGCGGCCGTCCCCATCTTTTGTTTCGACTTCAACCGCAGGTGATCTTCCTCGATGTCGCCGGCGGAAATGAGGTAGGCAAAACAGGGGAACTCCACACCCTAAACGCAGGAGGAGTCAAGTCCTTCCTTGCTTCTGACAGCAATCAGAGGCTACAATGTTGCGAGATGGTACCCGTGTCTGTAGGAAGAGCGTCAATGTAGACAGGGGAGGGAAAACAGAAAAAACGTTGGGAGGGGAAGGACTCAGCGAAAAAGCGTAACGCCGGTGGTAACGGGCGTCGGTCGAAGACGCATACAGGCGAAGGTCATCGGACGGGTGCGTGTAAGGATCTTTTTCTGGATCTGGATCGACACTCGATTACCGAAGAGCCCATTCAGTGTTTCCTGATTGAGCACAACAGAGGTGTGGGTGTTTGTTTCTTCCCAAACAGCCGTACCTCGATTGGGTCAAACGCAATACGCAACGAACAAGGTAAAAGCTGACCAAGCTGCTGGCCGGTTTCGACACATACAAGATGGATCACTCCCCTGCCCGTCACGAATACCCGAGAACGCTGAGGAAAATACTCTAGAGTGGAAATGCGGAGTGGACTTGAAAGTTGTGTACTTTTGTGTGGAGTTGCATGTTCACAAGCGCTGTCGCACTGTGGACATGGACGCTCGGTCATCTTTCTGCGTGTACGTTCTGCTGGCGTACACAAGCATGCAGATTTCCAAATGTCGGCACTTGATGACACAAAGAAAGAACACTCGAGACACCACTCTGAATGCGTAAATAGATTTGCGCAGCTTGGCATTCAAGAAGCTCGGAGTCTTCGAAAACCAGACCACGAGTGGTGGTTTCGCTAGTCCAGGGTACGCGCTCGGTTTTCCGAAACGAATTCTGATAGTCTGTGTTAGTTTCGCCATTCCCATTCGACCAGGGTGAATGAGGGAGCGCTGTTCACGTCCCGCCACGATGGCCGACACGAAAAGAACCGGGAGTGCTCGGTTACAGATAATTCCGTGAATTCACAGCTGCCAGCCAAACTTCAAAGATGAAAGGCTTCTCTTCACAATCTTTACAAAAGCGATACTCTGTCGTCTTGCTACCTAGGAAACTCGCCCGTTACTGAATTAGATACAGCATACTCAAAGAGAATAGAACAGAAACCTGTGGACAACATTTTCAACAGGGTAGCACTGTTTTCTCCGTATACAAGCTACTAACAGGCACGTCTGCAGCACTGTGGTGTGGTTGGTTCAACAAGAGGCAGCGAAAGCAGAACGATTGTGCCATGTGCGCATTTGAATATTCGCCATATCCGCCCTCGTGATCTGCTATCGCCATTTTCGCATGTTCTCACTGTTTTCCACATGCAGGGTCATAGGGAGGTTATGGGGTGTCACGTCTTGCTGTGAGAGACATCTCTGTAACTCCTGATTTTTCGCTTGTCGATGGCACGTGCACCAAGCATGTGAACAGCAGAGACTGATGTTGGACAAAGAATCTACTGGCCCAGCATTACTAGTTGCGAATGTTCAAACCTGCTCAATTTTCTGGCACCGTCTGGCATCTTTTAGAACATGGGAGGCCCTTGTCTCGCCAACGCCTCTCGTTGCGTCCGTCGATTTGTAGCGCACTATACAACGTTGTGAAAGGCTGTTTCGAATTCGGTGTTTGTGTGCGTGCGTGCCGGCTCCATGCAAATGCCAGAAGCGGTTCTAGATATCTGACTCTGATGAAAATAAGGCAAGCAGTCACGCACGTTCAATTTGGAGTTCCCTTTCAGGATGGCATTGCATGTTTATTGCCTTAAAACTTTCGAGCTGGGCTTAACGCTTACATTTGTTCAGTGCCCTCTCCCTTAATTGCAGCGGCGCTCTTTAGCAGCAAAGAAGTCTTCGCGAAATAGAAACTCACTCGGTTACTTTGATGCATCAGTGGCATGTGGCCGAAACCGGATTTCAAACCTTCCTTCAATTACCGAGTCCGGGAAACGCGTGTTTTTGACTATTGTGGTTGCAGAGCAGAGCAGCCACCGAGATGGTCAGGCAAACAGAAAGACAGCGACAAACCATTAGATCGTTTGACAATTAAGATTCTGTATTTACAAGCGACAAACGCTACCGGGTAGAAAATGGAAACCGAATCTGTCCGACTGTCAGGTTCCATTGGTTTGTGGCACGGAGATGATAACTGTTTTGTCTGAGTGTGCAAACATTTCCTGGCTCAGCTCGTGGAAAAGTGATAATCTCTCTGCGTTTAACCGTCGCGCTTCATTCTGTTCTTCAATAACGTCAAACTGCTCCTGAACGTGTGTAGTAGCCTTCATCTTCTACAGGGGCTGCTGTACTGGAATTACGCCTGCGGCAAAGCATATAGACCGACCCCGTCGGGTGTGAGTCAGCCAGCTGTTTGCTCTGCTGTTTTTACTGTCCAAGATCTTCTTCTAGAGCCTGTAAGCGCCTTTGCAGCTGAAGCTGGCTCTGTTGTAACAACGCATTTTCGTTGCGCAGCGTTTTGATGAGGTCGTGAAGGCGGAGATTTTCGCTCCGCTGTTGGACGAAGAACTGCTTCAGCTCCATTTTTGATCGTTCTAGATGGTCTACGAGATCTTTCTTCGTGTCCTCCACTAGAGTTTCGCACGTGCTTGTCTGTGAAGAAGGCAGGAGCCACAACGACACTGACACCTCTTTTGTGCTGAAATGCCCCTCCTTTCATCAGTGAACTGGCCAGCACCATATTTCGTTTTCCTTCTTACCAAACTCGCAACTGCACTTCTCCAAAAGCAACCTTCCGTGTTTGACCACACGACGAAGCAGTGGATCTCGTGCGGGATAGTCTACGAATTGTGAGCTACTCTGCGTTTCGTTCGCTTTCTTCTCAGCGGTGTCTCTCGTTACACTTATTTTCTGAATGTTTCTGTGTAGTCTTGAGAAACACGAGGAGGCTCATCACCTGGGCACCTCTTCCCCCTAGACTGACTTGCACAACTTTCTGGTTGCGGTACATGTGCACTTCTCTGTGAAGAGATTTCAACTCCGAGTCAATGATACTCTCAAGCTCTCGAATTCTCTGTTTCAACCCCGAACCGCTGGTAGGGGTGAGGAACGTTGTTCTAGGGGATTCCAAAGACACATGTTCGATGGCGGACCTGGGCGACGCCGGGGCAGCCTGTTGCGAAGGGGACTGCTGCTGGGAAGACTGCATTGCTGTTTCGTTGATAATAAACCGTGGAACTCAGAAACGATTTCTTGTTTCCTTCAGGGCGCATGCAAAGACAAAAAGTCGTGAAGGTAGGCGGAAGCCCGGATATCTAGTGACAAAACATCTCTTCTGGAAATATTTATGAAGGATCCAGAGGTATGAAACAGAGCCAGCAATTTCCTCGTCCACGATACCAAGAAATGTCAAATTTCTTCTCGCGGAGAATGGAAACCGATTTGTTGCTCACAGGAGCCAAGGGAGGGGAGCCCCGAGAGTAAGAGAGAGTAAGTATACGATTAAAAGATAGAGAAGGACGCAGAAGGGTACAGACGGAGAAGAATGAAGAGACGAGAAGAGGCATACGTGGAGATACTAGATACCAGTGACCTTTGCCAGACGGATGCAGCGATTGTTGCCCTACGCTTGAACTCAACCAAGCTCCCCATCAGGATCTCACGACAACATTGATTCGACTCAATGTAACTTAAACTATGCTTATCTAGCGTCGGCCTGTACGTTTGTTCAGAGCAATACAGGAGGCATGAATGGCAACTGAGCGTAATCGTCTGTTTCCGATTCCGCTCCGTGAAGCGTATCTAAAGGTATCATGCATGCATCCAACAGCAAGCGCTCGTGTCCTCCTTGTGTATCCTTGACAGCTAATTTGGCTCTTCTGAAAGCATCTGTTTCTCTAATTTCTCCTCCAAGCCGCAAACAACGTGCGCGCTGTATCAATGCGCATGCGTGTCCGGATTCTTTTGAAATGGGGCAGTACGTATAAAACGTGGGGCCCCGAAATCGGTTTGTTTTGATGACACTCATGAAGTTGAAAACTACACGAGCTCTGTCGATGGCCTGAGTCGCCAAGCGATTGAGTCATCCTGCTGCATATGCGGCACGGGAACAGCGAAAAGGGGCCTCGGACGTGTATGTAGCAAAGATTCTAAAACTGGCAATTCCGAAACACCGGATGGACAAGCGGTGAAACCTTCCGAGTGCACGGGAAAGCAGATGACACCAGGAAAATTTCGACCTGAAGTAAACCCTTTTTTCCGAGACACAAAAAAAGAACCTCCAATCATCATCATCATTGTCGACCTTCTAGAGCAGCAGGTAGGAGAGAGAGCCGAACGCATGTGACGCCAACAAAAAACTGAACTAAAAGAGTGCAGTCGCTCGCACTTGGTCTTGTTTTGGTTGACCTACACACTTGGAGAGAAATCGCAGACCAACAGATCATTTACAGACGATCTGTTCACGGGTGTTGAGTGGCCACTGTTGTTCAGAGCGTCTGGATGCAATCCTTGGTAGATCTGTTACTCGAGGAGCTTAAATACATTCGCCAAAAGACTGCGCATGCACTTGAACACTTCTCCGAGTGGTGGTAGAATAGCATGGGGCAAATGGAACAGGGAATAAAGTCTACGATCGAAACATTTGTCACCGACAAGTGAACGCTGTGAGATGGCAGCGCCTGAGATCGCCTCTCGCGGTGACCGAGGTCCCGTAAACGACTTTCAAGACAGATCTATTTATGCAGGATATGACATGCCGTACCATTCTGCAGCTGCTCATTCGCTTTTGACTGGATGATACTGCCGTCCGTCAAGTAATCCAATACTCAAGCGCCCACACCTTCACAGCAAGGTATATCCGGCCGTAGCGTGTCACCGTAGCTTTAGACCAGGTGGTACAGAATACCAAATCTAATCAATCCGGTAGTACAGCTGAAGTAGCTATTTCCAACGCGTATTTGGAAATCTTACATTTGTGACCTCTAGGCAAGAATCTTGATATTATGCTCTATTCCTTATTATTCAAGGATTTACTATTTGACTGTCGAGCCCTTTGCTCGGTTTCTACCTGTTGGGGGCAAACAGTCCAGTACGCAGTAAACGAGCTTGGGGGTGTAGGTTTGCCGCACCTGGTCTCCACTGTAATATCGCACCAAAATTGACCGCCGGCAGGTTTGGAAGCATTAAAGAACTGAAACATTCCGAAATTAAAAAACCCACCTTTTCGGTCCTGTGAACGACACAGGGTAGACTGCAAGAGCAACTGGCGTCTATTCTCACGTAAACTCCCTTGCTCCAAATGAATGGGATTTTCTGAAGAGTGCGTCAGAGGACACCTCCGTAGATTCGCGATTCTACATGCCAGTTCGGATTTGTACTAGACGAGAACAGCTATTCTTTTGTGTGTATGTAGTGTTGAAATTGCAGGACACAATCGTTCAAACGAGGTTCGTGGCGACGAGTGTGCTGCCACTGTTCGACATTATCGTTGCAGTGACACCGAGCAACTTGCCTGTTCCGTCTCACCCGCCTCACAATCCCTGTCTGTGTGAGTTGACGACAGGAACAGCCTGGTTTGTGCGTCGCCGTTTACTGTAGAACTCTCAGTGTCGAGAAAAACCGGGTTTTTCTTAAAATCGCCCCGGTATTTTTTCTGTGTGGAAGGCTGTGCAAGACCGTTCGCCTTGCAATGCAGATGATCTATGTGGGGATCCGCGGGCACAGCTCGTCGCATGCGACAGGTTCTCTTCTTCGACACCACCGCTGGGCCTATCTTGGCTTTTCGTTTTTTCCTACGCTGTCTTTGTTCAGTACTACGTAGTCAACGCATAATCGAATCTTTCAACCCGAACGCATTTGTGCTTCACCATCGGAAGCACGTTTTTTCCGTACCAAAAACGGATTCCGTTAGGCCTGCGGCTGCGTCGTGCTTGCTCGGGGCTTCGTTTGTGTCTTCGTTTTTTCTCTATTGCTCTCCCAGTCAAAACTTACCACGACCACTATGGCAGCTCCGTCAGGGAAACGCGAGGGCGTTGACCTCGAAAACGTGGCGACGGTCGAGCTGCTCGAGGAACTGAAGAGACGCTATGCATGCCTCGCGAAACCCGAAGGCCGCTATATCTTCATCGGAGCTCCTGGTTCTGGGAAGGGCACGCAGAGTGTGAAACTGAAGAAGAGCCACTGCCTCTGCCACCTTAGCACCGGTGATATGCTTCGTCATGCTGTCGCTACGGGAACCGAATATGGCAAGCAGGTAGGCAGAAGCCAGACGGGCTCAGAGCGATCGTCGGGGTCCAACTGGGAATGGCCGAGGAAGAACTAAAGATCCACAGGATGGAAAACTGGACTGATTTAACATGATGGTGACGCTGATCGAGACCCACACGCTCCTCACATTCTAAGAACATAAAGTTGTACTTGATCTTCTCAGATGCACTTCTGTAGATGATGTGCATACCTAGTTGTAGACGGGTTATGCATGTGCTCGTGCAGGCAAGAGACACTTGTGAGTGGGTCGGTTTTTACCAGTGTATCTGGTCATGGACGTAATTGTGCTCGTCTACAGGCAGAACATGTGATAGGCGCATGTAGAGAAGGCAGATCCCGACTACTTCGCTTCTCAGCCGTCGAGGTTCGAGGTTGTGTCTTCCCGTTACCAACCGTTGTTTGTTTTCATGGAGTTGTGCTGGCGATGTGTGGCTTCCACACCGCGAACAGTGGAAACCGACGGAACTCGTATTGCATGAGAGGGTGCGTTGCTCGGCTAATCGAATGTGTCAGTGCCCGTTCGGGTCACTGACGAGAAATGAGGGGGCCACGTTTAATTTCGTTGTCTGTCCTTTTCATGTTCCTTGCTGTTTTAGGCAAAGGCCAAGCTGGACGCTGGCGAGCTCGTCAGCGACGAAATCGTTCTTGGTTTGATCGACGAGAAGCTGAAGACACCTGAGTGCCGCCGAGGATTCATTCTCGATGGCTTCCCCCGCAATGAGGCCCAGGCCGCAGGAGTAAGAGAGCGCACGCGTTTTGGTGGATTCCAACATTAGTCAGAGTGTCAAAGCAACAGAAGTTTCAACTTGTTTCGGATCTCCTCAGAATACGACGCTTCTGCTACGTCCCATTATATGTTTTTGCGAGAGGGATACTGCTTGTCATGCCTTTATTTTTTTACCGGAGCCGAATTTGCATTTGGCAATTCAACGGTCGATTCTCAGGTGGTAATCCTACATGAATTCAACATGACGTAAATGCTAGCAAACCAACGGGTTGAATGCAGTTGCTTTTCAGCATCGTATAATATACTAGAAAATACGATTCAGGTACCCGGTCGTAACAGGAGCGGAAGAAAGGCGTGCCCAACCGGATCATGGCCAAAGAGAAGGGAGAAGGGACGATTGGTTTGATATAGTCGGAAGGGAAACGAGGAAGACACGAAACAGTTTCGACGCTTGTCACTTGGGTCACGGGAACGCCTGCATAACGCTTCCTGTTTTTTCTTAGACTCGGTGCAGGAACCGCCTCGTTTCTCAAGAACGTTTTTTCTTTGCGGAGCTCTTTCTAGAGGACCTTTGGGACAGAATGAACTGTGTGCTTCTCGTGCTGTTAAGTTTATGGGTCTGCTCCCGTGAGTGACTCTACGTCACTTCTCCGGCTTCTCTTGCGTTGCCTCGGTGGTCGATGTCGAGTCCGACCGACGGGTTTCACTCCGTCCCATCAGTTCACACTCTTTCCGCTTTTCTCACCGCCTTTCGTTCCTTCAGCTCGACAATCTCTTGAAGCAAAAGAACCAGAAACTCGATGGTGTTCTCTATTTCGACGTGCCCGACAACATCCTCGTGGAGCGCGTCTCAGGCCGCCGAATCCACTTGCCTTCCGGGCGCGTCTACCACGTCACCTATCACCCACCCAAGGTTGCCGGTCTCGACGACGTAAGGGAGATCTTTTCCTCTTCTTCGTACAGGAAATGTAGAAAGGACCGTGCAAGAGAAAGCTTGAGCCACTGGCAGTTCGCAAATGTACACTGTCAACGGACATCTGTGTGGCAAAGAACGCCAGGCCGTGTGCGGCGTAGGCGTCACCGTCAGACAGTGCAAGATATAGAGACAAGAGGATCCACTATATGTCTGCTTTTCTTGGATCGTACGAGCTCTCTAGATCGACATCGAGCGTTTCAAGTATCTAGCGCAACAGAGTGCTTACTGATTGGATCAAACACTGCATGGAGCTCCAGAAGACTGTTGAATCCGTTGTTACTATTTTCTTTCAAGCGTGTGTGCTGTTCACTGTTTAAATGGAAAAGGCGAAGCTTTCAAGTTGGAGGAACTCCGTAGCCTTCTCCCCGCTGTATTTACAGAGTCGGAACTGTTGTCCCCGTCCAAGAATCTTATGCAGGATGATTCCCCGTTTGTGCCTTCCCTGCCTCTCAGGTAACTGGAGAGCCTCTTCACCATCGAAAAGACGACAACGAGGCAACTCTGAAGAAGCGTCTGGATGTGTTCCACAAGGAGACGGTTCCCGTGATCGAACACTACGCAAAGATGGGTCTTCTGTACAAGATGGACGCTGCTAAGGACTCCACTGCAGTCACCAAGGAAATGTATGACTTTGTTGGCAAGCACCACAAATCTTTCTTCGGCTGAGAAGTCCGCTCCAAGGCCGCGCCGCTCCCATAAACAGGGCGAAGGCGGATGGGACGCGAAACAAACGTCAGGAAGTTGTGTATCGAGGAATGTGTGTCAAGAGCATGGGCAACGCGATGTATTGTGGCGCGGACAGATCTCTCATGTTTCGTCAACGCTCGAACGCAGCAACTTGGAGGAAAGGTTACGCTGGATATGAACGAGCTAACGGGGAGAAAACTGCAGCTTGTGACTAGTGCCCAGGACGGTCGGACTCAGCAGGATGCTCATTTTGACAGGCAACGTGGTGGATGTTTCTTCATTAGCTTTGGCAGCAGCCCTTTCGGGAAGAAAGACGAATATATGGTCTGTTTTATGCACACCAAGGAAGAGCCAAGCGGTTGAGATCACCTCACACTCCTAAGGGACAGGCTCCACGGACGTATTCCTAGAGTTCCTCCCCATAAGACAAGCGTACCTTATGAAAATGCCTGCGGTGAAACGAACAGGGGTCTCATGAAAGAATGGTTGCTTTCTAGGTCTTCTTCAAAACAGAAGCCGATACGTTTGCCTCCCCACACAGATGTGAAATCCTGAGTACTGACGAGGTGCCCCAGCTGCAAAGCAGCGACGAGTTTTGGTTCCAATCCAAACGAAAGCTCGCTTTGCTCTTTTTGCATTGACTTCGCGGGTGAGAAAATGAAAACGTATGGAGTTTTCTTTTGCCAGACGCTGTCCTGGTCCTTTTTTCTTAAGGTCTGAGTCACCTGAAAAGTCTTCGATGGTCGTGCAAGTTTGTTTTTCCAGTTGGTATCCAAGAGTCGAGCAAGCAGGGAAGACGTCCGTGCGTATCACCGCTTGTGCAATAGACTAGACTGTGTGTGTACCCTTTCAGTTAAGGACAACCCTGGGCGCAAATCGTTGCGATAACTAGAAATTCAGGCCACAGAGAGGAACAACAAACTACCGTTCTCTTCAGAGCGCAGGCCACTTTTTTTAGAACTCCAAAACGTCTGAATCCCCTAGACGTGCACGTAGGCGATTGTCCGTAGGCATGGACACGACAGTACGTTAAAACAAAGACATCACGTGAAGTATGTGCATGGCAACTGCCTTCCTCACAGTTATTCCACATACATGTACGGTTCCCGCTGCCGGTAGCTATATCGCAAGCACTTTGTTTATCTATTTTCTGCCGTATAAACCCATCATCCAGATATTTCAATAATACAGACACTGAAGCCGTTTGATCTTTTTCCATCTCTACGCCAGGCGTAACTATATTATTGTTAATCGAGAGGCGGTTGCCTGTCAAAGGCAGCAAAACGCACGCCGTATACATCAATTGCTGACTACCTCTTTTCACGATTGTAGTCGCGAATGGTAGCACGCGTGACGTTTTCGCCACCTGCTGGCAGCCGTTGGCCTTAGAAACAAAAATGTTTGTGAGCATTTCACCCGAACTGAAACACGAAGATATAGTCCAGCAGCCGCACATTTTCCAACGCCCCACTCACAAGCGACTCACGGGAAAGCCGTTCAGCTGTGTTTCTGCCACCAGAGAGCCTAAAATGTAAAAACGACGTTTGGGCGGTTCCGACAACGGAATCAATTTTCTGCTGAGAAATGCCGGTGCAGCTCTAAGGTGACACCACCGCAAGACAGTCTCTGCAGCAGCTCTGGCCCCACTGTGTCGTCCTTCCGTTCTTAGTCTACTTGTTTGAGATGTCCGTTGGGTGCTTGTGCAACCCCCAGACGACCGCCTCATTCAGTTGGTCTGCTCTGCAAGAAGAAACTATGAAAAGTGTTTCCGTCGTGTTCTCTCCTCACAGGTGTTGAGCGAACAAGTCGATCATACACACATACGGTTTTAAGCCATCCTTCTCACTTGTAAGTCGGGTCAAATGGCTGACAGAAGGCGACAGCACAGAAAAAGACTTAATCGAAAGGATTTTGAAAGGAAAATTAAAGACTTATCCATCCCACCTCCTAAATTTGTGCGGACAGTTTTGATGCGGCTTCTACTCTACTGAAAAAACCGATTATAGGAGTCTGCCGTGTCGGCTGAGACGTGTTGTCTCGATGTGCCGTACATACCTGCACGAGATGGCCAGATCGCTTAAAAAAACCTCGTTTTTGCAATCCCTACTCCACTCCCCCCTCCCCCTGGTTTTGTTTCTCTATTTCCTCAGCTAGATCGGCAGGACACGCAGGGGACAAAAGCCGACCACGACTCCGTTTCCTGTCTCCACCGACGGGCTGTCGAGTCGGCCCGCGAGTTCCTCGCATCCCTTTTCAGTCCCCCCCAACTGGAACACTGCTATGAAGCAAAGCACACAGCCACTTTGGTACATGCAGAGATTATTTCCACTCAAATTTTCACATGACCAGCACACAGATGTAGATGTGCCTTCCCCCCAGTTTTATGGCACACGCCACGGACGATATCGTTTTCGACTGATGTGGTGAATGTGTCAACTCGTCCCTTTGGTCAGACTTTTCACAGGAGTTGAGGAAGAGCCAGGAGCACAGCTCACTCAGTTTCAGAGTCCCTGTTCTCTTCATGACATGCAACGATTTTAACTCACGCAGTAATCAAAAAAAAGCTGTTCACCACCTGCCGACAGGGTTGCCCCGCGAGAACACCAGTTAGCTAAACAGGGGTACAACACACGCCAATTAAAGACCCGAAAGTTGCCTCAAAGAAGCTGATACACATCCAGGCCATGCGGCACGATAAATGCATCATACATTAGTGCACCTACATAAACATGTGAGGCATCAGCACGTATACATGGCACCCCGCCCACTACGTATGACTTGCTTCACTCTCTCAGAATATTTGCAACACCAGTCTGTTGTGTGGTCGTATCAATCAAAAGATTCTGTATGTATCCACATATAGGGACTGCGTACCGACTCACAATAACATACCCGAATGTATTACGCTGTTTCTCGCGGCGGTCCCACCAACCACAACAACGCAACGTGCATCGAACAGCGTGGGCGGGTGTGGTTCACAACCGCTGCTGATTCCCAGTTTTAAAAACTGCAAGAAAGCGCCGCCCAGTGCACGCCTCTTACCATGCCTCATTCCGTTGTGTGCGAAACGGCAGCAAAAATGCCTGCACACTGTTTCTCAATCACAAGCTCCAGCAATACCATTTAGTCAAGAAAAAGAAATGTCTTCGTCAGTAGCGTCTATCTACACAAAAAGCGGTTTAACATATGGAATTGAATTATTATTCCAGCAACGAAAAATAACGTACCGACTTCATATAAGTGGCATTTTATAATAGGTTTGCATGCTTACGCATGTGAAAATAGACACAGCAGTCCGACGAATGCGGATCCAGCAACCACACCGCCAGGCAAAATAGGCACGTCACGTACATTGCCTGAGCGTTTCACAGTCCTTGTGTCCCCTATTTGGTTGCGAAAAACAGGTACTGAGAAACGCGTGCCTCCATGGCCGACAGAATGCTCATCACTAGTGTGCATGATGTATGAAGGGCTTTACCTGCGCTGAGAACACAGGCGGAAAACAACTTCCTGGACATTCATGGTGCTACCCTCATGGCCTCGTTGCCCCCTCAACTTCTTTTCCTCATGTGGTCTTCACCTCTTCTTCCCCTTTGCCATGCGTTGGTCCCCAAACCTACTTTTTGACTCAGCCGATCAACTGAACCAGTCAACGGCCACTATTCAGCTACTGACCACTCGAAAAAAATTGTGATTGTCAGTGGAAGAAAGAATGGTGATACCTGCTCGTCCCCAAAACACGCATACATATGCAACAACGCGTATATACAGACGAAACAAAGCAAACTCATCAATTACAGACGAACGCGGACCTGCAGAGCGAATTCACCGACACCGAGGCCAGAGAAATATGAAGCGAGGACGCTTGTTCCCCTGACGATTGCTTGCGTCGTAACGGGGTCCTTCGGAAAACAGTATGTAAAAGGCACCTCCTTTGGAGCGGATCTTTCTTTCGAGTTTATTTGTTGGCGCTTTCTTCATGGCTCCTTCCTGCGCCTTGTGATTCTCGCTTCTGTGTTTCTGGTTGTTGTGCCTTCGTGTGCACTTCCAATCGGGTCCGAACGTCGTGTGTCACCAGGCATCCTGACAGAGGCGCGAAGACGGCAGATGAAATCGAGAGGAAAAAGCGACACGGAGAAGGAAATACAGGGGTCCGAATATCGACGCCTGCATAAATATGAACTGGCTTTCGGTTACACACCGGGCGTTGTTCTCTCCTTGTCTGGCAATGTCCCTGAGGGCATGCAGATGACGCCAACATATTCCCTGACGTATGACGTGCACTGGCAGCCACACAGCGAATGGACAGAGTTCCATTGAAGATCTTCACACAAGTCATATTGCATTTGCACCGGTACAGCTAGTGGAGGTGTGGCTTTCTTCGGCAGTGGTATAAAACAGTTTAAGGGGAACTGCAAGGTCTCGGAGGACGTCTACAGAAGATACATCGTTTGTATAACTTGTCTACGCTCACGAGGTACGCAGTTATATCTATCCACATAAACCCATACACTTGCAACAATACACATGTGTGCATTCCCTATCCGTGAGTAAGACTGCGTGTAGACAATCGACTGGTGTGCGTTCGGTCTGAAAGTCTGTCTGACTGCCGTTCTCTGCCAAAGCTACTTGCACACATGAGTAGTTACTCACACACGAGTCTACAAGAAGATAGCAGGTGGCACATCAGATGCAGAACTAAAAACAGAGACGCAAAAAGAGCGAAGGCATCCGTTAGCACCAGCCTGTGTCAAACCAAGTACCCCCGGCGGGTTATGACATGCGACAAAAGCTGAGACCCTTTAAGCACAACAATCGTGCTCTCGCTGACAACACTAGCAACGCTTTCCTATTCGTGCCCGAATTGAAAACTTACCAGTGTGACCAAGAAAGTAGAAGAAACCTAAACGGTCAACACTCATGAGATCTCCCGACCGGCACCACGCATCATTCTGGCGGAAAGAATTCCTGTACACCATCGCACGAGTGACGTCATCGTCGACAAATCCCAGCCATTCGTCTCGGTCTGCAAGGTTCACAATCGCTTCTCCTGCAGATGAAGGACAAAATGAAGCCCGCCACAAGCAAATGAACCATATATACAAAAACAGAGAGGGAACAAATGAAGATGTATACATGGAAGCCAACACTGATAGGAATAACAGAGCAGACAGAACCAGAGAACAACACAAACTGAAAGCTAA
Source organism: Toxoplasma gondii ME49 (assembly GCF_000006565.2). Taxonomy (NCBI): domain Eukaryota; phylum Apicomplexa; class Conoidasida; order Eucoccidiorida; family Sarcocystidae; genus Toxoplasma; species Toxoplasma gondii. Next base: position 2,708,687 of record NC_031478.1, read on the forward strand.
ACACGTTTTGAGGCTTCGGACGCTTGGTGCCCGCCAGCCTACAGGCAGCATCTTCTTAAACCGCACCAAAATGTCAACTCAATACACCACGGCACACCAAAAATTACGGAACAATATGATACGTGCAAGCAAACGTCTCTCGATAAACTACAATGGACATCTGCCTTTTGCTCCTTCAGAAAAGCCCCGACCGCCCAAACGTCACTAGTAACTGAAGGCACAAGGTCTATACAGCACTGCACGAAATTGTCCGAATCTACCACCGCACAGCTGTCACAGAGCATGAAGTAACGAGCAGATTCCTCACGCTTACGTGCGGACGGGTCTCCGCGTATAAAGGCATCGAGAGACACAAAAGATACGCAGCACGAGATAAGCCACCGACAAACAGATTCAGTACTGCCATGGTTCGTACCGCGCCTCTGATCAAGAGTACTCCTCAATTCCGCATCGAGACACAAGCCTGTGTGAGGTCCCCGGACGATTTCTTGTTTCACTTCGTCGAATCGAGCCAGCCTAGCTGTTCCTCGTTCTCCTTGGACAGTGTTGGGGATAAAACCACATGGCCCCATTTTCCCTAGAGAGTTGATAAGCGGAGAGGATATCGGCCAGTGAGGCCGGTAATAATGTTCCACGCAAGTCTTCAAAGTTTCCCCCGCTTCTTTGGTCAGCCGCGACCAGATGTAACTTGTCATTCCATATCCTACACATCCTCGTAGGCGGCGGTTCTGAGGAACGGCGGACGTATTTCGACGTTCTGACTCCGATTTCTTCTCTACAGAACTGTCGCCGGTTTCTTCCTTGAATGTGGGTAACTCGTCAAAGAGATTCGCCCACATTCGTGGGCAATATGCTGTGTACGTACACTGGAAATTGTCGATGTGTCGCCAGAAAGCGGAGCAGGACGGAGAGCACTGACGAGGGAAAACGATGCTGGCGCGGGCCTGCACAGCGGCCGCGAAAATCGCTAGGCCTCCGTTTTCCTCTTGAATACCAAGAGGGCAGTATACAACATCGTTATCTGTCAGATCCATGTGTCTGGCCCATGTGACACCAAAACTGATGACCGTTTTAGCACTTAGTTTGACAGGTGCCAGTCGCCGCTCCTCTTCTCCGGGATTATATGCATATGTTTCAGCACGCACACCCTGACCCGTCTCACCTGCCTGCCCGTCTCCTCCTTCCGCGTGACTCTTCGTATTTTGCGGAGAGGGAACAGTGACATATACATAGAGTGAAGGACGAGGGTGGCGACTGGTTCCCTGGCCTGGATGCCCACAAACGGCACAGGCAGCGGAACGGGCGACTGCACATCCGACTGCATCTGACCGCGCCTGCGATGTCTTGCCTTGCTCTTCTCCAGCAATCAATGCGCCAGTTGTGTCTCCGGTTTGACTTGACTCACTGTCTCCCGGCTCGAGGCACGCCCAACAAAGAGGTGACGATGAGGACATTCGGGTGGGGAGATTGAAGACAACGCCCAGAGAAGGAGAACACGGAGGAAGAAGAAGGTCTTTCACATCCATGCTCCTTCGTCTGGCTGGAGACACTCGCGCCCCGATCGTGCACGGCGACCGGTCAGAATTCGTCCCTTCTGGACGAACCATCTTTTCGTCTGTTGCAAAATCAGCCTCGCGCTTTCCGGGTTCTGAATCCCAGTTACAGTACCCTACGGATGCAGATGTGGCTTCTCGGATCTCTTCGAGAAGGTTCCTTTCCTGCGTGTTTGGAGGACAATTTTGAGACACTGTTGCTTCGCCGTACACGAATACAGGAAATGTGCGTTCATTGATTTCTTGTTTCCCTGCAGGTCTCTCTACCACTCTTCCTTTTTCCCACCTGGGACAACTGGGCAAAAATGTCTTCTCCCAGAGTGATTTAGCCTCCGTACCGCCACTGGCAGCCTGAGCATGCCCGTCACCTCTCAGCTTCGTCCGGATGGCCGCAGCGTCGGGAGAACCTTCACCGTTTCGCTTCGTAAATTGGTTTTGCTGCTCTTTCAGTCCATACAGCTCTCGCAATGCAGGAAGATGTTCGTCATCTACAAAAATGCACGTTGGTTTAGCAGCGGAAATGGCCTGAAAGAGGGCCGTCCCCTTCAGATGCGGAGGAATGAGCGCGACAACGAGACATGCCTTAAGCAATCCAAGCAGCAAGATAATTGATTCCACACTTGTAGACATAACTAACGCGACTACAGCGCCTTCTCGAAGTGGAGCTTGTCCACATGCAGGTTCACAAGCAGCGCCCTGTCCTTTCTCTGCGTTGAACAACGCTGCTTGACCACGCTCAGCATCTGCTGAAAACGCGGGGTCCGGGACCATCACCCAACTTTCACGCCGTTGCCGGATTTTTCCTTCGTCGCCTTTGCCTTCACCAGAGGGGGTGCGCTTTTCGGAGTCGTTCCCTTCCGTTGGGGCCTTGTCCGAGTCTTCTGCGGGCGACATCTTGCTGGGGACAGTGATAGGTATCTGCGCGAGTTCCTCATCAATGATAAGATTCTTGGTGCCTTCTCGCAAAAGAACCTCCAACGTCCCTGCTCCTCGACGGTCTTTGTGAGCCCAGACCGCCACTGCATTGCTCCGCTCATTTACATGACGGTATGAGAGAGACATGTTGCTCTCTGCAGAAATAAGGAACGGTTTTTCGCCCGCATCTACTGCCGCATCTTGAATCCAGTCTGCAAGTGTATTTACACCATTGTTTGCTAGTTTCACTACAGTCTCTTGGTCCTGGAACAAGCCTTTCCACCAGCGTTCCTCTGCCTCTTCTAACGTCACTCCAGTATCAAGAAGAAGACGATCGCGATCTTCCGCGGAAATGCTCACCAACGTCGGTTTAAACCTCTCTGGAGAAAGGGCACACGTTCCGAACCGTGACTTCGTTCTGTCGTCTCGCAGCTTCCTCCCTTTCACTTGGCCTTCCCCTTCGAGTGGCCACTGAGGCGTACCACGTAGGCCGATCTCAGTCGCTAAATCTTGTCCTTGTCCTTGTCCTTCGTCGCCTTTCGAAATGTCTCCACTGTCCCCGAACTTATCACTTTCAGAAGAGCCACGAACATGATCACACTCCTCTCCACAAAAGCGGTTACTTTTGTGTTCCAGAAATCCCTGAGTTGAGTAGCACGCACCTCCCACACTGCTGTCGACTTCACAGTCACCGCCGTCAGTCGCACACATGCTTGCGTCGCGAGCAGCCCCAGCAACTGTGGAGGCGCATCCTCGTGTGGATCCTGGAACTCCCAGAAAATGCGAATTCGAGTCCAAGGCTGCCGCAGTTAGGCGAACCGGCATCGCCACAGTTGCAAACGGTGCGTTCACTTGGAAGAACGAGGAGCCCGACTGCACTTCATGACGAGGTGAAAGAGACACAGGGGGGGAAAATCCCCCTTCCGAACAAGGAAGCGAGTCACGTTCTTCGAGATCCATGTCTAACTGAAGGTCAGATGCGGACAAGACGCTTCATGTAGGGCTGTGTGGCGCAGCGGAGAGAGAGGAAGAACGAGACTTGAAAACGAAGACAAAAATATGCCGCCACCGCACACACCGCTGGGAAAACGGTGAAGAAGTTTCCAGCAATCCTGACGACACCCATCCACTATTTGTGGCCAAAAGGAAGTGTGTAACACACAGACTGAATGACACTGCAGCAAGGATATGACGAGCCTCTAATAAATGAATTTCAAAAATTCCACAGGATCATGTAGTGGGTGAAACCCCACACTTATAGCGCTTGCGGTCGTCGCATTATTGCACCTATTTGCTTCAACTTTCGCGAAAATACGCGGGAAAGCCTTACTTAAAAGATGACGTGACCGCAGCCTTGAGACGTAAACGTACCCGCCTGGCGTACTGCAGAACTTTACTCGGTAACTGAAAAAACCCTTATTCACACGTTGAATTAAAAGAGGAACATAGCGCTGGTAAGGGCATTTTGGGCCGTGGAAAGTAAATAACCAAAATAAGGCACTGTAAACGGGAACACCAGACGAGGTGCTAGTCCATGTGTCTCAAATACGCCGTATAGCGGCATCCACGACGGCGTACGCTAACCGCAAACCCGAGAGTCGGTTTTGCTCCGCTGGGAAAGAGTTCACACATATTATCGCTTTTTAATAGTGGCATGCTTGTCATTAATCTGCTCCTGAACACAGCATTTCCCACAACTTTGCTACTTCTATCCAAAAAGTGCTGGACAGTGTGTCGCCGCTTTTTGATCCGCATCATCGAAGCAGCAGAAGAACACAGACGTTCCGCCCCTCCCGCTCCCTTAAGCAGCAAACCAGCTAGTTATCACCCCCAGCCAACGACACAGCTACAGCAAAAACCCTGTTGATGCACATCTGAACCCCAGACACGGAAAGAACCGGAAAAATCGCGAGCGATGGGGCATTAAAGGTGAAGGGGAAAAAGAGAGACGGAAAAAACGGATACTCACGGAATGCACCCGTCACCAGTGAATGCATGTGAAACACGTCCGGGAGAGAGTAGTACATGCGTCAGGAACTTCTGGTTAATAACAGCATCTGCAGATACCAAAACAACTGAGTGAGCGGTGGCGATGCCCATGTTCTTCCTGCAACCACACTTCGTTAAATATAGAACAAAAATCCATCCTAGCAGGTCCAGACTCTGGACGTCGAGGATGCTTGCTGGAACGCCGGTAGAATCTTTGAATCTCAGCGGCACCTAGGCATAAGATACTCTCGACCCAACGAGTCTTCTGTTCGATCAAACAAACTTCGCCCACGTGTAGGATGTGGTTTTTACCATGATAACTGCGGCATGTGTCTACACCTGCTGCGACGTCTCTCACGTTCGTGTCAAATTTTTCGTGATATTATACCTTACGGCTATTTGGGGTCCTCAGTAAGTATAGCACTGATGGAATATAACTTCGTTGGGAGCTGCGCTCAACTTTGAATTGCCAGCGGGCTTGTATCAAGCGTTTTATTGTCTGCTATGACACGGGCTGAAAAGATTAAAGCTCTAATCCCTGCCCGATCGCACTACCCGCCTTGTACCACTTTTTGTTTCATGTCTTTGCGAGCTCGGGGTCCCTGGCCGCCTGCCTCGCCTTATTGTGAGCAGGCGAGTGTATCAGGTTCTCCGAAAGACGGGGCAACAGGTGGAATTGCAAGTGAAGCGACGGCTACATTGTTGTAGAAATGGACATGCAACAAGCTCTGAGCCGAGAGCTCCAATAACATACGAAATGGAACATAAGTGACAGCTAAGGGCTTCCAAATACCCATGCCACGGCTGGTAAATCACTCTCGCTGCCATCCGCATTTAGTATGCAGCAGAGGATTATCTTAGATAGTGCCTGCACTTTGTAGAAGGACACCATCAAGCATGAGGAATTGCTGCGGACGCATCCAAAACGCAGCTGAGGGCACCATAAACGCATGGCAATTCGCAGCGTCACGCTTCTTCCGCAGCCGTCACTTCGATCGTCCCAGCCTTCTCAGACCGTACATTTCATCCCACACCCAGCTCCTACACGAACCAGACACAGTCTTAATCGTTTTTTGCTTAAGCCTGTCAACAACTGATCTGAGTGAAACGTTTCACATCCAGACAAAGCCTAGTAACCGATGCTCTGGGCGCATGCCAAGCTCTATACAACGGCCACCCATTTTACTTCTTCTCTCCTACTTTTCTTTAGGATGCACCAGTAAAAACGTGCTGCAGGCTGCTCAGGCAATACATCCTGATCAGTTGGAACTTTTCCACACAAATGCCCTTGAGCACGGAAAACATGTCTTTGCACTACCGAAGCAAGACCACAACGATATTCAAAGGCGCGAGTCTGGCTTGACGGGTTCGTCCCCGTTTGACTTATTGATGAGCTATTCGGGATCCTTCTCGGATAGAATGGGAAAGATAACAGGCGTCTCGTAACGGCACACGGTGTGAGAGACAACTGGAATCAGCGACACGTCGTCTGCCTTCAGTCGGTACGAAGGCATCGTACATTCGAGAACTCTGCAAAGGTGAGGCAGGGACGGTAGATGCAGTCGACGGAAGAAATACCGCTGAAGAATTGGCCTTGTTTCGACACAGCGGCGGATTCGAGACGAATGTGACATTCGACGCGAATCCTCCTCCAGCTCTAGCGTGCACACCTGGGCGGCTGCCTTCCGGAGGTTGACTTCGCTGCAATTCCCCATCAACATGGCTCTGGTTACCGTAGCAGGGCGTTGAGCTTTGCTTTCGACAGACCTCTGGACCTGCGGGACCTGGACAAAAATGAGGCACCTGAGAACGTGCCATAGGCTGGAGGTGGTTCGACGTCGAAACACCAGAGAGATCACTGGGCCCCTGCGGTAATGGGGTGCTAGATTGCAATTCCATTTGCACGTTTGGCTGGGAACACTGGTAACCTGCGGCATCGAAGGATGGGGGGAGAGCCGGTGGGACTCTCTGTTGCTGGAAGAACATCGCCTGATTGTGAGGTGGCTGCGGGGGAAGCGAGAGAAGGTGATAGCTGCAGGTTGATCTCTTGTCCGATGACGCAACGCAACCTTGTGCAACGCCTTGCTGTTGAAACTGCCGGGTCGGCAAGGGTACTGGAGACCCTTGCTGTGAAGGCGTCTCTGCTCCCATCGCGTGGTCCATCGGAATGTACTGGCCACGAGCGTAAGATTGGACAGAGGGTTCTTGCTCAGAGCTAAATGGGAGGTGTTGAGTCTGGTTGTTGACGCGACCATGTTGTGGTGGGAAGAAAGGTATGAATGACTGATCTCCACATCCCCCTCGTGTTCCCTGGGACGGGACCGAACTGTGAACGTGGATGTGCTGCCTTGTTTGAGCGGTCGCAGTACTTCGCGAAGGATCCACCGAGCCATGGAAATAAGCCGATTCTCCTGCATTTCCGATCGCCGACGATCCACCAGTTTGTCGAAAAGACGGTTGGCCTTCGACAGCTGGGGAAGGTGGCAGAGAGAGCCGACGGCTGCTTGGTGATCCGTCAATAAGAGAACCTGCAGATGAGTGAGTAGGGTAGAAAACACGAGACTGTGAAACGTGAAGAGGCGTCTTGCAATCCCCTGGGAGATCTTGAAACGCAGGTGCATTGGTGCCGACGGCACGAGATGGCCCTTGGTGGTGTTGTGGAGGGCAGGATAGTAGCGATCGTTGGGATGCGCTGTGGATGAGAATTCCACCGGTGTCAGAGGAGACGGCCACGCCATTGCCGTAGTTCACGTGGCAGTCAGGTCCAGGGAACTGGCGATGTTGTGATTGCCCCCTTTGAGCATACCAATACTTTTCCAGGCCAGGAGTTGAAGAGGAAGAAGCCATTCTTGTCTGTCGGTCTCTTGGGGGAATAACATAGCCTGCTGTAGCAGGTGACACTGCAGATGGATTGTGGCTAGCTTGCCCGGCAGCCGTACCCAAGACAGATGGAGCGAAAGCCTTGAAATTATGGGACTGTTGAGACGTAGGAGGAAAAGCCTTGTTGTTTGTTTGTCCTTCCATGATACCACTAATTCCAGGCCGCCACTGGCCGGTGGATTGCTGGTCCACAGAGGTGTTGTACTGAATTTGAGGCTCGACTGGGCGCTGACGTGTTGATCGAAGCGCACACGCTTGTGAGCTTGCGACCTCGTGATCGACATGTTGCCATCTGTGTTGTTCCGGGGAAGAAAACATCTGGCAATCGACAGGTGGGACCGCACAATCATTTAGGACGGACGCGCGGGTGGCGCTCCTGATACGAAATGAAGCGGACGTAGGTGACGGATCAAATGACTCCATGATTAGGTGCTCACTGCAGGTGCTTGCAGCCACAGGCTGAGAAAAAAGATGAGACACCATGGAGGGAGACTGAAACAGAAGTGATCGACGTTGATCCTGATCATACCTTGGCCTTCCGTTGTAGCCGACAAATTCTTGAGCGTCGCTCTTTCTCTCGTATTTGTGCCAGTCTGGTTTTTCCAGTGTCACGTGGTATTCATTATGCCGCTCGCATGAATCTCCGCCAGGAACACGACATTCCAGTGAGCCTGTCTTCCCGTAATACAGAGCGCTGTATCTGTTTGGAAGCAATGACGAAGTGACACTTCGGGCAGGAACGTCGTTCGTCTTCTGGCCGCCGTGCGCAACACCGGAACAGGGAAGAGATGTAGGCTGCTCGCAGTCACTCTCACTAGACTCAATATCTTCGTTGATGTCTCCTCCCGAGCATGCTTCCGAAGATTCGTCGCCTGCTTCTGTCTGATATTCGGCAGTTTCATCTATGCCTGTATACCCTCCTCGCAAATCAGTTTCGCCGCACAACGTCGAAGGGGCATTCAGGTGGATTCCTGATATCTTCGCATTCCGACGGCCGGATGTGGCACGAGGATCCTCAGTGGTGTTAGCGTCTATGCTTTGTAGTTTCCGGTCACTGTCACCAGTGAAGCCTTGTTCTTTTCTCTGCCCTTTACTGGTCGCTTTCGGATGCTGGTCGTCGCGTCCGCACTCACGAAAGTGTTCCACATTTTGGCTCTTGTGTGCGTTGTGTTTTCTTTCAAGCCAGTACCTCAGAACTTGGAGTGCCATCTGGACTTGCTGATGCTCGGAGTCACATTCTGATTCATGTCCGCCTTCTTCGCGTGTACCTGTCCTCTCGTGGGTGAAGTTATTCGCTTCTCCCTTGCTCGCTGAGTTGACGCTGGAGCACATCTGGGGCGCAACCCTAGCCACGGACAGCGCTGAACAGAGATGGGAGTTCATCTTTTCGCCCTCGCCTTTCAATTGAGCCTGTACCTCTCTGCGGTCTTGTACCCTTTGATGAATGCGTTTAATGACATCTACTGCATGGGACACAGGGTGATTTTTCGATCTTTTCAGAATTGCACGATCTTCTGCGTCAGGGAGTGAGGCACCGGTGCGGTGATCTGTCAGAAAAACGCCACGAGGGCATCCCCTGCCGATTGCCTCTGATGTCTGTGTCTCGGGATCTCGTTGACAATCGCACAGATTCACCAGCTGGTCGACACCCGGTGACGGCGCCTTCTCCGTTATGTCAGACAACTGTCTGGATGATGAGCCAGAGAGAGCTGCCGGTTTTCCGAGGGTGCGTCGACTGTCACCCCAGGCACCTTGGAAGTTCGAACTCGATAGTCTCCCTTCCGCTTTGCTCCTGTATTCTTTCTCGACTGTACCGTCTTCCTTAGGGATTCGCTCTGTCCCTGCGTTTATTTCACTATGTGCATCGGAATAGACCGGGTGGCGAAGACCCACAACATGGTGCGGATGGTGAGATACACTGGCAAAAGGGACATCCCTGGGGGTAGGATCGCTGAGAGATGTGCCGTCGCCTTGGTCAGGACAACTAATAGAGCGCTGCAACCCTCGCCGTAAAAATCGAACTGCCGTTCGAAGATTCCGCGCCTTGACTGAGTCGTCACTGCCGTGCGAGAAGACAGACGACTCGACATCACTATAATTCGGAAAGTGGTTCGATTGCTGGGGCAGCGGAGCGCTCTCAAGAACAGCCAGTGCAGAAAACTCCACCTTTTGGGTAGAAAGGTGCAGATGCGGCATGTGCTGTCCGCCGTGCATTTCAGTAGATCCGAGGACCGCAGGTCGGAAAGGATGCTGAACAGCGGAGGCCGAAACTTGGTTCACGGACACAATACAGAAGTTGGAGGACTTTCTGCATTCAGCGTGACTGCCGCGCCGGTCAAACCCCTGGTCCTCAGCAGGTTTGAGCATCTCCTCCCCTCGAGTTTCACAACCGCAGCTGCTCGTTCTACCTGTCGGAGGGCCGAGTGTTTTCAGTCTCGGCTTCCAGCGTCTCGCCTGTTCACCTGCGTCGTAAGACCTCCCACGGTAACGCTGCTGCGATGGATGCCGCTGACGCCTTGCGAGGACGGTAGAAAATGACACTTCTCGTTGAATGCTCTTTTGACGCGCCGGAGGCTTTGTAGGTTCGTTGAGTTTGGCCGTTATCTTGACCGTTTTCGCTCGGACGGACAGACGCAGGGTTGCCAATGTCTCTCTAACGAAAAGGGCGGACGGTGTGATAGTGCAGATGAAAACCGTCCAGCACGAACCTCCCAAAGATTCCTGCAGAAGGCGCGTCAGATTAGACGACCGGTATGAAACCGCACTCTTGCCCTGAGACAGAGGCCGAAACAGGAGAGAAACCAAACCAGCAAGGAACTGTGGAGACAGGACCCATCTACACCGTCCCACCAGAATGTTGGCTCCTTCCGCCGTGTCCTTCCATGTGAAGCGAATCAGGACAGCAGACCAGATGCTAGTCAACGCAACAAACCTCAGAGAAGGGCGCCTAGAGACTAAACGATCGTTACCCGTACCTGTGCGAGCTGTTGAATGCAAAGTGTCAGAGTTGAGAGACTTCTGTTGATCGCTCCAATTTCCGCTACGTGCATCTTCTCTGTTGCTCGTGACCGCACACAGCGCTCGTTGCCTGCATGATGAGATAGCACATTGTGGCGACGAATTGAAAGGGTGTGAGCATTTGAGAGAACTCTCCCCCGTGGGAATGACGCCCTAGACGCCTATGCAAGGAGATCAACACCGACCACAGGATCAAGGTCACGAATCCCAGGCAAGCTAGTCGTTCAAATACCGCCCTTCTGAGCACTTCTTCCACGATGCTTAGGAGGCGCCTGTCTTGCCACCTGTGCACGAGTCACGACCAAGTGTGTGACGCATTAGCTATGTAACTACTTTGGTTCGGTGCACCATCCGTGGAAGCCAGGCAAACTACAATTTGCAAAGTGCGCACAGCACCACAGGCCCTGGCGAAATCGGCCCGTGACGCAGTGCCCTTTGCTTCTGCTTCACCCAGGCTCACCCGCGAGGTCGACGAGGTTCAGTCTGGACACTTTCATCGTTTTCGTTTCACCGTTCACAGTCTGGCGAAGTTCCACTTGGAAAATCGCATGAGACCGGCCTGACATATCATTCTGTTTTGTGGCTCGAAACGCGCGATTGAATGTCCCTTCCATCAAGAGATGTATCAGCTCATCTGTTGACTTCACTTCGAAGAGTTGAAGACCCTGAATTGGCAAAACACGACACAGTGCAAGCAACAGTTGCATAACGTATTTGGAGCACACAGTGACTGGAGATTTACGTCCGCATCAATAAGACAAACCCGCGAGCATCGGTGGAGAAAAGAATAACCTAAGAGAGGCCATTCAGCGACTCCCGTTCTGTAGACCTCTCCAGAGTACGGTTATCTGAATAGTATTGACCATGGACAGCTGCTTCCACGAATAGAGACGAGAGAGGGGATAACACTTACCTGCACAACGACGGAGTTTGGATTGTGACTATCACTGACGATAGAGAGAGATGAGGTTTGCGAGTTTGGTGGCTGAGGAGCAGAAACGTGAAGAAGCACACACAGACAAAATACCACGTATTTTCGACGAAGGGTCAAAAACTCTCTCAGAGAGGAAAGAAGGCGTCTTCACAGAATACCTCGGACTGGAGGTGTTAAGAGTAGATTCATTTTGCTCCGAGAAAAATCGCTGCTGACAACAGCAATAGAGGGAGCCCGTGACTAGCCGGTACCCGCTGTGTTGGTCCTACAGCTGTCGTCAACTCTGTATCGTAACCAAGGCATATAACCACAGCACTCCGAGAGCAAAGCCTGTGTGGCGAAAATGGGAATAATCTGGAGACACCGCAGAAGGTTGAGTGCCCCACACGTAGGCTGACGTACCGCGAGGAGGTCCACCAGCTTCTCGTTGTATATTTGAACGTAAGATGCGAAGACTTTGACGTTTTCATTATCCATTCCGAATCGCTTATGAATTCTGAAAGGAAAAAACCGGTAGGACTCCCTCCTCACGTATCAGATTGTGGAAAGGGGCGTTCTGAAATTACCCAAGAACAGAGAACTCTGCTACAGATTCTACCAGGTTCGAGAGGACTGAACACATAAAAGTGTACCTTTGCTTAGATCGATGTAAGAAAATTACCAACGGTTGTTGCTCTAAATCGTGACTGAGGCGATACGCGCGTCCAGATATCAAATCTTTGGTTAGTTGTACAAGCGCGCTCGAATGGGGAGACAGTGATGGAAAATTATCGAGGCGGTCAAGATAGAGGAGAACTCCGAAGGTACCATCGTCCACGTGAAACAGGTACGACAAAAAAGATTACAAAGCCTGGCGACTGCGGCAAACCGAGAGGAACTAAACACCTAAACAAAAGAGAGAGCGGGCGTATCATGAACCTGAGCGCTTGCTTGCGGACTCACTGATCAAAAAGGAGTTCACACGCTCGCGGAATAATGCCTCGTCCCTCTGACTTAAGTAGGCTTGAGGATTGCCTGGACGCAAAAACAGACAGCGATGGATGACAACTGGACATTTGGAGTGAAACTTTGGAAAGCGCACATGGCCAAACATTCAGCAACTGTTGACACACGCGGATTTGAAACTCCATCTCCTCGTTCGCTTACTTGGTGTGATGCTGGATCAACCGATTGATAGTCTGTACTCTGAGAGCCTTTGCTTGCTTGTAGACTACGTAGTCGCGCGACTGCTCTCCCGAGAGGAGCTCGCACCCTTTGCAGCCCTCGATCATGTCCGGCCCTAGCATCGTATAGGTTTTGCCTGTTCCCGTCTGGCCGTGGGCGAAAATAGTGCAGTTATAACCGTCGATGACTTTCTCCACGCACGTTGCCACACTGTTCCAGATGTCCTCCTGGGTTGCCTGTGGTCCGAAAACCCGGTCCACGTCGAAAGTCCATCCTTGGCTCTCATGCACTTTGTCAGAGACTTTGATGCGCGTTGCTGATTCCACTACAAGAATATCCTCGGAGTGCAGTTCCTCATTCTGCAAGGGGCGAATGCGGACGAAGGTCCGGAGACGGTCGCTGTAAGGCTCTGTCGAGGTTGGCGGGAACAGAGCGGGGTGCTGAGAAGACGAGGACGGAGGGCTTGAAGCGGAAAAAGAGGCGGAGTGCGATGATGCGAGAGCCGATTGTACTGGATAAGTCGGCGAGGCAGTGGCCAGCGACTGGGTAGAAACAGAGCGCTCTACTCCACCCGACTTAACCTCAGCGTGAAGTGGCGACGATGAGTGTGGGATCTCAGCGCCACTGGAGGGCACGAGGCCAGACATCTGAGCGGAAGATATCTTAGGCAGCAGTGTCGTTGTTGCAGGTAACCTCGAGGCATCTGTAAATACACATTTAGCTGAGGACGCTGGCGGTAGAGAACTCCTGGGCCTGGCCAGTGAAGAAGAAGCAGAAGCCGCCTCCTCCGCAATCCACTCAGCAGCCGTCATGGCGAAGCAAGGACTCTCGCGGTCTTTCAGGAACGGTTCAGGAAGCAGAGTAGAGGTATCCTGAGCGATAGTTCTTTTACAAGGAGAGGTTACTGAAGATCGAGACCCGAAGGGACGATAGCAATTCTTTGGTGACTCGAGGTCTTCAATCCGTAGGATCGGACAGTCATCGTCCGATGCGAAGTCAAACACGCTTTCATCATCAGTCTCTGATTGATGTGTCAAACCTCTGAGCTTGTCCGCATGTGTGACGGAATCATCTGCATACGACCGACCAAGAGTGAACAAATATGACCCCGAACCTCTTTCCGCTGCTTCCCCAAGTCTAACTGTGGAGCGGCTAGGATACAAACGTCCTTGTGGATACTCCATTGTTACAAACAGACATCAGAATCGACAACTGCAGAAGGTTCGCAATGATGTGCACGAAACGCTGCCGACAGCTACAAAACATACTGCCGGGCGACCAACTCTTTTAGCAATCGTGTTAAGCCTCTTAAACCTTAGGACGAAAGAATGGATCGGAAGTGAAGTCAGCTGACTTTGACGACGAAGTGGTGAGTAAAGAATCTGTAGAAGCAAGCAAGCGGAAAAAAGACGCTACAAGAGCTGCTGAAGTTTTCTGGAAGAACCAGCCAAACATGAACGTCGGGCTAGGTGGAGTCGATAGTGGGACAGATAAAAATGGAAATTACAAGTCATACAGCTTTGTGGGGATGTGGCAGATCCGAAAGCTAAACAAAATCTCGCCAGCAATAAACTGATTTAGAGCGCGCCCTCGGACGTAGTCGGCGTTGCCGCGGGCCACAATAGCAACACTACCTCCCGGTTTAGACAGCACGTAGCACTGCCTTTGTAACCCGCAGCTGGCCAAAACCAGGTCACACACGTTCATTCTCCGCGAAGCATTGTGCATGGTACATGAGAACAAAAAACCGATTTCAAAATAGACTCAAGGAGCGGACTGGTGTCTTCCGGGGGCCGGGCACATCGGAACGCTTGAACAAATCTTAGCGTATCTCGATCCCATGAGTCCAGAGTGTTGTTCTGAAAGCCAATTTGCGAAGAAGGGCGACAATGGGCACCAGAAACATCGGAGACAGGTCGTTCACAGCAACCACAGTGTACCTCTTGAAAAATATTTCGACCCCTGGTACGTGGCAGGCGAGCAGGAGCACCGGTCAACGAGCATTGAGTGCTACGCTGCGCAGGCTCAGGTACACTCCCTGGGTTTCAACGGCATTATGCCCGCTCTCTTTCGGCGCCTGTGTTCAGGCGTCTGCCGGGTGGCAAGCAAGATAATTGAAAAAGGCAGATGATTCAGCCAAGGAAGAAGCATGAACACGCAGAGCTGGTAGGCGAGCAAGACACAGCGCGTTTTCGCTGCTTGCTGTCTTGCTGCCGCATTGGAACTTGGGACGCATATGATAAATGCAGAGCTCAAGGTCCCCTCAAATGCTTATAAAACAAAATGGAAAGAAACCGTATCACATGGGAAACCGTACCAGAGGCCCCTCAGGTAAATGTGGCACAGCAGACCTTGGTCTCCGACCACGGGTTACACATGCGAATAAAAGAAAAACCAATTACTCTGTCCCTGGTGTTCAGTTTCTGATACCGTCGACCGCAAGGCACGCAATACAGCAACTGTTTGCAACGGGAACGGTAGAGAGATATGGTGAAACAAAATTCCTTAAACTGAAAACGGTGTAACTTCCCTCAAGGCACAGCGTGGTACTCGATGGCAGCGCCATATCGCTGTTTCTTGTCACAAGGCACTCCGTGGCGGGCCCGCGCGCTTACACGACATATCACTCCGCATACTGGCAGCAACCCGCATTTCTGTGTTTTCGTGCTATGCCGAGAAAACACAGAGATTGAAACTGGATGAGGATGTCTCAGAAACATAAACCTTTCCGACGAGAAAAAGAGGCAGATGAAAGCTTCGCCGAAGAAATTGCCACAGGTGCGCCCTCAGTGACCATTCTTCGCACGAGTTTGGCTAGTTAGGGCCGTCCGCCCCCACGGGGCGTTGCTAGCGGAAAGTGGCAGCAATCGGTCTGCAGACATGCTTTTCAGATGTCCTATCGAAGTAAAAGGTTCTTACTTGGAACCATACCCAGTCTAAAGAAAATGATGTTCTCCACAACTGCATGTGTGAGCTTCATCCCAAGGGTAATCACTGGGCAACCGGAGATACGTCGCCATCCTGTCTGCAGACAACACGCATCGGAGCCTTTACTACCAAACATCGATACCCCTCTGTATTAGGTGGCGCTGTGCCAGCTGAGTGACACTTCAGTCCTGGTGAAGATCGTACTGTTTTTTGAGAAGACATTCACGATTCCCAAAAAATCGCGTGAATGTTGATAAGTCAATGCACTCAAATGGCGCCACCCTGCTTTTCTTACCCGTTGACGGACACTGCTGCCCGAAACGCGGGAGCTTCAAGACGTCAGAGTACGTAATGATGGCTTGTTCGAATTCCAACGCCTATTCTGGAGCTTCGTCTGGACTATTTTTAATACAGGCTGACGTGAAGAAGCGACAATGTTTGTTTCATTAGTAATAAGAAACCAACATCTGTAACGTCGTCACTTCGTTTTGCCCTAAAAATGCGTGTCTAGGTGGGTCTGTTTTGAAAAAGCAGAAGAGAGTGTCCTCCAACGTGATCACTGCTGCTGTTGACCCTGGTCACTCGTATTATGATACCAAGAGTGTGTCTGAGTGATCCTAGTAGCTTGACCTGAAAAGAACCAGGTCACGGTTCATGGCAATCACTGTTGACAAATACTGGGTTATTTGTTGCGGCATCTGCGGACCACTGAGGAGAGTTGTAGAGCCTCCTGTCATCTTTCCACACACGTTACACGAATAATTCCAGAAGGTGTGTTAGGGTATACGATGGTGACAGGCAGTTATACTGAATGAGCTGCATCATGCATTAGTAAGGTGACGCTGTGTCACCTTCCGACATGTTGGTTTCAAAATGCAGCCAGTCAGCGTCTTTCAAAGATTGTCAGTCCGCCGTCTACTGGTGGGGAGAAGCGAAACTTGCTTCGTGTGGGAATTTCGGTCCCGGATTGAACCAAGTGGTGGGTGAGGTCGTCAGTGAAACTCAGTTTCCGTAGCTTTTCTCCAGACGGAATGCCCTCGCCACTGGATAACAAATGCGGTCGACTTCAATCTGCTGGAGAAAGACAAGAGGTAGTTGCCTCCATAGCAGCGGCCTTATAAGTTGCAGCGCTGGTTCAGATGAACAGTAGGCAGCACATCCGCGAGAGATCGCATCCGATGGTAAAAACTCCTGGCACGTGTGAACTCCATCAAACTGTCTTCACTCGCGAAAGTCCAGGCATCCTGGAAACATCAACCTGCGAGCCTAATTCGAAGAAGGCACTCGTCGTGTGGTTATGCTATTATTTTCTGTTGGACGTATCAAGTGTTCGGATTCACAGCACTTGCGCTCCCGGGCAGCTTAGAATTCGCCCGTGTCACCGTTGGCTGTTCCTTGGCGCCAGTTTCCTAATCTGCCGATTGGCCTCCCGTCGGCTTCATCGGTTCCTCTCTAGTTTTGTAGGCACCGATTTTCCATGCATTCCACCGCTAGTCCCATTTGTGTATCCAGACGAATGTCGTGCCGAGCCACTTATGCGTTGTGTTATTTGCTATAAGCCGACACTAATAAGGAAGGCCCCCGGTAACTCTGCGGTGGATTTACTCGTTTGACCCTGCGACACACGTTGCAAAAGCTGGCCTGTCCACCGTTGAAGGCGAAGTCCGGCGCCTTCTTGTCTTCCATTTTCGGACAAGTAACGCTCTGTAGTACCTGTACTAAGACGTGGGGGCAGCCTAGCGTGGAAACAAACAAAAATTGTGATTGCATGGATAAAGAAAGAAGACAAAGAGGTGGAACGTACAATACTAAACGGTTGCAAACCCTAAACAACACAGTCACAAGTGAACCATATTTCTGGGGAATGGAAGCATGTTGCGAGCTCGCCATTTTCCTAGCCCCCACAACAGTTCTTAACTGCCTGCTAGTATGAGTGAGTGAACACGGTCTTCATAAATTCGGGATATATCAACCGGTCTTCTCCGTTCCTGAAAGACGGCACTGTTAACACAGGGGGATCATGCTGATGAACGGGCTATTGCGTGGCCACCGACCACAGATAATCGCAGACAACCCCTACCCTTCTTCCTGGCAACGATCGGAGACAAGCAGCAGCGCGACGGCGGCCTTGAATCTCAAACGGTTGCGTGATACACAGTAATTTGCTCTGATGGAAGCATTGTCCACTCCGGTGAATATCGGGAATACATTTCTCTCTCTCATTCACAGACATGCATCTCATGACCTGCAGAAAGCAATTTCCCCCACTGGTCGGGGAGGCTCCGGCTGAATACAGAGCAAGTTATCAACCGGCAAGCACGCAAATATTCGTAAGGCAGGAAGTATATCTGAGGTGAGTTTCTTCGCGCAGCGGATGTGGAAGAACACGCGGGCTTTGTGGACCTGGAGACGACCACGACGCCACGACAACAAAATTCCTCCTCCGAAGACTTAATGCTGTCACTGACGGAGAGATGCTACCAGCATACATTCAGAATTAAGTTTTTGCGTTGGTGCAGCCATCACAACGCTGTGAGAGCATTCGACCGAAAGCTACAAATTATAACAGCTCGGGATCTCCGACAACACCCCCCACGCCGAAGACTCGGCAAGAATTCACTGTCGGGGTGCTGTTTGCGTTTGTCGGACCAAAACGCAGCATATGCGATGTGCAAGTGGAGGGTGTGTCTTGTTAATGCCAACCATACGGAGCGCGCCGTATCTGTGAGATACCGGCGCATGCTGCCTTGGCACACTTCGATGGCGATTGTCCTGAAGGGCTCATGAATCGGCGCCTTTGCTTGAGATCAATAGAGTCAAGAAATCGGAGAGAGAAGTGCAGGCAGGAATGAGGAAGTTGTCCTTCCCTCCGTTAATCTGTCCAGCCGGGTAGCCGGGTCCGTGCGGATGGAGCCAAAAAACCCATCTGCATGCACCTGGAGAATCGTTGCATGCTACCGAGCCGAGGGCGGCTAGGGGGGCATTTGGCAACGACAGAATGCGGCTCAACAAGCGAACACGAAATCGCTTACCTTAGTGGAGGAAATCCAAAAGACGCAATTTTGAAGCGTAGCGTTTTCTCGAAGGGTTTTGAAGTGGGTACAACGCCGAGCTACTCCGTTCTGGCGACCTCGAAACCTCAGCCACGTTTCTTGTCTCGAAATGATATCTGCCATTCGCATTACAGGCGGCCATTGTGAAGGTGCTGACAGGCATTTTGTTGCCTATTTGAGTGGCTTACTTTTTCCTGCTTGTCAAAATACAAGGGGTGTGTAAGTGGCGTGTGTGCAGGAAGCATCTCCTGCCTTCACTTTACCGTATGTAGTTTTCTGCCGACCTCTCACGCGACGGCCCGTCATTCGGTTCGCCCGGCACTTTTTCCAGGCGGTTGCCAAAACGGCGCAGAACCCAGATGTCGAGTGTCCCTCAGCTTCATTTTTTCTGTATACTATCCTTGACACACAAGCTTCTCTGTACGAGCCTGGACTGCGCTCGTGCCCCCGGTCTTTGCCGGCTCTGGAGGGAAGGTTCAATACACTCTGCCTTTTTCTATCTTCATGAGTTCGATCCTCTGTACTATTGCTCTTGCGCCAGGTCGCACACCATTACTGTCTCAATCTTTTTTTCTGCCTGGTTCCATCCGATGTCCTTTACAAATGCAGGGTGTCCTTTGCCAGAGTCACCTGTACCCGTGGTTGTGTTCTAGCACTCAGGCAGTGGTTGCCATGCTCAGGCGCGGGACCATTTTCGCGCGCAGTTGAGGAAAGATGAAATGCTTTGCTGCCCCAGAAGCAGACGATTTCTTCCAGTATGACCTTTTTCTCGGCTTCAAGAGAACCAGTCAATGCGGAGGGGGGGGAGATCCAGGGGGACGATGGCCTTTTCAGGAGCCTTTTGCGGGGATTATCCTCAATGCGGAGAACCGGATCTGGGAGCCGGAGCGACAGAACAACAGATGGAAGCCTCCCTGAGTTTTCTTTCTCTCGACTTCGAGAATTCGACGAAGCTCTTCCTCTCTTTGGAGCAAACGATGGAACCTCAGTTCGGCTCTCCCTCGACCGCAGCGTCCTGCTTGTTCTCGAACCCGCAGAGCCCCTGCTATCCTCTTGGCCCCACCCGGGGAGAAGAGACACTTTTCTTGAAGGAGATGGCGCGGGCATCCCGTCTCCTTCATCTCGGCCGAGTCGCGCGGCCGACCATTACACGAGACTCTCCACGATTCGGTCTCTTGCCAGGGATGGAGAGGTCGACTCCGAGCTGGCGGGGGGACCGCAGGAAAGAGAAAGTGTCATAGTGGATCCGGAAAGTGGCAGAGAAACAGTCATGACGTCTGCGTTGGCTCAAGCGGCGCTTGCACACGCAGCCCCGTTTCAGTCCATTGCTTGTTACTTGTGTAGCGTGAAGGGTCCGAGGGGCGCGTTGCTCGAGTCTGGCTTCTCGGACGTTGCCAGCGATCCTACCGGCTCGGCGTCGTCCTCTCTCGACGAGCTTGCCGCGCGTTGTGGCGGGACGGTTTGGGCGGGACCGCGTTACGTTTCTGAACCCCCATATGGGACTTCGAAACGGTCGGTGCGGCTTTCGGGTGCGACGTGGGACCTCCTCTGGGTGCAGATCCCGGACCCGCGAGAAGTGCTTCTGCGACAACGCCAGGAGGAGGCTGCATCAGCCGCTTCACCGGGGAATGACGAAGACATCCCACAGAATCGTCCGCAGAGAGGCGCAAAGGCCCACCAAACCGAGAGATGCATGCGTCAACTGCGCTTGCGAGGTGCGCCGCCGTTCAGCGATTTGCGCGGCACCACGCCGTGGGCAAGCGCGGCCGGGCACATCGGTGGAGATGAAGAACATTTCCTCAAGCTCCCCAGTGTTCCTGTCTTGATCACTCTCTCTGAGGCGTCTCTGGACTTCTTCCTCTTCGATCGGGTCTCGACGGCAGACGCCCCCCTTGTGGACTGCTGCTACGACGGCTGGTGTGCGTGGTCTCCAGACACAGATCGAGGAGATAGGGCCGCGCCAGCAGGTGCCCACACGGGACAATTTCTCCACCCTGGAGCCGAGCTCACGACGGCTGCATGCGCATGCCACCAGACGTCGGTCCAGGGAACGGAGACAAAGGTGAGTCGCCGGGAGAAGGGACAGCCCGGAGATCGGCGCGGGGCTCGAAGAGCGACCAGGCCGTCTCCCTGGCTGATTGAGTGGGACTGGTGGTGGTGGCAGAGGCCCCACTTCTCTCAAGAACGCTGTGCGTCGTCCCAGGAGAGCACGAGGTATAGGCCCTTCGCTTCCCTTTCCACCATTTCGAAGGTTGAAGAGCTGAAGCATCCAGCTGCGGCGAGCGGCACCCGCGGACCCTTTGCTGAAACAGAGGCGGATATGAGTCTCCCGGCTTCGGTGTGCGGAGATATATCGCAAGCGGCTCCACGTTTAGATCTCCCTGGAACGGATCGTGGCGCGTCGCGCCTAGACGAGCTGAGAGATGTGTTCAGCGACCAAGAAGCCGCTTTCCACCTTCACGAAGAAGTCATCTGCGGAGCAGGAAATGCGGCCAGCGCGACGGAGCTTGGCAGCGACCATATGGATGCCCGAGGGATACTCTCATCTCCTTGTAGCTGGTTCGGACCCGATGCAGGGAATTCTATCCGTCGATTCCGGTTGCCTCTCCGGGCACTCCTTCCGCTTGTCACCGTGAAAAAGAGGAAAGGCGGGAAGGCAGAGGCAGAGGCTCTCGGCAGAGCTGGGCGAACGTCGAAGGCGGGGAAGAAAGATGACACGAGCGGTGAGCAGCTGACTCGGCCAGTGGAGAAAGTAATGGTGCGACGCGAAGAGAATGAGCTTCAGTCGGAGCCGCGTGGCGATAGGATGCCGGCCTCTCACCCTTGGCCTTGGGGTGGTACGGAAAAGGACGCTTTGGAACACGGCTGCTTTCGTCTTCAGTTCTGCTCTGCATCGAAGGCCGACGAGCTTGTGATTGTCTGGAACTATGCCGTTGCTCTTTGGTGCACGGTGTCCCACTGTGGCCTACTTGTGAAAAGACGTTTTTGGCTTCAGCGAACGATGTCTTTCACCGTGTACGAAAAAGAAATTACGGAGTCCAATGCGGGGAACGCTCTCCACTCGACGCGGCTTGTGAGGTCAACGACCCGAGCTCTCGCTCCCGTTCAGCTCCTCTCTCTTGCCTCGCGTAACGAATTGCTCTTCGCCCTCACAGCGCCCCCAAGACAACACCTTCTCGTCTGGTCTCTGCACGGAGTAGCGCTCTACGCTATCACCTTGCATTGTTATTCTCCGCTCTCGGCGACGCCTGTGCTGAGTGTCTCTCCAAAAGCGTCGCGTTGCGTTCGCCTATGCAGGGGGTCTGCAATCTCTGCAGCTTCCAGCGGCTGCCTGCTCTCGGGAGATAACGCAGTCCGCTGCCTCGAGAACCCTGATAGTGAGGCACCTGGCGGAGGTGTCTCTGTGGCAACAGGTCCTCGCGGGCGAGGGATGCTTTCTCAGCGTGGTACCGCTTCGGGCCTGGCAGTGGAGACAGGCAGCCGTGACAGCCCGACCGATAGGACGCTGAGTAGGAAGGCGAGAGGAGAGGATATCTCGGAAAGCCAACCGTCCGAAGGTTCTCGGGAGCCTGCACCGAATCGAGCGACTCGGCAGAATTGCAGACAATCCTGTTCACGGCTCACAGCATTGGATGGCGGCGCCAGAGGCGAGCTTTTGGCTGGGCGGCAGCGCCGCACGGTGCGCTCGCCCTTCTTTCTGTCTCTCCAAGTCACTGTGGACTGTACGTACGCCGTCTTGACCGACAGCGACCACGCCATCTGGTGCATCGACCTCGACGCGTACTTTGCCTCTTCTCCACTAGAGACAGCCGCCCACCTCCTTGCGTCGTCAACCTCGATGCTTCTCCGTCGATCTCCTCTGTCGAGTGCCGTTCCATCTCTACGGGACCGGGGAGGGGGGGGAGCCTCTCCCGAAACTGGCTCTGCCTCCTTGTGTGCGACGGCTTTGGGTGCGCTTCTTCCGCCTTCGACGGCCGCGAAAATCTTAGTTCCATCTGCAGCTTCGACCACGCCCAGTCCCGACTCGTCTCGGGTTTGCCCGGGGGCGCGGCGGTCCTGTGCCCCGCCTCAGGAGGCCTCGAGCCGCTCCTGGACGGCGGTCCTGGAGGAGCGCCGGCGGGTGGCGGAAGGCCTAACTTGGGCAGCGCAGCTTCACCAGGCATCGGCAGCTCTCTCAGCCTTTCCGTCTGCCTTTAATCTTCTTCCCCTTGTCGTTTCTGTCAAACGGCTGCTGGTCCCGACGCCGCCGGTATCTCAACACGACGGCGGGTTCCGTCCGGAGCCAGACAGCAAAGTCTTCGCTGGTGTTACGCCCTACGAAGATAGTGACTGGAGAAGACAGGAGGGAAATGTGCTGAACCGAAGCAGAGACCAAAGAGCCTGGTTTCAGGTGCAGCGTTCAGCGGAGGAACAGAAACTCGGCACATTCGAACAAGATGGAAGCGCTGGTGGTGTGGAGATCGGATGCGTGCAGAGATTGTCCTCTTCACCGTCTTCAATTTCTGCTCATGTGCAAGGACGAGGAACGTTGCTCTGTGCAGATCATCACCACGCCACAGGGCGGTCATCTCCGAAATCTGTTTCTAATGCCTCTCAGTTGCCCTTCACTGCGACCGACGCCGGCTGCCGTCTTCTTCCACACGACACGCGTCGGCGCTCGTCCTCGTGGACAGTTCACCAGCCCGCAGAGGCGGCTCAGCGAGTCGAACTCCCAACAACACCCTCGGAGGCGTTTGACGACCTCGTGGCCGAATGCAGCCGAGTAAACCTGTCT
This sequence comes from Toxoplasma gondii ME49, assembly GCF_000006565.2. Classification (NCBI taxonomy): domain Eukaryota; phylum Apicomplexa; class Conoidasida; order Eucoccidiorida; family Sarcocystidae; genus Toxoplasma; species Toxoplasma gondii. The sequence goes on from NC_031478.1 coordinate 2,731,895, forward strand.
GTCTTCTTCACTCGGACTCTCGGGGCCGCTCCAGTTGTCCCTCAGGCTCTCTGGAGGCTCCTGGACCCCTGGCGAGGGTGCGAGCAGCCCAAGAATCGGGATGAAGGTAAAACGCGCTCAGAGTCCATGACCTCTGCAGACGTCTTACATCCCTTCTCTGAAATCCATGGATATCTTGCGGACCCAGACTCTCCGCTTAGTTCCGGAAAGGAGCGTGACTTGTGTGCCCACGTGCCGGTGTCGGGAAAACGTTCTACGCACGAGGAATCACTTGAAGGTCAGTTGTTTCGAGAGCTTCCGGAGAGACTGGCTACCGGGGCGCCTGAGGGCGCAGGAGGCATTTGTGACGAAAGTCCACGTAGGTCGTCCACCTACGCGCGAGGGACTGCGCCACTCGAGGAATCAGAGCGACACCGCTATCCGCATGTGCACAGGCCACCAGAGGGCACCTGCGGTGGCACGCATCCCATCGAGAGCGGAGGTGACGCGGCGACAGACTTCTGCCTTTTCACGACATCCTCTCGTTCGTACTGGTACCTGTCATCTGGCCCCGACGACTCCCCCGCCATCGTGCTTTTCGCGACTCCCGCGGAACTTCAGGTGGAGATGTTGCTCGTGCGGAATGAGGCGCGTCGTCTAGATCGACAGCGGCTCATGGCTTCCCGTGTGGCTTCCCCAGTTCCAGATGGCGGACTTGGGGGGACGATGTCTCGCTTTCAACATTCCCAAGGCGACGCCGAGGCGGGCTCCGGGGCTCTCGCCCTCCGGCCGGGCCAAACGGCTTCGCCAGTCCCCTCTGTCCACCTGGCCGACTTGCTGGCTCTGTCTCTGCTTCGTTGCTCGAGAGCCGTTTGTGCCCCTCGCGGGCATCAACGACACCGGCTAAGGCGCCGGCGCGAGTCTCTGTGTCAGCCACCTGACGTGCAGCACGGCGGTTCTTCGCACATGTCGTCACCTGTGACTTCCTCGAATGGCCAGAGAAGCTGCAGCTCATCCCCTGCGTTGGCCCTTCCGTTTGTGTCTGCCACGGCACCGTCGTTCTCCTTGCAGAGAGACCTCTCAGAGAGTGCTTCTCTGATTCGAATTCCACAGGCGTGTCTTCCTGCCCCTGGGGGTAGTGGCCAGGGTCTGGGCCAGGAGCCGGAGAATTCGGTGCGCCCTCGGCGCCGGTGGTTCGACAGGCCGAAGCCGGAAGAACTTTTGGAGTTGTCTCTGAGTTTCGGCTCCTCGAGGGCATCTGCTACTTCCCTTCAGCGATCGAGTAGACACCAGCGCATGCTGCTCTCCCATTTGCAAAGTGGAGGCAACGCCGTTTTGCTGCTCGGCGCTCCGACCCCGCCGGGTTCGTGCACGACCGCGCCAGGGCCTTTGTACGGCGTAGGGCGTGGGGCGCCTTCGTTCGACGACATCGGTCTTGTTGGGTCTGGCTCTGGTCGCGGATGCCCTGAAGGAGGTTTCGAACGCTATTTGCACCAAGGAGGGGCCTTCGGTGGGCGACTCCGTGGAGATCTAGACGAGGGACGAGACACCAGCCTCGCGGCGGATGGAACGGCCGACGACGACGACAGCATTTTGGACCAGCTGCTTCTGAGCTCGCCTGCGCAGTTTTTTTGCTCGAACCAAAGTGCGGGAGGGGCGCCACGCGGTGGCGGTTTGCCAGGCTGGGGAAGCGACGCCTCAGTCATGTTGCTGGAACTTGATGCTCTCATGGATCGGAGCAGCGGGGGTCTCATGAAGATGCGGATGCGTCAAGACCCACATGGGCTACAAGACATGCATGTAAGTTTTGTTCCTGACGCCAGTCCGTTGCGCCACGTGTGTTTGACAGGTGTGGTCGAGAATCTCGATACCATGTCCCATTGGAGAGACGCGACAGCACGACTCTTCGTGACTCACGCGCTACGCTGCTTTCCCCGCTCGTGTGAATCCACGTATACCTCTGTGCATATTTGCGTCCGCATATGCCAGCATGTACTTGCGTGGAGCTTTACGTATCTCACCAGCGCTAACCGCGTGCTGGCCCACCAGCGTATGTCTTCACAGACACGGGCGTATGCTTGCTTATGTGTAGAAGCTATAGCGACACATCATGTAGCCGCCCACGCATTACAGTTATGTATTTGTATTTATTCACGTGATTGAGTATTTGTACCTATATGTATATACGTGGCTGCGTACACATATGCGTGTGGGTGGCTTGAAGGTGCGCGACACATACACAAACGTTGGTCGGCATTTAGCGACTGCGCGTCATGGCAGATGGACACAACAGTGAACGAACCTCACTGCTTGCTGAAGCCAGTCTGTGTATGCCTTCTGCATCAGGATCTGTACGCTTCGGGGCGGGTTTCCGTGCCAGAAGGAGGGGGACTTTGGACAGACCCTGGAGGATTTTCTGGACGCTTTTCCTCTCACGGCGTCCTTCTCGGTGGCGGTGAAAGTGCGGCCGTAGAAGACCTTCTCTCGCTGCTGTCAGCAGCACTGCCCCCGGGAGCCCAGGAGCAGCTTCTGCCTCTGCTGCTCCCCACAGCTGCTGATTTCGAGCACGGTGCGGACATTGCCTATCGCCAGGCTTCCTCGTGGCACACGACGAACGGCGCCTTCGAAACGGCGCCTTCTGGAGACGACGAAGAGGCTCTTAGAGCCGGCACCGGTTCGGTCCAGGCCGCCGGCGGGTGCTGTGCATGCGCTGGCCCGGTCATGCTGCCTTCCTGGCTCACCGGCGCTCGGATGCCGGTCTCGTGCAGCTGTTGCGCCCAGTGCGACACCGCGTGGGCCTGCGGGTCAGGTTTTAAGGCAGGAGACAGTGTTGCGGATGCGACCGAGACGGAAGGGGGAAACGTTTCACCGATTGTCAGGCCGGGTGTTTCTCTCCAGCGCCCCAGCTTCTCCAGCGTGACGTCTCGCGATTCCGGCTGCTCTCCATGTTCCAGTGATTCCGACTTGAGCGTTGCTTCCGTAGCTGCCGGCTCAGGCCCCTCGGGGCTGGATGTGGGATGGAGCTTCGCCGCGGGTCAAGGCGGAGCACCGCCGGCGCCCCGGGGGCATTTGAAGCGTCCTTGCCACGGCTGCCGGACCCTCGTTCCACCTTCGTTGCTCGAAGAAGGTTTCCCCGGCGGCGTCGCCTTGCTGACGGCTCAGGAAGCCAGGCGACAGGGCGCCCGACGCTTTCGCGCTCCGCCGACGGGTCTGCGTTTGCGGTTGCGGCGCTGCTCCTCTCGGTCGGACTCGCCCGACAGCAGTTGCCCTGCGTCCGCAGGTCGGCCTCGCGGACCTGCCGGGTACCCACGTGCTGTGGCAGCGTTGCAAAGCGGCGCTATCGGTCCTCAGTGTGTCCCAGGGCACCCTCGGCGGCACACCGCCCCCGGGCCTGAGAGACTGCTCGACCCGAGCGGTGACTGTGGCACCCAGGGCGAATCGGACGAGCTTTCGGTCGGCTTCAGTGACGCCTCTGGGGACAGCCAGAAGATCGATGCAAACGGCGTGGAGAGCTGGAGCGAGTGTGCGGGAGTGGCAGCTACGGAATCCGAAGAATTCACAAGAGAATTCAACGGCTGCCCCCGCACCAGAAGAGGCTGTGCAGGTGTCCGTCGCGAAGGCCAGCCAGAGGTGACTGTGGAGGCTCGCAGGAGGCGAAGTCCCAGGACGGATGCGAGTGGAAGGAGAAGCGGATGGCACGGAAGCGCCAGTGAAGCCCACGGCCACGAGTGCCACGTCAGCCGCATGCAGGTTCACTTGTGTCTCCACTATATCGCCGTGGAAGTCAACTATTCGTGTGCGTGTCGTGGGAACCCGTCTCAGAAAGGAGGCAAGCCCGGTCGGGGCGGGGACAGCGGTTGGAGGCTGGGAATGCCGCCTTGCCGGCACGACGAAAGTCCTGTGTTCCTATCCTCGCTTTGCTGTCCATCGCTGTCGCCTCCCTCGCCATCGTCTCCGTCGCCCTCGGCCCATCTCCTCTGGCTCCTGCGCTGGCCCCACACCTCAGAGACAGAAGATGACTTGTCGGCGACGTTTGCTTCCTTCGCCGGTGGCAGCGACGCTGGCGGGAGGAAGGGAGGGTGTACGATCTCGCCTCTGTGGATGGACAGTGCAAGTGGGTCTCCTGCGTTTTCCTCCTCCTCGACGTTTGGTCGCAGGGTGAACGCAGACCCAAAGACCCACACCAGTCAAAGTCTGCGATGGCACCTGTTCGCGAGTCACGCTTTGTCTCCGTGGAAAGGCCTGAGTGTGAACGACCAGGCGTTCTACATCATTTCGCCGTCGTCCCTCTTCGCCCTGTCGCCGTCCCTGCGCCCGTTGTCGGTTCTTCTGAATGTGGCCATCTTCGAAGGCGTGACCGCGGCGGCTGCGTTCTGTGTTGTCAACGGCGTCGAGCTGAAGTGTCTCTGTCACTTGCTGCTCTTTGTGGGGCTGAAATATCGAAAGCTGGATATGGTCAAGTCGGCCCTCGGCCTGCTTCCCGAGGCGCAGCAGATGGCCGGCATTCGTATGCTCATTCTTTACATTCTCCGCGGCTACAGCAGTGAGCGGTTAGTCGTCCCTGTCCACCTTCCGCCTTCGCCTCAGGCGTCGCGCTCCGCTTGCCGGTCGGGGCCGCCAGAAGCTGAGAGAAGGAAAAAGAAAGGAAGAAGAGAGGAATCCACAACGCCCGCGTCGGGCCTCAATACCCCGAGGAACATGCCGCAGAGATCCGCTGACGCAACAAGATCGGAAACGTGTGAACAAGTCGAAGTCCTGGATCTCCCCGGCGACGCTGCACCGGAAGTGGACTACTACACTGCTGCCGCACCGGGGATCTACTCCACAGTTCTTTACCTCTTACACCTCTTTCACTTCCCCATACAAGAGAGGCATGCGCCTCCTGCTTTCTCGCCACCCCCAGCATCTCTTCTTCCTCGGCCTCTTGGCACCCAAGGGAGAGCGCAAAGCCCCGGTCAGGCGACACTCGACCCCCGAGGGGACGGCCAGCATTTCGATCACCAAGGGGAAGGACCTGATCTAGAAAACAAGCTTGCTGTCTCGCGTACTCCGTTACCTTTACCTTTCTGTGCATCCCCTTTTCGCCCCTACAACGGGGACGCGTCGCGGGCCCCTGCGCGCTCTGGCGTCTTCCAACACTGTAGGGAGACCCTGCGTCTCCTGGATGGCTGGTCCCTTGACGATGTGGAGGGCGACCGAGGGTTGTGGCGCCATGGTCAGGCCCACGCGAGATCTATGAGAAATGCTTTTCCGCCTCCAGCGATCTGCATTCTCCCTCCGCACCCGCTGGTGTATCCGAGGGAAGGCAACGGCGGCGGTCGGCTCAGGTCTCTTCTTTGTGCGTCTCGACGCTCGTCCTTCTCCTTTGATCCCAGCCACGCGGACGCCGTCGAGCGCGCGAGAGCTGCTGCGGCGCGCGCGACGACTGCTTGCGTCACGTCCTGGAGTCGCGGTATGGCTGTCCCGTTCCAGGGGTCTCTTGCCTCTCAGCTCGCGAGTGGATCACCTGGTTCTGCTGGGGCGGGGCTTTCTTTGGGATCCCAGCCAGCCGTGCCCAGCGCTATGCTGCTCTTTGGAACCTGCAGTCGATGCGACCCTCGTCTCCTTTCTTCCTTGGAACCGGAAGCACGGGCTGATTCGAGACCGGATCTAAACCCAGCGGGGGCTTCTTGGACCGGTCGAGTCGTCTCGGGAGGAGGCAGCCAACCTGTGGGGTCTGCTTCGTTTGCCTCGGCTTTGCAAGGGTCCTCAGCGTCAGGGTCAGCAGGAGGCGAGGCGAAGTGCCAGGAAAGTCTGCTCGCAGAAGCCGCGGTTGCTGCGGCAGCTGCAGCGGCGGCGTCTTCGCTTCTCGCCGTAGACAAGGCGTTTTGCTCTCGTCTTCTCGCGATCCTTCTGCAGTTCGCAAATGCCCTGATAGGCCGGCGGGTTCTCCGTAAAATTCAAATCTGTGACGAATGGTGGAAGGGCGTCCACTCGGGCAACCGCCCAGAGTCTCGCAGTTCTGCACCTCCGTCGCCTGCCTGGTCTTCCCGGTCGTCACACACCTCTTCTTCCCGCTCGTGTGCGCCTATCTCTTGTACTGTCGGAGGGCCTGAAAAGCGTTCCGACACCGCGACGGTTCGAGGTGCCCAGCGCAGGGCTCAGCAGCAGGTGACGGACGAACTTCTCGAGCTCACTGTGTATCTCCAGTTCATTCGCGCCCTGCAACAGGCGCTCATGCTCTCTCTCCCAAGCGCGAAGGTCTACCACCTCTCCGCTGCGAGTCTCCACCATGTCCGCACTGAGCAGCAGAAGGCTCTCCAGCTGCCTCTCTCGGCCTCTCAGGGGTCTCATGCTGCCGCCCCGGTGACTCGCTCGAGATCTGGCGCCCTGGCCCCTTCGGCGGCTTCCGGCCTTTCTCCAGGCGACGCAGAGGCGGATCAAAGGTCGGAAAAAGGAAGGCAAGAAGACCAGGCAGCGAGACGATCTAACGAGAAGAGTCCACGGCGGGATGAGCGTGCCTGGGACCACAACGAGCGCCGGGAAACACGGTCAGTCGGACGGAGGGTTGCTGATCTTCCGTATCCTTCGGAATGGGTGCACGAAGAAGCGAGGCCAGCTTCGTCACAAGGAGAGAGGGAAGAGTGTGACAATGGCAGTGGCGAGGACGGAAGCACACGCGGGGTTTCAGAGAAACTCAATGCTCTCCCTGCCCCGTCTAGGGAGAGCTGTGCGCCACCTTCCGCGTCTGTCGAGGCGAATCAAGGGCACCCACAGGAGCATCCCGAAAGCTCCTCTCCTCCTGTGATTTCCAGCCGCTCGATGCGACAAAAGCAGACTGACGCTGCAGCCGCAGCTGCCTCCGTCACCTGCAGCACGCAGGAGAATCTCTGGCCCGACGACGCAGACACAGAATCCGTCATCCGCGATGCCCTTCTCACCGGGCGTGTCAGCTCTGCTCTCGTCTGGCTGGAGCGAAGACGCACAACAATCAAACAGCAAACACCGCCGGCAGTGCATGCCGCGAGCGAAGAGAGAGCCCGTTCGGCGAGTACAGCTCAAGTTACAAACCTCCCGCGAGGTCGTAAGTCGTCTGCAGGTCGAGACGCTTCGACATCGAGGGCCCTCTGGGGGGAGGCCGGAGATGCGGAAGAAGCGGAGGAGACAGCAATGGCGACTGTCCAGCGCGTGGGCCGCAGGATGGTGTTCCAGCTCTTCTGCAATCAACAGGTGGAATTCTTCTTCGTCGGCATGCAGATGCTCAGGCAGCTTGGAGTAAGGGCCTCACGACGCACATGCATGCACGTTCCGGGGAGTCAGGGCGCACTCTTCCACTGTCGCGTCGTGACGCATGTCGAATCCAGTTGAAAGTTCAAGCGTCCTTCAGCGTACCCTTTTATACATGTTGTTATCTTCGTCAAATAAGTTTCATCATGGTCAATACTTCCGTGACCTGTTCGCCGACATAACAATTGTGACAAACCACCGGTGTGCCGCGTTGTTTTGAGGTCACGTCCTTCGCGCGATGTCTTGTCCGTTAAAGGCGTCGCGCTTTCTTGCTCACGAGGCGGTCCGTTGCACAGGATCCCGCTTTTCTCTTTTTTCCGACTGTGGCTCTGCTTCTCGCCGTCGCGTTCTACCTGCCGTCGTTCCGAGTCCTTCTGAAGGGCCGTGTTGTCTTTGCTCATCGGCCGACTGCACCGGAACGATCCGACCTTTCTTCTATTTACACATGAAACGCACTGGCGCCAGGTTTAATCACTTCTCCGCCTCTCGCCCCGTGTCCACCCGTTCACCTGTCTTTTTCTGGTAGCCTTCTCTCTTCAGCGTCCATGATTCCTGCCCCTCTGTCGATTTCCACGTCTCGCCCCTGCACTTCTCTGCCGCCTTCCTGTTCGCTCTCTTCCCCTCTCGACGCGCTGTGTTGGAGCTCTCTCCTGCAAGGGCGGTCCCTACGGCCTCTCCTCCTCGGTGCTGTGCACTTCTGCGGCCTGTGTGTGTCTGCCGCCTCTGCTCTTCAGATCAATGTGCCGGCCTTCTGCTCGGCCGTGGCCTTCTTCACCACGCGCCCGCTCGTCCGGCGCCGCCTGCTCCGCCACTTGCGGCATATGGGGCGCCTCAGTCAGGCTCGGCTGAAACTCATTGACTTTCTACAGGTAGGAAATCCTCGCGTCTCGGCAGACAGCTATCCACGCCGCCCGTCGAGCTTAAACTTGGCCGCTTCTATCTTCTCACCATCTCCCCTTCTGTGTTTTGTGTTCGGTTGCCTTCCCGTTTAGCCTCCGTCCTCTCCTGTTGCGCATGCGGCTTTCCTCTCCCTCGAGTTTGGGTTCCCCCTTCCTCCTCGCCTGCGGGCCCGTACGTGTCTCAATTTCCCCCTCTTCGGTCTGTCGCTTTCTCTCTCGATCCGCGAGTCTCACTGCTCGCGGAAAGCATTCCAGGTTTCTCTTCCCAGACGCTCAGGACGGGAAGGGAGATCGTCTCTAGTCACCATATGTTTCATCTTTGCTGTAGTGGACTGCAGTCGTGCGTGCGTTTCGACCTCGCGTTCCTCCATCCGTTGCATTCTGTATCTCCGACAACTGCGCGGCCGTCCTTATCTCCACCTTTCTTCTCACTTTCCTTGTCGTTTCTCTCCATACGTGACCGACCACTGCGGTGTGTTGTTTGCCTCCTCCCCTCACATCTTCGCTCTCTCCGAGCGGGTGGCTCAATGACACTCCACTCGCCTCTGCGCTGCCATGGATCTCTTCAGGTTCTGGAACAGGAGTTTACGAATCCATGCTACACAGCGGAATATAACCGTCAGATGACCTTGGCTTTAACCCAGCAGCAGCCTGTGCATATTATCGATGCCCTACCTCCTTTGCCTGCACGTTCTTCTTCGCTTTCTTGCAAGAGCCGCGACGCCTCTGCTTCAGAGCTCCTGCGTTCATCCTCTCAGACCCTTGGCCACCAGGTCGAGAGCGGTTCCCACCCCGCACAGAATCGGCAGGGAGACGAGACGTGGAGCGAACTCTCTGGCGGGCGCTCTGGCCCGGCCAGCCCCGACGGTCGAGCTCGGTGGCTCCAACTCTCTGCTGCCCCACCGCGACATGGAATCTGGGAGCTCGCCGCCGAGGGTGATGGGGGACCCGCGCTGCCCTTGTTGAGTGGGCGCATCGCCGGAACAGCCGTGTGGCCCCCAGGGGGCCTCCTAGCCCTCTGGATGAGTGTGGAGTGCGCGGGTATGGTCGGAGAGGAGACTCGAGAGATGCTTCTGGCGCGACTGGCGCCCTGTTTCTTCCGCGAGGCGGGGGAGACAACGAGAGACGCCAGGGAAGGCCGACAGGGCGAGAAAGCGCGAACCGTTGTTTATGTAAATTCGCAGGGCGAAGACGTGATTCGAGGCATCGGCGGAATATCAGGTGAGGCTCGGTTGTGGCGACGAGTAGGCGCCTCGGCATCCGCTAGGTCTTCGAGCTCGTTCAAATGTCGTTCTCGGGTGTCTCCTGTCTCCTCTTTTCGCTTCTGTCTAGGTCGGGAGGGCGAGGAGGTCTGTGGCGACCGCGTCGTCTGCGCTCACAGTCTCTCGGATGAGGATGAAGATTACACCCTCCTTTCTGTCTATGCAAATGGCCCTGTCGCTTTTGCCCCCTCGCCGCTGGAACAAGCGAGGGGGCAGCCGATCAGTGGAGCGACTGCCGGAGGGTCCCAGACAACCCCCGAGAGGATTCCGACAGCGGCTCTCGTCTCCCACTACTCGAACGAAGCGGTCACCGTAAGCACTCACACGGACACAACGCCTGCCAGTTTCTCAATTCGTAGCCGCACCCCGCTGAATACCGCATGCGTGTGTGTTTTAGGTATAAATATATGCATGTACATGTTTTGGTTATAGATAGATATATATATTTTGGGAACATATGTGTATGCATATATACCACTGGAGTATAGAATATATATATATATATATATACATATCGTTGCGGTATAGAAAGATAGGTGTGTATATGTTTTGGATACGTATATGTATATATATGTTTTGGATGCAGATGCATAGAGGCTTAGATAGATAGTTTGAGTCTTCTGTGGAGAGAAGTACCGTCATCATGGGGGTAGCGCAGACATGCAGTGGGTTCGGGGTCCGTTTCTAGGATTGGTGACGCTTGTGCATTACTGCAGCTGCAGAGTACCGAGATCGTGAAGCGGAATCCAGCTTTTCTTTCACCTGTGTCCAGTCGTTTGGTTTTTCGTGTCTATTAGTCTCGGTTCCTGTGCACTGGGTGTTTTCGCTCGTGTTCCATTTTCAAGGCATGGGCGCACTTGCAAGTCGGAGATGTGGACGATCTCTCTTCTGTGCGACTCTTCGGCATTCCTGCGTTTCCTCACAATCTCCATACCTCCACGACGGGTGGCCCCAGCGAGGGCCTCGACTCCCACACTGCCGCTGCGGCGGCTGCTTTGAACGAAACCTTCAGTTCCGCGTACGAACTGGACGGAGGGGACGGCGGAGTGCCGTCGGAGAGACAGACCCGACAAGAAACGAGCGCGAGGGCGGAAGGAAGGTCTCGAGCCGCAGGAGGCGACAACAAGCAGCGGCTGGTGGCGAGCTCGGACAGAGGCCAGGAGGGCGGGAGGCGCCGCAGGGCGCGCGCGGGCAGCGGAGAAGAGTGCTTCTCGAGCGAAGGCCAGGAGACAACGGAGAGACAGAGCCGCGACCGCACCAGCTCCGCCAGGGCTTCTCTCTCCCCTTCTGCTGAACGTGGAAGGAGACGACGAGAGGAGCCGTCGGGACCTGGGCGAGAAACAAACGCAGCGGAAGACGAATCGGGTGAACACGGTGAAGGCGAGAGCGAAGAAGCCTTCACGGAGAGACGACAGCGAGGGCAGAATAGCGCGGAAGCAGAGAATGCTCCGGTGCGTTCTGCAAAGGGCAAACGACCCACTGACAGGAGGCATGAAGACTCCTTAGGTTCCGCCACTGGCAGGGGTCGAGACACGGGAAGCGTCGAAGAAGACGCAGAACGCCAGAGACTCGCAGAGGCGATGCGTCTGATGAAGATGAGGTAGGCGACAAGATGCCTTGTCTGCGACATGTTTGCGGACAGTGGGGTGACGTCACCAAACAATAGTTACAGTTGCCTCTCCCTCTTTTCTCGTCCTTTTCATAGTTCTGTGGCTACTCTCCACAGATATGGATGCGCGCCTTTCTGGTCGCTCGTCCTACCTGTTTGTCGTCCCGTTTTTCCTGCTCGCAGCATTTGTGCTTCCTGCCTTTGCTTGTGTCATCTTCGTTCGAGTCCTGGGTGCCCCGTGGTTCACCCCCCGGTTTGGTTGGTGGCCGAGTCTCTTGTCTTCTTGTTCTGCCTAACGGCTTTTCTGTCTGTTCCTCACAGAGGCATCTGCTGGGAGTGCCGGCGCGCTGACGTGAAAGACCTCGATTTCTCGTTTAGCCGGGCGTCGACACGCACGCCCTGGAGGGGCCTCAGGCACCGTCAAGACGGCCGCGCAGCGATTCATGGGCGCGGCTCGGCGCTCCTTTGCATTCGTGGCGACGAACGGCCGACCGAGATCGCAGAGCCGTCTTGGTTCGCCTCGGGGGCGGGTGCAGGCCTCGAAGCAGAAGGCTCGAAACAGAGCGGAACGTTGGGTAGTGGAGGAAAAGAAGACGGAGAAGTGCTTGCAAGACAGAGCGAGTCTTCTTTGCTTCGGTCGCCAAGCAGCCCCGGCTCGTGGACTGCGTCTTTTCTGGACGCCCTGGAACTGCGGCTTCCAAAGAAATCCATTTTGAGTGGATATTTGTGTGTAACTTTAGACTGGGTGTCTAGGTGGAGTCGAGGCGCCTCGCTGCGCATTCTCCTGGAGAGGCGACACATATCGCTTCTCGATGACCTGCGAGCAGAAGGCCAACGCGGGGAGAGGGCGCGGCAAAAGGAAAGAGAACGGGCAAGGAGGGGGGCCGCCTCGGGTCATTGTGCCCGCATCTCGAGAGAGAAGACGAATCCCGACCAAGAGGTGAAGGAACAAAAGCCGAGCTTATGGAGTTGCCCGGGCAGACGACTGGAGAAGCGAGATAGAGAGCGACGAGATCGGGGTTTGGGGGGCCCAGAAGCGCTTTCCAAGAGCCGACATTGCCCCCGCCGGGCTTCTCCAGTCCGCTCGCGCACCGGCGCGGACAGGAAGACCGTGACATCCGTGATTGCTTCTTCTCTGAATCTCCACGGGAACTCCCTGGGTTTGTGGTGGCACACGTTGATGTACTTTGTAAGTCACCACGACTGGCGAGGAGTCTCTCTCTGGGTGCGCCGTCTGCCTCTCGAGGGTCTCTCAGTCAACTCGTATGGCGTCTGCGGTCCTCAGGAGACGGCTCCGGAGCTGTCTCGCCCTCACACGCACCTCGTCCCGCGGCTCCTCTCGCGCCTCACCCGCCGTTGCCTCAACGCATGCTCACCTTTTCTCCGTGATGTTCTCCTACAAGAGCTAGCCATGCGCGGCATCCTCTGCGAAAGCAGCGGAGACTCTTGGGGCTTCCCGCTCCTCCTTCGCCGCCTCGCGAAGGCCGGTCTTCTCTTCTCTCTCGCGATCGCAGGTGCAGAGCCGGAGGCGGATGGCCATGAAGACGACAAAGAGAAACGACCAGGAGAACGCGAAGCGTCGATCTTGTCCCTCACCAAGGCGTTCGTCCCAGTCCGCCAAGTGTCTCCCTTCCACTGCTACCTTCTTCTTCTCTTCATTGTCAACGATGTTCCCAGCCTCCTCAGCGCCTACCTCCAGGTATGAATCGCCGATTCAGGCAGACGCGAAGGCCACAATTCGCTTCACTCGACGCAACACCCGGCAAGCCAGCCACGCATGCAAACCCTCAGGCGAGATAAATGTCCAACGCCATCTCTGTCTCTTCTTTCTTTTCAAATCTATTTCTGAAGGAATAAATATATATATATATATATATGTGTGTGTATGTAGGCATATAGTATATGCATGTGTATACATAGGTTAAGTGTGAATGAACCTCGGCGGCAGACTGAGGGTCACAGCAGCACTTCGAAATACCCTTGAGGACTTCCAGGCGTCCCGGAACAGATTCCAGACTGTACGCCAGGACGTTCTTATCTGGCCCATCGAGCAGGCTCGTAGGAAAGACTTTTTTGTGTGAGAGGTAAAAACGCATGCGTACGTTCATGGTCGAAGCACTGTCCTCGGTGTGTGGGAACAGGTCTATCGCTTAGGCTGCACGTACGCAGCAGTGCACGAGCTGAAGGAGGCACTGAGCCAGAGCGCCGCTTCTCTCATTCAAGATCGGATTCGCTCGGGTCCGTCGTCTCCGGCTTCTTCCTCCACGGTGTCTTCTTCCGGCAAAGAGCGTGGACAGGGTGCAGAAACGGACGGGAAAGGTTCACCGCGACAGGCAGATCGGCCGGAGAAGACGAACTCCACAGGGGCACGAGAAGAGAGCGAGCCGAGTGGTACGCAGGAACGAAAGGAGAGAAAGGACTCGAGAGACACCGGAACGCCTCGGCAATGCTGGAGTGTCGTCGGCGGCTCAGGCAGTGCGTACTGGCGGACAGTCTTGCTTCTGGGTCGCCTCGGGAACAACGCTCTGTTCGCCACGGCTCTGCACCAAGCGGCTTGGCTGCTTCTTGAAGAAGGTAAGGTGACACCACAAAAACGTCGCGTCTCGTCATCCTCTTGTGCCTTCTGTGTGAGAGTTTCTGTGGGGCGAGAAGTGTGGGTCCAGCGATCTCTTCGCATACTGGTGACGATTTCTGCGGATGCTTGAGCGTACGTATTCTTGGTGAGGTCCTGCATGCCCAGGCGATCACAGCAACCCGTAAACCTCTCCCCACCTTTCTCTCCTTCCTGTCGCCTTCTTCATGGCAGTTTTGATCTTCCTTGTTTCGTTTACACACCGCCGTGCTTGCAGTGATGTACGTTACTCGCGTATCTGCAATACTTGATGGGCAGACACATACGTATATATATATATATATATATATATATATATATATATATATATATGCAGAAATTGAATGTATACAGTTTTCTACGTATATAAATAGGTTGGGGTTTCCATGCCGATCGAATTGTTTGCCAACTTGACTTTCCTCCACCGGATGTGTGAATCATGAGGAAGGTCGAGACGAGGGCTGTATGATTCATTTCTTCAATTCGTCTGATGCCCTTCACCTGGGTCCTCGTTGTCGTGCTGTCTCCTTGGTCTCGTTGTCGCTTCCTAACTCCCTGCGTACTGTTTGCTTGCTTGGGCAGTCCAGCGTGACGTGAGGTCGACAATTCTTATCCAGAATTCAGCTTCACGCGTCTCCACAAACACTTTGATCCAACAAAACCTCCCAGCTGTCGCTCCACCTTAACGGCTGTGCCTCTTTTCTCAGAGCGTCTCGCGTCCCCCTCTCCCCCGGAAGACACAGGAGAGACATCCAGAGGCACCGGAGAGGACGAGGCGGGCCGTCGGACGGCGTCGGAGGCGCTCGTTGGAATGCCCTGTACAGGGCGAGAGGGAGACGTGTGCGGCGCGTGGAGAGCAAACAGGGTCAGAAAGGGAGCTCCGTATTTTTCGATTCGGAGACTCGTCACGTACGACAGCGACAACGTAGGCTTCGTGGCGCTCAACTCGCTCGCGTGTGTCGGCCGGCCGCTTCTTTTCCTGGCGACCCTCATGCTGCTTCCGCTCTCCTCCGCTCTCGAGGCCATGGAGGCTGACAAAGCATTGCCGTGGCACTTGGAGGAACAGACGTTGAGGTAAGTCGGGAAGGCGAATCAGCCAGGAGCAGAAACGAGAAGAAGAAGAAGAGTTGGTTCGCGTAGACGCGCGCGCACACAGAGGACGGGAAGACTACGCCGGTGAGGGAGATGGTGGAAGAACCGAGACGCGGGGCACAAGCTTAGGAAATCGAGAGCGCAGGGTCGAAGAGACGCTGTGAAGAGACTCGGAAAGAGAACAACCCGAAGCCGGAGGAAGGAATCTGGGAGATAAGAGCCTCGCCAAAGAAAAGGAAAGGCGAAGCTCGGTAGAAGCAAACCACCACGCATTTTGTTTTGCCTGGAAACTGACGTCCAGCAGGCTGAACCTTCTTTGCTGTCAGGCACCTGTCGGCGTCCCCGGTGCCGCCTGGCGACGTTCTTGGAAAGACAGGATAATGCGGTAGTAGTCGAGTGTCGAGCTCGAAACCGAGAACAAAGAGGTGGACAACCCGTGAGGCGGAGTTCGCAGGTGTGCGCATGATTCAATGGCTTTTTCGCTCGTGTCTCTTTAGCACTTGAGTAGAATATGTGGCTTGTCTGCGCTCGGTAGGTCCACCCTCGAGGCGTTTCCGGAGTTGTTTGCGGCGTATTACCCCGATGAGGCGCAGCCTGGCGAGGGCAGCCTCACTTCTCCCTTGGGTCGGAAGGGCCTCTCAAGTCTAGAACCCCACGGAGAGACGAGAAGCGTCTTCTGTGCCGGACTTCGAACGCAGAAAGAGGAGTCGGAGTCCCTTCACATCCAGGAGGGAAGGCCTCTGCCTACTCGCTTGCCACTTCCGCTCTTCGAAGTCGTGCTTCGCCAGCAGCATCGCCAGCGCATGGAAGGCGCGAGATGCCATCATCGAGGCGAACGGACCTGCAAGGCCCTCGGGGGGCCTGCGTGCCTCCAGGACATCGAAGGCGAGAGCGAGCCGGCGACGTGCGCCAGAGCCGAAGACGAGAGAATCAACCGAGAACAGAAAGAAGCGTTGCATTCGCCGGAGAAGAGCTATGGACCCAGAGATTTCTTTGTGTGCCCTCATGGGTCGAACCACGAAGAAGAAGACTTGGATAGCCTCCTTCCTGACTGTATTGTTTCGTTGGATGCCGACTGCGTCGCGGACTCTTCGCCTCGAACTTGGCGAGGCGATGTCTCGCTGTTGGCCATGCTCTCGGACGTCACGGGCCTCGACGCTTCCGCTCTTCTTCGTCCGCTGCCTCTCTTCCGGCGGCTCTTTGAGCTGCAGCGAGCCCGGATGCGCCGCCAGCGCTTGTCTGCCCTGCTGAATAGCCGGCGGCTCGCATCTGGGGCTTCGGCGGAGACAGATCCAGAGGAGAAGTCGCGAGATCACATGAAGGAGGTCAAGGAAGACGCGGAAGGGGAGCGTGTGCTCCTCGCCTGGCTCCGATCTGGCGAGGCCTTCTCGGCCATCAAGGGCGACGCGCTGGGGGTGTCGAGGGGGAGCCAGGAGGCGGAAAAGGAGTCCCAGGGCTCCCTGGTCACCTCGACGCCAGCCCTCTCAAATAGGCATCCCGCGTCGGCGACCTGCACCGCCGAGGGTCTGAGCGTTGCCTACTATATTGCCCAAGGACGCCCCGCTATGGCCTTCCATCTCCTCTTCGCTCTGCGAGCGGCCTCGTCCCTGCCGTTCTCTTCGTCCTTTTCAGAGGCGGGGCCGACGGTCGAGGACGCCCTCGCGGGTTGGACGAAGCAGGCCGCTGACCGCGTGTGTCTTAATCTCTCAGAGGCTGAGCAAGAGGCCTTGTACGACGTCGCTCTGACAGTGGCGCTCTACAACATGCTTAACGATGGCGTCGTCGCTGCGGCGCTCTGCTTTCTCGAACTGTGTGGCCTGGAGACAGAGAGAGTCAGAGTGGATGCCCTCTCTGCGAGGCAAATCTACCTCCATCGAAAGGGGATTCACGCCCACACCTCCACGGCGCCCAATGCGCCCTTCTCGCGTCGAAGCACGAAGAAGAAGGGGGCAGAAGTGGAAGCCGGAGACGCTGGAGAGGTGACAGTGACGGCGGCTGACAGCTTGTCTGCCGACGGAGGAAGGGCCAGGGAGACTGGAGACACGCCGCGAGGAGGCGCGAGTGCGCAGGCCACGGGTCTCGAGGGCAGTGGCTTCGAGGGAGACGAGACAGAAGATGAAGCCGAAGAGGATGCGTGGTTTCCGGAAATGGCAGAAGAGGACATTGTCCCCGACGAAGAAGCGGCCAGCGTCATTGACTTGTTTCTCTCGTTCCCGAAGCCCACGAAGCGGCCGACGACGACTACGGGAGCGCAGACCGGCGAAGACGATGACGGGTTCGGCTCTCAAGACGAAGGCGGCCAGGAAGAACAGGGCGCGCGGAAGCCGAGACAGCGCGACGACAAGAAGGCCGACACCAAACTGTGTAAAGACGAGAACGAAGAAGAAGAGAGTTCCGCGGGGATCTCTTCGCCACACCTGCTAGCGGCGCTCAGAATGCTCGAGGAAGCCACCTGGTCACTCGACCCGAATCTCGCAACCACGCAAGCCGCAGCCGCCACGCCCCTAAGTCTCGATTCGCCTTGGCACCTCGTTGGGCTCTTTTGCCGGTGAGTCTCGGAGAGGATTTCTTCAAGTATTTGTTCAGTCACTCGGTAAAGCTTTCAGTGAAGAGCTGGTTAGGCCATAGGTCCACACACGTTTGGAACCACTGGCCAGGGAAGGGCCGAAAAGAGGCACCTCGAGAGAAGGTGGAAGGGGAACCGAAATCGGTGAAGACGGGGAAGAGACAGCGAAGGCGTTGCAGAGGGAGAGCAAACCTGGCGTAAGACGCCCTCTGTTCGTCCTGCTTCTTCAGCGTCGGTGCTGGGCCTTTGCCTGCTGTTCTTTGCAGAGTCCATCAGCTCCCGCGGTCACTTACGCTTCTTCACGAACTGGCAAGAAATGACGAATGGCTTCTTTTTCTCCATGAAGGAGACCTGCAGCAATGTCCCGTCCAGACGATGACGAACATCATTGACGGGTACGTTCCTTCGTTTTGCTTTTGCAGTTACGCTGCTTCCTTGTTCCTGTTCAAAGACGTGTCTCGGATTCCTCGTTAATTCTTTGTTCCTCTTCTGTCTCTGTCTTTCGACGCTTGCTCCTCTGCACCTCACGGCGCCCCATTTTCCAAACCGTTTTTATTTTTCGTGTGACAGCCGCCTCTTTCGGTATTGTGGGCAGTGCGAACTCTCTTGTCCGATCTGTTGTTCATATCCCCCGGTTTCTTCGTCGCATGCGTATTCCCCCTCGTTCATCGTCGGTCTTTCGTTCGGTCCTCCCTCCTAGTCTGACCATTCCCCTCTCTGTCTCTCGCACTAGCATGCAGTCACCTAAGTAAGCAAGGTGGGCAACTCCATACCAGTCAACCGGTGCGCTCGTAGGCCAATGCCAGATGCTGCATGCCCCTCGCTTTTCGTCTCTTTGTCTCCGGTTCTCTCTTTTCTTCAGATATTTCCGCGACGCCCCGCTGCGCCACCACCTGCGCATCGTGGTCCGCAGTGTGGAGCGGCCACCGCTGTCTCTGTCCCCGCCCGCCTCTCGCGTCCTGCCTTTCTCTTGCTCTTTCGACGAGGCTGATGCAGATGGAGAGGACGCTGTCTCGTTCCCAGACCTGATCGAGTCAGAGTCGCCGTCAAAACCGTTTCTGGTTCCAGAGTCATGGACAGTCGACTCGTCTCCCCTCTCGCTTGTCGAACGACAGGCGGCTCCCACTGTGGAAGAAAGACCTCAACCAGAAACCGGTCTCAGCCCGCTAGAAGAGAGAAATGGAGATCCGAGGCGAGGTGACGGAAGCGGAAAAGAGCAAGCTGACCCCACAGAGGCTTCGGGCCTAACTAGCGCCCATCTGGTACCGCGGACGGAGCCCCGAAACGACACGGGTCCTCCATGTCCGGGCAGCGGGATTCGTTTGCCAAATGCAGACGTTTCAGATGTTATGTCACTGCTGCTGAAGGTGCGCAAACGCGAAAACTCAAATTGAGACGCGCCTGCACTTTCTTGCGAGATTTTTATGCCCTTTGGAAATTGCTTGCGCTTCGGCGCCCAAAGTCTGTGCGGTGTGTCGCCTGCGCTTCGTTGCGCTAGCCACAGATCCGAGTCGCGCTGTCAGGCACATGTCTTCCAGTCTGTGTGAGGCCCTCCCAGGTCTTTGGAAGCTCCTTTTGCAGGTCTTGCTCCTAGTAGTGTATGCACATCAGAGACAATAGCTGTAGAGACCGAGCAGTCCTATTTCTCATTGTATGGCGTGTCTGTAGCTCCCAGTAGTTCTCTGTTAGGTATATCACGCGTCAGGGCTTGCCGTATCATTCCTGTTAGTGGAAGCGCAGTTCACAGGGTGTCCAGTCTACTGCAGTGTTGTTTGTCCCTCGCCTCCTCCGTCTCTTTTTTGTGTCGCAGTCGCGAGTAGCGAGCCCAGCGCTTGGCCTGGGTTCTCCGCAGGACGTTCCAGGACTGGCCGAGGCGCGGGCGCAGCAGCCTCTGGCGAGTGTCTCCCCACTGTCCTCACCTTCGCCGCCACTTTCGACCGACTTGCAGGGAGTCGGGACGCAGTTGTTGTTGCATGCGCTGAAGGTCTGCTGCCCACGCCTTTCAGTGTACGCGGCTTGCTTCGCAGACGCCAGTTCACTCGTCTGCGTGAACACCTGGCTCTACCTGCAGACTCAAACGCTCCTTCTTTCTTCCCGCTTTCCTGGAGATCGCGAGCGGCGCGCAAAGCCTTCCTCTGCGGGCGGAGACGCGGCGCCGGGGCGGTACGCGAGCTACGAGTCAGGCGGCGCCCGGAGAAGCCGCAGGAAACGAGGCGAGGAAGGAGACGGGAGACGCCGGCGGCGAACACTCGAGCGGGCGCAGCTGGGGGAGCTCGAGTTGGGCGCGCGAATTGAGCACGACCCCAACAGAGAGCATCCAGAAGCTTCGCTCCTGGAGCTGACACTGCTGGGGCTGTCCGCAGTGACTTCTTGGCGGGGCGAGAGTGGCCGAGGACGAAAGCGAAGCCGGGAGAGAGAAGAAGATCTGTCTTCCGATGCCGACGCAGCAGAGGAGACGGAGGGGACGACGCGCAGCTGCGGTCCCGGAAGGCGCCGGAGAGACGCGGACGGGGGACGGAAAGCAAAGAAGCGAGGAGAGGAAGTCGTGTGTGGGGACTTGTTTCTTGGAGACAGCGGTGAAGGAGACAAAGAGGGCGCGAGGGAGAGCGCGGGCCGTCTCACACCTCCCGCCTTCTTCCCTTCGTCCACGGAAGGCGAAGAAGAAGCTCTCCTTCTTTGGCTCTCAGACCCGAGGCACACGGTTCGCCTCGTTCTCTGGCTGTGCGAAGAGGGCATGTACTCCCTTGTCATTCGAGCGTTTCGCCTCTTCGATGAGAGCAACGTCCTTCTCGACATCCTTCTCTTCTTCAGGTAAGCAGGGACGGCGCGACTTGCAAAAGGCAAGATAACCTGCAATAAACGGACTCGTTTCAATGTTACGTCCAATAGGTAGTCTTCTCCAAGCAGCCAAAGTACCAATTCTGGAACTGGAGGAAGCATGTTTAGGGCACACGAATGCTTGAGGCAAACAGGGAGCCTTTTCTGTGCTTCGCCTCCGTCAAGTATCAACGGGGAAGAGTCTCGCTGCATCACCCCAGTATCGAGTTTGATATTCAGTAAAAACTGATGGAAAGTCGTGATGTCTCCTTTCGGTTCTTTGTGTAAGGCGAGTAAAACGCGTCGAGTCGAGTGCGAGAGAAGCACCTGCTGCAACTCTCCAGGGGTAGATAGGCAGATGAGCGCGAGGACGCATAGCGCGAGGACCCATGCACAGGCACTTGAAGCTGATTCAAGAAATCAACTCAGATTGTAGAGAACAGCCACTCGCGATTCCGAGGCAACTTCCATTGGAATTTGCGCCTGACTACATCACTCTCGACAAGATGCCAGGGGCCCGAGCCATCGCAAGACAATGCGTTGCCTAGATGATATCTCCGCGTACACTCTCGGCTATCAGCAACGGGAAAATGACACTCTTGCCGTGGCAAACCTCACCATGCGTGAAAATGAGACAGATGTAAAATCAAATACAGATGTCTATAGACACCCGAGAAAAGCCATAAAAATATTCCACCCAATATATATATATATATATATATATATATATATGCGTGTGAGTGTAGCTCGTCTACGACTCAGAATTCAGGTTGTGCTTGACTCTTTCGTGTTCGTTCTCGGCGTCTACAGAGCGTTCCTCCAGTGTCGATTTGAGGCCTCAGAGCGGCTCCTGCGTCGCTTCGTTGAGCGCCGCGACGCGGTTCTTGCTGCACACGAAAACGACGGTACGTACGCATGTCTCCCATCGAGCGACGGCCCTTCGCGAGCATCGGAGGAGACTGAAGAGACGCCGGCGACGCTCGATGAAGCAGCTGGGGCTGGCGCAGCGGGTACGCAAGGCAGCGAAGCGAGCCTGGGCCTGGTGCCGGACGGCCTTCGGATGGCGGACGCCCTTATTCACTTTCTGTTGGGCAAGCACCCCCTGTTCCGGCGACAGCTCCTGCAGCAACTGCACAGCGCGTCCTACTGTCCTTCTCTCTCGCTTCTGTTTCACTCGTACATCCTTGTTGAGCAGCACAAATTGCCCTCGCCTCTCGACTTCCGCAGCGACAGCAGCGACCTGCTGGACGCCCTGATTGCCCTGCACAAATACCAAGAAGCCCGGAGGTGGAGACGCCTCGCAGGCCTTACTCCGAGCTTTGACATTGTTATCACCGTCCACGAAGTCACCCACCTTCTTGCCTCCTTCAAACAAGGTGGATGCTGGGCCGACGGCCACGAACGCCTCAAGACCTGGATCCGAAGTTTCGAGGTCTTCAGGCTCCATCGGTCAGTCACGACGCCCAAAGCGTTTCAAGGAAGCAGTTTCAAGCAGGCCACTGAGGTTGGGTGCAGCACGCATGAAAAGCATGCTTTGTCTGTCTCGTAGGGTGTGCGGCCGCGAATCGGGGGCGCAGGCCTTGTCCTCTCTTCGTTGCTCTTGTCGACCACTTAGCCTTCCACGCGCTTGGTGTGTGCTTCCGACTCCAAGCGTTCGTCGTTTGTTGTCAACTTTAAGTTTCCCGGGTTCTTTTCCCTGGGCGTGTCTTTCTTGTCTGCTATCTCGGTTGGTGTGTGGCTGCGTTTTCAATGCGTCTTTCTTGGGTATGTTCCTCTCATCGCGCATTGGTCTTTCGATCGCGCTTTTCGCACTTGGCGGCCGCGCTCATCGTTGAGGGATATCTCTTTGGTTTTGCTTCTCCGTTCCCTGCAGACTGCCGAAAGTGCTCGCTGCGCTCTTCTTCCTCGACGTGAACGCGAAGCTGGAGCGAGAACTGTTCGCGAGGGACCAAGCGATGCTGCTGGCCATGGCTCTCCAGCTCCTCCTCGAGTCAGCCCCTTCGTCTCTTCCTTCCTCTTCTCTCGCGTCCTCTCCCGCGCCGCGGTTTGTCTCTCGACACGCTCTTCTCACGCACCTGAGTCGTTGCGTCGACTATGCACAGGACTCCGACGACAGCGAGGAGAGCGAGACGTTGTGTGCCGAGGGAGATGCCGTCGCGGTCGACGGCCGCCTCGCTCCTGCTGCATCTCCGGTCGCCTCGTTCTTCCCTCCTTCCCTCGCTTCCCTGTCTCCTCGGCAGGTCTCGAGTTCTGGGGTGTCTGACCAGGCCACTCTGTTGTCGTGCGTGCCGCTGCATCCTGTGGAGCTTCTCGCCGTTTTCAAGTCCTATAGCCGCAGCCGCAGGGACGCAGCGCCTCTGTGGCGTCCGTGCGAGACGAGGAATCGAGGTGGAGACGCTCTGGCGTTTCATGGGGGTGACAAGGCCCGACGGCGAGAGAGACTGGTGAAGCGCGAGCTCGGGTGCGCCCTGCGCGCGCATGCAGGGCAGAACAGCAAGCGAAGAGACACGGAGGCCGCGCCTGGAAAACGCAACCTGCGGACGCCTCACCTCCACTGCCTGGTGCTCGCCAGAGAAGAAGGCGAAGACCGCCAGGCCAGCGTCAGCGCAAGAGGAGAGGAGAGAAGACCGGAGAGAGATCCACGTCGAGCTGCAGGTGGGGAGGAAGAAGAACAGGGCGAAGAGGAGCCGCACTGGGGTGCCGTTGTCAGTGAGACGCTTCTACAGGATGTGGCGTCTCGCCTTCTGCTGCTTCTCGCAGGACAGTCCATTTCCGCAGCTGAGGAGGCCATGACGCCTCCTGCATCGAGGCCCGGCGGCCGCCTCAACCCCCTGAAAGGGCGTGACGAGGAAGTGACCCTTCGGGTGTTGGAGAAGAAAGAAGAGGAGGAAAGCAACCAGGATGGAAAGGGACCAACGTCTTCGCTGGACGGCGGGTGTGGCTTGAATGACGCACGCCCAGAGCACTCGGATATGTTGCAGCTCACTTCTCCAGACGCGAGAGTTGTGACAGGAACGGCGTCGCTGTCCTCGGAGCCCCCGTCTTCTCGCTTTCCGCGGTCTTCGTCCGTCCACCACCCTCTAGTGTTCGAATCATACAGTTCCCTCAGAAACCGTATTGAATCTCTCCTGCCGCCGCAGCTTCCAGCTCTCCCTTTCAGCCTCGAGGCGTCTTCCTACGACTCTTCGGCGGGTCTCTCTTCCGCCTTCGCTGGTACGCCGTCAGACCACCCGCGAGAAGAGGAATCTTCGTTGTGGGATGCGTCCTGCTCCGCTCTGCTCCGTGGGGCCTCGTCCGACAGGGACTCTCGGCCCTCGCCCCGCGCTCCTTCGCTCTCTGGGTCAGACCAAGCCGCCGCCGGCGTGCGAGAGACTGTCCCCGGCTCGTGCTCTAGGGGGCCTCCCGCCTCGGAGGCGCGTTGTCTTCTCAAGTGTCTCCAGAGCGCGACGGCGAACCTCATCAACTGCAACCACCTGGAGGCGGCAAAGAGCCTTGTTCTCCGCTTCTCCCCCGCTGTACTCAGTTGGGCAGAAGTAGAGGCGAGACGTGCCAGCAGAGCCTGCGGCGGCGGAGACCAAGGGACCCCAGGAGGAGAAAGCAGAGGAGCGGAAGCAGAAGGTCGGGGACGGCAAGGACATGGAGGAGAGGCAGCCAATCGGCGGCGAAGCCGCCGAGAAAAAGGACTGGCGACAGACGCACGCAGTCTGAGTCGGCCCCGAAGGCGGCAGAGAGACGAGCCTCGCGGCGGGGACCTGGCCGCTTGGATAGAGACCGCGGCCGAGTCGAAGCTCGAGAGGACAAGAGACGCCTCCTTGCCCGGCGAGGCGCGACGCGAAGACGCAAAAAGACAGGACGCGAGGGCAGGCGAAAGCAGAGACGGCAGCCAAGACATCAAGGCCCAACTGCAGTTGCTGGCTGACGACGTCGCCCTCGTGGAGCTGCTTCTGCAAACCGTCAAAGTTTTCAGTCAGTGCGCAAGCAACCAGAACGCTGGATCAAGCCCCGAGGGGCCTCGGACGCCTAGCGATACCGAGAAAGATGGCGACGATGGAAGGAATCGCGACGAAGAGAGGAGCAGCGACGAAGAGCAGAGCTACAGACGCGCGGCGGTGGAGACAGGAGACAGTGTGGGCAGAGACGTAGAAGGAGATCAGGGCGAGGGCACAGAACGACAGGAAGGCGAGGGCTCCGGCGACGAAGTGCTAAAGGCTCTCAAGAGAGCGGTGCGCCGGGCACCTTGCTTTTCTCAGCGCGACAAGCAGCCGCCGCCGCTTCTGCCTCACCAAGTGGAGCTTTTGGAGCTTCTGATCGACGAAGACGGCGCTGTGCGTGAAAGGGCGAGAGCCGCAGGAGAGGAGGAGAGCGACGACTTCCATGTCAGGACAAGATCCGCTCCAAAATCGTTGAACGAACAAAGTCTCGAGGAACGTCATGCTGGTCCTACTTCGTCCTCGCCACAATCGCCTAGCTCGCCTCGCGCTCCGCGTTCTTCGACTTCTTTTGCGGAGGGATTGAGCGACCGCGAGCAGTGTATCCTATTGGTGGAGCAGCTGGTTCGTCGCTGCACTCGGGCCATTCTTCCCTTTTCGAATCGGCTGCTCGTGTGTCTGGCGATTTCGCATGTGCTCGACTCTCCCTTCTCCGTCGTAGTGCAGTTGTGCAACGACGCGCCTCACGATCTGCTTCTCTCTCTCCTCCAACGGGTCGGCGTCCCCACAGCCGCGCGCCCGAGGCTCGTGCTCTGTCGCCATTACCTCAACATTTGCCTCCAGAAACTGCCGCCGCAGACGGTGGCCCGAGTCCTCGTGCGAGCCTTCGTCGACCACCAGATCGAGCAGTTTCGCAGCGCGTCTGTCTTTTACTCGCAGCGACTCCACGAAGAAGGCGAAGAGGCCGAAAAAGAGAGTGAAGAAGAGGAAGGAGAAGAAGAGGTCGTTCTCGAGTGGTTTGAGTGGCCTCTCAGTTTGCTGTATCAGTTTGTCTCTCTGGGGGGCGTGTCGACGGCAGTTGGCGAGGAGGCACTCGGCGTTCTTCGTCTTCAAACGAAGCTGTGGGACGACCAAGAACAAGAAGCTGAAGGACAGAGTGATTCCGTCAGCAGAGGAGAGAAGAAAGAGGAGACGGAAGGAGAAGACCGGCGGTGGTGGGCGTCGGCCTTGCCTCTCGCGGAACCCCTGCCACTGGAGTGTGAAGTCGAAGTAATGATTCTCGCCTACTCTGCATTTGCCAGCAGCAGCTCGTTTGCAGGCGTCGCAGATCTCCTCGCCGCGATCAATTCTCGCCTCGACATCTACGTCGCCACAGGGCGCTTCTACCTGCTTCAGCGACTCCTCGTCACCATTCCTGCCTTCCAGGGATTGGAACGCGCTCTCGAGTAAGGCTCGAAAGAGGCGCAGCGACGAAGAAACAGCGGGGAGCGCGCACGATGGGACTCCACAAAGGTGACGTCGAACGGTGGTGCGCCGCGCAAGGCGAGGAAGCCGAGAAGACGAACGCATGGAGAATTCGAAGCTAAACACGAGTGACAAGCGAAACAAAGCAGCCAACGCTCACCGAAAAGAGAGGGGATGCAGAGACGGGGCATGCGTATAGAACAGAATGCTCTCGGCGGTGCACATATGCGTTTTAATAGTGACAGTTTGAGCATACATGCGCTTACATGTAGATGCAGATATGTGTGGATGTGGACATAGGTGGAAAGCCACATTGTGATGTGGATGCAGAGAGATAGCTACACACACGTTTTTTTGCGTGTAGAAGCGCAAACGTGCATGTCTGTTTTCACATTCATGCATACGCATATATATATATATACATATATATATATATATATATATATGCATGTGTGCAAAACCGGGTTCCCGAGGCATGCACATATCTTGGTTGGAGGCAACCGTTCAAGATAGGTCACCGTTTGTAATTCATTGCTCGGTGTCTACCTCGCCCTGTACGTGTGTTCTGTTGTCTGCTCTGCCTGGATCTCTGCAGTCTGCTGCTGGACAACAATCGTTTGGATGACCTGCTTCACTGTTGTCAGTGTTGCCTCGCTCTGCCTCCTGCTCCTCGGTGCCACACCGCCTTTCCATTGTGTCTGCTGTCGGGTACGACTTCTTGCTCTTATCGCGCTTCTGCCCCGCTCGTGCTGGATGAGCATGTCCGCGGACTCGGTCCAGACTCCATGGCGTCTGACGCGAATCCGGGGAGCAGCTCCAGCCTCGTCTCGGCCAACTTCTCTTCGCTCCTGGGAGGGCCGTCCCCAAGTGTATGTGCCCTGCCCTGGGCTGACGAGCGGAGCGTCGCAGAGAGCCTGGCAATCGCCATCGTCTGCCATCTACACCGCCGCATGTTTGCTTCAGAAAGCTCAGCCTCAAAAGGAAATGGGGAGGGAGGTGCGTCTGGAAACGGCCAATCCGGACCCAAACCAGAAAGGCTGCAGCTGGACGTCCTCGTCAAGGCTCACATTCAGCTCGGCCTCACCAGCGAACTCGCGTAGGTGCCATAATTCTCCCTCTGAACAAGAGACACCAGACATAAATAGGCGTATCTCCTACACTCACATGCATATACATACATACATATATATATATATATATGATTAGGCGAGGTTGTTGCTATGAAGCAGAAAACCTGGGCTCCGAAGGAGACATGTGGCTGTGCACCCCAGGGGGTTAATACCGCTGCTTTTCCATGCACAAACAGACGAGGCAAAGGAGACCCGATGGCGTATTGTGGACATCTCCGTCGTCCACGTTGTGAGTGTGCCTTCCCTCGTCAACCAACAGTTGTATAAAAGCTGTACAAATTTCATGATATTCCCTTTGGTAGTCTCCTTCATAATGTCACTGACCTGTGGCGCATTCTCTGTCGTTCAGTCTTTATATATATATATATATATATATATATATATATATATATATATTACTGCATGCGCTGGTGTCATGCATGTACTGATTTCGGGCATCGTCTAGTTTGGCTCTCTGGATATCTATGTAAGTGAGAATCTACTTTCTTGTGGGTGTGGGTTCACAGATTCAAGTTTGCATATACATCAACGCGTGCATGTCCACATCTATGCAAGAACGAATGGCGTATGAGCAGATTCTTGTCATGCACCGATGTTTGTGCTGTGTAGTCGACGGATTGCGAGAAGCTGCCAGTTTGTTTTTGCGAAGCCTGTTGCTGATGCATGTAACGCTGCTGAAAGGCGCTGGAGTGCCAGCGGGGGCGGCACCGCGTTTCTCGAGCTAGCCGTTGCCTCGGTTTTCTGTCACCGAGTGTCTCCAGGGTGTCGCAACTCGGAGGCAACTGGCCTTCTTTTTCTCTTCTGCTCTTCCCGTTTCAGGTCTCTGCTGCAGGAGGAAGCCTTCCGGTGCATGCAGCGGCTCGGACACGATGTCGACGTCCTCTACTCCGAAGCAGGCGAGGACTGTCTTCTGCTGACGCTCCAGGTGCGTCGTTAAACAGGCCCAGATTTGCGCACGGAAGAAAAGAGGATAAGCAAATCGAAACAAGAGGCGTCTCTGGGTCATCGTTCTTGGTCTGTCCCTTCTGGCCAGGCCTTGTCGTCGTAGGCATGTAGATACGCAGACCTGTGGCCCTGAGTCTTTTTTTAGATGTGTCTTTGCATGCATGCCTCCTTCCAATTCCATAGGTCAGTGTGGTGACGCGAGTGCTAGACCTTTTTCTTTTCAGGCCTTCAGCTGTCGATAATACCTCATTTGAATGGAAGTGAAACACGATAGAATAAAGAAGAGAGCGAATCACCGACCAGTGTGTTAGAAAACAGCATGCGTCTATATATGAATATACATGTATATTGATGGCTTCTGAGCATCTACCACTGTGCGCCTCGGTAGTAGTGGGGCGCTAGTCGGTAGTGGGGTACGTGGAGACTGGGGTGCCGACGCCATGAGCGCCTCGTGGACGGCCTTGCATGCGAACGTTTGTCTCTTTTCTCGCGAGGCAGCTCCATGCAGTTGCTGTCACGACTTTGTATCCCTTAAAATATTAGTGACGAGAGAAAGCTGCTACTCCGGTGTTACATGGTCTGTACCATGGTACTTGGAGGAGCCAGCCCGGGGACAAATTTATCGATTAAGATTCATCTTAACTGGCATTTCATTGACTTGTTGACGACATACACAGTGGTAAGCCACGGGTTTTGAAAGCACTTAATGCAGAAGCAAATCGATCGAAAAGAAAGTGAAATTGGGTCTTTGTCTCTTCGTTGCCTCGCCCATCGTTCTGCTTTTCGCGAGAGGCACCTCTTCCACTCCCAGGCATCCGGCCTATGCTTCCCGTTTCCATTTTCTTGTTCGCTTCTGTTTCAGCTGTTCTTGGAGAGCTCGCGTTGGTTCTTGGCGGCGGGCAACCTTCAGTTCCACATAACTGTGAATCGTTTGGCTGCGCTGGTGGCGCTGCAGCTGAAAGCCGTGGAGTTGTTTCTGTCGCTTCGGAGTTTGTCTAGAAAAGCGAGAGAGCACGAAGCGCAGAGGCGCGAGCTCGTTCTTCGCCTCCTGGAACGCGTGCAGAAACCCGACTTCCCTCTGCATGTCTCCAAGAGAGACGCGGAGCGATCTGGTGTCCTCGGTGACCTTTCTGCTGTTTCCGACCCAAATGGTCGTTGTTGCGGGTCTTTGGCTTCCTCGCTCGCGGACGCAGTTGACGAGTCGTGGACCCCGACCAGTACCCGTCGGGGCGACAGCTCCCGCGCCTCGCCGGGCGCTTCTACTCCACCCCTAGGCGATCTCGTTCAGACGCTTTTGTTCGAGTTGAGCTGCGAAGAAGCTGCCAAGCGCGCGGCCCTGACCACGTCCAAGTTCCACCCTCTTGACGCCTCTCTGTCTTCTCGAGATCCACTGGAAACGGCGGCGATTCCCGCCGACGCCTTCAATTCTTCACGAGCATCCGTCGCGCCGTTCTGCCGATCTGAAAAGGCCCTCGGCACTCTTTCGCCCTACGACGGAGGGGCGCATCCTGTCTCCGCTCCACACAGCGATGTGGGGAGCTTCCGACAGGCCAGCGGGCGAGAGGCGAGGGAGGCGCCTTGCATTCGCGGCGACTCCGACCGGCACCCAGGCGAGAGGCCCACGGAGACCGGCGGGGTAACGCAGGAGCAAGAAACTGGCGGAGAAGATGACGCCGAGACCATTACCGCTTTGCTGACGAGAGGGGGGACGGGTCACGAGATAGGAGAGCGGGAAGTGCGAGTTTTCAGTGTCCTCCACCTTTCGCTCAAAGAAGTCCTGCTTTTCATCGAGGTGCACACTGACGCCACTGCCAGTATCATTGTCGCCAGGGTAAGATAGAGAGACTCCAGAAGCCGAGACGATAAACTTCATCTTGCTGTAGGCAACACGACAGCGCGGGCGAAGAACGCCAACGTCCCCAAGTCTCTCGGCAGTGGCCTACATGCACGTGATTGTAAAGACATGAGGGAGAGGATGAAAAACGAGACACTGGCAGGAGCAGAGAGGCAGAGATACTTTGATGGAAAGAGGAGAGATATACATAGATGACGAGAGAGAGAGATATTCGTGGGTAGAACGATGCGGAGTCGAGTCTCTACACTCGGTGTCTCCGTGCCTTATTTTCTGCATTGCCTGTCTCAAACTGTGAAGCCTGTATATGCATGCAGTTCCAGGGACCAGTTAGGCAAGTGATGTCTTGATGCGTTTCTTCCTGCCGGTGCGTGCTCAGGCGTACGACCACATTTACGGCAGCATCGTTAACGCGGCCTGGCCACGAGCCCTCTTTCGCCATTGCGTTCTGCGCGGCGACCGCCGTTACCGCGAACAGCTGCAAGGTTTGGAAGCCAGGGGAGACAGCCAGGCTTCCTTATTCTCCGGGGGCGGCCCCAGATCCGCCGGAGACGAGCCACAAACTTCAGGAAACACTCTTTCGAGTCGGACGTCATCAAGCCGGCGAAACGGCTCCTTGGCGGCGTCTCCTACCTCGGGTGCGAGAGACACCTTGGCCGAATCCGAGGAGGACGACGCGTCAAGCGGTCGCGCCTTGTTTGCCGGGACAGGCGCGAGTCTGTGGGAGACTGCGGGTTTCGGAGAAGAAATCATGGCTGCAGTTGTCCGTTTGTTTCTAGCAGAGTTTTCTCCCGACGGCGCACTTGCGTCGCAGAGCGGAACGCATACGGGCCAAAAAAACGCACACAACGCCGTCGAGCAGGCACACTTGTCGCCCTACGAAGCCAGCAAGGGAGACAGGGACACCCTAGAGGGGCGTCGAGCCTCCTCAGCCGCGCGGCGACGATCGTCTGGGGAGAAAGAAGAGAAAGTCTGCAGGCGCGGCAGTCGTGGGCGGAGAGACTACTCGGTGTCTGCGACTGCGAGGGAACACGAAGGCCACACGGATACAGCGGAGATGCCGTCGCCGACAGAGAGGGCCAGCGGTCGAAGGGAGCTCAAGACAAGGTCATTTGGTTTCGGCGACGGCGCCGGGTGGATCCGCGCAGACCGACGGGCGTCCCAGGTCTTTCTGCAGAATTCCGTCGCCCCCGGCAGTCGTGACATGAACGCGCTGAGAAGCGAGTCCGGCCCGGGGGGCGCTTCACCGGGAGCTGGGAGAGACAGGAGTCCGTGGCACATGGAGACAGGGAGACATAGCGACCTCCGATCTGCATCTGCCCATCCTGGTCCGAGGACGAGGTACACCCGTCAGGAGACAGATCTGTATATCTCACGAGCTTCGGACCCGGCCTCGTGGTCGACAGGGGGGGGAGCGAAGCCCGAATCCTGGGTCGCTGAGTGCTGCGCCTCTGCTCCGAATATACGGCGAGACATAGGCCCGTATGGCGCGAGTGCTTCGCACCTGCAATCTCTGCCTTCCTCGGGGCGATCCTGGACAAGCAGCACCCGAGTGGTAGATGGAAATGGGTACAAAGGAGCGGAGGTGCCGACTTGCCAAGTTGGCAAACAATTGGATGCGGCTTTTCTCCGATCGCTCTTTCTCGAGGGAAATATTGACCTCGGCCTCCCCACGATCGCTGGTGTGCAGGAGTATAGCGTGAACCCCTGCGCCGCATGCAGAAACGCAGGCACCACCCGCCAGCGGTCGCCTCTCGACCCGGCGTCTCCTCAGGAGTGTCCGCATGCAAAGGACCAACGCGCTCTCTACACAGCTGCCGCTGATGTGGACTTTGAGCAATACACCTTCCAACCCACAGGAGTCGTGGCGAGGATTCGGCGCGCATGCGGAGCTGGCCGGGGAGTCGTCGAGGCCGACCGCCTCGCTGACAAGATTGTCCAGAGATTCAAGGAACAGTGCATCGACAATTTGAAGGACCTCCTCATTCGCGGAGTCAGGAACCTCGGGCTCCGGTTGAAGGTGAGCTCATCATTCGAACATGCGCCGCGTTTCTAAATCGCCCAGCAAGTGACGGGTCTCACGAGACGCCATCAGCATTGCGAATCGGCGACAGAAATCCACTCACGGTGCTACAGTGGAATCGTCATCCAGGGTATCTGTACCTAAACACATACGTATATTTATTTGTATATGGCCTACGCGTGTGACGTCAAATTTAGGTGTATGTGTTCATAATTTGCGAAGCCTATCGACCTAAGAATGGGAATGCATCTGCGTTGAGTCCGACGTGAATAGCGGTGCGTGGAAACAGCTTTGGGGTGTTTTGGTTTCCAACGCAGAGCGACATCGTTTTGATCTCGATCTCTTGTTATGTTGGTCAGTTCTGCCGCCAGCTGGGCCCGGAGTTCGGCGACATTGCGGCGGAATGCAGCGTCATGGCGGATGATGCGTCTCTGTACCCTCCAGAGGGCTTCCTTCGGACGCAAGGTCGGCTGAAACCCGTCAGCGTGCATGCAACTCAGGCGGCGCTGTGGCCCGAGGGAAGCCGCGATCCTCGCGTGAGCCGAGAGGGCGAACCTGTCGTTTCTCAAACGGCATTTGCAGATGGTCCTCTTTGGACCGACGTCGCCGCCAGTGTCGAAGCGTAGACAGAAGATCACGTCCGGACCTCGCTGGCGGGAAATGACGTCTCTGGACAGTCTCTACGGGGGCTGAAAGTGCCGAGGGAGTTCTGCATTGAGTCCAGCGACCCAGGTTGCTGAAGAATGAGTCTTGGCAATGGTCACAGTTGACACCAGATATGTCCCGCCCCTACGTTTTTTTATGTAAGGAAGATTCACAGCGCTTGCTGTGCTCCGCAGCCTTTGTCAGGCGCCACTCAGTCTCATACCTCCTTTGTCCAGCCACCAGGGGGGGCGAGGGCAAGGTCGCCGAAGGCAGGAGAAAAGCAAGTACGCTTCAGAGGGAGTCAACATAAATCTCTAATCTGGCAGAAACTGCATTTGGGCACTGAGTGTGCTGGCTGAGGCGTGTGTGTGGCTTGTGTATTTCTTCGAAAAAACGGCGCCGCAAAGGCGAGCCGAAGCGCAGATGTTGGCGACACTCCGGCAACACCAACAAAGCAAACGTATCGTTCGACATCTTCCATGGTGTCGACCCCTCAATAATGCAGAAAGGAAACGAGGTCGATTCAGAGAAGTTACATTGACGTATTTACGGTTTTGACACGCGAAACAGGCCAAGAGTGGGGTACCTCCCCAGAAACACCTGGTCCTTTACGCCTAGCGCCTGCACGCGTCGCTTCTGAAGGTTCAGCATTTCTGTGTGTAAAAGCATACGTGAGTAACTGAGTCGGCCTGCATTTGGGCGTGTACGTACCGGCGCGCAGACATTCGGTCCCGCCTCTTCCCTCAACTCACGAGTCGCAGCTTTTCTCCACCACCCATACACAGAGGCAGTCGGGAGGTCGGGCGCAGAAGACAGCCGCTCTGTGCACGTATCTGTTTCTAGAAAAATGGGAAGCTGGAAGATGTGTGCCTCTGTGTCGCGCCTGTTTGGCGTGGTACGCTTGCTGGGGCTCAGGACGCATTTGCTTTGCTGGCACACGCAACTCATGTAGGATGTATCGAGACTGCACTGCATATTCCGAGGGGAAAAACCTGGCAGTACAACTCTACGGGGCGTAACTGAAACCGTTCATCCCTATTTGACAAAAGCACTGAGACAGAAGCGAGAGAAAAGGGGTGCGTGGCACGAAGACAAGCCGCACTGGAAGCTCTTCTGATTTAAATCAGCGGAGTCAAGTATTAGATTAGTTTCGCTTCCGGGGTCTGTAGGCAGTTAACAGTCAAACGACAAGCCCCGCGAATCTGCGTGCAAGTCAGGGCGGGAAGAAATAAGACTAGACAGAGAAGGGAGGGCCACAGTGACGAGGGAGAAAAACGCGAAAACTAGGCATCTTTG
This sequence comes from Toxoplasma gondii ME49, assembly GCF_000006565.2. NCBI lineage: Eukaryota > Apicomplexa > Conoidasida > Eucoccidiorida > Sarcocystidae > Toxoplasma > Toxoplasma gondii. The sequence continues at coordinate 2,765,280 of NC_031478.1, forward strand.
CCTAGACGCGCCACAAGGAAGGCCTCGACGAGTTCCTGCATGACAAGGGGATCCGCCAGGTCCTTTGCCTCCCACCCTCTCGAAACGGAGACGTCATACATGCGTTCAATGGTTTGTGTAGAGATGTCAAAGTTGCTCCTCGCCAAACAAAGGACGATATTGCGCACGCGACTGATCGCAAGACGCATCTCCTTCGATACCTTCTCGTGCGTCGTCTGCACATGAGCGTAGTTCATCGTGTCCTTGGCCGAGGTCTTCATCGGCAAAGAAATCCAGATATACCCTACACATAACGCACAACTCACGGACATCTCACACGACATGCAAGCCATACGTACGCATATATAACCACGGTTTCGTTGCTATATACCACTCGAATATTCCTTTCTCCACTGATAGATGCCGAGGAAACCCAGACGTCGACATCATTTCATACAGATATAAATGTGGAACGATGAATGGATTTCCACGTGTGTCTGTTCACATGACACAGATGAACACACGAGGGGGTGTATTTTGCGTGTACACGAGATTCAGAGCTTGAGTTGAGAGAAAGTCGTCCGCGAGAAGTTCCTCGCCAGTCATCTCGGCTCGCAAAAACGAACTGCATCGAGTGGTGACATTCTCATCGACAGCATGTTCTCTTGTCACGCACATTTTCGAGCTTTCTTTTGCTTGTTGTCTCCGAGTCCAGCTTTCTGTGTAGCCGCGACCGTTAGGCCGTTGTGCCTTCGAACTCTTATCCCGTGCGTACGGTGTGACTTGTTTTATTCTCTTCTTCATCGATCTACGCGTTCCTCCCTCCACTTACCGTTGAGGCCGAGAACGACTTGGACTCCACAGGAGAGCTGCACAATGTGGTGGCTCTGCCGCTGAATCTGCTGAGGCGCCACTGCGAGAAAAACGCCGTTCATCAGTCGCCCGTACCGCGTGCTTCTCGTGTGCAGAAGAATTTGGCCGTCCGCCTAGGAAAGAAACATCACGGCAAGACGTGCCATATCCGTGAAAACCTCTGCAGTTTGTGTGGCATTTTTCCTGCATGTTTTTGGTGTTTATACGCCTCTTTACGCAGTTCGCAACAGTGCACTGGTAGTGGCCAACGGGAGCCAGTTTAAAAGCCACTTTGGACAAGGAAGAGATTCGATCCCAGTTACCGAGATCTCCAATAGAGGCCGCACCAGCTCAGGTGATATACAACCCTCACGTGGAAACTCAATGTAAGTGTGCCTCTCCTTGTAAGCATGTTCAACGAAGAGACGAGAACAATGGCACAGCTACGATTGAAGGCGAATACGACATCAGAATTTCAGCAACGTCGCCCTAGGTTCGCTGCCCGTTTGCCTACTCGAACGCGTTGAACCTCGCAGCAGATGACGTCTCCGACAACGAAGAAGTTCTGCATCTCCAACATGTCCTCGTCGAGTCGCCGCCGATGCTCCGGAAGGGAAATTGCGGCGAGGGCCAAACACGCGGCCTGGCCTGAGTTCACGTCCACTAGCCACTGAACAGAGGGACAGAAGCGAGAAGAACTGTGTTCTCGTGCGGTTAATACGAGCGTTAACAGCGATCCATACACAAATCAGATAACAGCTGAAGCGAGACTCCATGTTACACATTATAAAATGATATTCCTTGGTCTTTATGAGCTACCTTTCTCTTGGGAGTATGGACTCCGAGTTGTACTGGTGTTTTGTATCTAAAATGCCTTTGTTTTCCAGATCCAAGTCTATTTTCGAATATACACGCATCCGTTTCTGGAGATTAGCGACTAACCGTTGAGTTCTGGGCTGAACAGTGGATTCGGAGACAGGAAGAGACAACCAACGACTTACAGCAGTAGAGCGAAGCAGAGACGCAGATACTCACCAGGAAAGAGTGTAAATGTGAATAAGTGCAAACGCATTCTTCTAGCTGCCTTGGAAGATGTGTTTTTATGGGATCTTCTGCAGGGGAAAAAAATATATCTCATAGATTTGGTTTGTTCTGTTTGCATCTCCTATTGTGGTATTTATCTAATTTGACAGATGCATTCGTGATGATTATATTAGAATTGAGATTCCAAAGCTAAAGTGTTGGGATTGTGATGTCACGCAGTGAGTAGCTGAGACACACCAGCCGTGAAAAAGTCGCCGAACAGTCGGCACTGACCTCCGGAAACCTAGATTCCCCCCATCTGTGTACTTCGTAAAGGCAAACGGAATTCACCGAAAAGACAGGAAATATACCTTCCCGTTCAGGATGTCTGTGACTCGTCCCACAACGACGTCGCCGACGCTGCCCTGATACCGAGACCGCAGGGGTCGAATGTACACCAGTTTATTCACCTGGAAACACATCGCGAAAAAGCAGAGGCGAAAACGCGATGGATCGTCTCAAGAAAACACGTGCATATATATATATATAAATATATATATATATATATATTAAGGTGGATGTATACGTATGTGCGTACATACATGTATGCATGTACATACATACATACATACATACATACATACATACATACATATATACATACATACATATATACATACATACATATATATATATATACGTCCTGCGTATTCATCTGTAGAAATGTACGTGGGCATGAACATTTGGCGCATACTGTGTACACATAAAGCATATGGATGTAAGTGCTGAGGTGGTTGCGTTCCCAAATGACTCTGTGAGTGAATCCGTGCGCTTACCTTTTCGAGGATTCCGCAGACCGCGGCAAATATTTTCCCTCCTTTTTCGTACGTTCCATGTCCGCGCATGCATCCTTCCTCCACAACGATCTGTTGGCCTGGCACCACCACGCCGAGACCCGGAATATCCCCGGAAAAGACGCTTTTTCTCTCCCGGTCGTCGAGGGATGCAGCCGACCACCGCATAGCCTCTCCCCGCAATCGCTTGTGAGTCTCGTGCGCTCCCTCTGCGTGAGCAGAAGCCGAAGAAGTCGAAGAAGCCGAAGAAGCAGAAAAGGCAGAAGCCGCGCTGCGAGGGCGCCGTGAGGAGGCGGCACCCAAGGGGGGAAAGTTGTCTGAGTCTGTTTGATTAACCATGGTGACGAGCGGGGCAGGGAGCGATGTGCCGAAAGGGAGAAACGAGACGAGGGGGAACCTCTGGACGCGGCAGCAGCAAACAGGTTCCAGGCGTATCAGACACTGAGCATGCCACCGCAGAGACTCATCTTTTTTCACAGGAGAGAGCCCTACAACTGTCTGTCGACCGTCTCAGCAGTGGTTCAGTGCATGTACCGTTACGAAGAATCTTCCACAAGGGTAGTACCTACACATGCGCAGGTAGGTATATGCTTGAATACGAACACAGGTGTTGACTTGGGTTTTAAGAAGTCGTTTGCGCACAGATGCACATCCAGTCGCTAAGGGGTTCTCCGAAACTTTTTCGCCATCGGAAGACAAGGAAATTCGAAACGTCTGCTGAAACAACTGAGACGTCGCACCTCCGGAAAAAAAAGCGTCAGAAGGTTGCCCCGCCTAAACAAGAGAACCTCGTGGTACGCCGAGCGTAAAAAATCGTCTCCATGTGGCAGCATGCAGCTTCAAAGTCCGAATTCGCAGGCACAACGTCGATGTGCAATGCGAGAAAGAAGTGCTCAACGCAGAGACTGCCGCAAGTTGCGCTCCTCGAGTGCGCATGAAGCAACTTGACCTGGTTTCCTGACACAATGACTCCAGGTAAATCGAAAAACAGAAAAGAGAACCGAGAGACTCACAACCGCCTGGCTTCTGCTTTTCAGTTCTAGCGGAACACGGCCGAAGAAGAGGAGCGGCACACGGGAGGCAACCCATGTAATGCAATTCTACAGCAGGACTGTGGAGCACGAGTTACGTAACGACCTTCGTCTCTTCGCCATTTCGGCATTCTCTCTCTGTTTTGATTCCCTAAAGAACATCTCATCACAGAGGGACGGGATGAAGGTGTTGGACATCGGCAGAGCCGAAAACCCCTGCATGCATGCATGCGTCGGCTGCCCGCCGCAAAGGTTCCTGAGATGGACAAGCGGTGACATAGAGAAACGCGCGAGTTCGGTGTTCTTGTTTGATTGTCTCCCTACTGGGAGGGTGTATCAAGTGTAGAGAAGTATGCTGAACGATTCGGCCGCTGTGTTGCATCTTTTCAGCGTCCAGAAAGCGCGCTTGCCTCTTCAAGCTGTAAGGAACCTGGACGTCTCGGCTTCGCGAGAAGGTCTCGCAGCGGCCTCCCTTGGAAATTTTTCTCGTTTGAAGAAAGTCCCCATCAAATCGAATGCAGACTTTCCTGTGGAGGCTTCTGCAGTGTCCGTTCTCATAAGCAGATGAGTCTGTGGTTCATGTTTCTCGTTGTCCTGTTTACCTGCCCCGCGAAAGCAGTGTCCAGCAAGAGACGAGACACGTGACCGCGGCACAAACAGAGAACGAGAGACTGAAGGGAGGCAAGGGGCGCACATGCGCATGAACGATTCCTATTCATGTATGCTTATGCGCCTGTGTATGTGTGTCTAAACCAACGGATGCATCTTCACAGAATAATTCATACAGGGAATGAGGGTCAACGCGCACCTGGTAGGTAAGCCTTTGCAACAAGAGTTACATGTAGACTCGAAGGATATTATGACGTGAGACTGGAGGCGATTTGTTTGTCGCACGCCAGATGGTATGCAGAAGAGAAAGGGTGGGTGTCACATTTTAAGGAGTACCGGGGATATTAGGTCCTGCTGGCGTACGGACTCTACGCATCTCCCACCTTCTCATGCTGTTCGAACGACATAAGATACTGGGGGATTTAGTGGTATGGTGGGGCTTTTCTGTAAAGAGAGAAGCAATGTTCTCTTTTTGTGGAAACAAAGGAAACTGTTTAGAATCGAAAAACACTCAACGAGCGCCGTGGCGTAGGTCCTGAAGTTCTTTGGTGACTGCAGCATTCCATTGCCGTGGAGGTTTGTCGTCAGTTGTTCAAAAAAACAATATGGTCAACCAATGAATTTTTGGGTGCATGGAATGATGAATTTTTTTTCGGACTAGTTCATACTGCAAATCTCTCAGCACATAATCAGCCTAGTGAAGCCTGCATAGGGTGGCGTCGTGTGCGACCGTACCCCGGGTCGGAAAGACCCCTTTGAAAGGCCTGTTGGGAACTTGCGCTGCTGGGAGCACACATACGTGCATGTCGATAATATATACATTTCTCGTGCCTTTTTTGTAAGGATATCAAAACAATGAAGTTGACGACACGAAGAGCACGTATAACGCAAATTGAAATACGAGCAGGCGGTATCGAGAGTTATTCTTGGTGTGACGTTCGTGTATTCCCACTCGGAGAAGCGTGCAAAGAACCTAGTATCGAAGACCAGCTTCATTCTTCTCGAGTGCCGAGCTCCACTTCCCGCACGATCCACGTCTCCCGGATTTTCAATGTCCATGAGAATCGGTCCAGCGACCGTCGCGTGTCTTTGGTACTTCTGCTGACGTGTGCACATGTGAGGAACCACTGCGCTATCAAACAGATATCTTCGCTGGAGACCATTTGCGGTGAGCAAAGTAATGAAATAGACAAAACCCGTCTCTCAATGGAGCGGGAAGCGATGAATTTGGGAATGTCTTTAGATGTCAACCTCCCCCGACGAATACCGCATTCGCGCACAGTGGAAGGTGCAAAGCAGGCAAAAAAACGAAGCGGTGTGGCAGTGCTTGTCGCAGACCATCTCTCGTGTACAGCGATCTCCCATACGAGCATAGTGGAAGTTTTCTGAGTCTTACAAAAAGTATCGTAGAAGTTGCTAGGTGCTGTCCGCGTTCGCTAAGAAATAGGGGGGGTCCAAGTCTGCTAAGGATCTGGCGGCCTACGTCGGACCACATTTTCTTGTTTTCCTTCCACGAGAACTCTGATTATGTAATTGTCATCACGCATAACATGACTCGCGAACATAAAAAGACTGTAATTAGAGACTTCATCTACCGCTTGGAAATCTGTAGTCGTCGTAGGAAGCGAGTCAACGAGATGCTGGTCGAGCACGAGGCCGCAGAACGCTTCGCGGTAGCCACTTTAGTTAACTGCAACAGCTGTCACGTTTTTCTGAAGCTCATGCCCTCCTCCAGTATGGAACTGATTGATTTTGTGCTGGTAAGAGAACTATGTCGGTGTGTAAACGACGGAACAATCGTCCGGTCTGCAATGGACACCTGAGAGCTAGTCGACACCCTAGGCGTGTGAAGGTTTTCGCGCGGGGAAACGAAAAACGGTATCTATTACGCTGGTCTCCGTCGAGTTTCCCAAGACCAAAAAGAAAAAGAATGCTGGTTTCGATGGGAAAAAGGCAATATTAAGTAAAAGACAAAAGTGTAAATGTGTAGAAGTATGTGTATTCAGCCGTACGTTGTGTCGTATATAAGCCTGGTAGCGTAGTGTTTTTGTGCAGCGGACGAAAAAGCAGGGGATGGTGATGTCTAGCATTTTCTCTCAGTATGCAGGGAATCTCTGTGGTGGTAGTGAGCTGGGGCCAGCTTTGGAGAAGTTGAGAGAGGTCAAAAAAACAAAAAAAAGGCATATTATTGTGTTGAGGACGTGGAAGCAAGCAGCAATTGCCGGAACCATCTGTGTCCCTTCTTTTCCGCTTTTTTCATACACATCTTTTCGCTGCCAACATTCACGTAGATGCCCCATGCCAGCGCCTGGTCCCGCAAAACATCCAGAAGCCACTCTTATTCGACCTGTCGGCTCTCGCTTCTCAACACGTTCACTCTTTTCCCGTACCTCGTGCTTCGTGTTTCGCCCGTTGAAAAAAGACAAGCCCGTTGCAGTCAATCCGCCTCTCCGCTGAATCTGAGAAGTGACGTTGTCGTCCGTCGGCCTGTCTGCCGCGCCATCGCCTCCAGTTTTGTGAATGCGTCCTCTGTGTGTGGTGATGTTTCTAGGCGAATCCATTTTTGTCGATGTTTGCGTGTTTGCGTGTTTGCAATGATGTGTATGTGTATTCGCGTCATGTGGTTGTAAGTGTCTTTCGTGCGTGTTCGGTGATCTTGCGTCACGTGAGTGCGGCGTTTCGAGTCCAGGAGAGGTTCCGAAGAGTCAAGACAGAAAGGCGACTCACCGTCACACTTGCAGGGGCATTCACCTCTCCGCAGTGACATGGTTTCGTGGCACATTCCTTGGCGTGAAGCGCTCTCGGGAGTCGCCCGTTACCCGCGTTCTGAGGACTCTGGGGTTTCTCGTCTGTCCCCACTGTCAGGCACCCCCATGTTCCATTTTCGTCTACCATCGTGCGTGTTCCAGCTCCCCAATTTCTTCGTTGCTCACTCCCGCAGTCGCTGCAGCCCCTGCGCGCTTTAAGAAAAACTGTTCCATAATAACCCCATGCGTGCCAGTTCCACCGCTTTAGCATCTGTGGGTTATTTCCGCTCACATCCCACGTCACACTGGGAATCTGCTTGTATATACATTGCTTTTCTGTCGCACCATTTCCGGCGTCGGCACATGGCTGTGAGAGCAGATTTCCTCTCTGGAGAGTCAATCCTCGCGCTGCGTCGCGTTACTCCGTGTAGCAGCTTGGGAGGCAAGGACATCACGCTGTGTCTGCGCTTCACTCTTCTGTCTGTGTTTAAGGGTTGTTTCGCCCACTGCGTATGTCGAGAAAGACGCAAGAACAGCAATCTCTCCTTCTTCCTTTAACGGACATGCATTTGCATTATGCACTGGTGTATACCTTCCTGTGTACCAGCACTCAGGATATCTATGAGTCTATTCCGGGCACACCTTGTCTTTTACAGGGTGTGAATTTTCTCCCACTTTGCCAAAAATTCTCCGGTTTAGCAAATTTCTGGATCGATAGTTGACCAAGCCAACGACTACCCCTTCACAACTCCAGTCAGTACAGTTCAGGCGTATTAGTGTGCATGTATATAGCTAGATCAATAGGCGCTAGCAATACTTTGCGCCAGCGAAGCAAATACCTCAGGCGGCAACCTTCGCACGGTGAATGTGCTCTGCCTGCTTGGCCAGAAGACGGAATTGACACGCTTCCGTGGTGAAGAAGAACAGCCGAGGACCTGCACCTCTTTCGTTCTCCGCTTTCCCTCTTCGCCTGTTTCCTTTTGAGAGACGCCGCCAGTCGGTGTCTGTTTTTTTATCATTTGTGGGGTAACCTCCCGCGTCGGAAGCCTATATATGCGTGTATTCATGTACAGTCGGCACCTCTGAAGGTTCAAGAACGCATCTTTCGAATTCCCGACCAAGTGGGCCAGCGGAACTTTCAGACTCCTCTCTGCAGATCCCAACAGGGTCTTTGCTGGCCGCCTTGGTTGTTTGAAAAAGCGAAGCAGCGTCTGTCTAGGTGAGGCCGAGGCCCTCTTCCCCTTGGTCTTTCAGTGCGGCGTGGAGTGGAATTCGCGTCTCCGCGTTTCTTCAAAAATGCAGACAAAAATGTCCATAGGGACTCAGCGTAACTGAGTGGCAACACCTGTGGCCAGGCTCATTGGGTCTCCGCACTGAGGGTGAACCGTTCACAAATACAGTTGTGGTCACTTCTTCAACATGTCTCGGGTTGTACAGTATACAGATATGTACTGCGTTTGATGTTTGAAACCGCTGATTATGTAGGTGTGCAGTGTATGTATAGCTCAACAGCTAGCAGCTTGGCCACTTCAGCTTCTAATGAATAAGAATAGTAACTATGACGCCGCCGCCCCCCCAGTCTGCCACATCCATAGCGTAAATCTAGACGTTCGTGTGAGTATAGCGAGTCTAAAATCCGGCTCGAAGGCTGTCCCCGGTGTCTCTCACAAACCACTGATGTATTATGTCACTGATGTCTTCGGCACGTGCAGAAACTGTAGTGGGGAACGTTCAGCATGAGTGGCTGCAGAAAGACCCACATAGGAGGCTGCCATTCCAGTGTGTGCGTTTCGGTGCAGATAAACCATGCACTCCCTTTAATCAAAATAGCCAGCCATAGGTTGTGACGAGCCTGTCCCGGCGAACTGGAAACGGCGACTGTTTTGCCTCGTAAGCCGAAATTATCCTTGTGGTTTTCTCAGTTACTGCGGTCGCTGCGTCGTGCGGATATTCTGGGAGCCGTGTTGTGTGCCTCAGGGTTGTCGGATTTCAGAACAGACGACGTTAAGATGCATTTCGTTTCGTTGATGTGTCTGTATCTAAATGGAAAAACTGTAGGGAACGAAACAGCGATATGTCGCAACCACAAGTCGCTGTGTTGTGCCAGTTCATTTACGTCTACAAGGCGGTTCGGCGTATATACAGGCAGTGATGCATTTGGGGTGGGGGGCTCTTTATTTCAGGTCCTTCATTCTAACAAGCTTTGGGCCAATCAATGTGCTCCTCCCTCTTGTTTTCCCTAAATGCCAGCTGGTCGGGCTTTTAGCAGCCATTCTCCTGGAGAGAGATTCCGCGTTATCTGTAGGGCGACTTGTGGTTGAACGCCTCTTGCTGCGTTATGATTTGAGAAATAACCGTGCACAGAGGTTCAGGCTCCAGGAGTGCTGCCGTAAAATGCTGCCGACAAAGTCGCCCTCGTCAGGAGTGCACTCCTGGATTTTCTGTGAAAGTCTGTACTCCTTTCTGTTTGTGGCTGCGTGCCACCAGTGCAGTTTACCATCATGTCTGTTAAGGTCCTCTGGTACCGGGGGAAAGTGGGGAGCAAAAGGGGTGGAGTCGATTTATGCGCTTCGGTGGTTGTGCGATTTTTTTTCAGGGAAACGAAGAGAACTGCGACACCAATATCAGCTGATGTGTATGGTAGCGTAAAGAAATACGTGTACAGTGGTCTCGTTCACAAGCACACAAAAAAGTCGGCGCGGCTTGGACAGAGGGTGGCTGTGTGGTGGCGCCATCTTTTCGTGGCGCCGACTTCCGTGACGGGTCGTGGGCTTCCAGCTCGAGCGTTTGGATCCTGCAAGCTTAAATTTGGAGAGTGGCTCGGTTTTGGGGAGCACACGCGCAGTCGCGACGTTTTCGCCCGTGGCGTGGTCTGTGCAGGGACGGCGAGAGGCTGCGTCAGCATCCCGAATTTTGGTCACTCGGCGGGTGACGAGTCGCGGTCTTTGCCCCACTCTCCGCGTTTCGTGTGACAAAACAGACCGAATTTCTAACGCAGAGAACGCCTGTGTTTTTCGGCACGCGCGGGCGGCGTTGAGAACGAGACAGAGATATATGAAGTATATTTCTGGTCTTTTGGTGGGGGAGGAAATGTTTTGAGGCGTCTGCCGTTTTCTCCTCCGTCTTCGGTCTGTTTCTTCCGCCTCCACTTTCTCGCTGTGTGGCCCGCCGCCTCTCCGGTTCTGTCCCTTCGTTCGATGTTTTCTCGGTCTTTTCCGGTTTTCGTCGAGTGTTCAGCCGTTTCCCACGCCGGATTTCCATCCACTGGAGAAGTCCACGCGCCCAAAAAGTTCTTCAAAAACGCGGGAGTGAGCGCCGCTTTTGTTGCCCCATCAGTGGATCTCCCCCCCCCCCCTCCCCGCGCCGGCTTTTTTGGCCCAGCCTATGCGATATTTGCATATCGTACGGGTATTTCTGCATTTGATCAGCGGTATACGCGACGTTCTGCGTCTCAACAGTTCGCGTGGTCCGATTCTCCACGGTTCGCATTTTTTCTGCATTTCTGCCCCGTTCCCACGGCGTCGTACCCGGTCCGTGGTTCCCGCAGAAATCACGCACTTGTCTACGCAGGCGCGTCCCTCCGTCCTGATAAGGTGTCACTCCCGTGTCCTGCAGATATCCTGTTCTTCGTGACATTTCGGGAAGGAAAAACGCAGGGGTCGTTTCCTCCAAGCCGAAATCTGTGCACTGCGACCGTTAGCTCTCGACTCGTCTTCGCAGTGGTCCACGCGTGCATCTACCCAGCCAGGGAGTAGACCCTCTGCACAAAGTTGTGGAATCGACGGAGAATCTGAGGTGTTCCCTTTTCGCTTCGTTGTCTGTTCCGTTCCCCACCTAACTTTTTTATTCGCGTCGCACCGTTCAGGAGCATCCACCCTCCCGTGGCTGGCAGCGCATCCACAGGCACACCCTTGCCCACGAAGCCGTGTTCATTTACCATCTAGAACCATGGCAACTGCGTCTCCCGTCGTTGCACCGTCCTCGCCGGCTTCTGCTCCGTCCCAGCCGAGCCCGATGCCCGCGTCGAACGCGGGAGCCGACGTTCCTGCTTCGGGAACTGGAGGCCACCAAGCTGCGGCAGACCACACAGCTGGAAACGCAAATGTCAGTGGTGGTGTGTCGGGAACGACTACGGCGCCTGCTGGTCAGCGCCCGAACGGCGGAATGAATGCGGGCGCGGCGAACTTTGTGTCGCCTTCGCTGTACGTCGGCGACCTGCATCAGGACGTGACGGAGGCGATGCTGTTCGAAGTCTTCAACTCGGTGGGTCCTGTCACGAGCATTCGTGTCTGCCGCGACACGGTCACCCGGCGGAGCTTGGGGTACGCGTACGTGAACTACCAGGGAATCCAGGACGCGGAGCGCAGCTTGGACACGCTGAACTACACTGTGATCAAGGGCCAACCTTGCCGAATCATGTGGTGCCACAGAGACCCGTCGCTGCGGAAGAGCGGGAACGGGAACATCTTTGTGAAGAACCTGGACAAGAACATCGACAACAAGGCGCTGTATGACACTTTCAGTCTGTTCGGCAACATCTTGTCCTGCAAGGTCGCCGTTGATGATAACGGTCACAGCAAGGGCTACGGCTTCGTCCACTACGAGAACGAGGAGAGCGCGCGGTCGGCGATTGACAAAGTGAATGGGATGCTGATCGGCGGCAAGACTGTGTATGTCGGCCCTTTCATTCGCCGGGCGGAACGCGACAACCTCGCGGAAGCCAAGTACACGAACGTGTACATCAAGAACATGCCTTCCGCCTGGGAAGACGAGTCCCGCCTCAGAGAGACCTTCTCCAAGTTCGGCTCGATCACTTCCCTTGTGGTCAGGAAGGACCCGAAGGGCCGTCTTTTCGCCTTTTGCAACTTCGCTGACCACGACAGCGCGAAGGCCGCTGTGGAGGCGTTGAACGGGAAACGCGTGACCGACGCAGGCGCGATCAAGGAGGGAGAAGACAGTGGCGCGGAAGAGAAGGAGGAAGAGGGACAGAAGCGCGAGGGCGACCAGATCTTGTTCGTCGGACCTCACCAGAGCAAGGCGCACCGGTCTGCGATGCTTCGTGCCAAGTTCGAGCAGATGAACCAGGACCGCAACGACCGATTTCAGGGCGTGAACCTGTACATCAAGAACATGGACGACAGCATCGATGACGAGAAACTGCGTCAGCTGTTCGAGCCATTCGGCTCCATCACGAGTGCCAAAGTGATGCGCGACGAGCGCGGCGTTTCCCGGTGCTTCGGCTTCGTGTGCTTCATGTCTCCGGAAGAGGCCACCAAGGCGGTCACTGAGATGCACCTCAAGCTTGTCAAGGGCAAGCCGCTCTACGTTGGCCTCGCCGAGCGTCGCGAACAGCGGCTGATGCGCCTGCAACAGCGCTTCAGGCTGCCGTCCCTCCGGCCTGCAGCGGCTGCCCTCCCGGGCAACGTTGCAGCTGCCGCAGCAGCTGCCCAGCTGCAGTACGGCGGCGGAGCGCCTCAGCTCCAAGGCTTTGCCGCCGGTCCGGGTGCGATGTATGCGCCGCGTCCCCTCATGGGCTTCTCGCCGCATCCGCACCAAGTCACTGCGCCCATGCTGCCCTGGAGACAGCAGCAGGCTGCAGCAGCTGGCGCACAGTTCGCCTCTCAGGGCGTCCCGATGCGGCCGCAACTGGGCCCCCTGCAGCACCTCTACGGGCAGACAAACGCTGCCGCGGCGGCTGTGGCCGCGGGCATGCATGCAGCGGCCGCTGGCGGACCGCCCATGCAGATGCTCCAGCAGCAACAGCGCGGTGGCCACCGCGGAGGCATGGGCCGCCAGGGCGGCGCAGGCCCGGTTCTGAACGGGAACAAGCAACACATGATTGGCCCGAAGCCTGGAGCTGGACAGCAGCAGCCTCAGGGCGGACCTGGCAGCTTCAAGTTCACTCCGCAAGTGAGGAACCAGAGACTGGATCAACAGATGCAGCCGCCGGCCTCTGTTCCGGCCCCGCACAACCACCACCAAGTGATGATGGAGCAGTCTCAGCAGCTCCTCATGAACCCCGATGCGCCGCTGACAGCCGCCGCCCTTGCGGCCGCGCAGCCTTCGATGCAGAAGCAGATGCTTGGAGAAAAGCTCTTTCCCCTGATTGCACGCTACCAGCCTGAACTGGCCGGGAAGATCACGGGCATGATGCTGGAGATGGACAACGCCGAGTTGTTGATTCTCCTAGAGAGTGAGGCCCAACTAAAGGCCAAGGTGGACGAAGCTTTGAGGGTGCTTCAGCAGGCGAGTTGAATGCAAAACCGGTGAACCGAAGAGACGCAGAGAGACGCGAATCCCTCTGGCATGCGCACCAGGGTTCTTGCCTGACGATGTTTCCCTGCCTTCGTTCTGTGTCAGTGCTTCGGCTCTGTAAGACGCACTGGTGATTGCGAGTGTACAGAGAGTCGTGTAGTGACAGGTAGGCATCGGCCTAGGCTCCGACTGGTCCTGTTCTGTAGAAACATCTGTTATTTGAAGGAACGTACGATGGAGGCGGTTCCTGTGGAAGCCGAGGACCGTGAAGGAAAAAAGGAAAGAGAAGGCGGACAGCTTCTTCCGCACACTCGAGGCAGTCTGTCGGGGTTGGTGAAAGCCAGGAGTGACCGGTGTCGCGGGGTACACATCTGTACGAAAAACGCGGCACTCGATTGTGTTCTCTCAGCTTGCGTGTTTGTGTCATGATGTCTCCAAGGACGGAGAGGAGGAGTGAAGTGCAAGGTATGCGACAACGCTGAGAGCGTGTAGTGGAACATGGGAAGAAAAACGAATGGATGACTGCTTGAGCGGTTTTTCGTCGTGGCCACAGCTCGCTATGCGATTCAGTGGCGGACGCGTCTTCGGAATTCGAGGCGGAGTTCGTGAGGATGGCACATGCTCGCCGACAGTCTTGCCCAGTCGTCTTCTGTAAGCTGTTTGTTTTGTAGCGGAGAGACTACAAGGTGTTCCGAGTGTCTTCGCGCACTGTTTGGTAGAGTTCCATTGCCTGGGGGGAGGTCGCTGTGGAACAGGAAGTGGTCAGTATGTCTGTCGGATGTATCGCAAGGAGACAGGCAATACGGAAGCGAAGAGTGGACTGGGAAATTGAAGCGACAAGTGAGAGACATATTTGGGGAACGGGGTAAGGGTGGTGAATGATCGGCTGGTGGGGTTAATCAGGCGAAGGTTAAGTTCTGCACATGGTCAACGAAGAGAAAAAGACCAGAGTATGGGTGAGCTGCACACATGCACAAGGTTGAGACAAAGATCGGTATGGAAGTGATTATTTCGCGTCCACTTTGTTTCTCTCCTTGGGTCCACTAGTGTATTCCCATAACAGTTGAATTCCCTTCGACCGTGAACGTATCCCCTGGGGACAGATTTGACATGAGCTGCATGTGTCGGTTTCTGGGAGTGGGGCAATCCCTAATCGCAGGGAGCCCCGGTACAAAAGAGCAGAGAACTGGAGACTGCTCGGCTCCCTCAGTGGGTCGTTTGCTTTCCGTGTGTTGCTTGGATTACGACATTTTCCGCCGTCTTTGGAAGCAAAGCAAAGAACTTGGTGCGTCGGCACCACCCTATGGGCCTTCAAGTTGTAAAGCAGCGGAACAGTTTGAGCGGACGCCGATTAACCGTAGGCGGGACGCGAGAGAAACGTGAGGTCTCCACGCAGCAAGCATCAATATCGAAATGGTCATCGAACATCATGTGTTTTCTTATTACTCGAATAGCAATCGTATGCCTGTCCGAAGGGTCGAGCAACGGCAGGGTTTTGTTTCTTGTCAAATTTCAGCTGTTCTGCCCATGATAAATACCGAGCACACCCGCGTCAGATTTAGTAGTAGGAATATGCTCTTGCTGTAGTAACAACTTCGCCCAGCAGAGCAAGCCATCTCATTCTCAGGTTTAATTTGCACTAGCTTAGCGAGAGCTGGGGGCTTTTTCTCTTCCCGGAATTGTCGGTATATGCTTGTTTGTTAAACCGGCACGAGTCATAGAATCAGCACGTCTTATGAACGAAGTTCACGGACCTGCAGGGAGAGTGCCTTCGCTGTTCCGTAACCGATTGTCTCTAGCGGTACGTGTATCCCGACGTTTTTCTGTTTGCAAAGATGTGAGCAGATAGGTCTGGACAGCACAGTCAATTGATCAATTTAAATGTTCGAGCGAATATCGCTTCAGTGCTAAGCATGAAGGACCCTTGCCAGTCGCATTTTTTCGGAACACCCCCGTAAAAAAATCGGGCAAACTGCCGAAGGCGTTTTTAACCGCAAAAGTTGGCAACCGTTATTCATTCCCATTTCCTGATAACAGTTGATTAACTGACGCACCGGCAAACAGGAGCGTCTAGATCTACCGAAAGCCAAAAATGGGCAAGACCATCTTCACTCAACAGTACCAGCAAGACAGAACCTTGCCAAAGTGGATACTCCAGTTGAATTTCAGTTGTCCGCTGATAGAATCTACCTGAGGCAGGCGGTTTGGTGGCCATACCTCTGAAGAAGAATCCCACAGTCAAATGGCGCCAGCAGCCCACGGGAAAATTCTTCCGTTTCAGGCAAGCCTCCAAAGGAACAAACAGCTATTTGTTTCGTGCAGCACAAAGTTTCGTTAGCCCTGTTCTCACTGACTTGCATCGGGATGCTGTCAGCGAAAAATTCCAAGAGTTTTCTTAGTGGCATCTTCTGCGTTGTGATAATTGGGTGGCGGTCGCTGGGGCTTGAGAACTGCCCATGGAGGCACAACAGGGCCGGTCGGGAAGCATCCCTTTGTCGGATTTGTCCCAGGTCTTCTGAAAATACAAGAATAAAGTGAAAAGGTGGGGTAACCTGCTTTTTGAGAAATGAATGACTAGTGTTTATACCCGCGTGGCGACCAGCTGCCACATCGATCGTTTCGTTCAGACAACGCTACCACAACATTGAATATCAATCGTCACAGCAATAAAAGTGTTGTTTGTATATGCAGGGCTCCTTCACGGCTGCCAGCGCGCTACTTCCGAATGAGTCACAAGAGGTGCCGCTCACCGGGGGTTCCTCGTCAGACACGATCTCCCTTGTAGGTTGTCCTCAAAGTCGCCGAATGTGTCTCTGTTTGGGTCATGTGTTAGCTTGTACAATCTGTCGTCGAACTGTGTGTTGCGGTGGAGCACGTCATGTCTCATTGTCGGGACGTGGCCGCCGTAACCAGAGGGCATACAGCTTTTCACGTGAGTCTCTAGCTGGAAGCATGGATAACAGATTAGATGAGTAAAGAGTCTTCAGGCACGTGCGTGACTCTGAAATTATTCTAGAGGAAGGAAAGTAGGGCTAAGCCACATCAGTACTGCTCTGCCAAGATGCACCTCTGCGACACTGCAGATGGTCGCACACCCTCATTGAATGGATAAACTGCCGTACAGGCAGCTTCAGCTTGATCACACGAAGGAATAGTGTGTTACTGAGGAAGATTGAAGTGCATGTCTGACCAAGTTAGCGGACACGGTAGGCCACAGAACTCACGCTGTCCTAAAATAGCCCGTATTCTCATACATAACGCTGACGTCGATGACTCCTGGGATACGGAATCCAACTGTGAAAGAGAAACAACAGGCATCGTTATCTAGATGTATATTTGGATATCGGACTGGAGATTACAAGCGTCTGTGGAGACTCCATGGTGAGCTATTCAATGGGGAAGCTGTGTTACGGAACTGGTCGATCAAAGGGTGCTGGAAACACAGGTGAACTGGTGGCAAAGGAGCGTTTCTTCTTGTCAAGAGAAGGAGGTATGCATGCTTATCCTGCGATTCCGTTCGCTTGAGAGGTGCCTAAGCATTAGCGCGGCCAACACGTTCAACTCACCAGCACATTCATTCACGAGCCATATTTCGATGAGGAAAGAAAGAGATTCACGTGTCGAAGACACGGGAGGACGGTGTCGTCATGGAAGACTTGCCGGGTCCTCGTGGATACTTAGAACCGTTTTTGTACAGACCTACTACTTACGCCTTGAGTCATATCAGCGGTCGATGTCCGATATGCATTCAAGTCTCGAACGCGTAGCTGCGAATCGAGCATTCCAGCTTTGACTGCTGCTGTAATCTTGGCCTGAGGACTAGACGGGAGGATGCCACCTCCATCGGGTTTGTTAAGGTTGTACGTGACTGGAAGCATCCTGAAAGCCCAGGTCCAACGCTTGCTTCGACAGAAGGTAAACCTGGATTTTTCTTCACTTTTAGGCGGCTCTTCACTTCAACCTCTATCCTGTGACGGCGAATCCTGTGGCGGCGAAGTATCCGACAGGGGGACGCAAGTTTTTCTCTCTGTAATTTTCTCGCTGCTGATCCGTACCTTGCCCTGGGCAAGAGACCATTTAAGATTCACGTAAATCCGAATTCTCTGTTGTGGAATGAATTTGTGGACGTGCAGGCAGGAGTTTGACACCAGGGAAACGCAGTGAATGAACGGCCGCAGTTCATTCAAAGAAAGGTATTCAAGGCTGCGTTGGCATCTTCGCGGAAAGACCGCTCTACTACAATGCATTTGCGTTAAACGGGGCTGCGGCTCAAAAGCCCATGGCATGTTTTCGGTCGGGGGGGGGGGGCGACCGCTACGAGGGGCCCACAAGACAAATGACGCGCCGCGAATCGAACGAATTCGTGCTCTTCTCCGTCCAATATTACACTCCCGCAAAAACTGTTGGCGAAACTGTCGGTCGCTGAACCTGGAAACGTCTCCTTGTCTCGTGACGACCAAGTTACAAATTATAGTAGTAGTTGTAGGAATGGTAGAGCAACACCGCTCCGTGCAGATCAGCACAGGTAGTTACGGCGGGTCTGCATCATTTTTGAAGAGCGAGGGCCAGCCAGAGCAGTGTGAATTCCGCGCAGAAATCTCCGTAGAGCTCAGCGGTCTCGTATCGGGTACTGCACTGAGTCGACAAGTTTGTTTGCGCGTCACAGCATTCCGCATAAGCTTCCATTTAGTCCATTTCGTCCTCAAAATGCTGTCCAAATCAGCATTCAAAAGAAGCCCTAACTCTGTATAGCGGTAATTACTTGGAATGAGGCCACCGCCAGTTGTGAGTATGAGCCGTCAACATGCCAGTTCCATACATACCCGGTAATTGAGTTGTATTACGACACCGCATTCTCACTGCCCAGAAGACTGCCAAGTATGTGCCGAGCGAGATGTTCCGCAAAAGACAATTTCCGTTTGCAGCAGTTTATATAAAAAAGGCATACATGGTACCTGGAAGAATGGTTTGTTGCAATATCCCGCCACTCGTTACGACGATGAGAAACGGGCATAATACATGACTTGTCCGAGTCTTACGCATGTCATGAAAACAGAACTCTGCGCGTGATGAAAGGCTTCTTGCGAAACACACATTCAAAGCACTATAACAAGAAGACGACCGGCTCACCAACTTCACTTCTTACGCGCTTTGCAACCTTTTCAATCGTGAATTGTGCAGTATCACTTTCGGTTGACTCATGTTTTCCACTTCACAAGCTGCTTTCTGCTGACTATTTCCCATTCCTCGTTGCTGTGCAAGATACGGAAAGAGTACTTCAGTGTCAGATGAGAGACGACGGCAATTACCGAGACGGCTATACTCAGCGTTTTAACCCAGTCTGCATTTAATAGATACACAGGGAGACAGTAAGACACTATTACACGACTTCGAGCTTGAGAGGGGACAATCCAGAAAGCACCGTTGGGCGAGTTTTTTCATTTCCACCAGACAGCATGGAACTGCTACCGCAGATAGTTCTTCAAAGTGGAATTTCTACGTGGAACACAGGAACCTTTTACGTCCTTTGCAGAATAGGATCCTGATTACAGAGGAGAGAGAAGTCAGTATCAGAAGACGCAGTAAAAATCAGTCTCCGACAACGTTGCAGGCGGACGTAACTACAAGCTTGTCTTGCAGATGACAGACAACTATTGGCTTCCTTTGTTCCACCGGATGGGGCTCTGATGTCAGCCTCAAAAGCATCTGTTATGCTTATAAGACAGATGAGAGAAGGACGTTCTGCGTTGAGATTGCTGCAGAGAGCCACTTCCAAGGTATTTCCCGGAACGCCGGCATTCTACCGCTGATACAATTTCTCCTCTGATGAGACCACAACACGCGACGGTTATATTGGACTTAATTTTTCCTTCAACTTTTTACCCGCCTGTGCCACTTGAAATATTTTTCGAAGACAAAGTAAGAGGAGCACACAAACACAGCGCAGACAAATGGAATCAGCCTGTGTGTAACAGCTGTCGTGCCCTCCTATTCCCACAAGCCTCCGTGGCCCTACCGAAGAAGAGCGAAATCTCGTTCAGGAACTTCCTCCAGAGTCTCTGTGCCGGGACTCTTGAGATGGGCATAGCAGTCTCCAGTTTTACGCCCACGGACACACTGTTCGAGCTGCATGCCTGATTATACGAACGAAGATGAACAAAATACACGCTGCAGGAAGAGCGGGGCTCGACAGGGCGCACTGAGGGTTGCCTAGTCTGTCATTAAGCCTGTCGTTGGTTCCATCTTCAGGTCTGGTGAATAATCCGTCTGTTTGAGTACTGCGGCTCACCGTGTCACCCGGATAATCCCTTTAATCAAGTGCGCGGCACCGAAGTGGAAAACCTGACAAAATTCCGCTTTCCCCTCCCGGCACCTGTCTCTCACAAATTACTCATCTTGCTAGCGTTCTGAACGGTTGTTTCGCGCTCTCTAGCTTCTGCCGCCACCCCAGGTCCTGGGTTTTCTGCACGGCTGTCGGCTCCAAGGCGCATGAACCACTCGCTTGCCCTGGGGGTTTTCATGCGAACCCCCAAAACGACTCAGCTCTCCGCATCTAAATGTTGCCGTTGTGTACCTTCTTTCTTTCTGCCTTCCCTCCTCTTCCACTTTTTCGGTGGAGGTGTTCTGCTTCCGCCTTCTGTCTACTTATGCATTCACTGTCTCTCTCTCTCTCTGCGGACGGTGTCCGAGGCCGTTCGGTTTGGGCAGCCCTAGTCCTGGCGCTTGCCAGGCTGGTTTTCTTTGCGGGAGAGCAGCTTCGATCGTGGGTAGAACCGCCCTTATTCCATCTTTTTCTTGGACAAAAAGGGACATGTCCAAAAGACAAGCTTTCCCGATTCAAGACATGGGGACTGCGCGCGATATCTTTCGTCTACTCCGGCGTTACTGGTACGCCGATGCAGCAGCCCAGCCAGCTTATCGAGTACGAACCTCGTCTTTCGTGTTTGCACTGTTTCCGCTCATTTCGTGAAATTCCCTTCTTCCATCGGGCTCTTCTGCGAAACATTGCGCTCTTTTCCAGCGTGAAGTTTTACGTGTGGACACTTTCATGTGGAATTTCATCTCCGTCCTCTTCACCAGACTGCAATGCTCCTCGCTTATGGCCTGGACAGCTCGCCGAAATCTTGATTGGAACTGTCCAGAGTTTTCTCAATTGCGGAATGTGAAGTCTGTCGTGTCGTGTAACGGGTTGGGTCTCGAGGGACAAGGCTGTCATCTTTTGTGGAAAGACAGGGTTGCCCGGGACATTCTCTGCCGGTGAATCTTCCGGGTACATCCGGGCCTCTCGCCAGCTTACGTTTACTGTCTGTGCTGCCCGATAAAGAAGCAAGAACATTTCTTCGTGATTTTTTTCCGTGCCACCGTCTAGTTTCGAATGAATTATATGGTGTGTCTACAAGCTGGAAGGGCTGAGCGAAAAACAGCCTGCCTACAGTGAGGCTTTTTGGCGTCCGTTTCTCCGGGAGCCCCACCGTCCTGGAGGAGTTTACTTCAATTCAGTTCCTCGCTGCGACTATTTCATTTCACTTTCTCAGAGGTGGAATACCGTGGTTTTCCAGCCCTCTGGCATGAACAGGTTTCCTATGAGTTCCGTCTTGAATTTTCCATGCAGCTTGCGCATCTGTCCTATTACCTTTCCCCCCTCGCCTTCAGTGCACACGAGAAGACAGTTCTCAATAGGAGCCCGCCCGCAGTTGAAGAGGAGCGAACTATATTGCTGTGGCTCCTCGCCTTACGGCTGCATGCTCACAGGCTCAGCGGGCAGATGCGCCGGCTCACTGATGCTCTATCAACCACCGTCAGCAGAACTCCCTTTACAACCGGTGGATTCGAAAAATTCGACAAAGCCGAGGAAAGTAGACGGTTCTGGCACGTACGAATGTTTCAGTCGCTCTGATGGAGGGAACTCGCCATAGGTCCAGCTTGTCGGCAGGGAAGAGCGATTTGCAGAATCGCGACGTGGAGGATGTGGAACTTGGGCAGATGAGGGACACAACAGGAGAGTTGGGGGAAGAACGCAGGCGCCTGACGAAAGACACGACTGACGATTTGGGAAATGGAGATACACCCACGGGACAAAGAACTTTGGACGCTATGGAAGAGGCAAGCGCCTACTCGTCGCACTTCACGGAAGAGGCGACATGGCAGAAGGGATTTTGCGGCCGGCTGCGGGAATCCGTAGATGTGTTTGTGTCCGATATTTTCAACAGTGAAACGGACTTTCACACCGCGTACACGAATGCAAAGACACGGATAGCAGGGATGGCGAGCTCAACTACGACGCGGAGTGAAACAGCAGAGGGCATCAGCGCAAGTCAGTACCTTCGCTTCTTTCCTCTTCGCTTCAGGGAGGGGGATCTAGAGACGGAATACGGACAGGTTTGCGGTCAACTGTTCATTGGCCGTGACTTCCTTGTTCTTGTCTTCACAATTCTCTTCATCATCCCGACAGCCTGGTATCTTGGCGACTACTGCTTTCAGTCCATCGACCTGCGTGAACACTCCTATAGCGCCTGGGTTGCGTTCCACTCCGCCTGCGGGGTCGACCTCCTTGTCGGACTTGCTTCACTGTTATGCATTTTATTCCCAAGATTCTGCCCCTGTCTGCGCAACCACTACGAAGTTTTTTCATACGCCATCGTCTTCCTGGTAGGCACACGAAACTCTTCACTTTTTTCTGTACCGGCTTTTACTTGCAGAAGAAGCAGCAAGATCACCCTGTTTTCTTGCATCATGTGCTACCGAAAACTTTCTTCTGAGTCGGCCGAATCAAATCTGCATGCTTTGTCACACCTTATTACGCCTTGACGGCGGCGCCCCGGTGATAGGATTCTCTAGTGTGTCTACCCACCATTACATATCCTGGTCATCGTGACCTGTACTGATACCTCCGCTCTCTGTATCCAGCGTGTGACTTCAGACAGGTGGATCCACTTCCGCGCGCAGATTCATACGTCTACTTTTATATGAGTACATTTGTATACGTGGACGGATTCAGGGGACACCGCCGTGTGACTCCCCCGTCGGCGACGTCTGCTTTTCGTTGCAAGCATGTTGTTTCCTAGACATATCAACAGAAAAATTTCATTTAGAAGGACTCCTCGTGTTATACACCGATCTCCACATTCTCCGCTTGCTCACAGGAGGTTGCTTCTGGATCCGTCCGTAGACGTGGCTGAACTCCTAGTCATAGTTGTAGACACTCTGTGCGCATTCCCTCCAGATGTGTAAATACATGAATATACATTCATATACATATATAAATATATATCGAGTGATGAATGCCTTTGGATTTCCCTTTTTGCACACATTTGGCTGCCCCTGAATACAGAAGAGCATTTGCGTTGTGTATTCCTGCAGTGGATGACCGTTCTGATGGTTGTCCTAGCAACATTTCCACATCTGGTGGTTGTGCCAGATCCCATGGAGCTTCTGTTCACTTCCGCGCACTACGACTTGGCCGCAGAAATCAGGAAACTCTCGCCGATCTGTCGCATGATTCAAGGGAACGAAGACCTCTTCGAATACACGCAGGCCCTCAAACAGGATAATGCAGATATAGGCGCAGCAATGACGGCCTGCGCGAAGAACCCATCGTGCGTCACGGGAGCTTTGGAGACCGTCTCTCTGAATGCTGCGAGCTGCGCCCAACAGCTGAAGATGATGGGTAAGGCCTCGTCTTCGCTTGCTGTTCTTTGAAATCCTTTTCCCTGTTCCGTTCCGTTCTTTTATGGATCCAGGACGCAGCGCATTTCGCCTGGCCTGACGCATCACAAAGGTGGGATGGAGACATTTTTTTTAATGTTCTTCAATAAACAACGTTCCGGTCTCTACTCTGGGATCAGGGTGCAGGGGCGGGCGTTGCGTCCATCGTGGTCTCTTCTAACTCGCTCTCCAGTGCTCTGTGCGTCGCTCTCCAGGCGAGTTCAGTATATAGAGGCGGGCAGCGCTCTGCGACACGACGGTTTTCGATATCTCGAGGCGCCGGGCCCATGTATGTCTTTTCCCACATGTATTCAAGCCTTTCTGTGGTTTATGCGGCCGTCTGTGTTCAGCGGGACAAGGCGACGTCGGTTCCCTCCACGAGGCTCTGTGGCTCCCGTTTGCGCTCTACGTAGTCCACGTGAAACAGATGCTGCATGTCTTCAAGGTCCCGATTATTGCCATTGGCCTGATTATCGTCCACTTCGGAACGGGCATGATGTTCATGGACACCCTGTCTCCGTCCAGGACCAAGTTCACCCTTGCGCTCCACATCGTTGTCGTTCCCATCTGCGCACTCCCGTTCATTCTTTTGCAAAGGAAGTACCCTTCCATCGTTCCGCTCCAAGAATCGTAAGGTCCCAGAATACGGGCGACGAAAAGGACTGAGACACCCGCCAAACCCACCGGCGACCGTCCTCCGCGGCCAGCTCACCTCCCCTGCTCTGCAAACATTACCAAATCGCACTCCTTGTGTCGCAGAAACGGACGGATCCCGATGCAGAATTGACAGTGACTGAACGCACATAGAGTCACCTTCGTATATTGGAACACGCATCCTTACAGAGACAAATCCGCCACCTGTGTACCTGTAAATGCATGCAAATTCACGACTCAGACCATTCGCATATATAGTCATATCTCTGTAAATGCGGGTTAAAAGGACTGGCGCCGGCAGTTGTTATTTTCTCAAGTCAGGAGATTCTGCCCGCCTGCCTGGTGCACGCGAATGTGTGACTTTTCCTTCAGGTTCCTATTCCTCTTTGCGTTCACGTTCGTGGCGATAGCAGGATTCGTTGGACGATATGCGCAAGAATTTCAGCATCGACTTCTCTTCTGTTCATGGCGCGTAAGGCCCCGTTCCCGGAGTCAGTGTGTGTCATCTTTTTCCCCTTTTCCACAGTTACAGTGTCAATAGCAGCCTCTGTTTTGGCGGATGCGTCTACCGATATTCCGAACATTATGTTTGTGTCTGGTCACACACGCGCGGCAGTCGGCTCGCGTCACGTTTCTGCCGTTTGGCGACTACATTTCTTCTTGCGACTTGACGGGAGGCCAACGGGAGATTGCTCGGGCATGACAAATAATACCCTGCATGGATATCCATATGCTTGCCCACATCTGTCCACCCACGCACATGGAGGTGTATGTCTATAGGTGCTTGCGTATGTGCGTAGATGCCTCTGCCGATCTGTGGAGACCCTGGACTGTAGGAGATCTAAAGCCGATGCGTTTTGCTCGGCATTTTTCATGTTCTTTCCTCTCTGTGGTTTCCAGGTGACCAGCAAGAAGCTGACGGATTTGAACGCCAGAATAAAGAGCCAGAAAAAACAGAAGAAGAGCTCGACTGCTGTCGAGGAATTGATCTCCCAAGTCAAAGAGGTGAAGCAGATGCACATGCCTTTTCTTCTCCGCTGTCTCTCTCTTAATGTAGCCCACACTTCAACGTCCACTTCAGAGGCATACGTGGGACATGATTCCGGCACTGAATTGTTCAAGTGCTTGTTTCCTCGCCGCTTTGTGTATCTGCATCTATCGGCCGGCTCTCTATATAGCTGCATGCCTATCTGCATCGACTCTACCTGTCCATCTGCAAGATATCAATTTCATATCTGCAG